>NC_135175.1:32636668-33236668 GCF_041146795.1 Maylandia zebra | reverse complement strand
CACACCCGATATATATCTATATATCTTCAATAGTTTGTGTTTTGTCTTCAGATTATGGAGTCTGCAGGTAAGAGGACTTCTGCTGTTCAGTACATCAACAATTAAACTACAAACCCTGATTTTTATCCTGAAAGCTTATAATTCTTCCTCTGAATCCATCTTTTATTGCTGCTGATTCAAAAACCTAAACTAGCTTGAAAATAAAGGTTTTTCATGGCTCTAATTTCACTGCAGGGTTATTTTTATATGCTAAAGTTTTAAGCATTGACTAGTTTAACAGGACCTGTAATACAGGAAGGTATAGCTAATTACCAACAGGTTAATGTTTAATCTCAGTACTCTGACCATTTCAGGCCATTTGCGGCCTTTTTCTAAGCAGTATAGTAACACCTTGTTTCAACACTATGTTAACCAGGTGCTTTCCCAGGATTACGAGTTGGAGGCAGCATGTTTGTTTTAAATTAGCTGTTCAAGCGACAATGAAAATAAAGATATTCATTCATGTGTTCTTTTAAATAGTGAGCTCTGTGCTCCACTACACACGCACTGCATGAAAAGTGTCTGCAGTTTTTGTATCGATTAACTGTTTTAGTATAGAAACAAGTAGCAGTGGTAGATTCTGTACTAAGTCAAAGTTATAATCCTTCAGCTCTACTACAAAAAAATTCAGCATCAAATTAAACTTACATATCTAAAGTAAAACCAGCGGATATCCAGATCCTCTGTGGGGACTCCTAAAGGAGCAAATAAGACAGCAACTGAAACCTTAGTGAAGAGGCTCATATACGCGGGTAGTGCATTCAAACACTTGCGCACACCTGCACCACGCTGCATATTTCAGTATCCCTGTTTTTACTTGTTCTTACTTCTTCTTTAAGTTGGACCAATTCTGCTTCCAGCACAATTTTTTATTCCACTATACTAGAGTAGTTTGGCATGACTGGCAGCTCAAAATAACCCTTCTTTAGCCTTTACTGGGCTTTGGTGAACCGCATCAGTTCATTGCCTATCTATAACAAAACCAATTAAACCCCTCCCCCTTCAAGTCAGCTTACTTCTGATTGGCTCCTGCTCGTAAGCTGGAAATGGGTGAAGCTTCTGTATCTGCATATCTCCTCTCTATTACATCATACAGAGAGAGAGTTGAAAAAACTGTGCAAAACTGAGTGTTTTTGGATCAGTGTGAACTTTTGGCCCTCAGGTGTTACTTTACACACACCGACCTCTTTATCAGCAGGTTTAGCACAGGAACAGGATACATGTGACAGAAAATAAGGAAGAACAGAATAAGTCTCTACCTTCTGTCCCTGCAAGTCATAAATAGATATTTTCACATTGATTATAATTTAATAAACCTGTAAATATGCACATATGAATCAAAACCACTGTAATGATGATGATTTCTCTTTGTTTTTAATTGGTAATTTAATTTGGTATCTGAAGAGGCAGTTCAGTGTTTTTATAGGGACAGGTATGTAGCTTGAACCAGTCCATACACCACAGGATTTATAGCTAACCCCATCCATCGCTCATCCCTTAAATAATCTCAGATGTCAAACTGTGACTTTTGACGAGACTAAACTTTTCTCTCCTCCTATCATTGATTAGATGGTCAGCGGGGGCGGGACGGCAGTGGCAGCAGGTGGAAAGGTTCCCCACTTGATGTGATCATGAGTCAGATCCGCAGGAAGCGCACGGCCTCAGACAGGAAGCCGTTAGGACGCTTCCTGTCGTGGACTTCGGACCGGCCGGGGATCCCCGAGGACGGAGAATCGGAGATGAAAGAGGACAGAGGACCGAACTCAGGTTTGTACTGTTCAAAGCAGCACGAGATTTTAACTTAGATTTTTTTTTAATGGGTGTTTAGTTCAAGGTTACACTGAGGGCCCCAGGAGTCTGGGGCAGCTGTAGGTCAAAAGGTAGAGCAGGACATCTACTAATCAGAAGGTTGGTGGTTTGAGCCCTGACTGCTCCGGTCTGCATGCCAAATATCCTCGGGATAGATGCTAACCCCAAGCTGCTCTCCGATTGCATCCATTGGAGTGTAAATGTCAGATAGAAAGCCTTTACGTGAAGAAAAAAATGACGCACTTTAATTGCTCAACTAGAAAAGCTGTATAAGAACCAGTCTGTTTAGGAGAAGCAACCATTCTGTATTCACAGTACTGCAGTCTTTTTAAGAGAAAGTGACTTAAAAGATCATTTAAAAGAGAGAAAGAAAGAAAAATCCTAGTATTTCAAACATGTCCTAGTTTTTAGAGAGGAAAGCGTAAAGAGGTTGCTTTATTTTTTTTTAAAAAGGTGGATAAAATCAGAGGTTCAGAAACAAAATACAGAGCTCAAGAAAATACAGTTTACTGTGGAAAATCAGTTTACAGTGACATGCTAAGCCCTGTGGGTGTGTATCGTGTGTTTCAGGCTTTGCAGCGTCAGCAGAGAGTGAGCGGGACGTCGGCTGGGGTCGAGTGTGTGTTTTCTTGAAGAGACTCGGGAAGAAAGCCGACAGCAGGAGCCTCAGTTTGGCTCACTGTGATCTGACGGCTACAGACCTCCTGGAGCTTGGTACACAAACGCACATACCTGTCACACAAGACAGACATGGTATCTGTCAGATAACTGCATTAAAAATACGCCCAAAGGCACAAACACAATGATGCAGCTTCATTTCAAGAGGCGGAGCATCTGAAATTAAGTCTGAATAAAGTAATGTGACTTCATTGTAAGGCGTCAGCTGGCAGAAAGGCAGACAGATGTTTTTCTTGCCGTTTCTTCTCAGCAACGTTGCTGCAGTTCCTCCCCCAGGTGGAAGAGATGGACATCTCCTGGAACGAGTTGATCGGTGGATCCCTGACGGCTCTGACGTCTCATCTGCAACACGTGAGCGAGGTCAGGACGCTGAGGCTCTGCAGCTGCAGGCTAAATGGCGAAGACGTCGTTGCTCTTGGTGGGATCTTCAGTGCAGACACTCTGCTTTATTTATTCTTATTTATAGCTATAACAGAACAATCTCTTTATGCAATCAAGTTATTTTTGCTTGATTTCCTTCCTCACTACAGCTCCCATGAGGCTTTGCTGAATGGTTCACACTCTTGTCTTGACAGAAAAACTTTTGTCTGATCACATGTCGTTGGATTTTTCCGTGTTTTGTGCAGGTGAAGCTCTCAGCTACATCCCTGCTCTGGAAGTTCTTGATTTGTCCTGGAACAGCGGCGTTGGGGGCGGTGGTCTGCAAGGCCTGCTGGGGAACCTTCACCCATCACTGAGGGAGCTCCACCTGGTGGCCTGTCAGCTCACTGCGGCCGATGCTACAGTGCTGGGTAGTAACTTCAAATCTATGGAGTACATCTTGAGCTCCATAGTTTTATTCCTCAAGTAGAATAGAGTAGCTTTTCATGATTTATATTCAAAATAATCCTACTTTATCTTATATTGGGCTGTGCTTCACCCCTACAGTTCATCCACTGCGCATAAGCCCTCAGTTTTACAGCTTTGATCATTCATCTTGATTTACTGGCTCACAGAGAAATTTCAAACTAACTCACAGAAAAAAATTCTGTCTTGAGAGGATAGCTTTAGCTAATTTATCTGAACTCTGTTTACTTTATGAGGTAACGATGACCATATAAGGAATATCCTCTCTCTGTGAGATGATAAAGACTCAAGGGTAAAAAGACTGAATCTGAGTGTCTAAAGCGGGCTGAAGATTAGTTTGCCTGCACCGACCTCATTATTAGTTAGATGTATAGTATAGTTATATTATAGAAGAGAACATAAGGAGCAGCAGTTTGGATCCATTTTAACAGGGCTGTCAGTTGGTGTTTTATTATGTTCTTGTCTGTTTTTTTGCTGTCTCTTCGTTGATACATTTGTATGGATGAGGTTTTCCTGTTCATAAATCTCTCAGGAGGAATGGTGGCTGCTCTGCCCAGACTCTGTGTGCTGGACGTCTCTTGTAATGCTCAGCTCACACAGGAAGTGGACACTGGTGGCTTCAGGGAATTGGTCAGCTCTCTCTCTCACGCAACCTCCCTCACCACGCTTCGACTGCAGGCCTGCGGTCTAACGCCTGACAGCCTTGATGCTCTCGGTACAAAGATCTCTGAATTTTTCCTTTTTATTGCTACTTTTGTTTTATGTCCTATAAGAGTCTCGGAGGGGTAAATTAAAAAACACCCACACCTCTGGTTGTCCTGCAGGTGGTTCACTCCGTTGCCTCCCCTCTGTGGGAGAGCTGGACCTGTCCTGTAACAAACTTCTAGCTGGTGGACTGAGCCGCCTCACCTTTCACCTGGCTCATGTCACACACCTGGAGAGACTCGACCTCCACCTGTGTTGCCTCACGCGAGATGATCTAGAGGCTCTGAGTGAGTTGCTACGAATCTCACACGCTGGACACTAATCGCATGCACGCTGCAGCAGTCATGTGACTCGTTGTTTTTCAGTCCAGGTGCTGCCCTCTCTCACTGCACTGACGGAGCTTGATGTGTCATCCAATAAGGAAGTGGGAGGTGTGGTCCACTCGCTGGTCTCCGCCCTCCCTGTGACACAAATGAGGCGGCTGCCATTCAACAGCTGCTACATGAGCAATGAGTCCTTCACTGCTCTGGGTAACACACACACACACACACACACACACACACACACACACACACACACACACTTGTTTAGTTGTAGAAGTTTTCCTTCAAGTCATTCTCCCCGAATACCTCTTCCACCCTCTAGCCTGAAATGGTGAAAACTTTGTGTTTATGCATCAGCCCTGGGGGTGTCCTATCTGCGCACGGTGGATATTTCCTGGTGTAAAGTGGTTGGCGGTCACTTGGCGCTCCTGCTGGATGCTCTGCAGCCATCAGTCGTCAGCGAGCTCCGTCTTTGCAGCTGCGAGCTCACCACTGATGACATGCAACATCTGGGTAACTAACACATAATGACATTATACTTTTTCTTTTTTGGTCTGTAGTGGATCATTAGGCTACATAAATGTATATTAAGACAAGTAAAGCCTGAAGGAAATTGATATTTCTTTCATTTATTTCATGCTGCCAGCATCTGTAGCTGTCGTATAAAACACAACAATGAAACTATTCGGTGTTATTTTTGTCTCCATCAGAAACATTGTGAACAAAACAGTAAAGTGAACAGGCATAAAGTGATCAGTTATCAATGGGTCCTCTTCCTCTGTGCAGCTGCCGTGTGCAGACGGGGCTGTCTCTCCTCACTCCGTGCACTGGATCTGTCCTACAACAGCTTGGTGGGAGACAACGGTTGGTGCAGTCTGTTTGCAGCAGGAGGTCTGGGCTCTCTGGAAGACGTGGATGTCAGTTTGCGACCTTCAACCTCTGCTCCGTGCTCAGCCTGGCTGCCCGCTCTGCTCCGAGCTCTGCCTCAAATGCCGGCGCTGGCTCGACTGGCCATGCAGAGGTGGACAGCTGACTGTCAGGAGAGAGAGCAGCTGAGGTACTGTCTGAAGAAGAGGAGCGTCCTGCTGGAATGGGATCCAGATTTACAAGACACATCATCAGCATGTAAAGGGAACAGTCAGGAGAGCCTAGAAGAGAGTCCGCCTGAGGAGTAGGGAGCAGAAAGCCTGAGTTATCTGATCTCAAATTAAAAATCATCAGAGAGATTTCAAAAGAGCACTAGGGAAGAAAAACGCAATCAGGTCTGAAAAACCTTCTGATTACAAGTAAATTTGTCCAAACATTTGTACAATGTGACCAGCTGGGACGGGTCCTCTGGGACTGACCTTGAGTTTTACAATGTTGAACTCTTTGTTAGGTGTTTACGGTATCGTTTAATACTCTTCTTTTGTTCTTGAGCATGTTTGGAGTCTTTATTCCGTGGGGTTTATCCCTGTGTCTGTTTCCCTGTTGAGTTCGATATTCACACCGGATATGTCCCATTTTATTTTGGCGGTCAACTGTCAGAAACATTTCATGTTTCGTTTTACGTCCCTCTCCTCTCTCATTGTCATTGATCATCTTCACCTGTTTTGTTGGCTTTCTGTGTTTAAATGGTGGTGTCTTCTGTTTATGAAGGACAGTGGAATTAATTTGCTTTTTAATCTCATGAACTTTATCATTCTGCACTTGGACTTTGTAATTCTGCAGTCAGACAACAGCCTAAATAAAGATTCACCTTTGTTACATCTCCCACTCGTTTCCAATTGTGCAAAAACTGCGTTCAGCCATTACAAAAATACTTAAAAGACTTTGTTGCTACAATTTTTCAACAATTCATGATGAACATTCATGCCACAACAACTCAGCTGACAGACGGTTTAATGCTTTTCGTTGCAGTTTGATTACAATCGGGACATCAGAACAGAATCAGAGATACTGCTTCAACACAATGCTCAGGCTCTGGAACCAGTTTCCCAGATAGGGTCTGTGCAGCGGGGACTGGTTTGTGGCGCAGCTACAGGGGAGGCTGACAGACTGCAGCTCCATCAGTTCATCACGCCTCCCCTGCATAAGACGTGTCGGGACCTGAGGTTGTTGTTGTGAGTGGGGTTGCAGCTGAAAAGCAACCGAGTATTGTACGAACGAGCAACCAGATAAAGAACTGTTAGAAAGAGCGAACTATGTGGTCGTGTAGGGGATTCGCTTGTCACAGTCTGAGACTTTCCACACTCGCCACAGCTGAGTGGTCTAACTCCAGCATGGATGAGCTGATGTGTTTTTAAGTGACTAATTTGATTAAAAGACTTCCCACACTGATCACAGCTAAAGGGTCTGTCCCCACTGTAACTTTGTTGTCGTCTTTTTGGCTGCTTCATGGTGGTAATTTTCTTTCCACAGGGATAAACTGTGTGGTTTATCTCTGTTTACGGGGGCTGAGTGACTTCTGTTGGTGTCATCAGAGCACCGAGGTATCAGCTGGGTTACACCCCTTTGCTCCTGTAGTGACAAAAGCTGTGAGTTACGGAACAAGAGGAACCTAAAATTGATTTATTATAACATGGGAACATGCATGCAATATAGTATAAATACTAAAAACAAAGCTTATACAATTTTAAAAAGCTTGAAAGTCAGTATTTGGTATGACTGCTTTTAATATGCTTCTGCTTAAAAGACTAGCACTACCACTTAAAATAAATTCTGTGTTAGGAAAAGGTTTTGGTTTTAACATTACAATGTAAGATTTGATATACATGCACCTGTAGTTACATGCACCTCTAGTTATGGCTCATTGAGATGTTTTTCTGCTTCTTTGTCAGACTCATCTCTGACTTCCAATCACCTGTGACACCAAACACACCTTTATTTTTCCATTATTAAGTGATTCGTGTTGATTCAATGGTTTGCTTGTCTGATATGTGGTTTTGTACTTGACTGATGTCATTTAACTGCACCGTACATTGGTGAAGTATGTTTAATAATAAACATACAACATACAATAAACAAAGAGGGATCAAATTTAAATCTCACTGACTAGGAAGCACACAGTGTTTGACGTTTTATATTAACTTTAATCTGAAATAATTTTTGCATTTTTTTCAAGTCCCCAGTGTTTCCTGATCCTTGGAGCACTCCTGGTTATCTGCTATGGTGGAGGTGGCCAATGTCTGGAGACAAATCGTTGTTCTGGGGAGCTGCTTTCCTCCAGTTACTTTACATCAGAATAGAAAGCATGAGAACGACCCTGATGGAAAACAGAAACAGCATCCAGGAAGTGAAATAAAGATTAAGCAGCCAAATTCTAGCTCTGGTTCGATGCTTACATTTGGAGGACTCTCGACCACAAACTGAGAGAAACTCTGTGAAGATGCAGAAGCACATCACGTTTTGCAAACAAGCATACTATTTTTATAGTTAAATAAACTTATAGTTTATTAGAGTTGAGTTCCTACTCACAGACAACTGAAACATTCACATTTGGAAAGCTGACTGAATACATTTTTATTTGATTAATCTAAAGTTGTTCTTCTGTGTCTGAAAACACCCACTCCCACTTACTCAACCTGTGTTGTCGTCTGCTGCTGCTGTGGCCTACAGTAGCAGAAGACAACACTGCAACTGTAACAAAACTGATTACAGCATTATTTTTAAAACCTTCAGTGAATTCAACGTTCAAGATTTTTCAAGCATCCACAGAAACTTTGATCGTGTGCTAAAAATGCTAGTAAAGCTGACATCCATCACGAACAACCCACATCATCCTCTGCATGAGTCTGTGAGCTGAGCAGATCCTTGTCAGAGACCAAAACAGCCTCACTGCAGGAAGGAGCGCTTTCACAGATCATTGATCCCAACAGCAGTTAGACTCTATAACTCCTCAATCACGCTGTCATGAGTCACTGGACATTTACCTGGTGTGCAGGTATATGTGTATGTATATGTATACATGTGTATATTTAGTGTGTAGATGTGTGTGCAAGTACATGTCTATACTTATAGATACTTTTAGATATCTATTGCTTAAATAGTAATAGTAATGTAAGAATAATTAAATGTATTTCTTGCATTTCCACAACACTCTATCCATAGTCACATACTGTGTATGCTACTGTTGTATATAGTGTATTATCTTATTTATTTTGTAGTTGTTTATATTTTATTTGGATTTTTGGATTTTCTTCTGCTATCTCTACCTGAGCTGAGGTAACACACAAATTTTCCTGCCGTCGATCAATAAAGTCTAATCTTCTCATTGAATGCATTTCTGATGGAGATGAGACGTCATGCAGGACAGAGGTGAGGGGCGTGACATCACGGTGCCGTGACAACAACCTGGTGCTTAACATCAACAAAACCAAGGAGCTCATCGTGGGTTACAGGAGAGCAGCAGTAGCAGAGGTGGAGAGTCAGCTGCTTCAGATTCCTAGGCATCAACATCAGCGAGGGTGTCGTGCCATATTAAACCATTATACACCTCATTAGTAAAATAAAAAATGTGTTTAAATTGCATGAATTAATATTTATTAACGTCTCTTTGTGAGTCATACTGTGATAATGACTGCCACAAACAGAGCGTCCTCCTGTAACCATGGTTACGGGAGTTTGTTGCAAGAAGTGTTGTGAATCTCGCTGAGACAGGGAACCACTGAGAGCCTCAGATGAACCAGTCAGTCAGGTCGCTGTCTCCACTTCTCCTCCTCCTCCTTCGTCCCCTTTGTTTTTTAAGTACCTGTTAGGATTCTTTAGCTAGTTAGCATCACATTAGCTAGTTAGCATCACATTAGCAAACTGCTTCGGAGCACAGCTGCCGGAGTCGCGGGTTTTGTTGAATCAGGCGTTGGACCTGCTGGAGGAATGCTCTGCGATGATGGTGGAAAACAGCCGCCATTCAACCCATTTGAGAGCTTCAAAGAACTGGCTGCAGGTATGATTGAAAGTTTGACAACACCGACGTTGATGCGTCTGTGATTTATTAGTGATCGCTCACGTGTGCACGTGCATGTAGGTGAACGCTCGCGGCATGACGTCACACAGCTCAGTTCCTTTCTGCTTTGATGTCACAGTACGTGCCTTTGATCTTGCAGCACGTGACCTCCACTCGAGTCTATAAATAGGGGTGAAACAGCGGGACCTGAATCTTGCATTTTAGTTGTCGTGCGTTAAATGTACAGACCGCGATCTTCCCTTTCTGAAAGCTTTCTGAAAACGGATTTCCAAAGTAATTGTAGCGAAATTAGGTCATTGACAATGTCTGTATCCAGTGTTAGAACCCCTACCCGCATTAATTCAGAGCCTTTTTCACCTGCTATCAGCGGGTGTTTCGATAGGCTCTCTGGATTACAGTGGCGCTTGATAGAAAATGGGATCTGGGACTCTGATGTCCAAGTAGCACTGGCTGATATGATTACTGATGTCATTCAGTCAGTTAGTGCAAGCACCATAAAAACGTTACTTCTAGGAGGTCAGGACCAATTAAATGATGCATCATCCCAGACATACCTTAGGTTAGCCGTGACAAAAATAAGCCCCGTATTGGGAGACTCTCTCTCAACCAGCTTTGCTGCTGCTCTTCATGTCACCCATGAGGAGTGTGAAAGCGCTGTGGCGCTGACACAGATGATTGAGGAGGAGATCTCAAATAAAGTCAACTCGGGTTGGGTTCTAGTCCCAGAAAACCCGGATTCTATTTATGTCACCAGAAAAATAACAAACATAAAAAACCTCAGATGCATGGTTTCTCATGCTTTCTCATGTCTGAAGAAATATAAAGGTAAGCTGAGCGGCCTGTGCATGAGGGGGGCTTTACCCACTTCCTTTAGTTCAAGTGATGAGAGTCTTGAATCCAAGCTCTCTGAGATGGGAACAATTAAAGAAATAAGTATGGCTCTCATGAGGTGGAGTACAGACAGAGAGATAAGTAAAGATGACCAGGACTGTCACATAGAACTGCAACCTGTGGAGGAAAAAGAAAGTGATGAGTTTGCAGAAGCTGAGGAGAAAGCTCAAAGTGATGTTGAAACAATCCTCAACAATCTGAATTATTTACATGATGAAGATCATGCAGATAAAGCTGCAGTTGACATTGTAAATGTGTTAATTGCAAACATTCAGTATCCTGATGCAGAAGATATCACATTAAGTGAGAAGTGTAGCTCACCCAAGCCTGCTTTTGACGTGGACCTGGTGATCAAAAAGGTGAAAGACTTTTTTGCATCATGCGCCCTAATTATAAAACCAGATGAAGTAAAACAACACTTCTTCAGGTTTGCTAAAATAGAATTTGAAAAAATGAACAGTGAGCTGAAAGATCATTTGAAGAAAAGCAAAGGATTTTTGACCTTTCAGAGACAACAGGCAACCTCCCCTGAGAGTGAAAGAGCTGACTCCAGGAAAAGCGAACACATAAATCCCTCAGAAGTTCCCAGAAAATCACCAACCTTAGAAACCACAGTTAAAAGTTCTTCTCCGCTCAACTTCAGTCAATTTATGCCACTTATGAATAGGCTGTTTAGTAAATTAACCCAGGCAGGAAACCTTGACCTGACAAGTAAGGAGATGTTTTCAAGGGAGTTGACAGAAAATGTGTACGACCATGTCGAGTCAACATATCCAGCCCCCACGATGCAAATGGGTAAAAGTCTCTCAGAGTCTGACTTCTCTAAGACTTCACAGGGTAACTGTAATGTACCCTCTGCTCCTGAGGTGCCATATGTGCTCGTAGAAGATTCAGTGGAAAGGTTCTTACAAAACCTTCTTTTCTGGTTGGAGAATGAAACTTTAACCCAAACTATTATAAATGACAAAATTTCTGGTGCCGTGGAAGATATAGTAAGAGTGCTGACCCCATCAAAGGAAGAAGTTATGATTGGAGCAGATGCTGGTGAAACAAGCGACAGACTGTTTACATCACAGTCAAGTCCAGTTACTGATCTCACCAATCAGCCAGTTTGTGTGAGTGCAGAAGACCCGGACCTGGTTTCAAATACAAGCAGTGATCAGGCATCAGTCTCTGACACTGACCCCACAGAGGGTCAAAGTCAGCCAGCAACCTCTGAAAACCCAGAGGAAGAGCTGTCAGAAACATCAGTGTCAATTCACGCTAAGCTCATTGCCAATCAATTTAGTACTCTTCTAGCCACAAGAATCGCACAAAATTTGCACAAAAATACCAGAAATCTTCTGGATCCAAAAAAATTAGACTTGGCTATCAACCATCTGACAGATTTGGTACTTTCTGAAGTGAGATGCACAGAAAACCTGGAAATTCTTAAAATGAACAGGGTTGAATTAGTCAAGGCCACAGCTGAAGGTCTTATCAAGGAGTTTGGATCTGCAGACAAGTTCTTCGATGTAATGTTGTCAGAAGATTCATCTTTTGACGACACTATTCTGAAGCACCTAGCAATGAATATTGGTGATCAGGCATTAGTGTCTCACTCTGAACCCACAGAGGGTCAAAGTCAGCCAGCAGCCTCTGAAAACCCAGAGGAAGAGCTGTCAGAAACATCAGTGTCAATTCATGCTAAGCTCATTGCCAATCAATTTAGTACTCTTCTAGCCACAAGAATCGCACAAAATTTGCAAAAAAATACCAGAAATCTTCTGGATCCAGAAAAATTAGAGTTAGTTATCAACCATCTGACAGATTTGGTACTTTCTGAAATGAGATGCACCGAATCCCTGGAAATTCTTAAAATGAACAGGGTTGAATTAGTCAAGGCCACAGCTGAAGGTCTTATCAAGGAGTTTGGATCTGCAGACAAGTTCTTCGATGTAATGTTGTCAGAAGATTCATCTTTTGACGACACTATTCTGAAGCACCTAGCAATGAATATTGGTGATCAGGCATTAGTGTCTCACTCTGAACCCACAGAGGGTCAAAGTCAGCCAGCAGCCTCTGAAAACCCAGAGGAAGAGCTGTCAGAAACATCAGTGTCAATTCATGCTAAACTTGTTGCCAATCAATTTAGTACTCTTCTAGCCACAAGAATCGCACAAAATTTGCACAAAAATACCAGAAATCTTCTGGATCCAAAAAAATTAGACTTGGCTATAAACCATCTGATAGATTTGGTACTTTCTGAAGTGAGATGCACCGAATCCCTGGAAATTCTTAAAATTAACAGGGTTGAATTAGTCAAGGCCACAGCTGAAGGTCTTATCAAGGAGTTTGGATCTGCAGACAAGTTCTTCGATGTAATGTTGTCAGAAGATTCATCTTTTGACGACACTATTCTGAAGCACCTAGCAATGAATATTGGTGATCAGGCATTAGTGTCTCACTCTGAACCCACAGAGGGTCAAAGTCAGCCAGCAACCTCTGAAAACCCAGAGGAAGAGCTGTCAGAAACATCAGTGTCAATTCATGCTAAGCTCATTGCCAATCAATTTAGTACTCTTCTAGCCACAAGTATCGCACAAAATTTGCAAAAAAATACCAGAAATCTTCTGGACCCAGAAAAATTAGAGTTAGTTATCAACCATCTGACAGATTTGGTACTTTCTGAAATGAGATGCACCGAATCCCTGGAAATTCTTAAAATTAACAGGGTTGAATTAGTCAAGGCCACAGCTGAAGGTCTTATCAAGGAGTTTGGATCTGCAGACAAGTTCTTCGATGTAATGTTGTCAGAAGATTCATCTTTTGACGACACTATTCTGAAGCACCTAGCAATGAATATTGGTGATCAGGCATTAGTGTCTCACTCTGGACCCACAGAGGGTCAAAGTCAGCCAGCAACCTCTGAAAACCCAGAGGAAGAGCTGTCAGAAACATCAGTGTCACCTGATGATTGGCTAATTTCAAATCAATTTAGCGTTTCTCTGGTCATGAGAATAAAACACAAATTGCACAAAAATGCCAGAAATCTTCTGGATCGAGGAAAAATAGACTTAGTTGTCAACCATCTGACAGATTTGGTACTTTCTGAAGATAGATGCACCGAATACCTAAAAATTCTTAATAATAACATGAATAAATTAGTCAAGGCCACAGCTAAAGGCCTTATCGAGGAGTTTGGATCTGCAGACAAGTTCTTCAATGTAATGATATCAGAAGATTCATCTTTTGACGACACTATTCTGATGCACATAGCAATGAATCTCGGTGGCTTCGTGAATCCTCCAAAGAAATCCAAACTTGCCAGGTTTTTTTCAGCAGTGTTAAAAGCTTTGAAGAAGCCGTTCAGCTGCTGCTTTAAAGGCAGTACTGATGACTAAATTGTCATCTTGATTTTTTTCAAATACCTCTTTTAAAATCTTAAAGCAGTCTGGCCTCAGAGTTAACATCTGAGGTATATTTTATTTTAAAACTATTTCATTCGACTTTAATTAGACTGAGAAATATTCTTCATCGTGTCTCCTCGTATTATCGTTACCATCACCCCCCACCGGCCGAGGCAGATGGCCGTCCCTTCTGAGCCTGGTTCTGCCGGAGGTTTCTGCCTGTTACAGGTAGTTTTTCCTCCCCACTGTCGCCAAGTGCTTGCTCATAAGGGATTATTAATATTTGGGGTTTTCTTGCTGCTACTGTAGGGTCTCTATCTTACAGTATAAAGCAACTTGAGGAGACGGTTGTGATTCGATGCTATATTACAAATATTAAATTCAGCTGAATCTTAGAAACATGTAATATAGCATCACATCACCATCAAATCAAGAACTGAAAAATAAAACAAAATAAAAAACCAAACCTACATTGAAAACTGTTTGTGATTTGTCTTGTGCTTTCAAAATATATTGTCAAATATGAAAAGCTGCATTTGTATGCTCTGGTCATTAGTGCTGGTATTTTAATGTAAGCAAACACAAGGAACATACACCGATGTGTAAGTGCTACAGATCAGCGGTCCCCAACCCCCGGGCCTCGGACCAGTACCGGTCCGTGAGTCGTTTGGTACCGGGCCGCGAGAGTAGAGTCTCAGGTGTGAAATGTATGGTTTTCAAGGTTTTTATCGGTTTTCAGCGTTATTTTGTTATCGTTTTGGTCGTTAACTCGGTTTTCCTGGGTCTTTTCACGTGTGTTATGAATAAATCTTCTTTTTTTCGGTACCGGTACTAGTTTTATTTTGTTGTATTTATCCGTGACACCTTAAAGGCCGGTCCGTGAAAATATTGTCGGGCATAAACCGGTCCGTGGCGCAAAAAAGGTTGGAGACCGCTGCTACAGATGAAGATGCAAAGAAACCATGAAATAATTAATGAAATAGTGAAGTTTATGAATAAAATAAACAACTGTAGCACCGTCTCAGTCTCGTCGAATCGCCCCTCTGCTTCTTCCATTCTAGCATCAACTCTTCTTAACCCTCGTCTAATATGTGCATATTGTTTGTTGTTGTGTTTCCTAAAGTCACGAAGCTCTTTCGGGATGTTCAGGAGGCTGGGCTCGTCTGCATCCATGCCCTCTGTGGCTAACCTTAGCTCGGGAGAGTAGCTCCTATCCACATGGCTTTTCTCTGTCTGCTCTTCTGTCTGAGTTGTGCCTCTCAAACTTCTTGTGACTATCCCCGTTTCCATATTTAAAAGCAATCTCACCTATTGTCAGAAAGATTACCGTATCTTATTATAAGAGAAATTTCTCCCACTTCCTGGTGTCTGGAGTCTCTAAAGTAAGCAAATGTGGTAAAGGGTGTGGGTGATTCTGGGATTGATGCAGGAGGGCGACAGAAATAAAAAGTAAAATATTAAATTTTTGCTGTTATTGACTTTGCTTTACAATATCAAACACTGAGCCAGATGCACAATAGTCATGTACATCACACGTAAACACATGAATGTAAAAAACACAGAGGTTAGGCCATCAAAGTGTGTGTAAAAGAAGTGTTTATGTCTGTCTTGCAGTTTCTGTTCCTGTCCGAGGTTTGCAGTGGAGAGCTCAGACCACACAGGACCGCCTCACCCTCAGAACATCTCCACCACCCTGTCCACTGTTAAGAGGTCAGACTCTTAATTTGTCTGTTAAACCGATGCGGTTTCTCTTTCAGTCAGACCTCCAGGGCTCAAGCTCTCGCTCCCAGCTAATTGCAGACTCGTATGGCTCTGGCTGACTTCTGATCTCCTCTGGGGAAAAAGGGGAGCTTAATTTCTTCTTCTGTCTTTCTCTTTCTAATTGTGCATGTTTATTTAATAATAAACATACAACATACAATAAACAAAGAGGGATCAAATTTAAATCTCACTGACTAGGAAGCACACAGTGTTTGACGTTTTATATTAACTTTAATCTGAAATAATTTTTGCATTTTTTTCAAGTCCCCAGTGTTTCCTGATCCTTGGAGCACTCCTGGTTATCTGCTATGGTGGAGGTGGCCAATGTCTGGAGACAAATCGTTGTTCTGGGGAGCTGCTTTCCTCCAGTTACTTTACATCAGAATAGAAAGCATGAGAACGACCCTGATGGAAAACAGAAACAGCATCCAGGAAGTGAAATAAAGATTAAGCAGCCAAATTCTAGCTCTGGTTCGATGCTTACATTTGGAGGACTCTCGACCACAAACTGAGAGAAACTCTGTGAAGATGCAGAAGCACATCACGTTTTGCAAACAAGCATACTATTTTTATAGTTAAATAAACTTATAGTTTATTAGAGTTGAGTTCCTACTCACAGACAACTGAAACATTCACATTTGGAAAGCTGACTGAATACATTTTTATTTGATTAATCTAAAGTTGTTCTTCTGTGTCTGAAAACACCCACTCCCACTTACTCAACCTGTGTTGTCGTCTGCTGCTGCTGTGGCCTACAGTAGCAGAAGACAACACTGCAACTGTAACGAAACTGATTACAGCATTATTTTTAAAACCTTCAGTGAATTCAACGTTCTTCAAGATTTTTCAAGCATCCACAGAAACTTTGATCGTGTGCTAAAAATGCTAGTAAAGCTGACATCCATCACGAACAACCCACATCATCCTCTGCATGAGTCTGTGAGCTGAGCAGATCCTTGTCAGAGACCAAAACAGCCTCACTGCAGGAAGGAGCGCTTTCACAGATCATTGATCCCAACAGCAGTTAGACTCTATAACTCCTCAATCACGCTGTCATGAGTCACTGGACATTTACCTGGTGTGCAGGTATATGTGTATGTATATGTATACATGTGTATATTTAGTGTGTAGATGTGTGTGCAAGTACATGTCTATACTTATAGATACTTTTAGATATCTATTGCTTAAATAGTAATAGTAATGTAAGAATAATTAAATGTATTTCTTGCATTTCCACAACACTCTATCCATAGTCACATACTGTGTATGCTACTGTTGTATATAGTGTATTATCTTATTTATTTTGTAGTTGTTTATATTTTATTTGGATTTTTGGATTTTCTTCTGCTATCTCTACCTGAGCTGAGGTAACACACAAATTTTCCTGCCGTCGATCAATAAAGTCTAATCTTCTCATTGAATGCATTTCTGATGGAGATGAGACGTCATGCAGGACAGAGGTGAGGGGCGTGACATCACGGTGCCGTGACAACAACCTGGTGCTTAACATCAACAAAACCAAGGAGCTCATCGTGGGTTACAGGAGAGCAGCAGTAGCAGAGGTGGAGAGTCAGCTGCTTCAGATTCCTAGGCATCAACATCAGCGAGGGTGTCGTGCCATATTAAACCATTATACACCTCATTAGTAAAATAAAAAATGTGTTTAAATTGCATGAATTAATATTTATTAACGTCTCTTTGTGAGTCATACTGTGATAATGACTGCCACAAACAGAGCGTCCTCCTGTAACCATGGTTACGGGAGTTTGTTGCAAGAAGTGTTGTGAATCTCGCTGAGACAGGGAACCACTGAGAGCCTCAGATGAACCAGTCAGTCAGGTCGCTGTCTCCACTTCTCCTCCTCCTCCTTCGTCCCCTTTGTTTTTTAAGTACCTGTTAGGATTCTTTAGCTAGTTAGCATCACATTAGCTAGTTAGCATCACATTAGCAAACTGCTTCGGAGCACAGCTGCCGGAGTCGCGGGTTTTGTTGAATCAGGCGTTGGACCTGCTGGAGGAATGCTCTGCGATGATGGTGGAAAACAGCCGCCATTCAACCCATTTGAGAGCTTCAAAGAACTGGCTGCAGGTATGATTGAAAGTTTGACAACACCGACGTTGATGCGTCTGTGATTTATTAGTGATCGCTCACGTGTGCACGTGCATGTAGGTGAACGCTCGCGGCATGACGTCACACAGCTCAGTTCCTTTCTGCTTTGATGTCACAGTACGTGCCTTTGATCTTGCAGCACGTGACCTCCACTCGAGTCTATAAATAGGGGTGAAACAGCGGGACCTGAATCTTGCATTTTAGTTGTCGTGCGTTAAATGTACAGACCGCGATCTTCCCTTTCTGAAAGCTTTCTGAAAACGGATTTCCAAAGTAATTGTAGCGAAATTAGGTCATTGACAATGTCTGTATCCAGTGTTAGAACCCCTACCCGCATTAATTCAGAGCCTTTTTCACCTGCTATCAGCGGGTGTTTCGATAGGCTCTCTGGATTACAGTGGCGCTTGATAGAAAATGGGATCTGGGACTCTGATGTCCAAGTAGCACTGGCTGATATGATTACTGATGTCATTCAGTCAGTTAGTGCAAGCACCATAAAAACGTTACTTCTAGGAGGTCAGGACCAATTAAATGATGCATCATCCCAGACATACCTTAGGTTAGCCGTGACAAAAATAAGCCCCGTATTGGGAGACTCTCTCTCAACCAGCTTTGCTGCTGCTCTTCATGTCACCCATGAGGAGTGTGAAAGCGCTGTGGCGCTGACACAGATGATTGAGGAGGAGATCTCAAATAAAGTCAACTCGGGTTGGGTTCTAGTCCCAGAAAACCCGGATTCTATTTATGTCACCAGAAAAATAACAAACATAAAAAACCTCAGATGCATGGTTTCTCATGCTTTCTCATGTCTGAAGAAATATAAAGGTAAGCTGAGCGGCCTGTGCATGAGGGGGGCTTTACCCACTTCCTTTAGTTCAAGTGATGAGAGTCTTGAATCCAAGCTCTCTGAGATGGGAACAATTAAAGAAATAAGTATGGCTCTCATGAGGTGGAGTACAGACAGAGAGATAAGTAAAGATGACCAGGACTGTCACATAGAACTGCAACCTGTGGAGGAAAAAGAAAGTGATGAGTTTGCAGAAGCTGAGGAGAAAGCTCAAAGTGATGTTGAAACAATCCTCAACAATCTGAATTATTTACATGATGAAGATCATGCAGATAAAGCTGCAGTTGACATTGTAAATGTGTTAATTGCAAACATTCAGTATCCTGATGCAGAAGATATCACATTAAGTGAGAAGTGTAGCTCACCCAAGCCTGCTTTTGACGTGGACCTGGTGATCAAAAAGGTGAAAGACTTTTTTGCATCATGCGCCCTAATTATAAAACCAGATGAAGTAAAACAACACTTCTTCAGGTTTGCTAAAATAGAATTTGAAAAAATGAACAGTGAGCTGAAAGATCATTTGAAGAAAAGCAAAGGATTTTTGACCTTTCAGAGACAACAGGCAACCTCCCCTGAGAGTGAAAGAGCTGACTCCAGGAAAAGCGAACACATAAATCCCTCAGAAGTTCCCAGAAAATCACCAACCTTAGAAACCACAGTTAAAAGTTCTTCTCCGCTCAACTTCAGTCAATTTATGCCACTTATGAATAGGCTGTTTAGTAAATTAACCCAGGCAGGAAACCTTGACCTGACAAGTAAGGAGATGTTTTCAAGGGAGTTGACAGAAAATGTGTACGACCATGTCGAGTCAACATATCCAGCCCCCACGATGCAAATGGGTAAAAGTCTCTCAGAGTCTGACTTCTCTAAGACTTCACAGGGTAACTGTAATGTACCCTCTGCTCCTGAGGTGCCATATGTGCTCGTAGAAGATTCAGTGGAAAGGTTCTTACAAAACCTTCTTTTCTGGTTGGAGAATGAAACTTTAACCCAAACTATTATAAATGACAAAATTTCTGGTGCCGTGGAAGATATAGTAAGAGTGCTGACCCCATCAAAGGAAGAAGTTATGATTGGAGCAGATGCTGGTGAAACAAGCGACAGACTGTTTACATCACAGTCAAGTCCAGTTACTGATCTCACCAATCAGCCAGTTTGTGTGAGTGCAGAAGACCCGGACCTGGTTTCAAATACAAGCAGTGATCAGGCATCAGTCTCTGACACTGACCCCACAGAGGGTCAAAGTCAGCCAGCAACCTCTGAAAACCCAGAGGAAGAGCTGTCAGAAACATCAGTGTCAATTCACGCTAAGCTCATTGCCAATCAATTTAGTACTCTTCTAGCCACAAGAATCGCACAAAATTTGCACAAAAATACCAGAAATCTTCTGGATCCAAAAAAATTAGACTTGGCTATCAACCATCTGATAGATTTGGTACTTTCTGAAGTGAGATGCACAGAAAACCTGGAAATTCTTAAAATGAACAGGGTTGAATTAGTCAAGGCCACAGCTGAAGGTCTTATCAAGGAGTTTGGATCTGCAGACAAGTTCTTCGATGTAATGTTGTCAGAAGATTCATCTTTTGACGACACTATTCTGAAGCACCTAGCAATGAATATTGGTGATCAGGCATTAGTGTCTCACTCTGAACCCACAGAGGGTCAAAGTCAGCCAGCAGCCTCTGAAAACCCAGAGGAAGAGCTGTCAGAAACATCAGTGTCAATTCATGCTAAGCTCATTGCCAATCAATTTAGTACTCTTCTAGCCACAAGAATCGCACAAAATTTGCAAAAAAATACCAGAAATCTTCTGGATCCAGAAAAATTAGAGTTAGTTATCAACCATCTGACAGATTTGGTACTTTCTGAAATGAGATGCACCGAATCCCTGGAAATTCTTAAAATGAACAGGGTTGAATTAGTCAAGGCCACAGCTGAAGGTCTTATCAAGGAGTTTGGATCTGCAGACAAGCTCTTCGATGTAATGTTGTCAGAAGATTCATCTTTTGACGACACTATTCTGAAGCACCTAGCAATGAATATTGGTGATCAGGCATTAGTGTCTCACTCTGAACCCACAGAGGGTCAAAGTCAGCCAGCAGCCTCTGAAGACCCAGAGGAAGAGCTGTCAGAAACATCAGTGTCAATTCATGCTAAACTTGTTGCCAATCAATTTAGTACTCTTCTAGCCACAAGAATCGCACAAAATTTGCACAAAAATACCAGAAATCTTCTGGATCCAAAAAAATTAGACTTGGCTATAAACCATCTGATAGATTTGGTACTTTCTGAAGTGAGATGCACCGAATCCCTGGAAATTCTTAAAATTAACAGGGTTGAATTAGTCAAGGCCACAGCTGAAGGTCTTATCAAGGAGTTTGGATCTGCAGACAAGTTCTTCGATGTAATGTTGTCAGAAGATTCATCTTTTGACGACACTATTCTGAAGCACCTAGCAATGAATATTGGTGATCAGGCATTAGTGTCTCACTCTGAACCCACAGAGGGTCAAAGTCAGCCAGCAACCTCTGAAAACCCAGAGGAAGAGCTGTCAGAAACATCAGTGTCAATTCACGCTAAGCTCATTGCCAATCAATTTAGTACTCTTCTAGCCACAAGTATCGCACAAAATTTGCAAAAAAATACCAGAAATCTTCTGGACCCAGAAAAATTAGAGTTAGTTATCAACCATCTGACAGATTTGGTACTTTCTGAAATGAGATGCACCGAATCCCTGGAAATTCTTAAAATGAACAGGGTTGAATTAGTCAAGGCCACAGCTGAAGGTCTTATCAAGGAGTTTGGATCTGCAGACAAGTTCTTCGATGTAATGTTGTCAGAAGATTCATCTTTTGACGACACTATTCTGAAGCACCTAGCAATGAATATTGGTGATCAGGTATTAGTGTCTCACTCTGGACCCACAGAGGGTCAAAGTCAGCCAGCAACCTCTGAAAACCCAGAGGAAGAACTGTCAGAAACATCAGTGTCACCTGATGATTGGCTAATTTCAAATCAATTTAGCGTTTCTCTGGTCATGAGAATAAAACACAAATTGCACAAAAATGCCAGAAATCTTCTGGATCGAGGAAAAATAGACTTAGTTGTCAACCATCTGACAGATTTGGTACTTTCTGAAGATAGATGCACCGAATACCTAAAAATTCTTAATAATAACATGAATAAATTAGTCAAGGCCACAGCTAAAGGCCTTATCGAGGAGTTTGGATCTGCAGACAAGTTCTTCAATGTAATGATATCAGAAGATTCATCTTTTGACGACACTATTCTGATGCACATAGCAATGAATCTCGGTGGCTTCGTGAATCCTCCAAAGAAATCCAAACTTGCCAGGTTTTTTTCAGCAGTGTTAAAAGCTTTGAAGAAGCCGTTCAGCTGCTGCTTTAAAGGCAGTACTGATGACTAAATTGTCATCTTGATTTTTTTCAAATACCTCTTTTAAAATCTTAAAGCAGTCTGGCCTCAGAGTTAACATCTGAGGTATATTTTATTTTAAAACTATTTCATTCGACTTTAATTAGACTGAGAAATATTCTTCATCGTGTCTCCTCGTATTATCGTTACCATCACCCCCCACCGGCCGAGGCAGATGGCCGTCCCTTCTGAGCCTGGTTCTGCCGGAGGTTTCTGCCTGTTACAGGTAGTTTTTCCTCCCCACTGTCGCCAAGTGCTTGCTCATAAGGGATTATTAATATTTGGGGTTTTCTTGCTGCTACTGTAGGGTCTCTATCTTACAGTATAAAGCAACTTGAGGAGACGGTTGTGATTCGATGCTATATTACAAATATTAAATTCAGCTGAATCTTAGAAACATGTAATATAGCATCACATCACCATCAAATCAAGAACTGAAAAATAAAACAAAATAAAAAACCAAACCTACATTGAAAACTGTTTGTGATTTGTCTTGTGCTTTCAAAATATATTGTCAAATATGAAAAGCTGCATTTGTATGCTCTGGTCATTAGTGCTGGTATTTTAATGTAAGCAAACACAAGGAACATACACCGATGTGTAAGTGCTACAGATCAGCGGTCCCCAACCCCCGGGCCTCGGACCAGTACCGGTCCGTGAGTCGTTTGGTACCGGGCCGCGAGAGTAGAGTCTCAGGTGTGAAATGTATGGTTTTCAAGGTTTTTATCGGTTTTCAGCGTTATTTTGTTATCGTTTTGGTCGTTAACTCGGTTTTCCTGGGTCTTTTCACGTGTGTTATGAATAAATCTTCTTTTTTTCGGTACCGGTACTAGTTTTATTTTGTTGTATTTATCCGTGACACCTTAAAGGCCGGTCCGTGAAAATATTGTCGGGCATAAACCGGTCCGTGGCGCAAAAAAGGTTGGAGACCGCTGCTACAGATGAAGATGCAAAGAAACCATGAAATAATTAATGAAATAGTGAAGTTTATGAATAAAATAAACAACTGTAGCACCGTCTCAGTCTCGTCGAATCGCCCCTCTGCTTCTTCCATTCTAGCATCAACTCTTCTTAACCCTCGTCTAATATGTGCATATTGTTTGTTGTTGTGTTTCCTAAAGTCACGAAGCTCTTTCGGGATGTTCAGGAGGCTGGGCTCGTCTGCATCCATGCCCTCTGTGGCTAACCTTAGCTCGGGAGAGTAGCTCCTATCCACATGGCTTTTCTCTGTCTGCTCTTCTGTCTGAGTTGTGCCTCTCAAACTTCTTGTGACTATCCCCGTTTCCATATTTAAAAGCAATCTCACCTATTGTCAGAAAGATTACCGTATCTTATTATAAGAGAAATTTCTCCCACTTCCTGGTGTCTGGAGTCTCTAAAGTAAGCAAATGTGGTAAAGGGTGTGGGTGATTCTGGGATTGATGCAGGAGGGCGACAGAAATAAAAAGTAAAATATTAAATTTTTGCTGTTATTGACTTTGCTTTACAATATCAAACACTGAGCCAGATGCACAATAGTCATGTACATCACACGTAAACACATGAATGTAAAAAACACAGAGGTTAGGCCATCAAAGTGTGTGTAAAAGAAGTGTTTATGTCTGTCTTGCAGTTTCTGTTCCTGTCCGAGGTTTGCAGTGGAGAGCTCAGACCACACAGGACCGCCTCACCCTCAGAACATCTCCACCACCCTGTCCACTGTTAAGAGGTCAGACTCTTAATTTGTCTGTTAAACCGATGCGGTTTCTCTTTCAGTCAGACCTCCAGGGCTCAAGCTCTCGCTCCCAGCTAATTGCAGACTCGTATGGCTCTGGCTGACTTCTGATCTCCTCTGGGGAAAAAGGGGAGCTTAATTTCTTCTTCTGTCTTTCTCTTTCTAATTGTGCATGTTTATTTAATAATAAACATACAACATACAATAAACAAAGAGGGATCAAATTTAAATCTCACTGACTAGGAAGCACACAGTGTTTGACGTTTTATATTAACTTTAATCTGAAATAATTTTTGCATTTTTTTCAAGTCCCCAGTGTTTCCTGATCCTTGGAGCACTCCTGGTTATCTGCTATGGTGGAGGTGGCCAATGTCTGGAGACAAATCGTTGTTCTGGGGAGCTGCTTTCCTCCAGTTACTTTACATCAGAATAGAAAGCATGAGAACGACCCTGATGGAAAACAGAAACAGCATCCAGGAAGTGAAATAAAGATTAAGCAGCCAAATTCTAGCTCTGGTTCGATGCTTACATTTGGAGGACTCTCGACCACAAACTGAGAGAAACTCTGTGAAGATGCAGAAGCACATCACGTTTTGCAAACAAGCATACTATTTTTATAGTTAAATAAACTTATAGTTTATTAGAGTTGAGTTCCTACTCACAGACAACTGAAACATTCACATTTGGAAAGCTGACTGAATACATTTTTATTTGATTAATCTAAAGTTGTTCTTCTGTGTCTGAAAACACCCACTCCCACTTACTCAACCTGTGTTGTCGTCTGCTGCTGCTGTGGCCTACAGTAGCAGAAGACAACACTGCAACTGTAACGAAACTGATTACAGCATTATTTTTAAAACCTTCAGTGAATTCAACGTTCTTCAAGATTTTTCAAGCATCCACAGAAACTTTGATCGTGTGCTAAAAATGCTAGTAAAGCTGACATCCATCACGAACAACCCACATCATCCTCTGCATGAGTCTGTGAGCTGAGCAGATCCTTGTCAGAAACCAAAACAGCCTCACTGCAGGAAGGAGCGCTTTCACAGATCATTGATCCCAACAGCAGTTAGACTCTATAACTCCTCAATCACGCTGTCATGAGTCACTGGACATTTACCTGGTGTGCAGGTATATGTGTATGTATATGTATACATGTGTATATTTAGTGTGTAGATGTGTGTGCAAGTACATGTCTATACTTATAGATACTTTTAGATATCTATTGCTTAAATAGTAATAGTAATGTAAGAATAATTAAATGTATTTCTTGCATTTCCACAACACTCTATCCATAGTCACATACTGTGTATGCTACTGTTGTATATAGTGTATTATCTTATTTATTTTGTAGTTGTTTATATTTTATTTGGATTTTTGGATTTTCTTCTGCTATCTCTACCTGAGCTGAGGTAACACACAAATTTTCCTGCCGTCGATCAATAAAGTCTAATCTTCTCATTGAATGCATTTCTGATGGAGATGAGACGTCATGCAGGACAGAGGTGAGGGGCGTGACATCACGGTGCCGTGACAACAACCTGGTGCTTAACATCAACAAAACCAAGGAGCTCATCGTGGGTTACAGGAGAGCAGCAGTAGCAGAGGTGGAGAGTCAGCTGCTTCAGATTCCTAGGCATCAACATCAGCGAGGGTGTCGTGCCATATTAAACCATTATACACCTCATTAGTAAAATAAAAAATGTGTTTAAATTGCATGAATTAATATTTATTAACGTCTCTTTGTGAGTCATACTGTGATAATGACTGCCACAAACAGAGCGTCCTCCTGTAACCATGGTTACGGGAGTTTGTTGCAAGAAGTGTTGTGAATCTCGCTGAGACAGGGAACCACTGAGAGCCTCAGATGAACCAGTCAGTCAGGTCGCTGTCTCCACTTCTCCTCCTCCTCCTTCGCCCCCTTTGTTTTTTAAGTACCTGTTAGGATTCTTTAGCTAGTTAGCATCACATTAGCTAGTTAGCATCACATTAGCAAACTGCTTCGGAGCACAGCTGCCGGAGTCGCGGGTTTTGTTGAATCAGGCGTTGGACCTGCTGGAGGAATGCTCTGCGATGATGGTGGAAAACAGCCGCCATTCAACCCATTTGAGAGCTTCAAAGAACTGGCTGCAGGTATGATTGAAAGTTTGACAACACCGACGTTGATGCGTCTGTGATTTATTAGTGATCGCTCACGTGTGCACGTGCATGTAGGTGAACGCTCGCGGCATGACGTCACACAGCTCAGTTCCTTTCTGCTTTGATGTCACAGTACGTGCCTTTGATCTTGCAGCACGTGACCTCCACTCGAGTCTATAAATAGGGGTGAAACAGCGGGACCTGAATCTTGCATTTTAGTTGTCGTGCGTTAAATGTACAGACCGCGATCTTCCCTTTCTGAAAGCTTTCTGAAAACGGATTTCCAAAGTAATTGTAGCGAAATTAGGTCATTGACAATGTCTGTATCCAGTGTTAGAACCCCTACCCGCATTAATTCAGAGCCTTTTTCACCTGCTATCAGCGGGTGTTTCGATAGGCTCTCTGGATTACAGTGGCGCTTGATAGAAAATGGGATCTGGGACTCTGATGTCCAAGTAGCACTGGCTGATATGATTACTGATGTCATTCAGTCAGTTAGTGCAAGCACCATAAAAACGTTACTTCTAGGAGGTCAGGACCAATTAAATGATGCATCATCCCAGACATACCTTAGGTTAGCCGTGACAAAAATAAGCCCCGTATTGGGAGACTCTCTCTCAACCAGCTTTGCTGCTGCTCTTCATGTCACCCATGAGGAGTGTGAAAGCGCTGTGGCGCTGACACAGATGATTGAGGAGGAGATCTCAAATAAAGTCAACTCGGGTTGGGTTCTAGTCCCAGAAAACCCGGATTCTATTTATGTCACCAGAAAAATAACAAACATAAAAAACCTCAGATGCATGGTTTCTCATGCTTTCTCATGTCTGAAGAAATATAAAGGTAAGCTGAGCGGCCTGTGCATGAGGGGGGCTTTACCCACTTCCTTTAGTTCAAGTGATGAGAGTCTTGAATCCAAGCTCTCTGAGATGGGAACAATTAAAGAAATAAGTATGGCTCTCATGAGGTGGAGTACAGACAGAGAGATAAGTAAAGATGACCAGGACTGTCACATAGAACTGCAACCTGTGGAGGAAAAAGAAAGTGATGAGTTTGCAGAAGCTGAGGAGAAAGCTCAAAGTGATGTTGAAACAATCCTCAACAATCTGAATTATTTACATGATGAAGATCATGCAGATAAAGCTGCAGTTGACATTGTAAATGTGTTAATTGCAAACATTCAGTATCCTGATGCAGAAGATATCACATTAAGTGAGAAGTGTAGCTCACCCAAGCCTGCTTTTGACGTGGACCTGGTGATCAAAAAGGTGAAAGACTTTTTTGCATCATGCGCCCTAATTATAAAACCAGATGAAGTAAAACAACACTTCTTCAGGTTTGCTAAAATAGAATTTGAAAAAATGAACAGTGAGCTGAAAGATCATTTGAAGAAAAGCAAAGGATTTTTGACCTTTCAGAGACAACAGGCAACCTCCCCTGAGAGTGAAAGAGCTGACTCCAGGAAAAGCGAACACATAAATCCCTCAGAAGTTCCCAGAAAATCACCAACCTTAGAAACCACAGTTAAAAGTTCTTCTCCGCTCAACTTCAGTCAATTTATGCCACTTATGAATAGGCTGTTTAGTAAATTAACCCAGGCAGGAAACCTTGACCTGACAAGTAAGGAGATGTTTTCAAGGGAGTTGACAGAAAATGTGTACGACCATGTCGAGTCAACATATCCAGCCCCCACGATGCAAATGGGTAAAAGTCTCTCAGAGTCTGACTTCTCTAAGACTTCACAGGGTAACTGTAATGTACCCTCTGCTCCTGAGGTGCCATATGTGCTCGTAGAAGATTCAGTGGAAAGGTTCTTACAAAACCTTCTTTTCTGGTTGGAGAATGAAACTTTAACCCAAACTATTATAAATGACAAAATTTCTGGTGCCGTGGAAGATATAGTAAGAGTGCTGACCCCATCAAAGGAAGAAGTTATGATTGGAGCAGATGCTGGTGAAACAAGCGACAGACTGTTTACATCACAGTCAAGTCCAGTTACTGATCTCACCAATCAGCCAGTTTGTGTGAGTGCAGAAGACCCGGACCTGGTTTCAAATACAAGCAGTGATCAGGCATCAGTCTCTGACACTGACCCCACAGAGGGTCAAAGTCAGCCAGCAACCTCTGAAAACCCAGAGGAAGAGCTGTCAGAAACATCAGTGTCAATTCACGCTAAGCTCATTGCCAATCAATTTAGTACTCTTCTAGCCACAAGAATCGCACAAAATTTGCACAAAAATACCAGAAATCTTCTGGATCCAAAAAAATTAGACTTGGCTATCAACCATCTGATAGATTTGGTACTTTCTGAAGTGAGATGCACAGAAAACCTGGAAATTCTTAAAATGAACAGGGTTGAATTAGTCAAGGCCACAGCTGAAGGTCTTATCAAGGAGTTTGGATCTGCAGACAAGTTCTTCGATGTAATGTTGTCAGAAGATTCATCTTTTGACGACACTATTCTGAAGCACCTAGCAATGAATATTGGTGATCAGGCATTAGTGTCTCACTCTGAACCCACAGAGGGTCAAAGTCAGCCAGCAGCCTCTGAAAACCCAGAGGAAGAGCTGTCAGAAACATCAGTGTCAATTCATGCTAAGCTCATTGCCAATCAATTTAGTACTCTTCTAGCCACAAGAATCGCACAAAATTTGCAAAAAAATACCAGAAATCTTCTGGATCCAGAAAAATTAGAGTTAGTTATCAACCATCTGACAGATTTGGTACTTTCTGAAATGAGATGCACCGAATCCCTGGAAATTCTTAAAATGAACAGGGTTGAATTAGTCAAGGCCACAGCTGAAGGTCTTATCAAGGAGTTTGGATCTGCAGACAAGCTCTTCGATGTAATGTTGTCAGAAGATTCATCTTTTGACGACACTATTCTGAAGCACCTAGCAATGAATATTGGTGATCAGGCATTAGTGTCTCACTCTGAACCCACAGAGGGTCAAAGTCAGCCAGCAGCCTCTGAAAACCCAGAGGAAGAGCTGTCAGAAACATCAGTGTCAATTCATGCTAAACTTGTTGCCAATCAATTTAGTACTCTTCTAGCCACAAGAATCGCACAAAATTTGCACAAAAATACCAGAAATCTTCTGGATCCAAAAAAATTAGACTTGGCTATAAACCATCTGATAGATTTGGTACTTTCTGAAGTGAGATGCACCGAATCCCTGGAAATTCTTAAAATTAACAGGGTTGAATTAGTCAAGGCCACAGCTGAAGGTCTTATCAAGGAGTTTGGATCTGCAGACAAGTTCTTCGATGTAATGTTGTCAGAAGATTCATCTTTTGACGACACTATTCTGAAGCACCTAGCAATGAATATTGGTGATCAGGCATTAGTGTCTCACTCTGAACCCACAGAGGGTCAAAGTCAGCCAGCAACCTCTGAAAACCCAGAGGAAGAGCTGTCAGAAACATCAGTGTCAATTCATGCTAAGCTCATTGCCAATCAATTTAGTACTCTTCTAGCCACAAGTATCGCACAAAATTTGCAAAAAAATACCAGAAATCTTCTGGACCCAGAAAAATTAGAGTTAGTTATCAACCATCTGACAGATTTGGTACTTTCTGAAATGAGATGCACCGAATCCCTGGAAATTCTTAAAATTAACAGGGTTGAATTAGTCAAGGCCACAGCTGAAGGTCTTATCAAGGAGTTTGGATCTGCAGACAAGTTCTTCGATGTAATGTTGTCAGAAGATTCATCTTTTGACGACACTATTCTGAAGCACCTAGCAATGAATATTGGTGATCAGGTATTAGTGTCTCACTCTGGACCCACAGAGGGTCAAAGTCAGCCAGCAACCTCTGAAAACCCAGAGGAAGAACTGTCAGAAACATCAGTGTCACCTGATGATTGGCTAATTTCAAATCAATTTAGCGTTTCTCTGGTCATGAGAATAAAACACAAATTGCACAAAAATGCCAGAAATCTTCTGGATCGAGGAAAAATAGACTTAGTTGTCAACCATCTGACAGATTTGGTACTTTCTGAAGATAGATGCACCGAATACCTAAAAATTCTTAATAATAACATGAATAAATTAGTCAAGGCCACAGCTAAAGGCCTTATCGAGGAGTTTGGATCTGCAGACAAGTTCTTCAATGTAATGATATCAGAAGATTCATCTTTTGACGACACTATTCTGATGCACATAGCAATGAATCTCGGTGGCTTCGTGAATCCTCCAAAGAAATCCAAACTTGCCAGGTTTTTTTCAGCAGTGTTAAAAGCTTTGAAGAAGCCGTTCAGCTGCTGCTTTAAAGGCAGTACTGATGACTAAATTGTCATCTTGATTTTTTTCAAATACCTCTTTTAAAATCTTAAAGCAGTCTGGCCTCAGAGTTAACATCTGAGGTATATTTTATTTTAAAACTATTTCATTCGACTTTAATTAGACTGAGAAATATTCTTCATCGTGTCTCCTCGTATTATCGTTACCATCACCCCCCACCGGCCGAGGCAGATGGCCGTCCCTTCTGAGCCTGGTTCTGCCGGAGGTTTCTGCCTGTTACAGGTAGTTTTTCCTCCCCACTGTCGCCAAGTGCTTGCTCATAAGGGATTATTAATATTTGGGGTTTTCTTGCTGCTACTGTAGGGTCTCCATCTTACAGTATAAAGCAACTTGAGGAGACGGTTGTGATTCGATGCTATATTACAAATATTAAATTCAGCTGAATCTTAAAAACATGTAATATAGCATCACATCACCATCAAATCAAGAACTGAAAAATAAAACAAAATAAAAAACCAAACCTACATTGAAAACTGTTTGTGATTTGTCTTGTGCTTTCAAAATATATTGTCAAATATGAAAAGCTGCATTTGTATGCTCTGGTCATTAGTGCTGGTATTTTAATGTAAGCAAACACAAGGAACATACACCGATGTGTAAGTGCTACAGATCAGCGGTCCCCAACCCCCGGGCCTCGGACCAGTACCGGTCCGTGAGTCGTTTGGTACCGGGCCGCGAGAGTAGAGTCTCAGGTGTGAAATGTATGGTTTTCAAGGTTTTTATCGGTTTTCAGCGTTATTTTGTTATCGTTTTGGTCGTTAACTCAGTTTTCCTGGGTCTTTTCACGTGTGTTATGAATAAATCTTCTTTTTTTCGGTACCGGTACTAGTTTTATTTTGTTGTATTTATCCGTGACACCTTAAAGGCCGGTCCGTGAAAATATTGTCGGGCATAAACCGGTCCGTGGCGCAAAAAAGGTTGGAGACCGCTGCTACAGATGAAGATGCAAAGAAACCATGAAATAATTAATGAAATAGTGAAGTTTATGAATAAAATAAACAACTGTAGCACCGTCTCAGTCTCGTCGAATCGCCCCTCTGCTTCTTCCATTCTAGCATCAACTCTTCTTAACCCTCGTCTAATATGTGCATATTGTTTGTTGTTGTGTTTCCTAAAGTCACGAAGCTCTTTCGGGATGTTCAGGAGGCTGGGCTCGTCTGCATCCATGCCCTCTGTGGCTAACCTTAGCTCGGGAGAGTAGCTCCTATCCACATGGCTTTTCTCTGTCTGCTCTTCTGTCTGAGTTGTGCCTCTCAAACTTCTTGTGACTATCCCCGTTTCCATATTTAAAAGCAATCTCACCTATTGTCAGAAAGATTACCGTATCTTATTATAAGAGAAATTTCTCCCACTTCCTGGTGTCTGGAGTCTCTAAAGTAAGCAAATGTGGTAAAGGGTGTGGGTGATTCTGGGATTGATGCAGGAGGGCGACAGAAATAAAAAGTAAAATATTAAATTTTTGCTGTTATTGACTTTGCTTTACAATATCAAACACTGAGCCAGATGCACAATAGTCATGTACATCACACGTAAACACATGAATGTAAAAAACACAGAGGTTAGGCCATCAAAGTGTGTGTAAAAGAAGTGTTTATGTCTGTCTTGCAGTTTCTGTTCCTGTCCGAGGTTTGCAGTGGAGAGCTCAGACCACACAGGACCGCCTCACCCTCAGAACATCTCCACCACCCTGTCCACTGTTAAGAGGTCAGACTCTTAATTTGTCTGTTAAACCGATGCGGTTTCTCTTTCAGTCAGACCTCCAGGGCTCAAGCTCTCGCTCCCAGCTAATTGCAGACTCGTATGGCTCTGGCTGACTTCTGATCTCCTCTGGGGAAAAAGGGGAGCTTAATTTCTTCTTCTGTCTTTCTCTTTCTAATTGTGCATGTTTATTTAATAATAAACATACAACATACAATAAACAAAGAGGGATCAAATTTAAATCTCACTGACTAGGAAGCACACAGTGTTTGACGTTTTATATTAACTTTAATCTGAAATAATTTTTGCATTTTTTTCAAGTCCCCAGTGTTTCCTGATCCTTGGAGCACTCCTGGTTATCTGCTATGGTGGAGGTGGCCAATGTCTGGAGACAAATCGTTGTTCTGGGGAGCTGCTTTCCTCCAGTTACTTTACATCAGAATAGAAAGCATGAGAACGACCCTGATGGAAAACAGAAACAGCATCCAGGAAGTGAAATAAAGATTAAGCAGCCAAATTCTAGCTCTGGTTCGATGCTTACATTTGGAGGACTCTCGACCACAAACTGAGAGAAACTCTGTGAAGATGCAGAAGCACATCACGTTTTGCAAACAAGCATACTATTTTTATAGTTAAATAAACTTATAGTTTATTAGAGTTGAGTTCCTACTCACAGACAACTGAAACATTCACATTTGGAAAGCTGACTGAATACATTTTTATTTGATTAATCTAAAGTTGTTCTTCTGTGTCTGAAAACACCCACTCCCACTTACTCAACCTGTGTTGTCGTCTGCTGCTGCTGTGGCCTACAGTAGCAGAAGACAACACTGCAACTGTAACGAAACTGATTACAGCATTATTTTTAAAACCTTCAGTGAATTCAACGTTCTTCAAGATTTTTCAAGCATCCACAGAAACTTTGATCGTGTGCTAAAAATGCTAGTAAAGCTGACATCCATCACGAACAACCCACATCATCCTCTGCATGAGTCTGTGAGCTGAGCAGATCCTTGTCAGAGACCAAAACAGCCTCACTGCAGGAAGGAGCGCTTTCACAGATCATTGATCCCAACAGCAGTTAGACTCTATAACTCCTCAATCACGCTGTCATGAGTCACTGGACATTTACCTGGTGTGCAGGTATATGTGTATGTATATGTATACATGTGTATATTTAGTGTGTAGATGTGTGTGCAAGTACATGTCTATACTTATAGATACTTTTAGATATCTATTGCTTAAATAGTAATAGTAATGTAAGAATAATTAAATGTATTTCTTGCATTTCCACAACACTCTATCCATAGTCACATACTGTGTATGCTACTGTTGTATATAGTGTATTATCTTATTTATTTTGTAGTTGTTTATATTTTATTTGGATTTTTGGATTTTCTTCTGCTATCTCTACCTGAGCTGAGGTAACACACAAATTTTCCTGCCGTCGATCAATAAAGTCTAATCTTCTCATTGAATGCATTTCTGATGGAGATGAGACGTCATGCAGGACAGAGGTGAGGGGCGTGACATCACGGTGCCGTGACAACAACCTGGTGCTTAACATCAACAAAACCAAGGAGCTCATCGTGGGTTACAGGAGAGCAGCAGTAGCAGAGGTGGAGAGTCAGCTGCTTCAGATTCCTAGGCATCAACATCAGCGAGGGTGTCGTGCCATATTAAACCATTATACACCTCATTAGTAAAATAAAAAATGTGTTTAAATTGCATGAATTAATATTTATTAACGTCTCTTTGTGAGTCATACTGTGATAATGACTGCCACAAACAGAGCGTCCTCCTGTAACCATGGTTACGGGAGTTTGTTGCAAGAAGTGTTGTGAATCTCGCTGAGACAGGGAACCACTGAGAGCCTCAGATGAACCAGTCAGTCAGGTCGCTGTCTCCACTTCTCCTCCTCCTCCTTCGTCCCCTTTGTTTTTTAAGTACCTGTTAGGATTCTTTAGCTAGTTAGCATCACATTAGCTAGTTAGCATCACATTAGCAAACTGCTTCGGAGCACAGCTGCCGGAGTCGCGGGTTTTGTTGAATCAGGCGTTGGACCTGCTGGAGGAATGCTCTGCGATGATGGTGGAAAACAGCCGCCATTCAACCCATTTGAGAGCTTCAAAGAACTGGCTGCAGGTATGATTGAAAGTTTGACAACACCGACGTTGATGCGTCTGTGATTTATTAGTGATCGCTCACGTGTGCACGTGCATGTAGGTGAACGCTCGCGGCATGACGTCACACAGCTCAGTTCCTTTCTGCTTTGATGTCACAGTACGTGCCTTTGATCTTGCAGCACGTGACCTCCACTCGAGTCTATAAATAGGGGTGAAACAGCGGGACCTGAATCTTGCATTTTAGTTGTCGTGCGTTAAATGTACAGACCGCGATCTTCCCTTTCTGAAAGCTTTCTGAAAACGGATTTCCAAAGTAATTGTAGCGAAATTAGGTCATTGACAATGTCTGTATCCAGTGTTAGAACCCCTACCCGCATTAATTCAGAGCCTTTTTCACCTGCTATCAGCGGGTGTTTCGATAGGCTCTCTGGATTACAGTGGCGCTTGATAGAAAATGGGATCTGGGACTCTGATGTCCAAGTAGCACTGGCTGATATGATTACTGATGTCATTCAGTCAGTTAGTGCAAGCACCATAAAAACGTTACTTCTAGGAGGTCAGGACCAATTAAATGATGCATCATCCCAGACATACCTTAGGTTAGCCGTGACAAAAATAAGCCCCGTATTGGGAGACTCTCTCTCAACCAGCTTTGCTGCTGCTCTTCATGTCACCCATGAGGAGTGTGAAAGCGCTGTGGCGCTGACACAGATGATTGAGGAGGAGATCTCAAATAAAGTCAACTCGGGTTGGGTTCTAGTCCCAGAAAACCCGGATTCTATTTATGTCACCAGAAAAATAACAAACATAAAAAACCTCAGATGCATGGTTTCTCATGCTTTCTCATGTCTGAAGAAATATAAAGGTAAGCTGAGCGGCCTGTGCATGAGGGGGGCTTTACCCACTTCCTTTAGTTCAAGTGATGAGAGTCTTGAATCCAAGCTCTCTGAGATGGGAACAATTAAAGAAATAAGTATGGCTCTCATGAGGTGGAGTACAGACAGAGAGATAAGTAAAGATGACCAGGACTGTCACATAGAACTGCAACCTGTGGAGGAAAAAGAAAGTGATGAGTTTGCAGAAGCTGAGGAGAAAGCTCAAAGTGATGTTGAAACAATCCTCAACAATCTGAATTATTTACATGATGAAGATCATGCAGATAAAGCTGCAGTTGACATTGTAAATGTGTTAATTGCAAACATTCAGTATCCTGATGCAGAAGATATCACATTAAGTGAGAAGTGTAGCTCACCCAAGCCTGCTTTTGACGTGGACCTGGTGATCAAAAAGGTGAAAGACTTTTTTGCATCATGCGCCCTAATTATAAAACCAGATGAAGTAAAACAACACTTCTTCAGGTTTGCTAAAATAGAATTTGAAAAAATGAACAGTGAGCTGAAAGATCATTTGAAGAAAAGCAAAGGATTTTTGACCTTTCAGAGACAACAGGCAACCTCCCCTGAGAGTGAAAGAGCTGACTCCAGGAAAAGCGAACACATAAATCCCTCAGAAGTTCCCAGAAAATCACCAACCTTAGAAACCACAGTTAAAAGTTCTTCTCCGCTCAACTTCAGTCAATTTATGCCACTTATGAATAGGCTGTTTAGTAAATTAACCCAGGCAGGAAACCTTGACCTGACAAGTAAGGAGATGTTTTCAAGGGAGTTGACAGAAAATGTGTACGACCATGTCGAGTCAACATATCCAGCCCCCACGATGCAAATGGGTAAAAGTCTCTCAGAGTCTGACTTCTCTAAGACTTCACAGGGTAACTGTAATGTACCCTCTGCTCCTGAGGTGCCATATGTGCTCGTAGAAGATTCAGTGGAAAGGTTCTTACAAAACCTTCTTTTCTGGTTGGAGAATGAAACTTTAACCCAAACTATTATAAATGACAAAATTTCTGGTGCCGTGGAAGATATAGTAAGAGTGCTGACCCCATCAAAGGAAGAAGTTATGATTGGAGCAGATGCTGGTGAAACAAGCGACAGACTGTTTACATCACAGTCAAGTCCAGTTACTGATCTCACCAATCAGCCAGTTTGTGTGAGTGCAGAAGACCCGGACCTGGTTTCAAATACAAGCAGTGATCAGGCATCAGTCTCTGACACTGACCCCACAGAGGGTCAAAGTCAGCCAGCAACCTCTGAAAACCCAGAGGAAGAGCTGTCAGAAACACCAGTGTCAATTCACGCTAAGCTCATTGCCAATCAATTTAGTACTCTTCTAGCCACAAGAATCGCACAAAATTTGCACAAAAATACCAGAAATCTTCTGGATCCAAAAAAATTAGACTTGGCTATCAACCATCTGACAGATTTGGTACTTTCTGAAGTGAGATGCACAGAAAACCTGGAAATTCTTAAAATGAACAGGGTTGAATTAGTCAAGGCCACAGCTGAAGGTCTTATCAAGGAGTTTGGATCTGCAGACAAGTTCTTCGATGTAATGTTGTCAGAAGATTCATCTTTTGACGACACTATTCTGAAGCACCTAGCAATGAATATTGGTGATCAGGCATTAGTGTCTCACTCTGAACCCACAGAGGGTCAAAGTCAGCCAGCAACCTCTGAAAACCCAGAGGAAGAGCTGTCAGAAACATCAGTGTCAATTCATGCTAAGCTCATTGCCAATCAATTTAGTACTCTTCTAGCCACAAGAATCGCACAAAATTTGCAAAAAAATACCAGAAATCTTCTGGATCCAGAAAAATTAGAGTTAGTTATCAACCATCTGACAGATTTGGTACTTTCTGAAATGAGATGCACCGAATCCCTGGAAATTCTTAAAATGAACAGGGTTGAATTAGTCAAGGCCACAGCTGAAGGTCTTATCAAGGAGTTTGGATCTGCAGACAAGCTCTTCGATGTAATGTCAGAAGATTCATCTTTTGACGACACTATTCTGAAGCACCTAGCAATGAATATTGGTGATCAGGCATTAGTGTCTCACTCTGAACCCACAGAGGGTCAAAGTCAGCCAGCAACCTCTGAAAACCCAGAGGAAGAGCTGTCAGAAACATCAGTGTCAATTCATGCTAAACTTGTTGCCAATCAATTTAGTACTCTTCTAGCCACAAGAATCGCACAAAATTTGCACAAAAATACCAGAAATCTTCTGGATCCAAAAAAATTAGACTTGGCTATAAACCATCTGATAGATTTGGTACTTTCTGAAGTGAGATGCACCGAATCCCTGGAAATTCTTAAAATTAACAGGGTTGAATTAGTCAAGGCCACAGCTGAAGGTCTTATCAAGGAGTTTGGATCTGCAGACAAGTTCTTCGATGTAATATCAGAAGATTCATCTTTTGACGACACTATTCTGAAGCACCTAGCAATGAATATTGGTGATCAGGTATTAGTGTCTCACTCTGGACCCACAGAGGGTCAAAGTCAGCCAGCAACCTCTGAAAACCCAGAGGAAGAACTGTCAGAAACATCAGTGTCACCTGATGATTGGCTAATTTCAAATCAATTTAGCGTTTCTCTGGTCATGAGAATAAAACACAAATTGCACAAAAATGCCAGAAATCTTCTGGATCGAGGAAAAATAGACTTAGTTGTCAACCATCTGACAGATTTGGTACTTTCTGAAGATAGATGCACCGAATACCTAAAAATTCTTAATAATAACATGAATAAATTAGTCAAGGCCACAGCTAAAGGCCTTATCGAGGAGTTTGGATCTGCAGACAAGTTCTTCAATGTAATGATATCAGAAGATTCATCTTTTGACGACACTATTCTGATGCACATAGCAATGAATCTCGGTGGCTTCGTGAATCCTCCAAAGAAATCCAAACTTGCCAGGTTTTTTTCAGCAGTGTTAAAAGCTTTGAAGAAGCCGTTCAGCTGCTGCTTTAAAGGCAGTACTGATGACTAAATTGTCATCTTGATTTTTTTCAAATACCTCTTTTAAAATCTTAAAGCAGTCTGGCCTCAGAGTTAACATCTGAGGTATATTTTATTTTAAAACTATTTCATTCGACTTTAATTTGTTTTTTAAGTACCTGTTAGGATTCTTTAGCTAGTTAGCATCACATTAGCAAACTGCTTCGGAGCACAGCTGCCGGAGTCGCGGGTTTTGTTGAATCAGGCGTTGGACCTGCTGGAGGAATGCTCTGCGATGATGGTGGAAAACAGCCGCCATTCAACCCATTTGAGAGCTTCAAAGAATCCCAGCCAACATTTATATGTGGGGCCCATATAGTTTGGAAATGGGCTGAAAAATGGGCCCCATATAGGATTGTCCGCGGGTTCCGTAATGGCCCCATATTAAATGCCCATATAGGTGTTATGTTAGGAAAATCTGGGAACTAAATGGGCCCCAACTGGGAAAAGTACACAGAAACCCACCTGGGCCCCATCTTTCAAGTTTTTGTGGGTACCATGTAGGCACCACATAGGCTAAAAAGTGGGTTTTAAGTGGGATTGTCCGCAGGTTCCATAATGGCCCCATTTTATAAGCCCATCTCGGTGTTATATTGGTAAAATCTGGGAACTAAATGTGCCCCAACTGGGCAAAGTACACAGAAACCCACCTGGGCCCCATCTTTCAAGTTTTTTGTGGGTACCATGTGGGCACCACATAGGCTAAAAAGTGGGTTTTAAGTGGGATTGTCCGCGGGTTCCATAATGGCCCCATTTTGTAAGCCCATCTCGGTATTATATTGGTAAAATCTGGGAACTAGATGGACCCCAACTGGGCAAAGTACACAGAAACCCACCTAGGCCCCATCTTTCAAGTTTTTGTGGGTACCATGTGGGCACCACATAGGCTAAAAAGTGGGTTTTAAGTGGGATTGTCCGCGGGTTCCATAATGGCCCCATTTTATAAGCCCATCTCGGTGTTATATAGGTAAAATCTGGGAACTAAATGGACCCCAACTGGGCAAAGTACACTGAAACCCACCTAGGCCCCATTTTTCAAGTTCTTAGTGGGTACAACATGAGGAAAACATGAGCTAAAAAGTTGGAATGGCATTAGCAGTGGGTTCTGTATTTGCATCTTATTTCTAGTTTGAATTGACTAAGTTCTGGCACTGAGTGGGCCCCATGTAGTAAAACAGTCACAAAATCAATTTTTCAGACGGCTAATACGGGTTCTGTGACACAAAGACACCAAATATATTAAAGCTGACCGCAAACAAAATCTAGTTTGTAAATAAAACCATTTCAAAAATCACGAGGGTACACAAAACAACATTTTTCACATTTATTTTGTCCAACAACTGTGATTTTACGTAACTGTATTCCAAAGTGCGTAAACGTTTAAAAACTAGAAATGTCAAACTACAGCAAAATTCCTTAGATATTTGGAACTGTAGCAACATGGGGAAAAAGTCAGATGGAAAACTCAAAAGCTTATCTTGAATCAGCAGGGTTTGTTTTTTTACAGAGCCGTAAGTCTATTTTGTACCCTTGCAGCCCTCGGTCCTCCTCTGTCTTTAGCTCCACTGAACCACTTGGACAGAGCCTTCTCTGCTTCTTGCAAGTTGACTTTTGATGTTAAATAATTCTTCAGTGCCTCTGCAAATGAAGAAGAAGAAAAACGGGCAAGCCAAAGTAAAGTTAATCTTAGCTTACTTCATTTGGTGATGATTTTCAAAGAACAATGTTTATTTCACTTTATTGCCTCAAAAAATATATACAAATTGCATGATAACCAATCTCAGTTACACTTTCAAACACTTTATTAAAAAAGTTTAGTTTTCTAAAGTTCAAATGTCTCAAGTGAAACTAACTTACCATACACAACATTAAAAAGACGCAAATCTCTGAACTTTTTTTCCCCATGTCGGCCAAGCATGTTGTACTCCACAGCCAGCTCAGGTGATATGAGGAATTTCATCATCCTTCTTGTGGCATCGTCTACACTTGTTTCCCCTGTATCTGCTACCATGGCAACCTGAGGGGAACATACAAAAAGGACAGATTAGATACTGGCATCTGGTTAGGAAAAACCTGTCGCTGGCGACTTTTTGGGGGCTAAAGGGTTAAAATAAATAGGAATTGGCCAAAATTTGTATAAACTATGAAATAGCAGAACAAAAGTAAAAAAAAAAATCTTTATCTGTTATCAGAATCAAATATTTGAATAGAATAAAAAATTTAACTTTCTGGAAGATTTCTCATTACATCTGTCATAAAAGTAACAACATCTCAGAAAAGAAACATGATAGCAACAGAAAAATATGATAGCAGTGTGATGTGATGGTCCCTGGCCAGATTTTTACACATATTATAAGCCCTGTGACACAAAAACCACAGAACTCTGACACGCACAGACTGTTTTCCTTCGTGCTAATGAAGAAAAATGCTGGTCTGGTATGTAAAAGGGAATTTATTCTTCCAGGACCTGAAGCTCCGTAATGCAGCCCTCCAACAGCCAAACCTATCTGTTCTCTGATTGTCTTGATGCATGCTCAATCATCCAGGTAAGTAAATCTCCAAAAGTTGATTCTGTTCATCTGGACGTAGCGCTTGCAGCATTTTCTCCCACTGAAAATGCTACGTTCAGATGAACAGAATCAACTTCTGGAGATGTTCTCTGATTGGATTGTTTAATTGGTGATTGACATGAAATTGACCAATCAGCTGAAAGGAAGAAAAATAGGGTCAAAATTTGGATGTGTAAGTATAAATCCACACACAGCCAGGAAAGCCGAGCGCAGAGTTGTTTGTAGCACCAATTCAGCCAGAGTGGAGCCAGATGGATTTTCCATCCATCCACACTGTAAAGTCTATAGACCAGCAAGTGATAAATTAACAGTGTTGTTGGTATTTTCTAAAACAGTTGTATGCAATAGGAATTGCTGTTTATAGTCCTCCTGTATATCTGCATGTTCCCTCCCAATTAAAACCTGTGATAATGGAGATTCAAATTCATGTCATACCTATACCAACAGTTATCAAGTATCCAGATCGACCTTTACTGATGTGCTCTGTCAGTGCGCCCCAGGGCAGCTGTGGCTACAATGTAGGTTGCCATCGCCAGTGTGTGATTGTGTGTGTGAATGGGTGAATGACTGAATGTAGTGTGAAGCGCTTTGGGGTCCTTAGGGACTAGAAAAGCGCTATAAAAATGCAGGCCATTTACCATTTAAAGGAAAATTGTTATTTCCATGTATTTTCCTGTTCTGCCTTCAACTTTGAGGACTTCCCCCCACATTTCTAGTTGTGACAGTGCACCTACAACAAAAAAAATCTGCTGTGATTTACATTTGTTGAAAGAGCAATTTTGTAAAATAGTCTATTTTTGTATGCACAGTTTACAAATCTGTCCTGTACAGCATGGACTGATTGCATGCTAAAAAGTTGTTGCTTAAAAATAAAACAATAAATTTTTAATTAATAACATCAGCAGAAAGCCTTGTTATTAATTAGATGTACAATTTCTATAGAATACGAAACAACTCAGTTCATTTTTGATCATATCAATACCAGCATATTACACAACTAGTGATGGGATTTTCGTCTCTTTTTAGAAAGCCGGCTCTTTCGGCTCCCAACCGGCTCTTCAGGTTGTTTTGTTGCTTTAATTAATTTATTATTAACAACAATATAAAATTATGAACAAAAGGAATTACTAATGTAAAAAAAGAAACGTGGTTTTATTTATATATGTTTATATATAAATATATATGGTGGCCCCTAGAGACAAAGCATGTACAAACTCCAAAACCCATTTCTAGCATCAACTGAACTTCCAAAACAGAGCTATCTAGATCACTTAATTTACACAATTGAAATCATATGTGTATTTTTTGTGTATTTATACACAAGCACTCATATATATTCATAAAAAATTCCAAAAGCTGTTCATTTACCTGTTACTACCACACACCAAATCCGGTCGTTAGTACTTCCTGGCTTGTGTAGCCACTAGGTAACAAAATCTCAACACTGTGCCTAGCATCCTGGAGCAGTTCTGTTGTGTTTTGTACGTGTTTTGGGGTTTGTACGTGCTTTGTCTCTAGCAGCCACCGTAAATATACTTTTATTTATTCTCTCCACATAAAATGTAATAAATAAATCATATAATACAAAAAAAACAACTATTTACATTTCAACTTTTAACTATTTAAATTTTCAGCTTTTTCCTTTTAAACAAATTTAAAGTGAAACAACACAAAACACTGCAAACCACAACACAATTAAATATAAATTATAATATGAAAACAAACAGAAGATGCACATTCTCTGTCATATGGGCCTGCATGAATAAACTTTCTGAATCCTTTATCATCCGCAATTGAAAATAGTTGTGGATGATTACTATACCTTTCTAATGTGACGTTGTTGTCCCTGGCTCTCTTTCTCTCTCTCTCCCTCCTGCTCTGTTACTGTGCTACTGCGTGTGTAACAACCGCCCCTCCCCCCTCTTCCCAGCGCAAAGCACAAGGCTCGCGTGCAGAGTGAAGCGGAAAAAAAGTGCGAGAGAGAGGGTGAGAGAGAGAGAAAAAACACGCTTGTGTCGTTCACTTCAAAGAGCCGTTTCGTTTTGACCAACACATCACTAACAACCATGATGAAAAACGCTCATCTGCTTCCATCACCATCAGCTGATTAACATTGAGCTGCTGCAGTCAACACCATCAAACTAATTTACTGTTTAATGTTATGTTATTGAATGCTTTTATTTTTAAATCTTTACCAGCGCTTAAAGACTGTAGATGTTCACACCTGGTGTTAGAAAACCGAGCTCACTGCAGTATTTTTTTTTATAACAGGAAATTTAAATTTTTATTGGTTACCGTGTTTATTACCACTTTTAAAAGTAATGTACTTCCTATAAAATATGGATTTGATAAGTTACCGGTTTATTGAAATCAGCTAGTGAACACATCGATCACTTTATTGAACTACACGCCTTACACTCTTGTGAGCTCTGGTTACTAACAGCAGGTGTGAATGTTTGGAGTCCAAAACGCAGATAAAGATTAGAATAACAAGGCAATGTAAAATCAGTTTAATGCAGTTGACAGTAGCAGCTCAGATGGAAATCAGCCAATTGTGAGGAGAGCAGAGGACCAAAACTGTCAGAGTTGTGGGTCAAGTGAAGAGAACACTGTTGGCATTATTGTTAGCATAAAAGATGAAAATTAAATAAATGTTAAATTTTAAAATAGATCATTGCCTCCTGTGCCTAAATAAATATATATACTTAATACCAATAAAAAAAAAAGGATGCCCCAAAGACCATCACTTTTCAAAAATAATAATAATAATAATAATAAGTAATACAAATAATATGAAAGTTACTTACATGTCAAAGATGGTGCTTGTGATCTTGAAGAATCTAAACGTGATAAGGAAATGAAAGAAAGTGCATGAGAAAATACAAACATTTTTGTTTTTTCCCAGGATAATTCAATATAAAAGATTCTCTTACTAATGCACAAAATGAACAGTGTAATTAAAAGTTTGAAAGGCACTGCATGTGTTTATATGATAAACTGACTAATTCAAGCAGCAAACACTAGCAGTGCAAAAATGTATCTAACTAGCTGACAGACTTTAAAGTCACAGGAAGATATATCAAAATGGTGACTTATGCCAGAACAAATGACTTGACAGACATAAATCCTAAATTCCTTTAAGTAAAAAAGGAATTACTTTTTTATAAGTGGTCCCTAGTGGTTTTCAAATTATTACATGGCTTGTTAATTTTTTATTAAATTATTAAGAAGCCAGATGAGTTCAAAACATTTACAAATTACTATAAAGCACTATCCAAACTTCAAATCAAGTGGCAAAATCTCCAAATTAAAAGTACTCGCAAACTATAAAAATTTGATTATACTTAAAAATATGCAAAAACTAATTTAGTGGAATTTTTACCTGCTCAAGAATACATTGAACATGCAATATTTAATTGAAAAGAACAAAATTTGTGTACTTTTAGAAAGGATTATTAAATATTTGGGGATACTAGACATAAAGAGGGTCTCGTACATTTACGGGCATCTAATTTCCTGGATTTAATGGTTTAAAAGTTTAATAGGTCTTTGAAGTTGATAATAAAATTGAGTCCATTATTAGCAAAAAGAATTAAAAAAAAAAAGAGCAAAAAAATGCTTAATATATAATAATTGTTTTAAACTTAAGCTTTGTAATTGTAGCAGATTTCATTATGTCTGTAATTTTTTATTTAGCCCCACAGTAGTAAAAGCCATAAATGGGAGTTAGATTTATTACTAGTATTTTACACAGCATTCAGCTATAATAACATGTTCTGCATTTTCCTACTTCACCATCTGATCTGAACAGCTGCACTCTCTTAATTAATTAATGACCTAACATTTCTCAGTAACCAATAACTAGATGGAACAGCACAGTATCTAAGAGAGTGATCAGACAGTGTTTGAGCTAAAGACGCTGTGTATTTCTTTTGGGGGCTTTTTACACACTGATCCACCACCGTTTTCCCATAGTACAATGCATATCTGGTAACATTACCGTATTCAGATCAGAAAACCGTTTCAGCTGCAGGCATCTACTCCTGTAATTTAAACAATCACCTTGCTACACTGCACATGAATATTACGTAACATGGTATGACTAGCTCATGTTCAGACATTTAAGATACTGTTCAGCCATTTTGTTTACTGGGTAGTGCATAATGGCCGAGTTAGCTGAGCAGGAATCCACTAAAGCCAAAAAAATAATATAAATTTTTTAAATTAATTACAAAAACCTTATAGGAAAACCCAAGAAACAGTTGCAGAAGCACAGAAAAAAACTGCCGTGTACGTTATAGTGTGTAAATTCAAAAACTGTATAGAGAGAATGGTGCAATGAAAACAGAATAAGATAAGATGAACTTTATTGAGTAGAATATAGGCAGTAAGAGTTTTTTAATTAACTTTAAATTATGTTTGCCAAAGACAATGCAGCAAATTAACCCAGTTCTACCTGCTAGCTAAAGATGTTATGCTTCTCCCCCTTATACCGTTTAGGACGACTATAGAAAGTTACTAAAATAACCATTGATGAAAACGTATCAAACTTTAAGTATTTACCTTTGTCATAGTTTTCGATTCTTTGGTATCCTTTTGTCCTCCACGTTCTTAAACACCAGGGAGAGAAAAGGCGCAACAGACGAAAGACCGCGAAGACTAGACGCTAGGCGGTACAATCTGCTCCCTCTTTTTAAACGAGCCAATAGGAGCTGCTCACATTAAAAACAACTTTATTTAAAAAGTCGTTTTACACCTGATACAAAAATTTTAAAAGTCAAACAATGCACAAGTTTAAAAGAACAATTTTATTTTTAAAAGTTTTTTAAGCATAGGGATGGTTAATCCGGTTGTTCAGTCTGACGTCACTAGCCGTGTCTGGGTCTAAACTCCGCTGCAGGTCCATATATCAAACGATCACTATGGGATTACTGAGAGTTGAAAAACTGTCTAAAGTCTTTCATCTTTAATAAAATGATCAACGTTCTGCTCTACCAGGTGTAACAATTGAGTTTAACATCCAGGCATCCATGAAAACGGAATTTATGACATTTAACGGAGTTAGAAGTTAGCAGGGAGTTAGCTCGCTAGCTTCTATCTAATACAATATAGCATGTCCTGACTGCGGGGTTTTGGAAACAAATTAAAACGTACAGCTCTGCTATCACTTCCAGCATAAATGAAGACAGAAAACTAAACAGCAGTGACGTTTGTAGGGTTACTGAAGTTGGGCTAGCTGGTATATAATGATGTGCTACGTGACCGCTAGCGACACAGCTATGTTAGCATAATATAAACAAGCTAACTTTTTTCCACTCGATAAAAGTTAACGTGAGTGTTCTCGGTGGTCAGGAACAAATGTAATCGCATGGCAGGATGCTGTAAAAGGACCAAACTTCAGCCAGGAGAACAACTGAGATAATCCATCCACAATACGAGGTTAGTCATTCATATACTGCTGCATGGGCTGGGCTGTAGTTACATCCTAAGGTTTTAAAAACTGAGCTTAAATAAATGATTAGCGGTAATAAAAGCCGAGGGAGGTCAACAGGGATCACTGACTGTTTTAGGAGCTTTTTGAGATCAAATAGAAGAAAATACATAACATTAAACATGTTAACAACACAAAAGCCATATTAAACGCAGACTACTTTAGACCCGGAAGTAGGATTCGTCGCGTCATCACTGAACAACCGGATATGTTTTAAAAAGTAATATATAATATTTATCAAAAAGTGTCACCCAAATCAACATCATAATAAAAATATAATTAATAAAAATATAATAATGATAAGAAGAAGAATAACAGTTTACCTAAAAGCTCTTTTAACATTAGACTGGTTTTGAACCATAAGGACAAGGGAGTTTCACAGTTGAAGTGTGACTGCTTGAAAGACCCCATTCCCTCTCCTTTCCACTAGTTCAAAGAAAATATAAATTATTTCTGGTTATATAATTTGAGGGCACAAGTTTGAAGAGTAACATTTTAACAGATCGGTAATATGCTTCAGGAGCTTTACTGGATCTGATTAACCAAAACTTCCATCTTCCATGTAACTAACTGTCTTTTCTCTAATACAGTAGAGTGTGTCTGATCTACTAAAAATCCTCAACTGCATGTTTGCTCAAGTAAATAGTCTTAATTGTTTGAACAACCAGTAATCCTTAATTTGCAAATGCCAAATCTGGATTTTGTCTGTGTAATTCACTTTTATCTTAGGTTTTTTATTCGTATTTTTTGCTTTTCTTTTTTTCTACTCTTGTGTCCGTTTTAATCACTTATTATTGCTGCTGTGACAAGTGAATTTACCTAAGAAGAATCATGAAGTCCTTATTTTATCTTATCTGAGCCTCACCATGCAGCCTACCATGCAGAGTTCACATTAAGTACATAAAATGAAATCTAAAATTAAAAAGTAACCAGTTTCAAACCAGTTATTTGGAATAGTGTGCAGAGTGTTTTGAGTAACATTGAATGTTCAAAAACACCAAAGTTCCTATAGTCTCACTTGACAGCTGGGTTGTAGTGTCTGATAACACATAACATCTTGAGGTCTCAATGTGGACTTTGAGTACATTTGCTAGCCAAGGCTAAATACTGAGAGGGTCAAAAATGAAGGGTCAAGAACATCTGACTGTACGTAAGGGTAGCAAAAGTGATAGACTGAGGTTGTGCCAAATATGTTAAAGTTAGGGTGATTTCTTAGAGAATGGTACCACATGGGTGCCGTCTGCAGGTTATAAAAGAGAGTTATGTTCATACTTTCTTTTGAGATTATTTTTACAATTTGACTTTCAGAACTCCCTGGGTTGTGCGCAATCTGTGATGGGCTTGTTTGGAATAAATCCTCCTTTATTCAAATAACACTTTCTCAGGCACTTCACAGAAGAAGAATCCTCACATAAGCATGTGCTACCATTTTGAACCAATGTACACATTTACCATCACTAACCCAACTAGGACCTACATTGGATGCCCACCCATATGGATTTGATGTTAGAAACGCAAGTGGGTCCCATATATACTAAACAATCTTGAGCCCATGTAAAATATATGCCCATATTAATTTAACACAACCCATTTGGGGCCCACATAGACATGTTTTCAGGGTCTGACTTGCATTTTCCCATGTGTGACACATATAGTTTGACCAGGTGGGCCCCACCTATGTCATCAGTACCAAAAAATATATACCGATTACCTCACTTTGCCCCACCTGGGGCACACAGCAAATGCTTTTCTTTAAATGACTGTGTTTGCCCATGTCTAACCCAGGTGAAAAACCCAAGTGGGTCCTACGTGTGTTTCCCATTTTGAAACAAGTGAAGTGTTTCCCATGTTTGACCCAGCCAGGACCTACTATATGTTTCCACTCGGTTTTGCCCATATGGCTTTAATGTGAGAAACCTAAGTGGGTCCCATATATACTAAACAATCTTGAGCCCACATAAAATATATGCCCATATTAACTTAACATAACCCATATGGGGCCCACATAGACATGTTTTCAGGGTCTGACTTGCATTTGCCCATGTGTGACCCATATAGTTTGGCCAGGTAGGCCCCACCTGTGTCATCAGTACTAAAAAATATATACTGATTACCTAACTTTGCCCCACCTGGGGCCCACATAGACATGTTTCAGGGTCTGACTTGCATTTGCCCATGTGCGACCCATATAGTTTGACCAGGTGGGCCCCACCTATGTCATCAGTGCTAAAAAAATATATTGATTACCTCACTTTGCCCCACCTGGGGCCCACATAGACATGTTTTCAGGGTCTGACTTGCATTTGCCCATGTGCGACCCATTTAGTTTGACCAGGTGGGGCCCACCTGTGTCATCGATACTAAAACATATATTGATTACCTAACTTTGCCCCACCTGGGGCACACAACAACAGCCTATCCTTAAATGACTGTGTTTGCCCATGTCTATCCCAGGTGGAAAACCCAAGTGGGTCCTACATGTGTTTCCCATTTTGGACCAAGTTAAGTGTTTCCCATGTTTGACCCAGCTAGGACCTACTAAAAGTGCTCACTTGGGATGGCCCATATGGGTTTAATGTGAAGAACCCAAGTAGGCCCCATACAAAAAGCCCAGTTTGAGCCCACGCCCACATGGTACCCATCCAGCCCGAGCAAAAACCAGGTGGGGCCCATATATACATGTTGGCTGGGTAACTGGCTGCAGGTATGATTGAAAGTTTGACAACACCGACGTTGATGCGTCTGTGATTTATTAGTGATCGCTCACGTGTGCACGTGCATGTAGGTGAACGCTCGCGGCATGACGTCACACAGCTCAGTTCCTTTCTGCTTTGATGTCACAGTACGTGCCTTTGATCTTGCAGCACGTGACCTCCACTCGAGTCTATAAATAGGGGTGAAACAGCGGGACCTGAATCTTGCATTTTGCATTTTAGTTGTCGTGCGTTAAATGTACAGACCGCGATCTTCCCTTTCTGAAAGCTTTCTGAAAACGGATTTCCAAAGTAATTGTAGCGAAACTAAGTCATTGACAATGTCTTTATTCAATATTAGAATCCCTACCCGCATTACTTCAGAGGCGATTTCACCTGCTATCAGCGGGTGTTTCGATAGGCTCTCTGGATTACAGTGGCGCTTGATAGAAAATGGGATCTGGGACTCTGATGTCCAAGTAGCACTGGCTGATATGATTACTGATGTCATTCAGTCAGTTAGTGCAAGCACCATAAAAACGTTACTTCTAGGAGGTCAGGACCAATTAAATGATGCATCCCAGACATACCTTAGGTTAGCCGTGACAAAAATAAGCCCCGTATTGGGAGACTCTCTCTCAACCAGCTTTGCTGCTGCTCTTCATGTCACCCATGAGGAGTGTGAAAGCGCTGTGGCGCTGACACAGATGATTGAGGAGGAGATCTCAAATAAAGTCAACTCGGGTTGGGTTCTAGTCCCAGAAAACCCGGATTCTATTTATGTCACCAGAAAAATAACAAACATAAAAAACCTCAGATGCATGGTTTCTCATGCTTTCTCATGTCTGAAGAAATATAAAGGTAAGCTGAGCGGCCTGTGCATGAGGGGGGCTTTACCCACTTCCTTTAGTTCAAGTGATGAGAGTCTTGAATCCAAGCTCTCTGAGATGGGAACAATTAAAGAAATAAGTATGGCTCTCATGAGGTGGAGTACAGACAGAGAGATAAGTAAAGATGACCAGGACTGTCACATAGAACTGCAACCTGTGGAGGAAAAAGAAAGTGATGAGTTTGCAGAAGCTGAGGAGAAAGCTCAAAGGGATGTTGAAACAATCCTCAACAATCTGAATTATTTACATGATGAAGATCATGCAGATAAAGCTGCAGTTGACATTGTAAATGTGTTAATTGCAAACATTCAGTATCCTGATGCAGAAGATATCACATTAAGTGAGAAGTGTAGCTCACCCAAGCCTGCTTTTGACGTGGACCTGGTGATCAAAAAGGTGAAAGACTTTTTTGCATCATGCGCCCTAATTATAAAACCAGATGAAGTAAAACAACACTTCTTCAGGTTTGCTAAAATAGAATTTGAAAAAATGAACAGTGAGCTGAAAGATCATTTGAAGAAAAGCAAAGGATTTTTGACCTTTCAGAGACAACAGGCAACCTCCCCTGAGAGTGAAAGAGCTGACTCCAGGAAAAGCGAACACATGAATCCCTCAGAAGTTCCCAGAAAATCACCAACCTTAGAAACCACAGTTAAAAGTTCTTCTCCGCTCAACTTCAGTCAATTTATGCCACTTATGAATAGGCTGTTTAGTAAATTAACCCAGGCAGGAAACCTTGACCTGACAAGTAAGGAGATGTTTTCAAGGGAGTTGACAGAAAATGTGTACGACCATGTCGAGTCAACATATCCAGCCCCCACGATGCAAATGGGTAAAAGTCTCTCAGAGTCTGACTTCTCTAAGACTTCACAGGGTAACTGTAATGTACCCTCTGCTCCTGAGGTGCCATATGTGCTCGTAGAAGATTCAGTGGAAAGGTTCTTACAAAACCTTCTTTTCTGGTTGGAGAATGAAACTTTAACCCAAACTATTATAAATGACAAAATTTCTGGTGCCGTGGAAGATATAGTAAGAGTGCTGACCCCATCAAAGGAAGAAGTTATGATTGGAGCAGATGCTGGTGAAACAAGCGACAGACTGTTTACATCACAGTCAAGTCCAGTTACTGATCTCACCAATCAGCCAGTTTGTGTGAGTGCAGAAGACCCGGACCTGGTTTCAAATACAAGCAGTGATCAGGCATCAGTCTCTGACACTGACCCCACAGAGGGTCAAAGTCAGCCAGCAACCTCTGAAAACCCAGAGGAAGAGCTGTCAGAAACATCAGTGTCAATTCACGCTAAGCTCATTGCCAATCAATTTAGTACTCTTCTAGCCACAAGAATCGCACAAAATTTGCACAAAAATACCAGAAATCTTCTGGATCCAAAAAAATTAGACTTGGCTATCAACCATCTGATAGATTTGGTACTTTCTGAAGTGAGATGCACAGAAAACCTGGAAATTCTTAAAATGAACAGGGTTGAATTAGTCAAGGCCACAGCTGAAGGTCTTATCAAGGAGTTTGGATCTGCAGACAAGTTCTTCGATGTAATGTTGTCAGAAGATTCATCTTTTGACGACACTATTCTGAAGCACCTAGCAATGAATATTGGTGATCAGGCATTAGTGTCTCACTCTGAACCCACAGAGGGTCAAAGTCAGCCAGCAGCCTCTGAAAACCCAGAGGAAGAGCTGTCAGAAACATCAGTGTCAATTCATGCTAAGCTCATTGCCAATCAATTTAGTACTCTTCTAGCCACAAGAATCGCACAAAATTTGCAAAAAAATACCAGAAATCTTCTGGATCCAGAAAAATTAGAGTTAGTTATCAACCATCTGACAGATTTGGTACTTTCTGAAATGAGATGCACCGAATCCCTGGAAATTCTTAAAATGAACAGGGTTGAATTAGTCAAGGCCACAGCTGAAGGTCTTATCAAGGAGTTTGGATCTGCAGACAAGCTCTTCGATGTAATGTTGTCAGAAGATTCATCTTTTGACGACACTATTCTGAAGCACCTAGCAATGAATATTGGTGATCAGGCATTAGTGTCTCACTCTGAACCCACAGAGGGTCAAAGTCAGCCAGCAACCTCTGAAAACCCAGAGGAAGAGCTGTCAGAAACATCAGTGTCAATTCATGCTAAACTTGTTGCCAATCAATTTAGTACTCTTCTAGCCACAAGAATCGCACAAAATTTGCACAAAAATACCAGAAATCTTCTGGATCCAAAAAAATTAGACTTGGCTATAAACCATCTGATAGATTTGGTACTTTCTGAAGTGAGATGCACCGAATCCCTGGAAATTCTTAAAATTAACAGGGTTGAATTAGTCAAGGCCACAGCTGAAGGTCTTATCAAGGAGTTTGGATCTGCAGACAAGTTCTTCGATGTAATGTTGTCAGAAGATTCATCTTTTGACGACACTATTCTGAAGCACCTAGCAATGAATATTGGTGATCAGGCATTAGTGTCTCACTCTGAACCCACAGAGGGTCAAAGTCAGCCAGCAACCTCTGAAAACCCAGAGGAAGAGCTGTCAGAAACATCAGTGTCAATTCATGCTAAGCTCATTGCCAATATATTTAGTACTCTTCTAGCCACAAGTATCGCACAAAATTTGCAAAAAAATACCAGAAATCTTCTGGACCCAGAAAAATTAGAGTTAGTTATCAACCATCTGACAGATTTGGTACTTTCTGAAATGAGATGCACCGAATCCCTGGAAATTCTTAAAATGAACAGGGTTGAATTAGTCAAGGCCACAGCTGAAGGTCTTATCAAGGAGTTTGGATCTGCAGACAAGTTCTTCGATGTAATGTTGTCAGAAGATTCATCTTTTGACGACACTATTCTGAAGCACCTAGCAATGAATATTGGTGATCAGGCATTAGTGTCTCACTCTGGACCCACAGAGGGTCAAAGTCAGCCAGCAACCTCTGAAAACCCAGAGGAAGAACTGTCAGAAACATCAGTGTCACCTGATGATTGGCTAATTTCAAATCAATTTAGCGTTTCTCTGGTCATGAGAATAAAACACAAATTGCACAAAAATGCCAGAAATCTTCTGGATCGAGGAAAAATAGACTTAGTTGTCAACCATCTGACAGATTTGGTACTTTCTGAAGATAGATGCACCGAATACCTAAAAATTCTTAATAATAACATGAATAAATTAGTCAAGGCCACAGCTAAAGGCCTTATCGAGGAGTTTGGATCTGCAGACAAGTTCTTCAATGTAATGATATCAGAAGATTCATCTTTTGACGACACTATTCTGATGCACATAGCAATGAATCTCGGTGGCTTCGTGAATCCTCCAAAGAAATCCAAACTTGCCAGGTTTTTTTCAGCAGTGTTAAAAGCTTTGAAGAAGCCGTTCAGCTGCTGCTTTAAAGGCAGTACTGATGACTAAATTGTCATCTTGATTTTTTTCAAATACCTCTTTTAAAATCTTAAAGCAGTCTGGCCTCAGAGTTAACATCTGAGGTATATTTTATTTTAAAACTATTTCATTCGACTTTAATTAGACTGAGAAATATTCTTCATCGTGTCTCCTCGTATTATCGTTACCATCACCCCCCACCGGCCGAGGCAGATGGCCGTCCCTTCTGAGCCTGGTTCTGCCGGAGGTTTCTGCCTGTTACAGGTAGTTTTTCCTCCCCACTGTCGCCAAGTGCTTGCTCATAAGGGATTATTAATATTTGGGGTTTTCTTGCTGCTACTGTAGGGTCTCTATCTTACAGTATAAAGCAACTTGAGGAGACGGTTGTGATTCGATGCTATATTACAAATATTAAATTCAGCTGAATCTTAAAAACATGTAATATAGCATCACATCACCATCAAATCAAGAACTGAAAAATAAAACAAAATAAAAAACCAAACCTACATTGAAAACTGTTTGTGATTTGTCTTGTGCTTTCAAAATATATTGTCAAATATGAAAAGCTGCATTTGTATGCTCTGGTCATTAGTGCTGGTATTTTAATGTAAGCAAACACAAGGAACATACACCGATGTGTAAGTGCTACAGATCAGCGGTCCCCAACCCCCGGGCCTCGGACCAGTACCGGTCCGTGAGTCGTTTGGTACCGGGCCGCGAGAGTAGAGTCTCAGGTGTGAAATGTATGGTTTTCAAGGTTTTTATCGGTTTTCAGCGTTATTTTGTTATCGTTTTGGTCGTTAACTCGGTTTTCCTGGGTCTTTTCACATGTGTTATGAATAAATCTTCTTTTTTTCGGTACCGGTACTAGTTTTATTTTGTTGTATTTATCCGTGACACCTTAAAGGCCGGTCCGTGAAAATATTGTCGGGCATAAACCGGTCCGTGGCGCAAAAAAGGTTGGAGACCGCTGCTACAGATGAAGATGCAAAGAAACCATGAAATAATTAATGAAATAGTGAAGTTTATGAATAAAATAAACAACTGTAGCACCGTCTCAGTCTCGTCGAATCGCCCCTCTGCTTCTTCCATTCTAGCATCAACTCTTCTTAACCCTCGTCTAATATGTGCATATTGTTTGTTGTTGTGTTTCCTAAAGTCACGAAGCTCTTTCGGGATGTTCAGGAGGCTGGGCTCGTCTGCATCCATGCCCTCTGTGGCTAACCTTAGCTCGGGAGAGTAGCTCCTATCCACATGGCTTTTCTCTGTCTGCTCTTCTGTCTGAGTTGTGCCTCTCAAACTTCTTGTGACTATCCCCGTTTCCATATTTAAAAGCAATCTCACCTATTGTCAGAAAGATTACCGTATCTTATTATAAGAGAAATTTCTCCCACTTCCTGGTGTCTGGAGTCTCTAAAGTAAGCAAATGTGGTAAAGGGTGTGGGTGATTCTGGGATTGATGCAGGAGGGCGACAGAAATAAAAAGTAAAATATTAAATTTTTGCTGTTATTGACTTTGCTTTACAATATCAAACACTGAGCCAGATGCACAATAGTCATGTACATCACACGTAAACACATGAATGTAAAAAACACAGAGGTTAGGCCATCAAAGTGTGTGTAAAAGAAGTGTTTTTATGTCTGTCTTGCAGTTTCTGTTCCTGTCCGAGGTTTGCAGTGGAGAGCTCAGACCACACAGGACCGCCTCACCCTCAGAACATCTCCACCACCCTGTCCACTGTTAAGAGGTCAGACTCTTAATTTGTCTGTTAAACCGATGCGGTTTCTCTTTCAGTCAGACCTCCAGGGCTCAAGCTCTCGCTCCCAGCTAATTGCAGACTCGTATGGCTCTGAATGACTTCTGATCTCCTCTGGGGAAAAAGGGGAGTGTAGCTGACGCTGAAATGTTTGTGTGGGTTGCCATGACAACACCAAAGTGAATCGGAGATCGTTATTGTTTTCTATTTGTTTTCTTTATTTGCTTCTCATGCTTGTGTACATTTGCAGTAGGAAAGGTAATCTATGAATCCAGTGATATATCCTGCTTATAAGAAATGTTTCTGTTAAAATATTATTGTGAAGTAGTCACTTCCTGTGAGTTGCGGGAACCGGAAGTTGTGCGCGGGAGAGACAAGACAGAACGCTAACACGGCGGACTTTTCAGAATATACAACTTTTCTACTGCTGGTTTTACAAGGCGTACACGGTAAAAAATCATTATGCTGTTATTTGTTTAACACTTGTGCACCTTGTGAAAGGAAATAAGTGGCTGAGATGAATATCATATGTGCTATCGATATTATTTTACTTGTTTCTAGTTTTCACGGTGCTCCATGATTGTGAGAGGAATAAAAGAATTGTGGACATCAGTACGAAGCGTGGATTCTTTCGACCAGAGTAGAAACAGTGAAAACGTGTCCCAATCCATCTGGAGGCTTCGGTGTGCAAAGCTCTTCTCATCCTGCAGCAAGCTACAGGTCTCGGTTTGCAAACGCGCTTCCCCTCCTGCAGCAAGCTACAGGCTTCGGTGTGCAAAGCTCTTCTCATCCTGCAGCAAGCTACAGGTCTCGGTTGCTTCTCATCCTGCAGCGAGCTACAGGCTTCAGTGGACACGTTGCTTTGCATTTTGTGACAACCAATCGGGAGCTGCAGATTCAGCGGACACTCCAAGAAGCGGTTTCAGGCTAAAGCGTGAGTCCTCAGGCTATATTGCGCAGTTATTATGCCTCATGAGTTGATGGATAGAACATGAGCTACAAATTTGCTGTAATGGACAAGGAATTAATAGTGTTCAAATTTCGGATTGTGTAAAAAAAACAAACAAACAAACAAACAAACAAACAAAAAAAGGAAAAAAAAAGAAAAGAAAAAAAAAAGGACAATCTGTTGAAGTTCTGGAAATTATTGTTGTTTTCTTACCTGTTGCTTGCAAGCTTCATGAAGGCTGAAACTGAAAATTTATTTGCTGTCATACGTAAGAATCTAAGCTAAGGTTCCTTTGTGTTAATTTTAATAATTCTCCGCCTATTACATCCATTCTTGTAATTACCTTAGTTATCTTGTCCTCTTCATAAGATACCCCCTTTAAAGTCTGAAAATGTCTAAAGATGGTCATAGTCACCCTGATGTTATGTCAGAAGTACAAGATGCAGGGGATTTGGAAGAGGAAAAAAGTGTAGTGTCTGAGAAATCTGAGACAAAAGCAAGAAAATCCTCTCGTGAAAGGCGATTAACGCCAAAAATGCAGGAACTGAAAGATCAAGAGTTAACTCAAAAGGAGAAGAGGTTCAAAGCAACATACGAGAAATGGAAAAGCAACGTAAGAGACATTCGCACAAAGTTAAAGCAAGTATGCTCTGAGAGTGACATGTATGATATGATGGATGAGGCTGAGAAGCTTGAGTCTGAATTAAAGGAACAGTATGACAGAATTCGACTCCAAACCTCACCAAGTCAAGAATTTCGAAGAAAGATCGATGCATGCTCAGCCATGACGGCCGACTTGCTGCAGCTGATGAGAGTACGTCTGACTGAAGATGAAGGTGAGTTTGACACGGTGGCGGAAAGATCAAGGTTACGCATGCTACTTGATAATGAATATGCTAGGTCCATATATGGATCCACAGCCTCCAGAGTTACTGCACCCAGCTGTCACAATTCTAACCATCTCTCAGAGTCACCTAGCATTCCAGCTATGAGAGCGGAAGTGGCTGCTCAGCTGGCTGCAAAGAAAGCCGAAATTGATATGGAAGCTGCCATCGAAGCTCAACGTCAGCAGTTGAGAAAACTTGAAAATCAGAGGGACATTGATGTAATTCAGGCAAAGCTAAATGTCTACACTGAAGAAGAGGGAAGGGATGGGACACGCAGTCCTCCATTCAGCAAAGTGAGTGATGCACACCCCTTCGCTCACCACATCCCAGATCAAGAACGGCAGGTTGTGCAAAACGAGACATCATTGGTCCAATCGCTACAAGAGTCATTAGCTCTTACTCGCTTGCCAACTCCAGAACCTTCTGTATTCTCGGGCGATCCTCTGAAGTTTACAGAATGGAGCATAAGCTTCAAAGCCCTCATAGAGAGACGATGCTCTGACCCTGCAGACAGGCTATTCTACCTGCAAAAGTACATAGCAGGTGAGGCAAAATCCTCTCTTGAAGGCAGCTTCTACAGAAAAGATGAAGAAGCCTATCAACAAGCATGGGATAGGTTAAATGCTAGATATGGCCATTCCTTTGTAGTGCAGCGGGCTTTCAGAGATAAGCTAAATGGGTGGCCGAAGATTGGTGGAAAGGAATATCTCAAGTTAAGAGATTTCAGTGATTTCCTCCAAACATGTAGTAATGCCATGCCTCACGTAAAGGGCTTACAGGTTCTTAACGACTGTGAGGAGAATCAGAAAATACTAGTCAAGCTTCCTGATTGGGTGACATCTAGATGGAACCGTTATGTCACAGAGCAGCTAGATCGGGGCAACGACTATCCAAGCTTTCATGAGTTTGCTTCCTTTATCTCTAAGGAGTCACGCATCGCATGCAATCCAGTGTCATCCTTACATGCCTTAAGGCACTCTGCAGAGGCACCAGCAAGAGAGATGAAGCGTTCAAAAGCAAACACGTTTGCCACAAATGTGAAACCCCCGATTCCATCAAGCTCCACCGCCAAATCTGACCCTGGTGAAATCAAGTTGGGAGATGCAGGGAAACCAAAGAAATGGACCACACCAACACAAAATTCCAATAATGGCCAGTGTATTTGCTGTAGTGAGAACCATTCCATACATAAATGCAAGAGGCTTATGGACATGTCTGTAGAGGATAAGAAAAAATGCATACTTGAAAATAAGTTGTGTTTTGCATGTCTAAGAAAGGGTCACAATTCTAAAGACTGTAGGAACAGGGCCATGTGTGGCATATGCAGAAAGAGTCACCCAACGCCATTGCATGAAGATCGTTCTACAGCAGCATCAACACAAGGCGCAGTTGAAGAAAGTACGTTGTCATTATCATGTTGTGTGAGTGGAGGTGAAGGTGGGAGTACATCAATGATAGTCCCAGTGTGGATCTCAACACTTAGTGCTCCGGACACTGAAACCCTAGTGTATGCACTATTGGACACTCAAAGCAGTCACACATTTGTTGATCAGGAGGTGTGCGAAAAGCTACAAGCAACAATGGAACCAGTGAAACTTAAACTTTCCACCATGATGGGGAGAGACTCAGTCGTGAAGAGTCAAAGAGTATGCAAGCTCAAAGTTAGAGGATTTTCCTCTAATGTTTCCATCAGTTTGCCTCCAGCCTACACAAGGGACTTCATTCCCCTTGACCGCACACATATTCCCACTTGCCAGACAGCCAACAAATGGAAACACCTTGTAAGCATGGCCCAGGAGATACCCCCGTTGATGGACTGTGGTGTTGGATTGTTGATTGGATACGACTGCTCCAGAGCGTTAATTCCAAGAAGGGTCGTCACTGGGGGTGACTATGAGCCTTATGCTATTGAGACGGATCTTGGTTGGAGCATTGTGGGAAGCGCACCACAGCGTGTGCAGGCTAAAGATGTGACTGGTTTTTGTCATCGAGTGTCTGTCAGAGAGGTGCCACCCATAACACCATTTGCTGTCATCAAGGCCCTGGAGTCTGATTTTGCAGACACAAAACCTGGTGACAGAAGCATATCTCAAGAAGATATTTGCTTCCTGCAGATCTTGAAAGACAGAATCCAACAAAATAAGGATGGTCACCTGGAGATGCCTCTCCCTTTCAAAGCACGTCCGCATCTCCCAGACAACAAAGGGCTGGCGTTAGTACGGCTGAAGCATCTAAAGAGGAAGCTGGACAGAGATCCCAAATTCAAAATAGACTACGTGAGATTTATGGAAGGTGTCTTCAAGGATGGAGATGCAGAGAAAGTGGAAAACCAAGCAGAGCTGGGGAAAGTCTGGTATATCCCACACCAAGGAGTTTACCACCCCAGAAAACCAGGAAAAATCAGAGTGGTTTTCGACTGCTCTGCAAGGTATGAAGGCACCTCCTTAAACGACCATCTGCTAACAGGACCTGACCTCACAAATAGCCTAACAGCCGTGCTGTGCCGCTTCCGTAAACATCCCATCGCAGTCATGTGTGATGTGGAGAAAATGTTCCACAGGTTTCATGTGAGCGAGGATGATAGAGACTACCTGCGGTTTCTCTGGTGGGAAAATGGAGACACAAACTCTGAACCCAGAGAGTACCGCATGAAGGTTCACCTGTTTGGAGCATCATCATCCCCTGGCTGCGCCAATTATGGCATGAAGCACCTTGCCAGCCAATGTGAGAAAGAGTACCCCTCCGCAGCTAACTTCATCCAGAAACATTTCTATGTCGACGATGGTCTCATAAGTGTAGAGTCGGTGGGTAAGGCAATTGAACTGGTCAAAGAAGCCCAAGCCGTGTGTGCCAAAGGAAAGCTGCACCTTCACAAATTTCTCTCCAACAGCCGAGAGGTCCTTGACTCTGTCGATGTTGCAGAGCGTGCTACGGAGGTAAAGAATGTTGATCTTAATCACGAGGATTTACCAGTTCAAAGAGTGCTAGGTATAAGGTGGAATGTTGAAAATGATAGCTTCTCCTTCAAGGTGTCACTTGAGGAGAAACCAGCAACGCGCCGAGGGATTCTCTCAATTGTGGCCTCCTTGTATGACCCTTTGGGGTTTCTAGCCCCAGTCATTCTTGAAGGGAAAAGAGTGCTGCAGGAGATGTGTCAGAGAGGCACAGGGTGGGATGAGCCACTACCCAAAGGCTTGAAGTTAAGGTGCGAGACTTGGATGAAGGATCTGGAGAACCTGGAAAGAATTGAAATTCAAAGATGCTTCATACCTGACAGCCTTGGCGAGATTCAAAGAGTCGAGCTTCATCATTTCTCTGATGCAAGCAGTCAAGGGTATGGCCAGTGCTCTTACATCAGAGTGGTAAGCAGAGAAAGGGTATGCTGCTCCTTGGTCATGGGCAAGGCGAGGGTTGCACCAACCAAAATAGTTACCATACCGAGACTTGAGTTAACTGCAGCAGTAACCTCGGCATCTGTGAGCAGCATGTTAAGAGAGGAGCTAGAACTCAAGGTTGATGACGAATATTTTTGGACAGACTCAAAGGTCGTGCTTGGTTACATCAATAATGAAGCAAGAAGGTTCCATGTGTTCGTGGCAAACGGCGTGCAGAGAATTCGAGAAACCACCGATGCACGGAAATGGTACTATGTTGACACAGGAGAAAACCCTGCTGATCATGCCTCGAGAGGCCTCAAAGTAGCTGACCTCATCAAGTCAAATTGGTTCTCTGGTCCCAGCTTTCTATGGGAAAGAGAGATAGCCACAAAACAGGCTACTTCAGATTTGCTGGTGGGAGACCCAGAGGTGAGGACTACTCAGGTGTTGAAGGTTGATGTAGCAAGGCAGTTTGACATCCAGAAGCATCTGCTGCGGTTCTCAAGATGGACTACAGCTGTCAACGTCATTGCTCGTATCCAGCGGCTGGCAAAGAGGATCAGGACCGCTGAGCCTTTAAGCGTGGAAGAGAGAAAGCAAGCTGCACAGACTCTCGTCAAGCTTGCACAACAAGATGCCTTTCAAGAGGAGTTAAACACACTCAGCCAGAAACTAGGAAGGCTGCCTTGCAACCACCAACTCTTTCAGCTTGACCCATTTCTCCCTTCGTGGAGCTGTTAGGCACATTAGGTCCGATCAGGGAACTAACTTTATGGGGGCAAGAAACGAGATGGCAAAGGCTCTGAAAGAACTTGATAAGGAAAGAGTGACTGCATACCTAGCAGAAAATCAGTGCGACTTCCAGATGAATACGCCCCACTCTAGTCATGCTGGAGGCGCATGGGAGCGTCAAATCCGGACAGTGAGAAGCGTACTGAGCACAGTCCTTGCCTGCAGTGTGGGAAGGTTGGATGATGCTTCATTGAGGACATTCCTTTATGAAGCTATGTGCATCGTGAATAACCGCCCACTCACTGTTGATAACATCAATGACCCCAAAAGCTTGGAGCCACTCACACCGAACCACTTGATCACCATGAAATCCTCAGTCCCACTTCCACCTCCAGGTAAATTCGTCAAGGAGGACCTGTATGCTAAGAAACGGTGGAGAAGGGTACAGTATTTGACTGAGCAATTTTGGCACAGATGGAGAAAGGAATACCTGGCCAATATTGCTCTGAGACAGCGATGGCATACACCAAGACGTAATGTGGAGGTGGGTGACATTGTGATTCTCAAAGAGGAAGATGTTCCTCGCAATGAATGGAAACTTGCTAGGGTTGTGGAAGCACATGAGGATGATGATGGACTTGTACGGAAGGTGACAATCCAGACTGGTGATCGGAAGTTAGGAAAGGGAGGCGAACGCCTCGTCCAACCCTCAATCATTCAGAGACCCATTCAGAAATTAGTGGTCCTGGTGAAAAACAGCTAAATGGGAAAAATGTCATTCATTGATTAGATTTCCCTTCTAAAATAGAAGTTGTCATTATGCTGTACTTCATGCACATGTTATGGAGATGTAAAATCTACTGTTCATATTGTTGAATTCATTTGTTGAGAAAAGAATATTGTTTATGTCAATGCAAGAATGTTTAAAACAACAACATGGTGCTTGGGAATTACCATTGATATAATGAGAAATGCAAGTGTATTTACGTTCTCAATTGTAATAATCAAAGGTAATTGGTGGGAGTGTAGCTGACGCTGAAATGTTTGTGTGGGTTGCCATGACAACACCAAAGTGAATCGGAGATCGTTATTGTTTTCTATTTGTTTTCTTTATTTGCTTCTCATGCTTGTGTACATTTGCAGTAGGAAAGGTAATCTATGAATCCAGTGATATATCCTGCTTATAAGAAATGTTTCTGTTAAAATATTATTGTGAAGTAGTCACTTCCTGTGAGTTGCGGGAACCGGAAGTTGTGCGCGGGAGAGACAAGACAGAACGCTAACACGGCGGACTTTTCAGAATATACAACTTTTCTACTGCTGGTTTTACAAGGCGTACACGGTAAAAAATCATTATGCTGTTATTTGTTTAACACTTGTGCACCTTGTGAAAGGAAATAAGTGGCTGAGATGAATATCATATGTGCTATCGATATTATTTTACTTGTTTCTAGTTTTCACGGTGCTCCATGATTGTGAGAGGAATAAAAGAATTGTGGACATCAGTACGAAGCGTGGATTCTTTCGACCAGAGTAGAAACAGGGAGCTTAATTTCTTCTTCTGTCTTTCTCTTTCTAATTGTGCATGTTTATTTAATAATAAACATACAACATACAATAAACAAAGAGGGATCAAATTTAAATCTCACTGATTAGGAAGCACACAGTGTTTGACGTTTTATATTAACTTTAATCTGAAATAATTTTTGCATTTTTTTCAAGTCCCCAGTGTTTCCTGATCCTTGGAGCACTCCTGGTTATCTGCTATGGTGGAGGTGGCCAATGTCTGGAGACAAATCGTTGTTCTGGGGAGCTGCTTTCCTCCAGTTACTTTACATCAGAATAGAAAGCATGAGAACGACCCTGATGGAAAACAGAAACAGCATCCAGGAAGTGAAATAAAGATTAAGCAGCCAAATTCTAGCTCTGGTTCGATGCTTACATTTGGAGGACTCTCGACCACAAACTGAGAGAAACTCTGTGAAGATGCAGAAGCACATCACGTTTTGCAAACAAGCATACTATTTTTATAGTTAAATAAACTTATAGTTTATTAGAGTTGAGTTCCTACTCACAGACAACTGAAACATTCACATTTGGAAAGCTGACTGAATACATTTTTATTTGATTAATCTAAAGTTGTTCTTCTGTGTCTGAAAACACCCACTCCCACTTACTCAACCTGTGTTGTCGTCTGCTGCTGTGGCCTACAGTAGCAGAAGACAACACTGCAACTGTAACGAAACTGATTACAGCATTATTTTTAAAACCTTCAGTGAATTCAACGTTCTTCAAGATTTTTCAAGCATCCACAGAAACTTTGATCGTGTGCTAAAAATGCTAGTAAAGCTGACATCCATCACGAACAACCCACATCATCCTCTGCATGAGTCTGTGAGCTGAGCAGATCCTTGTCAGAAACCAAAACAGCCTCACTGCAGGAAGGAGCGCTTTCACAGATCATTGATCCCAACAGCAGTTAGACTCTATAACTCCTCAATCACGCTGTCATGAGTCACTGGACATTTACCTGGTGTGCAGGTATATGTGTATGTATATGTATACATGTGTATATTTAGTGTGTAGATGTGTGTGCAAGTACATGTCTATACTTATAGATACTTTTAGATATCTATTGCTTAAATAGTAATAGTAATGTAAGAATAATTAAATGTATTTCTTGCATTTCCACAACACTCTATCCATAGTCACATACTGTGTATGCTACTGTTGTATATAGTGTATTATCTTATTTATTTTGTAGTTGTTTATATTTTATTTGGATTTTTGGATTTTCTTCTGCTATCTCTACCTGAGCTGAGGTAACACACAAATTTTCCTGCCGTCGATCAATAAAGTCTAATCTTCTCATTGAATGCATTTCTGATGGAGATGAGACGTCATGCAGGACAGAGGTGAGGGGCGTGACATCACGGTGCCGTGACAACAACCTGGTGCTTAACATCAACAAAACCAAGGAGCTCATCGTGGGTTACAGGAGAGCAGCAGTAGCAGAGGTGGAGAGTCAGCTGCTTCAGATTCCTAGGCATCAACATCAGCGAGGGTGTCGTGCCATATTAAACCATTATACACCTCATTAGTAAAATAAAAAATGTGTTTAAATTGCATGAATTAATATTTATTAACGTCTCTTTGTGAGTCATACTGTGATAATGACTGCCACAAACAGAGCGTCCTCCTGTAACCATGGTTACGGGAGTTTGTTGCAAGAAGTGTTGTGAATCTCGCTGAGACAGGGAACCACTGAGAGCCTCAGATGAACCAGTCAGTCAGGTCGCTGTCTCCACTTCTCCTCCTCCTCCTTCGTCCCCTTTGTTTTTTAAGTACCTGTTAGGATTCTTTAGCTAGTTAGCATCACATTAGCTAGTTAGCATCACATTAGCAAACTGCTTCGGAGCACAGCTGCCGGAGTCGCGGGTTTTGTTGAATCAGGCGTTGGACCTGCTGGAGGAATGCTCTGCGATGATGGTGGAAAACAGCCGCCATTCAACCCATTTGAGAGCTTCAAAGAACTGGCTGCAGGTATGATTGAAAGTTTGACAACACCGACGTTGATGCGTCTGTGATTTATTAGTGATCGCTCACGTGTGCACGTGCATGTAGGTGAACGCTCGCGGCATGACGTCACACAGCTCAGTTCCTTTCTGCTTTGATGTCACAGTACGTGCCTTTGATCTTGCAGCACGTGACCTCCACTCGAGTCTATAAATAGGGGTGAAACAGCGGGACCTGAATCTTGCATTTTGCATTTTAGTTGTCGTGCGTTAAATGTACAGACCGCGATCTTCCCTTTCTGAAAGCTTTCTGAAAACGGATTTCCAAAGTAATTGTAGCGAAACTAAGTCATTGACAATGTCTTTATTCAATATTAGAATCCCTACCCGCATTACTTCAGAGGCGATTTCACCTGCTATCAGCGGGTGTTTCGATAGGCTCTCTGGATTACAGTGGCGCTTGATAGAAAATGGGATCTGGGACTCTGATGTCCAAGTAGCACTGGCTGATATGATTACTGATGTCATTCAGTCAGTTAGTGCAAGCACCATAAAAACGTTACTTCTAGGAGGTCAGGACCAATTAAATGATGCATCCCAGACATACCTTAGGTTAGCCGTGACAAAAATAAGCCCCGTATTGGGAGACTCTCTCTCAACCAGCTTTGCTGCTGCTCTTCATGTCACCCATGAGGAGTGTGAAAGCGCTGTGGCGCTGACACAGATGATTGAGGAGGAGATCTCAAATAAAGTCAACTCGGGTTGGGTTCTAGTCCCAGAAAACCCGGATTCTATTTATGTCACCAGAAAAATAACAAACATAAAAAACCTCAGATGCATGGTTTCTCATGCTTTCTCATGTCTGAAGAAATATAAAGGTAAGCTGAGCGGCCTGTGCATGAGGGGGGCTTTACCCACTTCCTTTAGTTCAAGTGATGAGAGTCTTGAATCCAAGCTCTCTGAGATGGGAACAATTAAAGAAGCTGAGGAGAAAGCTCAAAGGGATGTTGAAAGAATCCTCAACAATCTGAATTATTTACATGATGAAGATCATGCAGATAAAGCTGCAGTTGACATTGTAAATGTGTTAATTGCAAACATTCAGTATCCTGATGCAGAAGATATCACATTAAGTGAGAAGTGTAGCTCACCCAAGCCTGCTTTTGACGTGGACCTGGTGATCAAAAAGGTGAAAGACTTTTTTGCATCATGCGCCCTAATTATAAAACCAGATGAAGTAAAACAACACTTCTTCAGGTTTGCTAAAATAGAATTTGAAAAAATGAACAGTGAGCTGAAAGATCATTTGAAGAAAAGCAAAGGATTTTTGACCTTTCAGAGACAACAGGCAACCTCCCCTGAGAGTGAAAGAGCTGACTCCAGGAAAAGCGAACACATGAATCCCTCAGAAGTTCCCAGAAAATCACCAACCTTAGAAACCACAGTTAAAAGTTCTTCTCCGCTCAACTTCAGTCAATTTATGCCACTTATGAATAGGCTGTTTAGTAAATTATTCTCGGCAGGACACCTTGACCTGACAAGTAAGGAAATCAAGATGTTTTCAATGGTGTTGACAGATAAAGTGTACGACCATGTCGAGTCAACATATTTAGCCCCCACGATGCAAATGGGTAAAAGTCTCTCAGAGTCTGACTTCTCTAAGACTTCACAGGGTAACTGTAATGTACCCTCTGCTCCTGATGTGGCCTATGTGCTCATAGAAGATTCAGTGGAAAGGTTCTTACAAAACCTTCTTTTCTGGTTGGAGAATGAAACTTTAACCCAAACTATTATAAATGACAAAATTTCTGGTGCCGTGGAAGATATAGTAAGAGTGCTGACCCCATCAAAGGAAGAAGTTATGATTGGAGCAGATGCTGGTGAAACAAGCGACAGACTGTTTACATCACAGTCAAGTCCAGTTACTGATCTCACCAATCAGCCAGTTTGTGTGAGTGCAGAAGACCCGGACCTGGTTTCAAATACAAGCAGTGATCAGGCATCAGTCTCTGACACTGACCCCACAGAGGGTCAAAGTCAGCCAGCAACCTCTGAAAACCCAGAGGAAGAGCTGTCAGAAACATCAGTGTCAATTCACGCTAAGCTCATTGCCAATCAATTTAGTACTCTTCTAGCCACAAGAATCGCACAAAATTTGCACAAAAATACCAGAAATCTTCTGGATCCAAAGAAATTAGACTTGGCTATCAACCATCTGACAGATTTGGTACTTTCTGAAGTGAGATGCACAGAAAACCTGGAAATTCTTAAAATTAACAGGGTTGAATTAGTCAAGGCCACAGCTGAAGGTCTTATCAAGGAGTTTGGATCTGCAGACAAGCTCTTCGATGTAATGTTGTCAGAAGATTCATCTTTTGACAACATTATTAGGAAGATCATAAGAAAGAATCTCGGTGGCTTCGTGAATCCTCCAAAGAAATCCAAGCTTGCCAGGTTTTTTCAGCAGTGTTAAAAGCTTTGAAGAAGCCGTTCAGCTGCTGCTTTAAAGGCAGTACTGATGACTAAATTGTCATCTTGATTTTTTTCAAATACCTCTTTTAAAATCTTAAAGCAGTCTGGCCTCAGAGTTAACATCTGAGGTATATTTTATTTTAAAACTATTTCATTCGACTTTAATTAGACTGAGAAATATTCTTCATCGTGTCTCCTCGTATTATCGTTACCATCACCCCCCACCGGCCGAGGCAGATGGCCGTCCCTTCTGAGCCTGGTTCTGCCGGAGGTTTCTGCCTGTTACAGGTAGTTTTTCCTCCCCACTGTCGCCAAGTGCTTGCTCATAAGGGATTATTAATATTTGGGGTTTTCTTGCTGCTACTGTAGGGTCTCTATCTTACAGTATAAAGCAACTTGAGGAGACGGTTGTGATTCGATGCTATATTACAAATATTAAATTCAGCTGAATCTTAAAAACATGTAATATAGCATCACATCACCATCAAATCAAGAACTGAAAAATAAAACAAAATAAAAAACCAAACCTACATTGAAAACTGTTTGTGATTTGTCTTGTGCTTTCAAAATATATTGTCAAATATGAAAAGCTGCATTTGTATGCTCTGGTCATTAGTGCTGGTATTTTAATGTAAGCAAACACAAGGAACATACACCGATGTGTAAGTGCTACAGATCAGCGGTCCCCAACCCCCGGGCCTCGGACCAGTACCGGTCCGTGAGTCGTTTGGTACCGGGCCGCGAGAGTAGAGTCTCAGGTGTGAAATGTATGGTTTTCAAGGTTTTTATCGGTTTTCAGCGTTATTTTGTTATCGTTTTGGTCGTTAACTCGGTTTTCCTGGGTCTTTTCACGTGTGTTATGAATAAATCTTCTTTTTTTCGGTACCGGTACTAGTTTTATTTTGTTGTATTTATCCGTGACACCTTAAAGGCCGGTCCGTGAAAATATTGTCGGGCATAAACCGGTCCGTGGCGCAAAAAAGGTTACAGATGAAGATGCAAAGAAACCATGAAATAATTAATGAAATAGTGAAGTTTATGAATAAAATAAACAACTGTAGCACCGTCTCAGTCTCGTCGAATCGCCCCTCTGCTTCTTCCATTCTAGCATCAACTCTTCTTAACCCTCGTCTAATATGTGCATATTGTTTGTTGTTGTGTTTCCTAAAGTCACGAAGCTCTTTCGGGATGTTCAGGAGGCTGGGCTCGTCTGCATCCATGCCCTCTGTGGCTAACCTTAGCTCGGGAGAGTAGCTCCTATCCACATGGCTTTTCTCTGTCTGCTCTTCTGTCTGAGTTGTGCCTCTCAAACTTCTTGTGACTATCCCCGTTTCCATATTTAAAAGCAATCTCACCTATTGTCAGAAAGATTACCGTATCTTATTATAAGAGAAATTTCTCCCACTTCCTGGTGTCTGGAGTCTCTAAAGTAAGCAAATGTGGTAAAGGGTGTGGGTGATTCTGGGATTGATGCAGGAGGGCGACAGAAATAAAAAGTAAAATATTAAATTTTTGCTGTTATTGACTTTGCTTTACAATATCAAACACTGAGCCAGATGCACAATAGTCATGTACATCACACGTAAACACATGAATGTAAAAAACACAGAGGTTAGGCCATCAAAGTGTGTGTAAAAGAAGTGTTTATGTCTGTCTTGCAGTTTCTGTTCCTGTCCGAGGTTTGCAGTGGAGAGCTCAGACCACACAGGACCGCCTCACCCTCAGAACATCTCCACCACCCTGTCCACTGTTAAGAGGTCAGACTCTTAATTTGTCTGTTAAACCGATGCGGTTTCTCTTTCAGTCAGACCTCCAGGGCTCAAGCTCTCGCTCCCAGCTAATTGCAGACTCGTATGGCTCTGGCTGACTTCTGATCTCCTCTGGGGAAAAAGGGGAGCTTAATTTCTTCTTCTGTCTTTCTCTTTCTAATTGTGCATGTTTATTTAATAATAAACATACAACATACAATAAACAAAGAGGGATCAAATTTAAATCTCACTGACTAGGAAGCACACAGTGTTTGACGTTTTATATTAACTTTAATCTGAAATAATTTTTGCATTTTTTTCAAGTCCCCAGTGTTTCCTGATCCTTGGAGCACTCCTGGTTATCTGCTATGGTGGAGGTGGCCAATGTCTGGAGACAAATCGTTGTTCTGGGGAGCTGCTTTCCTCCAGTTACTTTACATCAGAATAGAAAGCATGAGAACGACCCTGATGGAAAACAGAAACAGCATCCAGGAAGTGAAATAAAGATTAAGCAGCCAAATTCTAGCTCTGGTTCGATGCTTACATTTGGAGGACTCTCGACCACAAACTGAGAGAAACTCTGTGAAGATGCAGAAGCACATCACGTTTTGCAAACAAGCATACTATTTTTATAGTTAAATAAACTTATAGTTTATTAGAGTTGAGTTCCTACTCACAGACAACTGAAACATTCACATTTGGAAAGCTGACTGAATACATTTTTATTTGATTAATCTAAAGTTGTTCTTCTGTGTCTGAAAACACCCACTCCCACTTACTCAACCTGTGTTGTCGTCTGCTGCTGCTGTGGCCTACAGTAGCAGAAGACAACACTGCAACTGTAACGAAACTGATTACAGCATTATTTTTAAAACCTTCAGTGAATTCAACGTTCTTCAAGATTTTTCAAGCATCCACAGAAACTTTGATCGTGTGCTAAAAATGCTAGTAAAGCTGACATCCATCACGAACAACCCACATCATCCTCTGCATGAGTCTGTGAGCTGAGCAGATCCTTGTCAGAGACCAAAACAGCCTCACTGCAGGAAGGAGCGCTTTCACAGATCATTGATCCCAACAGCAGTTAGACTCTATAACTCCTCAATCACGCTGTCATGAGTCACTGGACATTTACCTGGTGTGCAGGTATATGTGTATGTATATGTATACATGTGTATATTTAGTGTGTAGATGTGTGTGCAAGTACATGTCTATACTTATAGATACTTTTAGATATCTATTGCTTAAATAGTAATAGTAATGTAAGAATAATTAAATGTATTTCTTGCATTTCCACAACACTCTATCCATAGTCACATACTGTGTATGCTACTGTTGTATATAGTGTATTATCTTATTTATTTTGTAGTTGTTTATATTTTATTTGGATTTTTGGATTTTCTTCTGCTATCTCTACCTGAGCTGAGGTAACACACAAATTTTCCTGCCGTCGATCAATAAAGTCTAATCTTCTCATTGAATGCATTTCTGATGGAGATGAGACGTCATGCAGGACAGAGGTGAGGGGCGTGACATCACGGTGCCGTGACAACAACCTGGTGCTTAACATCAACAAAACCAAGGAGCTCATCGTGGGTTACAGGAGAGCAGCAGTAGCAGAGGTGGAGAGTCAGCTGCTTCAGATTCCTAGGCATCAACATCAGCGAGGGTGTCGTGCCATATTAAACCATTATACACCTCATTAGTAAAATAAAAAATGTGTTTAAATTGCATGAATTAATATTTATTAACGTCTCTTTGTGAGTCATACTGTGATAATGACTGCCACAAACAGAGCGTCCTCCTGTAACCATGGTTACGGGAGTTTGTTGCAAGAAGTGTTGTGAATCTCGCTGAGACAGGGAACCACTGAGAGCCTCAGATGAACCAGTCAGTCAGGTCGCTGTCTCCACTTCTCCTCCTCCTCCTTCGCCCCCTTTGTTTTTTAAGTACCTGTTAGGATTCTTTAGCTAGTTAGCATCACATTAGCAAACTGCTTCGGAGCACAGCTGCCGGAGTCGCGGGTTTTGTTGAATCAGGCGTTGGACCTGCTGGAGGAATGCTCTGCGATGATGGTGGAAAACAGCCGCCATTCAACCCATTTGAGAGCTTCAAAGAACTGGCTGCAGGTATGATTGAAAGTTTGACAACACCGACGTTGATGCGTCTGTGATTTATTAGTGATCGCTCACGTGTGCACGTGCATGTAGGTGAACGCTCGCGGCATGACGTCACACAGCTCAGTTCCTTTCTGCTTTGATGTCACAGTACGTGCCTTTGATCTTGCAGCACGTGACCTCCACTCGAGTCTATAAATAGGGGTGAAACAGCGGGACCTGAATCTTGCATTTTGCATTTTAGTTGTCGTGCGTTAAATGTACAGACCGCGATCTTCCCTTTCTGAAAGCTTTCTGAAAACGGATTTCCAAAGTAATTGTAGCGAAATTAGGTCATTGACAATGTCTTTATTCAATATTAGAATCCCTACCCGCATTACTTCAGAGGCGATTTCACCTGCTATCAGCGGGTGTTTCGATAGGCTCTCTGGATTACAGTGGCGCTTGATAGAAAATGGGATCTGGGACTCTGATGTCCAAGTAGCACTGGCTGATATGATTACTGATGTCATTCAGTCAGTTAGTGCAAGCACCATAAAAACGTTACTTCTAGGAGGTCAGGACCAATTAAATGATGCATCCCAGACATACCTTAGGATAGCCGTGACAAAAATAAGCCCCGTATTGGGAGACTCTCTCTCAACCAGCTTTGCTGCTGCTCTTCATGTCACCCATGAGGAGTGTGAAAGCGCTGTGGCGCTGACACAGATGATTGAGGAGGAGATCTCAAATAAAGTCAACTCGGGTTGGGTTCTAGTCCCAGAAAACCCGGATTCTATTTATGTCACCAGAAAAATAACAAACATAAAAAACCTCAGATGCATGGTTTCTCATGCTTTCTCATGTCTGAAGAAATATAAAGGTAAGCTGAGCGGCCTGTGCATGAGGGGGGCTTTACCCACTTCTTTTAGTTCAAGTGATGAGAGTCTTGAATCCAAGCTCTCTGAGATGGGAACAATTAAAGAAGCTGAGGAGAAAGCTCAAAGGGATGTTGAAAGAATCCTCAACAATCTGAATTATTTACATGATGAAGATCATGCAGATAAAGCTGCAGTTGACATTGTAAATGTGTTAATTGCAAACATTCAGTATCCTGATGCAGAAGATATCACATTAAGTGAGAAGTGTAGCTCACCCAAGCCTGCTTTTGACGTGGACCTGGTGATCAAAAAGGTGAAAGACTTTTTTGCATCATGCGCCCTAATTATAAAACCAGATGAAGTAAAACAACACTTCTTCAGGTTTGCTAAAATAGAATTTGAAAAAATGAACAGTGAGCTGAAAGATCATTTGAAGAAAAGCAAAGGATTTTTGACCTTTCAGAGACAACAGGCAACCTCCCCTGAGAGTGAAAGAGCTGACTCCAGGAAAAGCGAACACATGAATCCCTCAGAAGTTCCCAGAAAATCACCAACCTTAGAAACCACAGTTAAAAGTTCTTCTCCGCTCAACTTCAGTCAATTTATGCCACTTATGAATAGGCTGTTTAGTAAATTATTCTCGGCAGGACACCTTGACCTGACAAGTAAGGAAATCAAGATGTTTTCAATGGTGTTGACAGATAAAGTGTACGACCATGTCGAGTCAACATATTTAGCCCCCACGATGCAAATGGGTAAAAGTCTCTCAGAGTCTGACTTCTCTAAGACTTCACAGGGTAACTGTAATGTACCCTCTGCTCCTGATGTGGCCTATGTGCTCATAGAAGATTCAGTGGAAAGGTTCTTACAAAACCTTCTTTTCTGGTTGGAGAATGAAACTTTAACCCAAACTATTATAAATGACAAAATTTCTGGTGCCGTGGAAGATATAGTAAGAGTGCTGACCCCATCAAAGGAAGAAGTTATGATTGGAGCAGATGCTGGTGAAACAAGCGACAGACTGTTTACATCACAGTCAAGTCCAGTTACTGATCTCACCAATCAGCCAGTTTGTGTGAGTGCAGAAGACCCGGACCTGGTTTCAAATACAAGCAGTGATCAGGCATCAGTCTCTGACACTGACCCCACAGAGGGTCAAAGTCAGCCAGCAACCTCTGAAAACCCAGAGGAAGAGCTGTCAGAAACATCAGTGTCAATTCACGCTAAGCTCATTGCCAATCAATTTAGTACTCTTCTAGCCACAAGAATCGCACAAAATTTGCACAAAAATACCAGAAATCTTCTGGATCCAAAGAAATTAGACTTGGCTATCAACCATCTGACAGATTTGGTACTTTCTGAAGTGAGATGCACAGAAAACCTGGAAATTCTTAAAATTAACAGGGTTGAATTAGTCAAGGCCACAGCTGAAGGTCTTATCAAGGAGTTTGGATCTGCAGACAAGCTCTTCGATGTAATGTTGTCAGAAGATTCATCTTTTGACAACATTATTAGGAAGATCATAAGAAAGAATCTCGGTGGCTTCGTGAATCCTCCAAAGAAATCCAAACTTGCCAGGTTTTTTCAGCAGTGTTAAAAGCTTTGAAGAAGCCGTTCAGCTGCTGCTTTAAAGGCAGTACTGATGACTAAATTGTCATCTTGATTTTTTTCAAATACCTCTTTTAAAATCTTAAAGCAGTCTGGCCTCAGAGTTAACATCTGAGGTATATTTTATTTTAAAACTATTTCATTCGACTTTAATTAGACTGAGAAATATTCTTCATCGTGTCTCCTCGTATTATCGTTACCATCACCCCCCACCGGCCGAGGCAGATGGCCGTCCCTTCTGAGCCTGGTTCTGCCGGAGGTTTCTGCCTGTTACAGGTAGTTTTTCCTCCCCACTGTCGCCAAGTGCTTGCTCATAAGGGATTATTAATATTTGGGGTTTTCTTGCTGCTACTGTAGGGTCTCCATCTTACAGTATAAAGCAACTTGAGGAGACGGTTGTGATTCGATGCTATATTACAAATATTAAATTCAGCTGAATCTTAGAAACATGTAATATAGCATCACATCACCATCAAATCAAGAACTGAAAAATAAAACAAAATAAAAAACCAAACCTACATTGAAAACTGTTTGTGATTTGTCTTGTGCTTTCAAAATATATTGTCAAATATGAAAAGCTGCATTTGTATGCTCTGGTCATTAGTGCTGGTATTTTAATGTAAGCAAACACAAGGAACATACACCGATGTGTAAGTGCTACAGATCAGCGGTCCCCAACCCCCGGGCCTCGGACCAGTACCGGTCCGTGAGTCGTTTGGTACCGGGCCGCGAGAGTAGAGTCTCAGGTGTGAAATGTATGGTTTTCAAGGTTTTTATCGGTTTTCAGCGTTATTTTGTTATCGTTTTGGTCGTTAACTCGGTTTTCCTGGGTCTTTTCACGTGTGTTATGAATAAATCTTCTTTTTTTCGGTACCGGTACTAGTTTTATTTTGTTGTATTTATCCGTGACACCTTAAAGGCCGGTCCGTGAAAATATTGTCGGGCATAAACCGGTCCGTGGCGCAAAAAAGGTTGGAGACCGCTGCTACAGATGAAGATGCAAAGAAACCATGAAATAATTAATGAAATAGTGAAGTTTATGAATAAAATAAACAACTGTAGCACCGTCTCAGTCTCGTCGAATCGCCCCTCTGCTTCTTCCATTCTAGCATCAACTCTTCTTAACCCTCGTCTAATATGTGCATATTGTTTGTTGTTGTGTTTCCTAAAGTCACGAAGCTCTTTCGGGATGTTCAGGAGGCTGGGCTCGTCTGCATCCATGCCCTCTGTGGCTAACCTTAGCTCGGGAGAGTAGCTCCTATCCACATGGCTTTTCTCTGTCTGCTCTTCTGTCTGAGTTGTGCCTCTCAAACTTCTTGTGACTATCCCCGTTTCCATATTTAAAAGCAATCTCACCTATTGTCAGAAAGATTACCGTATCTTATTATAAGAGAAATTTCTCCCACTTCCTGGTGTCTGGAGTCTCTAAAGTAAGCAAATGTGGTAAAGGGTGTGGGTGATTCTGGGATTGATGCAGGAGGGCGACAGAAATAAAAAGTAAAATATTAAATTTTTGCTGTTATTGACTTTGCTTTACAATATCAAACACTGAGCCAGATGCACAATAGTCATGTACATCACACGTAAACACATGAATGTAAAAAACACAGAGGTTAGGCCATCAAAGTGTGTGTAAAAGAAGTGTTTATGTCTGTCTTGCAGTTTCTGTTCCTGTCCGAGGTTTGCAGTGGAGAGCTCAGACCACACAGGACCGCCTCACCCTCAGAACATCTCCACCACCCTGTCCACTGTTAAGAGGTCAGACTCTTAATTTGTCTGTTAAACCGATGCGGTTTCTCTTTCAGTCAGACCTCCAGGGCTCAAGCTCTCGCTCCCAGCTAATTGCAGACTCGTATGGCTCTGAATGACTTCTGATCTCCTCTGGGGAAAAAGGGGAGCTTAATTTCTTCTTCTGTCTTTCTCTTTCTAATTGTGCATGTTTATTTAATAATAAACATACAACATACAATAAACAAAGAGGGATCAAATTTAAATCTCACTGACTAGGAAGCACACAGTGTTTGACGTTTTATATTAACTTTAATCTGAAATAATTTTTGCATTTTTTTCAAGTCCCCAGTGTTTCCTGATCCTTGGAGCACTCCTGGTTATCTGCTATGGTGGAGGTGGCCAATGTCTGGAGACAAATCGTTGTTCTGGGGAGCTGCTTTCCTCCAGTTACTTTACATCAGAATAGAAAGCATGAGAACGACCCTGATGGAAAACAGAAACAGCATCCAGGAAGTGAAATAAAGATTAAGCAGCCAAATTCTAGCTCTGGTTCGATGCTTACATTTGGAGGACTCTCGACCACAAACTGAGAGAAACTCTGTGAAGATGCAGAAGCACATCACGTTTTGCAAACAAGCATACTATTTTTATAGTTAACTAAACTTATAGTTTATTAGAGTTGAGTTCCTACTCACAGACAACTGAAACATTCACATTTGGAAAGCTGACTGAATACATTTTTATTTGATTAATCTAAAGTTGTTCTTCTGTGTCTGAAAACACCCACTCCCACTTACTCAACCTGTGTTGTCGTCTGCTGCTGCTGTGGCCTACAGTAGCAGAAGACAACACTGCAACTGTAACGAAACTGATTACAGCATTATTTTTAAAACCTTCAGTGAATTCAACGTTCTTCAAGATTTTTCAAGCATCCACAGAAACTTTGATCGTGTGCTAAAAATGCTAGTAAAGCTGACATCCATCACGAACAACCCACATCATCCTCTGCATGAGTCTGTGAGCTGAGCAGATCCTTGTCAGAGACCAAAACAGCCTCACTGCAGGAAGGAGCGCTTTCACAGATCATTGATCCCAACAGCAGTTAGACTCTATAACTCCTCAATCACGCTGTCATGAGTCACTGGACATTTACCTGGTGTGCAGGTATATGTGTATGTATATGTATACATGTGTATATTTAGTGTGTAGATGTGTGTGCAAGTACATGTCTATACTTATAGATACTTTTAGATATCTATTGCTTAAATAGTAATAGTAATGTAAGAATAATTAAATGTATTTCTTGCATTTCCACAACACTCTATCCATAGTCACATACTGTGTATGCTACTGTTGTATATAGTGTATTATCTTATTAGGGCCCGAGCACCGAGAGTGCGAAGGCCCTATTGTATCTGCTCCGTTTCTTATTATTATTATTATTATTATTATTATTATTATTAGGGCCCGAGCACCGAGAGTGCGAAGGCCCTATTGTATCTGCTCCGTTTCTTATTATTATTATTATTATTATTATTATTCACCCCAAACAAGGGCCTTTTTGAGGGCCTAAACATGCTCAAAAACTCATGAAATTTTGCACACATGCCAGGTCTGGTGAAAAATTTTGTATTTTAATGGTTTTACATATGAGCACTGGGAAATGGCTCTACAGCGCCACCTATGCCTTGTTAAATGCAGCCCTACGACCACATGGTTTGAGCTACATGTATGAAATTTGACACACATGTGTATCATGCCAAGACGAACAAAAAAGTCTGGGGGCCCATTGACGCAAACCCAACAGGAAGTCCGCCATTTTGGATTGAAGGTGACATTTTGGCTCTGATTTTACCGTTTCCATGCCTCGAACTTTTTCGAACTCCTCCTTGGGATTTGGTCGTATAAGCTTCAAATTTGGACAGTGTCAACTACACCCTTGTGCCATGTTAAATTGCGGAGCTTTTGAGTTTTCACAATACTATGAGGCCGTGGCGCCATGGCGAATTTCGATGACTCGCCATGAAAATCTTATTGCCTCTCATTCTGTCATACATGTTCCGATCTGGACCAAAGAGCACACATATGATAAGGCTCCACCCCTGAACATATTTCAACTGCCATATTTGACATCAAGGACAGCGCCACCTAGTGGGAACAGGAAATGTCATGTTTTACACTTTGGGGTACAGTATAGTGAAGGGTGACATCTGCAGCCTCAAATTTCTCCAGGAAAGCCTTAAGGAGTTGGTCTTGGGTTACAGTGAAAACTGTGAGTTTTCGCGAAAGGGTGTGACCCCAGCAGCATGGCGAACTTTGATGTCACGCCATGAAGAAACAAATTAGTATAACTCAATGAAATCCAGTCTGATCAGTACCAGACTTTACAGGCATGATGTCAGACCCGCCCTGAACAGATTGATGTGCCCATTGTCGGAAATACGGACAGCGCCACCTAGTGGCAACAGGAAATGTCATGGCTTTAATTTTGTTGTACTGATTTTCACAGGTTCATCTTGGCCACCTCAAAAGCGGTGAATATCACCATCAGTCCCTCGTGATGCTTCAGTGCAAAAATTGTGACTTTAAACTGAACGGCGCACCCTGGTGGCAACGCTGTTCAACATGAAAGATGAAGTGGCTTTTGAGGGTCTTGGCAAGTTTATAGAGGCTTGAAATTTGGCACACACCTCCAAATGGATGAAGGCTTTGTTGGCATGTGATCATTTTCATTGAATAGCGCGAAATTGCTCCACAGCGCCCCCTACAAAATTTCAAAACCACAGCCCCTGCTCTGTGTTCTATGTATGATTCTGAAACCTGGTAAGCTTATAGGAGATATCAAGATGTACAAAAAAGTCTCTTGGTGCAATATCCCAAATCCAACAGGAAGTCAGCCATTTTAATATTAATGTGTAATTTTGGCAACATTTTCCCCTCTTTCCAGGCACCGTTCTTTGACGAACTCCTCCAAGGGATTTCATCATATTGAACCAATCTCCAGTGTGTGGAATCTAAAGACCTTTGTGATGTTAAATTGCGAAGCTTTTTACGTTCAGTGAAACGGGGTGGTTATGGCGGCACTTAGAGTTTGAATCACTCGCCAAAAAGCAGTAATCTGCTGTCACTCAAAAACACAATGTCCAATCTCTCCCAAAGGTCGCAGGTGTGATGAGACTCGAGCTTGGAAATGTTTGTTATGCTATTTGTCAATAATGGTTAGAGCGCCACCTAGTGGCATGACTATAATCCTGGTTGAATAAGATGAAATGTTAGCTGGTGATTAAAAGCATGAAATCCATCAATGTGACATCACATCGGACGTGCCGGTTTGAGGTGTTGGCAGTGGCTCGACGTGCCGGGGGTGCGAGGGCCCTCATAACGCTGCTTGCAGCTTTAATTATTATTATTATTATTATTATTCACCCCAAACAAGGGCCTTTTTGAGGGCCTAAACATGCTCAAAAACTCATGAAATTTTGCACACATGCCAGGTCTGGTGAAAAATTTTGTATTTTAATGGTTTTACATATGAGCACTGGGAAATGGCTCTACAGCGCCACCTATGCCTTGTTAAATGCAGCCCTACGACCACATCGTTTGAGCTACATGTATGAAATTTGGCACACATGTGTATCATGCCAAGACGAACAAAAAAGTCTGTGGGCCCATTGACGCAAACCCAACAGGAAGTCCGCCATTTGGAAGAGAAGGTGACATTTTGGCTCTGATTTTACCGTTTCCATGCCTCGAACTTTAACGAACTCCTCCTTGGGGTTTGATTTCATAACCTTCATATTTGGTCAGTGCCAACTACACCCTTGTGCCATGTTAAATTGCGGAGCTTTTGAGTTTTCACAATACCATGAGGCCGTGGCGCCACGGCGAATTTCGATGACTCGCCATGAAAATCTTATTGCCTCTCATTTTGTCATACATTTTCTGACCTTGACCAAAGTGAACACATATGATAAGGCTCCACCCCTGAACATATTTCAACTGCCATATTTGACACCAGGGACAGCGCCACCTAGTGGGAACAGGAAATGTCATGTTTTACACTTTGGGGTACAGTATTGTGATGGGTGACATCTGCAGCCTCAAATTTCTCCAGGAAAGCCTTAAGGAGTTGGTCTTGGGTTACAGTGAAAACTGTGAGTTTTCGCGAAAGGGTGTGACCCCAGCAGCATGGCGAACTTTGATGTCACGCCATGAAGAAACAAATTAGTATAACTCAATGAAATCCAGTCTGATCAGTACCAGACTTTACAGGCATGATGTCAGACCCGCCCTGAACAGATTGATGTGCCCATTGTCGGAAATACGGACAGCGCCACCTAGTGGCAACAGGAAATGTCATGGCTTTAACTTTGTTGTACTGATTTTCACAGGTTCATCGTGGCCACCTCAAAAGCGGTGAATATCACCATCAGTCCCTCGTGATGCTTCAGTGCAAAAATTGTGACTTTAAACTAAACGGCGCACCCTGGTGGCAACGCGGTTCATCATGAAAGATGAAGTGGCTTTTGAGGGGCTTGGAAAGTTTATAGAGGCTTGAAATTTGGCACACACCTCCAAATGGATGAAGGCATTGTTGTTATGTAACCATTTTCCTTGAATAGCGCAAAATGGCTCCACAGCGCCCCCTACAATATTTCAAAACATCAGCCCCTGCTCTGTGTTTCATCTATGAGTCTGACACTTGGTAAGCTTGTGTAAGATATCAAGATGTACAAAAAAGTCTCTTGGAGCAATATCCCAAATCCAACAGGAAGTCAGCCATTTTAAAGTTAATGTGTAATTTTGGCGACATTTTCCCATCTTTTCAGGCACCGTACTTTGACGAACTCCTCCAAGGGATTTCATCAGATTGGACCGATCTGCAGTTTGTGGAATCTAAAGACCTTTGTGATGTTAAATTGCGAAGCTTTTTACGTCCAGGGAAACGGGGTGGTTATGGCGGCACTTAGAGTTTCAATCACTCGCCAAAAAGCAGTAATCTGCTGTCACTCAAAAACACAATGTCCAATCTCTCCCAAACGTCTCAGGTGTGATGAGACTCGAGCTTGGAAGTGTTTGTTATGCCATTTGTCAGTAATGGTTAGAGCGCCACCTAGTGGGAGGACTATAATGATGATTGAATGAGATGAAATGTTAGCTGGTGGTTAAATGCATGAATTCCATCAATGTGACATCAGATCGGAGGTGCTGGTTGTAGGTGTTGGGCGTGGCTCGACGCGATGGGGTGCGAGGGCCCTCATAACGCTGCTTGCAGCTTTAATTTATTTTGTAGTTGTTTATATTTTATTTGGATTTTTGGATTTTCTTCTGCTATCTCTACCTGAGCTGAGGTAACACACAAATTTTCCTGCCGTCGATCAATAAAGTCTAATCTTCTCATTGAATGCATTTCTGATGGAGATGAGACGTCATGCAGGACAGAGGTGAGGGGCGTGACATCACGGTGCCGTGACAACAACCTGGTGCTTAACATCAACAAAACCAAGGAGCTCATCGTGGGTTACAGGAGAGCAGCAGTAGCAGAGGTGGAGAGTCAGCTGCTTCAGATTCCTAGGCATCAACATCAGCGAGGGTGTCGTGCCATATTAAACCATTATACACCTCATTAGTAAAATAAAAAATGTGTTTAAATTGCATGAATTAATATTTATTAACGTCTCTTTGTGAGTCATACTGTGATAATGACTGCCACAAACAGAGCGTCCTCCTGTAACCATGGTTACGGGAGTTTGTTGCAAGAAGTGTTGTGAATCTCGCTGAGACAGGGAACCACTGAGAGCCTCAGATGAACCAGTCAGTCAGGTCGCTGTCTCCACTTCTCCTCCTCCTCCTTCGTCCCCTTTGTTTTTTAAGTACCTGTTAGGATTCTTTAGCTAGTTAGCATCACATTAGCTAGTTAGCATCACATTAGCAAACTGCTTCGGAGCACAGCTGCCGGAGTCGCGGGTTTTGTTGAATCAGGCGTTGGACCTGCTGGAGGAATGCTCTGCGATGATGGTGGAAAACAGCCGCCATTCAACCCATTTGAGAGCTTCAAAGAACTGGCTGCAGGTATGATTGAAAGTTTGACAACACCGACGTTGATGCGTCTGTGATTTATTAGTGATCGCTCACGTGTGCACGTGCATGTAGGTGAACGCTCGCGGCATGACGTCACACAGCTCAGTTCCTTTCTGCTTTGATGTCACAGTACGTGCCTTTGATCTTGCAGCACGTGACCTCCACTCGAGTCTATAAATAGGGGTGAAACAGCGGGACCTGAATCTTGCATTTTGCATTTTAGTTGTCGTGCGTTAAATGTACAGACCGCGATCTTCCCTTTCTGAAAGCTTTCTGAAAACGGATTTCCAAAGTAATTGTAGCGAAATTAGGTCATTGACAATGTCTTTATTCAATATTAGAATCCCTACCCGCATTACTTCAGAGGCGATTTCACCTGCTATCAGCGGGTGTTTCGATAGGCTCTCTGGATTACAGTGGCGCTTGATAGAAAATGGGATCTGGGACTCTGATGTCCAAGTAGCACTGGCTGATATGATTACTGATGTCATTCAGTCAGTTAGTGCAAGCACCATAAAAACGTTACTTCTAGGAGGTCAGGACCAATTAAATGATGCATCATCCCAGACATACCTTAGGTTAGCCGTGACAAAAATAAGCCCCGTATTGGGAGACTCTCTCTCAACCAGCTTTGCTGCTGCTCTTCATGTCACCCATGAGGAGTGTGAAAGCGCTGTGGCGCTGACACAGATGATTGAGGAGGAGATCTCAAATAAAGTCAACTCGGGTTGGGTTCTAGTCCCAGAAAACCCGGATTCTATTTATGTCACCAGAAAAATAACAAACATAAAAAACCTCAGATGCATGGTTTCTCATGCTTTCTCATGTCTGAAGAAATATAAAGGTAAGCTGAGCGGCCTGTGCATGAGGGGGGCTTTACCCACTTCCTTTAGTTCAAGTGATGAGAGTCTTGAATCCAAGCTCTCTGAGATGGGAACAATTAAAGAAGCTGAGGAGAAAGCTCAAAGGGATGTTGAAAGAATCCTCAACAATCTGAATTATTTACATGATGAAGATCATGCAGATAAAGCTGCAGTTGACATTGTAAATGTGTTAATTGCAAACATTCAGTATCCTGATGCAGAAGATATCACATTAAGTGAGAAGTGTAGCTCACCCAAGCCTGCTTTTGACGTGGACCTGGTGATCAAAAAGGTGAAAGACTTTTTTGCATCATGCGCCCTAATTATAAAACCAGATGAAGTAAAACAACACTTCTTCAGGTTTGCTAAAATAGAATTTGAAAAAATGAACAGTGAGCTGAAAGATCATTTGAAGAAAAGCAAAGGATTTTTGACCTTTCAGAGACAACAGGCAACCTCCCCTGAGAGTGAAAGAGCTGACTCCAGGAAAAGCGAACACATGAATCCCTCAGAAGTTCCCAGAAAATCACCAACCTTAGAAACCACAGTTAAAAGTTCTTCTCCGCTCAACTTCAGTCAATTTATGCCACTTATGAATAGGCTGTTTAGTAAATTATTCTCGGCAGGACACCTTGACCTGACAAGTAAGGAAATCAAGATGTTTTCAATGGTGTTGACAGATAAAGTGTACGACCATGTCGAGTCAACATATCCAGCCCCCACGATGCAAATGGGTAAAAGTCTCTCAGAGTCTGACTTCTCTAAGACTTCACAGGGTAACTGTAATGTACCCTCTGCTCCTGATGTGGCCTATGTGCTCATAGAAGATTCAGTGGAAAGGTTCTTACAAAACCTTCTTTTCTGGTTGGAGAATGAAACTTTAACCCAAACTATTATAAATGACAAAATTTCTGGTGCCGTGGAAGATATAGTAAGAGTGCTGACCCCATCAAAGGAAGAAGTTATGATTGGAGCAGATGCTGGTGAAACAAGCGACAGACTGTTTACATCACAGTCAAGTCCAGTTACTGATCTCACCAATCAGCCAGTTTGTGTGAGTGCAGAAGACCCGGACCTGGTTTCAAATACAAGCAGTGATCAGGCATCAGTCTCTGACACTGACCCCACAGAGGGTCAAAGTCAGCCAGCAACCTCTGAAAACCCAGAGGAAGAGCTGTCAGAAACATCAGTGTCAATTCACGCTAAGCTCATTGCCAATCAATTTAGTACTCTTCTAGCCACAAGAATCGCACAAAATTTGCACAAAAATACCAGAAATCTTCTGGATCCAAAGAAATTAGACTTGGCTATCAACCATCTGACAGATTTGGTACTTTCTGAAGTGAGATGCACAGAAAACCTGGAAATTCTTAAAATTAACAGGGTTGAATTAGTCAAGGCCACAGCTGAAGGTCTTATCAAGGAGTTTGGATCTGCAGACAAGCTCTTCGATGTAATGTTGTCAGAAGATTCATCTTTTGACAACATTATTAGGAAGATCATAAGAAAGAATCTCGGTGGCTTCGTGAATCCTCCAAAGAAATCCAAACTTGCCAGGTTTTTTCAGCAGTGTTAAAAGCTTTGAAGAAGCCGTTCAGCTGCTGCTTTAAAGGCAGTACTGATGACTAAATTGTCATCTTGATTTTTTTCAAATACCTCTTTTAAAATCTTAAAGCAGTCTGGCCTCAGAGTTAACATCTGAGGTATATTTTATTTTAAAACTATTTCATTCGACTTTAATTAGACTGAGAAATATTCTTCATCGTGTCTCCTCGTATTATCGTTACCATCACCCCCCACCGGCCGAGGCAGATGGCCGTCCCTTCTGAGCCTGGTTCTGCCGGAGGTTTCTGCCTGTTACAGGTAGTTTTTCCTCCCCACTGTCGCCAAGTGCTTGCTCATAAGGGATTATTAATATTTGGGGTTTTCTTGCTGCTACTGTAGGGTCTCCATCTTACAGTATAAAGCAACTTGAGGAGACGGTTGTGATTCGATGCTATATTACAAATATTAAATTCAGCTGAATCTTAGAAACATGTAATATAGCATCACATCACCATCAAATCAAGAACTGAAAAATAAAACAAAATAAAAAACCAAACCTACATTGAAAACTGTTTGTGATTTGTCTTGTGCTTTCAAAATATATTGTCAAATATGAAAAGCTGCATTTGTATGCTCTGGTCATTAGTGCTGGTATTTTAATGTAAGCAAACACAAGGAACATACACCGATGTGTAAGTGCTACAGATCAGCGGTCCCCAACCCCCGGGCCTCGGACCAGTACCGGTCCGTGAGTCGTTTGGTACCGGGCCGCGAGAGTAGAGTCTCAGGTGTGAAATGTATGGTTTTCAAGGTTTTTATCGGTTTTCAGCGTTATTTTGTTATCGTTTTGGTCGTTAACTCGGTTTTCCTGGGTCTTTTCACATGTGTTATGAATAAATCTTCTTTTTTTCGGTACCGGTACTAGTTTTATTTTGTTGTATTTATCCGTGACACCTTAAAGGCCGGTCCGTGAAAATATTGTCGGGCATAAACCGGTCCGTGGCGCAAAAAAGGTTGGAGACCGCTGCTACAGATGAAGATGCAAAGAAACCATGAAATAATTAATGAAATAGTGAAGTTTATGAATAAAATAAACAACTGTAGCACCGTCTCAGTCTCGTCGAATCGCCCCTCTGCTTCTTCCATTCTAGCATCAACTCTTCTTAACCCTCGTCTAATATGTGCATATTGTTTGTTGTTGTGTTTCCTAAAGTCACGAAGCTCTTTCGGGATGTTCAGGAGGCTGGGCTCGTCTGCATCCATGCCCTCTGTGGCTAACCTTAGCTCGGGAGAGTAGCTCCTATCCACATGGCTTTTCTCTGTCTGCTCTTCTGTCTGAGTTGTGCCTCTCAAACTTCTTGTGACTATCCCCGTTTCCATATTTAAAAGCAATCTCACCTATTGTCAGAAAGATTACCGTATCTTATTATAAGAGAAATTTCTCCCACTTCCTGGTGTCTGGAGTCTCTAAAGTAAGCAAATGTGGTAAAGGGTGTGGGTGATTCTGGGATTGATGCAGGAGGGCGACAGAAATAAAAAGTAAAATATTAAATTTTTGCTGTTATTGACTTTGCTTTACAATATCAAACACTGAGCCAGATGCACAATAGTCATGTACATCACACGTAAACACATGAATGTAAAAAACACAGAGGTTAGGCCATCAAAGTGTGTGTAAAAGAAGTGTTTATGTCTGTCTTGCAGTTTCTGTTCCTGTCCGAGGTTTGCAGTGGAGAGCTCAGACCACACAGGACCGCCTCACCCTCAGAACATCTCCACCACCCTGTCCACTGTTAAGAGGTCAGACTCTTAATTTGTCTGTTAAACCGATGCGGTTTCTCTTTCAGTCAGACCTCCAGGGCTCAAGCTCTCGCTCCCAGCTAATTGCAGACTCGTATGGCTCTGAATGACTTCTGATCTCCTCTGGGGAAAAAGGGGAGCTTAATTTCTTCTTCTGTCTTTCTCTTTCTAATTGTGCATGTTTATTTAATAATAAACATACAACATACAATAAACAAAGAGGGATCAAATTTAAATCTCACTGACTAGGAAGCACACAGTGTTTGACGTTTTATATTAACTTTAATCTGAAATAATTTTTGCATTTTTTTCAAGTCCCCAGTGTTTCCTGATCCTTGGAGCACTCCTGGTTATCTGCTATGGTGGAGGTGGCCAATGTCTGGAGACAAATCGTTGTTCTGGGGAGCTGCTTTCCTCCAGTTACTTTACATCAGAATAGAAAGCATGAGAACGACCCTGATGGAAAACAGAAACAGCATCCAGGAAGTGAAATAAAGATTAAGCAGCCAAATTCTAGCTCTGGTTCGATGCTTACATTTGGAGGACTCTCGACCACAAACTGAGAGAAACTCTGTGAAGATGCAGAAGCACATCACGTTTTGCAAACAAGCATACTATTTTTATAGTTAACTAAACTTATAGTTTATTAGAGTTGAGTTCCTACTCACAGACAACTGAAACATTCACATTTGGAAAGCTGACTGAATACATTTTTATTTGATTAATCTAAAGTTGTTCTTCTGTGTCTGAAAACACCCACTCCCACTTACTCAACCTGTGTTGTCGTCTGCTGCTGCTGTGGCCTACAGTAGCAGAAGACAACACTGCAACTGTAACGAAACTGATTACAGCATTATTTTTAAAACCTTCAGTGAATTCAACGTTCTTCAAGATTTTTCAAGCATCCACAGAAACTTTGATCGTGTGCTAAAAATGCTAGTAAAGCTGACATCCATCACGAACAACCCACATCATCCTCTGCATGAGTCTGTGAGCTGAGCAGATCCTTGTCAGAGACCAAAACAGCCTCACTGCAGGAAGGAGCGCTTTCACAGATCATTGATCCCAACAGCAGTTAGACTCTATAACTCCTCAATCACGCTGTCATGAGTCACTGGACATTTACCTGGTGTGCAGGTATATGTGTATGTATATGTATACATGTGTATATTTAGTGTGTAGATGTGTGTGCAAGTACATGTCTATACTTATAGATACTTTTAGATATCTATTGCTTAAATAGTAATAGTAATGTAAGAATAATTAAATGTATTTCTTGCATTTCCACAACACTCTATCCATAGTCACATACTGTGTATGCTACTGTTGTATATAGTGTATTATCTTATTTATTTTGTAGTTGTTTATATTTTATTTGGATTTTTGGATTTTCTTCTGCTATCTCTACCTGAGCTGAGGTAACACACAAATTTTCCTGCCGTCGATCAATAAAGTCTAATCTTCTCATTGAATGCATTTCTGATGGAGATGAGACGTCATGCAGGACAGAGGTGAGGGGCGTGACATCACGGTGCCGTGACAACAACCTGGTGCTTAACATCAACAAAACCAAGGAGCTCATCGTGGGTTACAGGAGAGCAGCAGTAGCAGAGGTGGAGAGTCAGCTGCTTCAGATTCCTAGGCATCAACATCAGCGAGGGTGTCGTGCCATATTAAACCATTATACACCTCATTAGTAAAATAAAAAATGTGTTTAAATTGCATGAATTAATATTTATTAACGTCTCTTTGTGAGTCATACTGTGATAATGACTGCCACAAACAGAGCGTCCTCCTGTAACCATGGTTACGGGAGTTTGTTGCAAGAAGTGTTGTGAATCTCGCTGAGACAGGGAACCACTGAGAGCCTCAGATGAACCAGTCAGTCAGGTCGCTGTCTCCACTTCTCCTCCTCCTCCTTCGTCCCCTTTGTTTTTTAAGTACCTGTTAGGATTCTTTAGCTAGTTAGCATCACATTAGCTAGTTAGCATCACATTAGCAAACTGCTTCGGAGCACAGCTGCCGGAGTCGCGGGTTTTGTTGAATCAGGCGTTGGACCTGCTGGAGGAATGCTCTGCGATGATGGTGGAAAACAGCCGCCATTCAACCCATTTGAGAGCTTCAAAGAACTGGCTGCAGGTATGATTGAAAGTTTGACAACACCGACGTTGATGCGTCTGTGATTTATTAGTGATCGCTCACGTGTGCACGTGCATGTAGGTGAACGCTCGCGGCATGACGTCACACAGCTCAGTTCCTTTCTGCTTTGATGTCACAGTACGTGCCTTTGATCTTGCAGCACGTGACCTCCACTCGAGTCTATAAATAGGGGTGAAACAGCGGGACCTGAATCTTGCATTTTGCATTTTAGTTGTCGTGCGTTAAATGTACAGACCGCGATCTTCCCTTTCTGAAAGCTTTCTGAAAACGGATTTCCAAAGTAATTGTAGCGAAATTAGGTCATTGACAATGTCTTTATTCAATATTAGAATCCCTACCCGCATTACTTCAGAGGCGATTTCACCTGCTATCAGCGGGTGTTTCGATAGGCTCTCTGGATTACAGTGGCGCTTGATAGAAAATGGGATCTGGGACTCTGATGTCCAAGTAGCACTGGCTGATATGATTACTGATGTCATTCAGTCAGTTAGTGCAAGCACCATAAAAACGTTACTTCTAGGAGGTCAGGACCAATTAAATGATGCATCATCCCAGACATACCTTAGGTTAGCCGTGACAAAAATAAGCCCCGTATTGGGAGACTCTCTCTCAACCAGCTTTGCTGCTGCTCTTCATGTCACCCATGAGGAGTGTGAAAGCGCTGTGGCGCTGACACAGATGATTGAGGAGGAGATCTCAAATAAAGTCAACTCGGGTTGGGTTCTAGTCCCAGAAAACCCGGATTCTATTTATGTCACCAGAAAAATAACAAACATAAAAAACCTCAGATGCATGGTTTCTCATGCTTTCTCATGTCTGAAGAAATATAAAGGTAAGCTGAGCGGCCTGTGCATGAGGGGGGCTTTACCCACTTCCTTTAGTTCAAGTGATGAGAGTCTTGAATCCAAGCTCTCTGAGATGGGAACAATTAAAGAAGCTGAGGAGAAAGCTCAAAGGGATGTTGAAAGAATCCTCAACAATCTGAATTATTTACATGATGAAGATCATGCAGATAAAGCTGCAGTTGACATTGTAAATGTGTTAATTGCAAACATTCAGTATCCTGATGCAGAAGATATCACATTAAGTGAGAAGTGTAGCTCACCCAAGCCTGCTTTTGACGTGGACCTGGTGATCAAAAAGGTGAAAGACTTTTTTGCATCATGCGCCCTAATTATAAAACCAGATGAAGTAAAACAACACTTCTTCAGGTTTGCTAAAATAGAATTTGAAAAAATGAACAGTGAGCTGAAAGATCATTTGAAGAAAAGCAAAGGATTTTTGACCTTTCAGAGACAACAGGCAACCTCCCCTGAGAGTGAAAGAGCTGACTCCAGGAAAAGCGAACACATGAATCCCTCAGAAGTTCCCAGAAAATCACCAACCTTAGAAACCACAGTTAAAAGTTCTTCTCCGCTCAACTTCAGTCAATTTATGCCACTTATGAATAGGCTGTTTAGTAAATTATTCTCGGCAGGACACCTTGACCTGACAAGTAAGGAAATCAAGATGTTTTCAATGGTGTTGACAGATAAAGTGTACGACCATGTCGAGTCAACATATCCAGCCCCCACGATGCAAATGGGTAAAAGTCTCTCAGAGTCTGACTTCTCTAAGACTTCACAGGGTAACTGTAATGTACCCTCTGCTCCTGATGTGGCCTATGTGCTCATAGAAGATTCAGTGGAAAGGTTCTTACAAAACCTTCTTTTCTGGTTGGAGAATGAAACTTTAACCCAAACTATTATAAATGACAAAATTTCTGGTGCCGTGGAAGATATAGTAAGAGTGCTGACCCCATCAAAGGAAGAAGTTATGATTGGAGCAGATGCTGGTGAAACAAGCGACAGACTGTTTACATCACAGTCAAGTCCAGTTACTGATCTCACCAATCAGCCAGTTTGTGTGAGTGCAGAAGACCCGGACCTGGTTTCAAATACAAGCAGTGATCAGGCATCAGTCTCTGACACTGACCCCACAGAGGGTCAAAGTCAGCCAGCAACCTCTGAAAACCCAGAGGAAGAGCTGTCAGAAACATCAGTGTCAATTCACGCTAAGCTCATTGCCAATCAATTTAGTACTCTTCTAGCCACAAGAATCGCACAAAATTTGCACAAAAATACCAGAAATCTTCTGGATCCAAAGAAATTAGACTTGGCTATCAACCATCTGACAGATTTGGTACTTTCTGAAGTGAGATGCACAGAAAACCTGGAAATTCTTAAAATTAACAGGGTTGAATTAGTCAAGGCCACAGCTGAAGGTCTTATCAAGGAGTTTGGATCTGCAGACAAGCTCTTCGATGTAATGTTGTCAGAAGATTCATCTTTTGACAACATTATTAGGAAGATCATAAGAAAGAATCTCGGTGGCTTCGTGAATCCTCCAAAGAAATCCAAACTTGCCAGGTTTTTTCAGCAGTGTTAAAAGCTTTGAAGAAGCCGTTCAGCTGCTGCTTTAAAGGCAGTACTGATGACTAAATTGTCATCTTGATTTTTTTCAAATACCTCTTTTAAAATCTTAAAGCAGTCTGGCCTCAGAGTTAACATCTGAGGTATATTTTATTTTAAAACTATTTCATTCGACTTTAATTAGACTGAGAAATATTCTTCATCGTGTCTCCTCGTATTATCGTTACCATCACCCCCCACCGGCCGAGGCAGATGGCCGTCCCTTCTGAGCCTGGTTCTGCCGGAGGTTTCTGCCTGTTACAGGTAGTTTTTCCTCCCCACTGTCGCCAAGTGCTTGCTCATAAGGGATTATTAATATTTGGGGTTTTCTTGCTGCTACTGTAGGGTCTCCATCTTACAGTATAAAGCAACTTGAGGAGACGGTTGTGATTCGATGCTATATTACAAATATTAAATTCAGCTGAATCTTAGAAACATGTAATATAGCATCACATCACCATCAAATCAAGAACTGAAAAATAAAACAAAATAAAAAACCAAACCTACATTGAAAACTGTTTGTGATTTGTCTTGTGCTTTCAAAATATATTGTCAAATATGAAAAGCTGCATTTGTATGCTCTGGTCATTAGTGCTGGTATTTTAATGTAAGCAAACACAAGGAACATACACCGATGTGTAAGTGCTACAGATCAGCGGTCCCCAACCCCCGGGCCTCGGACCAGTACCGGTCCGTGAGTCGTTTGGTACCGGGCCGCGAGAGTAGAGTCTCAGGTGTGAAATGTATGGTTTTCAAGGTTTTTATCGGTTTTCAGCGTTATTTTGTTATCGTTTTGGTCGTTAACTCGGTTTTCCTGGGTCTTTTCACATGTGTTATGAATAAATCTTCTTTTTTTCGGTACCGGTACTAGTTTTATTTTGTTGTATTTATCCGTGACACCTTAAAGGCCGGTCCGTGAAAATATTGTCGGGCATAAACCGGTCCGTGGCGCAAAAAAGGTTGGAGACCGCTGCTACAGATGAAGATGCAAAGAAACCATGAAATAATTAATGAAATAGTGAAGTTTATGAATAAAATAAACAACTGTAGCACCGTCTCAGTCTCGTCGAATCGCCCCTCTGCTTCTTCCATTCTAGCATCAACTCTTCTTAACCCTCGTCTAATATGTGCATATTGTTTGTTGTTGTGTTTCCTAAAGTCACGAAGCTCTTTCGGGATGTTCAGGAGGCTGGGCTCGTCTGCATCCATGCCCTCTGTGGCTAACCTTAGCTCGGGAGAGTAGCTCCTATCCACATGGCTTTTCTCTGTCTGCTCTTCTGTCTGAGTTGTGCCTCTCAAACTTCTTGTGACTATCCCCGTTTCCATATTTAAAAGCAATCTCACCTATTGTCAGAAAGATTACCGTATCTTATTATAAGAGAAATTTCTCCCACTTCCTGGTGTCTGGAGTCTCTAAAGTAAGCAAATGTGGTAAAGGGTGTGGGTGATTCTGGGATTGATGCAGGAGGGCGACAGAAATAAAAAGTAAAATATTAAATTTTTGCTGTTATTGACTTTGCTTTACAATATCAAACACTGAGCCAGATGCACAATAGTCATGTACATCACACGTAAACACATGAATGTAAAAAACACAGAGGTTAGGCCATCAAAGTGTGTGTAAAAGAAGTGTTTATGTCTGTCTTGCAGTTTCTGTTCCTGTCCGAGGTTTGCAGTGGAGAGCTCAGACCACACAGGACCGCCTCACCCTCAGAACATCTCCACCACCCTGTCCACTGTTAAGAGGTCAGACTCTTAATTTGTCTGTTAAACCGATGCGGTTTCTCTTTCAGTCAGACCTCCAGGGCTCAAGCTCTCGCTCCCAGCTAATTGCAGACTCGTATGGCTCTGAATGACTTCTGATCTCCTCTGGGGAAAAAGGGGAGCTTAATTTCTTCTTCTGTCTTTCTCTTTCTAATTGTGCATGTTTATTTAATAATAAACATACAACATACAATAAACAAAGAGGGATCAAATTTAAATCTCACTGACTAGGAAGCACACAGTGTTTGACGTTTTATATTAACTTTAATCTGAAATAATTTTTGCATTTTTTTCAAGTCCCCAGTGTTTCCTGATCCTTGGAGCACTCCTGGTTATCTGCTATGGTGGAGGTGGCCAATGTCTGGAGACAAATCGTTGTTCTGGGGAGCTGCTTTCCTCCAGTTACTTTACATCAGAATAGAAAGCATGAGAACGACCCTGATGGAAAACAGAAACAGCATCCAGGAAGTGAAATAAAGATTAAGCAGCCAAATTCTAGCTCTGGTTCGATGCTTACATTTGGAGGACTCTCGACCACAAACTGAGAGAAACTCTGTGAAGATGCAGAAGCACATCACGTTTTGCAAACAAGCATACTATTTTTATAGTTAACTAAACTTATAGTTTATTAGAGTTGAGTTCCTACTCACAGACAACTGAAACATTCACATTTGGAAAGCTGACTGAATACATTTTTATTTGATTAATCTAAAGTTGTTCTTCTGTGTCTGAAAACACCCACTCCCACTTACTCAACCTGTGTTGTCGTCTGCTGCTGCTGTGGCCTACAGTAGCAGAAGACAACACTGCAACTGTAACGAAACTGATTACAGCATTATTTTTAAAACCTTCAGTGAATTCAACGTTCTTCAAGATTTTTCAAGCATCCACAGAAACTTTGATCGTGTGCTAAAAATGCTAGTAAAGCTGACATCCATCACGAACAACCCACATCATCCTCTGCATGAGTCTGTGAGCTGAGCAGATCCTTGTCAGAGACCAAAACAGCCTCACTGCAGGAAGGAGCGCTTTCACAGATCATTGATCCCAACAGCAGTTAGACTCTATAACTCCTCAATCACGCTGTCATGAGTCACTGGACATTTACCTGGTGTGCAGGTATATGTGTATGTATATGTATACATGTGTATATTTAGTGTGTAGATGTGTGTGCAAGTACATGTCTATACTTATAGATACTTTTAGATATCTATTGCTTAAATAGTAATAGTAATGTAAGAATAATTAAATGTATTTCTTGCATTTCCACAACACTCTATCCATAGTCACATACTGTGTATGCTACTGTTGTATATAGTGTATTATCTTATTTATTTTGTAGTTGTTTATATTTTATTTGGATTTTTGGATTTTCTTCTGCTATCTCTACCTGAGCTGAGGTAACACACAAATTTTCCTGCCGTCGATCAATAAAGTCTAATCTTCTCATTGAATGCATTTCTGATGGAGATGAGACGTCATGCAGGACAGAGGTGAGGGGCGTGACATCACGGTGCCGTGACAACAACCTGGTGCTTAACATCAACAAAACCAAGGAGCTCATCGTGGGTTACAGGAGAGCAGCAGTAGCAGAGGTGGAGAGTCAGCTGCTTCAGATTCCTAGGCATCAACATCAGCGAGGGTGTCGTGCCATATTAAACCATTATACACCTCATTAGTAAAATAAAAAATGTGTTTAAATTGCATGAATTAATATTTATTAACGTCTCTTTGTGAGTCATACTGTGATAATGACTGCCACAAACAGAGCGTCCTCCTGTAACCATGGTTACGGGAGTTTGTTGCAAGAAGTGTTGTGAATCTCGCTGAGACAGGGAACCACTGAGAGCCTCAGATGAACCAGTCAGTCAGGTCGCTGTCTCCACTTCTCCTCCTCCTCCTTCGTCCCCTTTGTTTTTTAAGTACCTGTTAGGATTCTTTAGCTAGTTAGCATCACATTAGCTAGTTAGCATCACATTAGCAAACTGCTTCGGAGCACAGCTGCCGGAGTCGCGGGTTTTGTTGAATCAGGCGTTGGACCTGCTGGAGGAATGCTCTGCGATGATGGTGGAAAACAGCCGCCATTCAACCCATTTGAGAGCTTCAAAGAACTGGCTGCAGGTATGATTGAAAGTTTGACAACACCGACGTTGATGCGTCTGTGATTTATTAGTGATCGCTCACGTGTGCACGTGCATGTAGGTGAACGCTCGCGGCATGACGTCACACAGCTCAGTTCCTTTCTGCTTTGATGTCACAGTACGTGCCTTTGATCTTGCAGCACGTGACCTCCACTCGAGTCTATAAATAGGGGTGAAACAGCGGGACCTGAATCTTGCATTTTGCATTTTAGTTGTCGTGCGTTAAATGTACAGACCGCGATCTTCCCTTTCTGAAAGCTTTCTGAAAACGGATTTCCAAAGTAATTGTAGCGAAATTAGGTCATTGACAATGTCTTTATTCAATATTAGAATCCCTACCCGCATTAATTCAGAGCCTTTTTCACCTGCTATCAGCGGGTGTTTCGATAGGCTCTCTGGATTACAGTGGCGCTTGATAGAAAATGGGATCTGGGACTCTGATGTCCAAGTAGCACTGGCTGATATGATTACTGATGTCATTCAGTCAGTTAGTGCAAGCACCATAAAAACGTTACTTCTAGGAGGTCAGGACCAATTAAATGATGCATCATCCCAGACATACCTTAGGTTAGCCGTGACAAAAATAAGCCCCGTATTGGGAGACTCTCTCTCAACCAGCTTTGCTGCTGCTCTTCATGTCACCCATGAGGAGTGTGAAAGCGCTGTGGCGCTGACACAGATGATTGAGGAGGAGATCTCAAATAAAGTCAACTCGGGTTGGGTTCTAGTCCCAGAAAACCCGGATTCTATTTATGTCACCAGAAAAATAACAAACATAAAAAACCTCAGATGCATGGTTTCTCATGCTTTCTCATGTCTGAAGAAATATAAAGGTAAGCTGAGCGGCCTGTGCATGAGGGGGGCTTTACCCACTTCCTTTAGTTCAAGTGATGAGAGTCTTGAATCCAAGCTCTCTGAGATGGGAACAATTAAAGAAGCTGAGGAGAAAGCTCAAAGGGATGTTGAAAGAATCCTCAACAATCTGAATTATTTACATGATGAAGATCATGCAGATAAAGCTGCAGTTGACATTGTAAATGTGTTAATTGCAAACATTCAGTATCCTGATGCAGAAGATATCACATTAAGTGAGAAGTGTAGCTCACCCAAGCCTGCTTTTGACGTGGACCTGGTGATCAAAAAGGTGAAAGACTTTTTTGCATCATGCGCCCTAATTATAAAACCAGATGAAGTAAAACAACACTTCTTCAGGTTTGCTAAAATAGAATTTGAAAAAATGAACAGTGAGCTGAAAGATCATTTGAAGAAAAGCAAAGGATTTTTGACCTTTCAGAGACAACAGGCAACCTCCCCTGAGAGTGAAAGAGCTGACTCCAGGAAAAGCGAACACATGAATCCCTCAGAAGTTCCCAGAAAATCACCAACCTTAGAAACCACAGTTAAAAGTTCTTCTCCGCTCAACTTCAGTCAATTTATGCCACTTATGAATAGGCTGTTTAGTAAATTATTCTCGGCAGGACACCTTGACCTGACAAGTAAGGAAATCAAGATGTTTTCAATGGTGTTGACAGATAAAGTGTACGACCATGTCGAGTCAACATATCCAGCCCCCACGATGCAAATGGGTAAAAGTCTCTCAGAGTCTGACTTCTCTAAGACTTCACAGGGTAACTGTAATGTACCCTCTGCTCCTGATGTGGCCTATGTGCTCATAGAAGATTCAGTGGAAAGGTTCTTACAAAACCTTCTTTTCTGGTTGGAGAATGAAACTTTAACCCAAACTATTATAAATGACAAAATTTCTGGTGCCGTGGAAGATATAGTAAGAGTGCTGACCCCATCAAAGGAAGAAGTTATGATTGGAGCAGATGCTGGTGAAACAAGCGACAGACTGTTTACATCACAGTCAAGTCCAGTTACTGATCTCACCAATCAGCCAGTTTGTGTGAGTGCAGAAGACCCGGACCTGGTTTCAAATACAAGCAGTGATCAGGCATCAGTCTCTGACACTGACCCCACAGAGGGTCAAAGTCAGCCAGCAACCTCTGAAAACCCAGAGGAAGAGCTGTCAGAAACATCAGTGTCAATTCACGCTAAGCTCATTGCCAATCAATTTAGTACTCTTCTAGCCACAAGAATCGCACAAAATTTGCACAAAAATACCAGAAATCTTCTGGATCCAAAGAAATTAGACTTGGCTATCAACCATCTGACAGATTTGGTACTTTCTGAAGTGAGATGCACAGAAAACCTGGAAATTCTTAAAATTAACAGGGTTGAATTAGTCAAGGCCACAGCTGAAGGTCTTATCAAGGAGTTTGGATCTGCAGACAAGCTCTTCGATGTAATGTTGTCAGAAGATTCATCTTTTGACAACATTATTAGGAAGATCATAAGAAAGAATCTCGGTGGCTTCGTGAATCCTCCAAAGAAATCCAAACTTGCCAGGTTTTTTCAGCAGTGTTAAAAGCTTTGAAGAAGCCGTTCAGCTGCTGCTTTAAAGGCAGTACTGATGACTAAATTGTCATCTTGATTTTTTTCAAATACCTCTTTTAAAATCTTAAAGCAGTCTGGCCTCAGAGTTAACATCTGAGGTATATTTTATTTTAAAACTATTTCATTCGACTTTAATTAGACTGAGAAATATTCTTCATCGTGTCTCCTCGTATTATCGTTACCATCACCCCCCACCGGCCGAGGCAGATGGCCGTCCCTTCTGAGCCTGGTTCTGCCGGAGGTTTCTGCCTGTTACAGGTAGTTTTTCCTCCCCACTGTCGCCAAGTGCTTGCTCATAAGGGATTATTAATATTTGGGGTTTTCTTGCTGCTACTGTAGGGTCTCCATCTTACAGTATAAAGCAACTTGAGGAGACGGTTGTGATTCGATGCTATATTACAAATATTAAATTCAGCTGAATCTTAAAAACATGTAATATAGCATCACATCACCATCAAATCAAGAACTGAAAAATAAAACAAAATAAAAAACCAAACCTACATTGAAAACTGTTTGTGATTTGTCTTGTGCTTTCAAAATATATTGTCAAATATGAAAAGCTGCATTTGTATGCTCTGGTCATTAGTGCTGGTATTTTAATGTAAGCAAACACAAGGAACATACACCGATGTGTAAGTGCTACAGATCAGCGGTCCCCAACCCCCGGGCCTCGGACCAGTACCGGTCCGTGAGTCGTTTGGTACCGGGCCGCGAGAGTAGAGTCTCAGGTGTGAAATGTATGGTTTTCAAGGTTTTTATCGGTTTTCAGCGTTATTTTGTTATCGTTTTGGTCGTTAACTCGGTTTTCCTGGGTCTTTTCACATGTGTTATGAATAAATCTTCTTTTTTTCGGTACCGGTACTAGTTTTATTTTGTTGTATTTATCCGTGACACCTTAAAGGCCGGTCCGTGAAAATATTGTCGGGCATAAACCGGTCCGTGGCGCAAAAAAGGTTGGAGACCGCTGCTACAGATGAAGATGCAAAGAAACCATGAAATAATTAATGAAATAGTGAAGTTTATGAATAAAATAAACAACTGTAGCACCGTCTCAGTCTCGTCGAATCGCCCCTCTGCTTCTTCCATTCTAGCATCAACTCTTCTTAACCCTCGTCTAATATGTGCATATTGTTTGTTGTTGTGTTTCCTAAAGTCACGAAGCTCTTTCGGGATGTTCAGGAGGCTGGGCTCGTCTGCATCCATGCCCTCTGTGGCTAACCTTAGCTCGGGAGAGTAGCTCCTATCCACATGGCTTTTCTCTGTCTGCTCTTCTGTCTGAGTTGTGCCTCTCAAACTTCTTGTGACTATCCCCGTTTCCATATTTAAAAGCAATCTCACCTATTGTCAGAAAGATTACCGTATCTTATTATAAGAGAAATTTCTCCCACTTCCTGGTGTCTGGAGTCTCTAAAGTAAGCAAATGTGGTAAAGGGTGTGGGTGATTCTGGGATTGATGCAGGAGGGCGACAGAAATAAAAAGTAAAATATTAAATTTTTGCTGTTATTGACTTTGCTTTACAATATCAAACACTGAGCCAGATGCACAATAGTCATGTACATCACACGTAAACACATGAATGTAAAAAACACAGAGGTTAGGCCATCAAAGTGTGTGTAAAAGAAGTGTTTATGTCTGTCTTGCAGTTTCTGTTCCTGTCCGAGGTTTGCAGTGGAGAGCTCAGACCACACAGGACCGCCTCACCCTCAGAACATCTCCACCACCCTGTCCACTGTTAAGAGGTCAGACTCTTAATTTGTCTGTTAAACCGATGCGGTTTCTCTTTCAGTCAGACCTCCAGGGCTCAAGCTCTCGCTCCCAGCTAATTGCAGACTCGTATGGCTCTGAATGACTTCTGATCTCCTCTGGGGAAAAAGGGGAGCTTAATTTCTTCTTCTGTCTTTCTCTTTCTAATTGTGCATGTTTATTTAATAATAAACATACAACATACAATAAACAAAGAGGGATCAAATTTAAATCTCACTGACTAGGAAGCACACAGTGTTTGACGTTTTATATTAACTTTAATCTGAAATAATTTTTGCATTTTTTTCAAGTCCCCAGTGTTTCCTGATCCTTGGAGCACTCCTGGTTATCTGCTATGGTGGAGGTGGCCAATGTCTGGAGACAAATCGTTGTTCTGGGGAGCTGCTTTCCTCCAGTTACTTTACATCAGAATAGAAAGCATGAGAACGACCCTGATGGAAAACAGAAACAGCATCCAGGAAGTGAAATAAAGATTAAGCAGCCAAATTCTAGCTCTGGTTCGATGCTTACATTTGGAGGACTCTCGACCACAAACTGAGAGAAACTCTGTGAAGATGCAGAAGCACATCACGTTTTGCAAACAAGCATACTATTTTTATAGTTAACTAAACTTATAGTTTATTAGAGTTGAGTTCCTACTCACAGACAACTGAAACATTCACATTTGGAAAGCTGACTGAATACATTTTTATTTGATTAATCTAAAGTTGTTCTTCTGTGTCTGAAAACACCCACTCCCACTTACTCAACCTGTGTTGTCGTCTGCTGCTGCTGTGGCCTACAGTAGCAGAAGACAACACTGCAACTGTAACGAAACTGATTACAGCATTATTTTTAAAACCTTCAGTGAATTCAACGTTCTTCAAGATTTTTCAAGCATCCACAGAAACTTTGATCGTGTGCTAAAAATGCTAGTAAAGCTGACATCCATCACGAACAACCCACATCATCCTCTGCATGAGTCTGTGAGCTGAGCAGATCCTTGTCAGAGACCAAAACAGCCTCACTGCAGGAAGGAGCGCTTTCACAGATCATTGATCCCAACAGCAGTTAGACTCTATAACTCCTCAATCACGCTGTCATGAGTCACTGGACATTTACCTGGTGTGCAGGTATATGTGTATGTATATGTATACATGTGTATATTTAGTGTGTAGATGTGTGTGCAAGTACATGTCTATACTTATAGATACTTTTAGATATCTATTGCTTAAATAGTAATAGTAATGTAAGAATAATTAAATGTATTTCTTGCATTTCCACAACACTCTATCCATAGTCACATACTGTGTATGCTACTGTTGTATATAGTGTATTATCTTATTTATTTTGTAGTTGTTTATATTTTATTTGGATTTTTGGATTTTCTTCTGCTATCTCTACCTGAGCTGAGGTAACACACAAATTTTCCTGCCGTCGATCAATAAAGTCTAATCTTCTCATTGAATGCATTTCTGATGGAGATGAGACGTCATGCAGGACAGAGGTGAGGGGCGTGACATCACGGTGCCGTGACAACAACCTGGTGCTTAACATCAACAAAACCAAGGAGCTCATCGTGGGTTACAGGAGAGCAGCAGTAGCAGAGGTGGAGAGTCAGCTGCTTCAGATTCCTAGGCATCAACATCAGCGAGGGTGTCGTGCCATATTAAACCATTATACACCTCATTAGTAAAATAAAAAATGTGTTTAAATTGCATGAATTAATATTTATTAACGTCTCTTTGTGAGTCATACTGTGATAATGACTGCCACAAACAGAGCGTCCTCCTGTAACCATGGTTACGGGAGTTTGTTGCAAGAAGTGTTGTGAATCTCGCTGAGACAGGGAACCACTGAGAGCCTCAGATGAACCAGTCAGTCAGGTCGCTGTCTCCACTTCTCCTCCTCCTCCTTCGTCCCCTTTGTTTTTTAAGTACCTGTTAGGATTCTTTAGCTAGTTAGCATCACATTAGCTAGTTAGCATCACATTAGCAAACTGCTTCGGAGCACAGCTGCCGGAGTCGCGGGTTTTGTTGAATCAGGCGTTGGACCTGCTGGAGGAATGCTCTGCGATGATGGTGGAAAACAGCCGCCATTCAACCCATTTGAGAGCTTCAAAGAACTGGCTGCAGGTATGATTGAAAGTTTGACAACACCGACGTTGATGCGTCTGTGATTTATTAGTGATCGCTCACGTGTGCACGTGCATGTAGGTGAACGCTCGCGGCATGACGTCACACAGCTCAGTTCCTTTCTGCTTTGATGTCACAGTACGTGCCTTTGATCTTGCAGCACGTGACCTCCACTCGAGTCTATAAATAGGGGTGAAACAGCGGGACCTGAATCTTGCATTTTGCATTTTAGTTGTCGTGCGTTAAATGTACAGACCGCGATCTTCCCTTTCTGAAAGCTTTCTGAAAACGGATTTCCAAAGTAATTGTAGCGAAATTAGGTCATTGACAATGTCTTTATTCAATATTAGAATCCCTACCCGCATTAATTCAGAGCCTTTTTCACCTGCTATCAGCGGGTGTTTCGATAGGCTCTCTGGATTACAGTGGCGCTTGATAGAAAATGGGATCTGGGACTCTGATGTCCAAGTAGCACTGGCTGATATGATTACTGATGTCATTCAGTCAGTTAGTGCAAGCACCATAAAAACGTTACTTCTAGGAGGTCAGGACCAATTAAATGATGCATCATCCCAGACATACCTTAGGTTAGCCGTGACAAAAATAAGCCCCGTATTGGGAGACTCTCTCTCAACCAGCTTTGCTGCTGCTCTTCATGTCACCCATGAGGAGTGTGAAAGCGCTGTGGCGCTGACACAGATGATTGAGGAGGAGATCTCAAATAAAGTCAACTCGGGTTGGGTTCTAGTCCCAGAAAACCCGGATTCTATTTATGTCACCAGAAAAATAACAAACATAAAAAACCTCAGATGCATGGTTTCTCATGCTTTCTCATGTCTGAAGAAATATAAAGGTAAGCTGAGCGGCCTGTGCATGAGGGGGGCTTTACCCACTTCCTTTAGTTCAAGTGATGAGAGTCTTGAATCCAAGCTCTCTGAGATGGGAACAATTAAAGAAGCTGAGGAGAAAGCTCAAAGGGATGTTGAAAGAATCCTCAACAATCTGAATTATTTACATGATGAAGATCATGCAGATAAAGCTGCAGTTGACATTGTAAATGTGTTAATTGCAAACATTCAGTATCCTGATGCAGAAGATATCACATTAAGTGAGAAGTGTAGCTCACCCAAGCCTGCTTTTGACGTGGACCTGGTGATCAAAAAGGTGAAAGACTTTTTTGCATCATGCGCCCTAATTATAAAACCAGATGAAGTAAAACAACACTTCTTCAGGTTTGCTAAAATAGAATTTGAAAAAATGAACAGTGAGCTGAAAGATCATTTGAAGAAAAGCAAAGGATTTTTGACCTTTCAGAGACAACAGGCAACCTCCCCTGAGAGTGAAAGAGCTGACTCCAGGAAAAGCGAACACATGAATCCCTCAGAAGTTCCCAGAAAATCACCAACCTTAGAAACCACAGTTAAAAGTTCTTCTCCGCTCAACTTCAGTCAATTTATGCCACTTATGAATAGGCTGTTTAGTAAATTATTCTCGGCAGGACACCTTGACCTGACAAGTAAGGAAATCAAGATGTTTTCAATGGTGTTGACAGATAAAGTGTACGACCATGTCGAGTCAACATATCCAGCCCCCACGATGCAAATGGGTAAAAGTCTCTCAGAGTCTGACTTCTCTAAGACTTCACAGGGTAACTGTAATGTACCCTCTGCTCCTGATGTGGCCTATGTGCTCATAGAAGATTCAGTGGAAAGGTTCTTACAAAACCTTCTTTTCTGGTTGGAGAATGAAACTTTAACCCAAACTATTATAAATGACAAAATTTCTGGTGCCGTGGAAGATATAGTAAGAGTGCTGACCCCATCAAAGGAAGAAGTTATGATTGGAGCAGATGCTGGTGAAACAAGCGACAGACTGTTTACATCACAGTCAAGTCCAGTTACTGATCTCACCAATCAGCCAGTTTGTGTGAGTGCAGAAGACCCGGACCTGGTTTCAAATACAAGCAGTGATCAGGCATCAGTCTCTGACACTGACCCCACAGAGGGTCAAAGTCAGCCAGCAACCTCTGAAAACCCAGAGGAAGAGCTGTCAGAAACATCAGTGTCAATTCACGCTAAGCTCATTGCCAATCAATTTAGTACTCTTCTAGCCACAAGAATCGCACAAAATTTGCACAAAAATACCAGAAATCTTCTGGATCCAAAGAAATTAGACTTGGCTATCAACCATCTGACAGATTTGGTACTTTCTGAAGTGAGATGCACAGAAAACCTGGAAATTCTTAAAATTAACAGGGTTGAATTAGTCAAGGCCACAGCTGAAGGTCTTATCAAGGAGTTTGGATCTGCAGACAAGCTCTTCGATGTAATGTTGTCAGAAGATTCATCTTTTGACAACATTATTAGGAAGATCATAAGAAAGAATCTCGGTGGCTTCGTGAATCCTCCAAAGAAATCCAAACTTGCCAGGTTTTTTCAGCAGTGTTAAAAGCTTTGAAGAAGCCGTTCAGCTGCTGCTTTAAAGGCAGTACTGATGACTAAATTGTCATCTTGATTTTTTTCAAATACCTCTTTTAAAATCTTAAAGCAGTCTGGCCTCAGAGTTAACATCTGAGGTATATTTTATTTTAAAACTATTTCATTCGACTTTAATTAGACTGAGAAATATTCTTCATCGTGTCTCCTCGTATTATCGTTACCATCACCCCCCACCGGCCGAGGCAGATGGCCGTCCCTTCTGAGCCTGGTTCTGCCGGAGGTTTCTGCCTGTTACAGGTAGTTTTTCCTCCCCACTGTCGCCAAGTGCTTGCTCATAAGGGATTATTAATATTTGGGGTTTTCTTGCTGCTACTGTAGGGTCTCTATCTTACAGTATAAAGCAACTTGAGGAGACGGTTGTGATTCGATGCTATATTACAAATATTAAATTCAGCTGAATCTTAAAAACATGTAATATAGCATCACATCACCATCAAATCAAGAACTGAAAAATAAAACAAAATAAAAAACCAAACCTACATTGAAAACTGTTTGTGATTTGTCTTGTGCTTTCAAAATATATTGTCAAATATGAAAAGCTGCATTTGTATGCTCTGGTCATTAGTGCTGGTATTTTAATGTAAGCAAACACAAGGAACATACACCGATGTGTAAGTGCTACAGATCAGCGGTCCCCAACCCCCGGGCCTCGGACCAGTACCGGTCCGTGAGTCGTTTGGTACCGGGCCGCGAGAGTAGAGTCTCAGGTGTGAAATGTATGGTTTTCAAGGTTTTTATCGGTTTTCAGCGTTATTTTGTTATCGTTTTGGTCGTTAACTCGGTTTTCCTGGGTCTTTTCACATGTGTTATGAATAAATCTTCTTTTTTTCGGTACCGGTACTAGTTTTATTTTGTTGTATTTATCCGTGACACCTTAAAGGCCGGTCCGTGAAAATATTGTCGGGCATAAACCGGTCCGTGGCGCAAAAAAGGTTACAGATGAAGATGCAAAGAAACCATGAAATAATTAATGAAATAGTGAAGTTTATGAATAAAATAAACAACTGTAGCACCGTCTCAGTCTCGTCGAATCGCCCCTCTGCTTCTTCCATTCTAGCATCAACTCTTCTTAACCCTCGTCTAATATGTGCATATTGTTTGTTGTTGTGTTTCCTAAAGTCACGAAGCTCTTTCGGGATGTTCAGGAGGCTGGGCTCGTCTGCATCCATGCCCTCTGTGGCTAACCTTAGCTCGGGAGAGTAGCTCCTATCCACATGGCTTTTCTCTGTCTGCTCTTCTGTCTGAGTTGTGCCTCTCAAACTTCTTGTGACTATCCCCGTTTCCATATTTAAAAGCAATCTCACCTATTGTCAGAAAGATTACCGTATCTTATTATAAGAGAAATTTCTCCCACTTCCTGGTGTCTGGAGTCTCTAAAGTAAGCAAATGTGGTAAAGGGTGTGGGTGATTCTGGGATTGATGCAGGAGGGCGACAGAAATAAAAAGTAAAATATTAAATTTTTGCTGTTATTGACTTTGCTTTACAATATCAAACACTGAGCCAGATGCACAATAGTCATGTACATCACACGTAAACACATGAATGTAAAAAACACAGAGGTTAGGCCATCAAAGTGTGTGTAAAAGAAGTGTTTATGTCTGTCTTGCAGTTTCTGTTCCTGTCCGAGGTTTGCAGTGGAGAGCTCAGACCACACAGGACCGCCTCACCCTCAGAACATCTCCACCACCCTGCCCACTGTTAAGAGGTCAGACTCTTAATTTGTCTGTTAAACCGATGCGGTTTCTCTTTCAGTCAGACCTCCAGGGCTCAAGCTCTCGCTCCCAGCTAATTGCAGACTCGTATGGCTCTGAATGACTTCTGATCTCCTCTGGGGAAAAAGGGGAGCTTAATTTCTTCTTCTGTCTTTCTCTTTCTAATTGTGCATGTTTATTTAATAATAAACATACAACATACAATAAACAAAGAGGGATCAAATTTAAATCTCACTGACTAGGAAGCACACAGTGTTTGACGTTTTATATTAACTTTAATCTGAAATAATTTTTGCATTTTTTTCAAGTCCCCAGTGTTTCCTGATCCTTGGAGCACTCCTGGTTATCTGCTATGGTGGAGGTGGCCAATGTCTGGAGACAAATCGTTGTTCTGGGGAGCTGCTTTCCTCCAGTTACTTTACATCAGAATAGAAAGCATGAGAACGACCCTGATGGAAAACAGAAACAGCATCCAGGAAGTGAAATAAAGATTAAGCAGCCAAATTCTAGCTCTGGTTCGATGCTTACATTTGGAGGACTCTCGACCACAAACTGAGAGAAACTCTGTGAAGATGCAGAAGCACATCACGTTTTGCAAACAAGCATACTATTTTTATAGTTAAATAAACTTATAGTTTATTAGAGTTGAGTTCCTACTCACAGACAACTGAAACATTCACATTTGGAAAGCTGACTGAATACATTTTTATTTGATTAATCTAAAGTTGTTCTTCTGTGTCTGAAAACACCCACTCCCACTTACTCAACCTGTGTTGTCGTCTGCTGCTGCTGTGGCCTACAGTAGCAGAAGACAACACTGCAACTGTAACGAAACTGATTACAGCATTATTTTTAAAACCTTCAGTGAATTCAACGTTCTTCAAGATTTTTCAAGCATCCACAGAAACTTTGATCGTGTGCTAAAAATGCTAGTAAAGCTGACATCCATCACGAACAACCCACATCATCCTCTGCATGAGTCTGTGAGCTGAGCAGATCCTTGTCAGAGACCAAAACAGCCTCACTGCAGGAAGGAGCGCTTTCACAGATCATTGATCCCAACAGCAGTTAGACTCTATAACTCCTCAATCACGCTGTCATGAGTCACTGGACATTTACCTGGTGTGCAGGTATATGTGTATGTATATGTATACATGTGTATATTTAGTGTGTAGATGTGTGTGCAAGTACATGTCTATACTTATAGATACTTTTAGATATCTATTGCTTAAATAGTAATAGTAATGTAAGAATAATTAAATGTATTTCTTGCATTTCCACAACACTCTATCCATAGTCACATACTGTGTATGCTACTGTTGTATATAGTGTATTATCTTATTTATTTTGTAGTTGTTTATATTTTATTTGGATTTTTGGATTTTCTTCTGCTATCTCTACCTGAGCTGAGGTAACACACAAATTTTCCTGCCGTCGATCAATAAAGTCTAATCTTCTCATTGAATGCATTTCTGATGGAGATGAGACGTCATGCAGGACAGAGGTGAGGGGCGTGACATCACGGTGCCGTGACAACAACCTGGTGCTTAACATCAACAAAACCAAGGAGCTCATCGTGGGTTACAGGAGAGCAGCAGTAGCAGAGGTGGAGAGTCAGCTGCTTCAGATTCCTAGGCATCAACATCAGCGAGGGTGTCGTGCCATATTAAACCATTATACACCTCATTAGTAAAATAAAAAATGTGTTTAAATTGCATGAATTAATATTTATTAACGTCTCTTTGTGAGTCATACTGTGATAATGACTGCCACAAACAGAGCGTCCTCCTGTAACCATGGTTACGGGAGTTTGTTGCAAGAAGTGTTGTGAATCTCGCTGAGACAGGGAACCACTGAGAGCCTCAGATGAACCAGTCAGTCAGGTCGCTGTCTCCACTTCTCCTCCTCCTCCTTCGTCCCCTTTGTTTTTTAAGTACCTGTTAGGATTCTTTAGCTAGTTAGCATCACATTAGCTAGTTAGCATCACATTAGCAAACTGCTTCGGAGCACAGCTGCCGGAGTCGCGGGTTTTGTTGAATCAGGCGTTGGACCTGCTGGAGGAATGCTCTGCGATGATGGTGGAAAACAGCCGCCATTCAACCCATTTGAGAGCTTCAAAGAACTGGCTGCAGGTATGATTGAAAGTTTGACAACACCGACGTTGATGCGTCTGTGATTTATTAGTGATCGCTCACGTGTGCACGTGCATGTAGGTGAACGCTCGCGGCATGACGTCACACAGCTCAGTTCCTTTCTGCTTTGATGTCACAGTACGTGCCTTTGATCTTGCAGCACGTGACCTCCACTCGAGTCTATAAATAGGGGTGAAACAGCGGGACCTGAATCTTGCATTTTGCATTTTAGTTGTCGTGCGTTAAATGTACAGACCGCGATCTTCCCTTTCTGAAAGCTTTCTGAAAACGGATTTCCAAAGTAATTGTAGCGAAATTAGGTCATTGACAATGTCTTTATTCAATATTAGAATCCCTACCCGCATTACTTCAGAGGCGATTTCACCTGCTATCAGCGGGTGTTTCGATAGGCTCTCTGGATTACAGTGGCGCTTGATAGAAAATGGGATCTGGGACTCTGATGTCCAAGTAGCACTGGCTGATATGATTACTGATGTCATTCAGTCAGTTAGTGCAAGCACCATAAAAACGTTACTTCTAGGAGGTCAGGACCAATTAAATGATGCATCATCCCAGACATACCTTAGGTTAGCCGTGACAAAAATAAGCCCCGTATTGGGAGACTCTCTCTCAACCAGCTTTGCTGCTGCTCTTCATGTCACCCATGAGGAGTGTGAAAGCGCTGTGGCGCTGACACAGATGATTGAGGAGGAGATCTCAAATAAAGTCAACTCGGGTTGGGTTCTAGTCCCAGAAAACCCGGATTCTATTTATGTCACCAGAAAAATAACAAACATAAAAAACCTCAGATGCATGGTTTCTCATGCTTTCTCATGTCTGAAGAAATATAAAGGTAAGCTGAGCGGCCTGTGCATGAGGGGGGCTTTACCCACTTCTTTTAGTTCAAGTGATGAGAGTCTTGAATCCAAGCTCTCTGAGATGGGAACAATTAAAGAAGCTGAGGAGAAAGCTCAAAGGGATGTTGAAAGAATCCTCAACAATCTGAATTATTTACATGATGAAGATCATGCAGATAAAGCTGCAGTTGACATTGTAAATGTGTTAATTGCAAACATTCAGTATCCTGATGCAGAAGATATCACATTAAGTGAGAAGTGTAGCTCACCCAAGCCTGCTTTTGACGTGGACCTGGTGATCAAAAAGGTGAAAGACTTTTTTGCATCATGCGCCCTAATTATAAAACCAGATGAAGTAAAACAACACTTCTTCAGGTTTGCTAAAATAGAATTTGAAAAAATGAACAGTGAGCTGAAAGATCATTTGAAGAAAAGCAAAGGATTTTTGACCTTTCAGAGACAACAGGCAACCTCCCCTGAGAGTGAAAGAGCTGACTCCAGGAAAAGCGAACACATGAATCCCTCAGAAGTTCCCAGAAAATCACCAACCTTAGAAACCACAGTTAAAAGTTCTTCTCCGCTCAACTTCAGTCAATTTATGCCACTTATGAATAGGCTGTTTAGTAAATTATTCTCGGCAGGACACCTTGACCTGACAAGTAAGGAAATCAAGATGTTTTCAATGGTGTTGACAGATAAAGTGTACGACCATGTCGAGTCAACATATTTAGCCCCCACGATGCAAATGGGTAAAAGTCTCTCAGAGTCTGACTTCTCTAAGACTTCACAGGGTAACTGTAATGTACCCTCTGCTCCTGATGTGGCCTATGTGCTCATAGAAGATTCAGTGGAAAGGTTCTTACAAAACCTTCTTTTCTGGTTGGAGAATGAAACTTTAACCCAAACTATTATAAATGACAAAATTTCTGGTGCCGTGGAAGATATAGTAAGAGTGCTGACCCCATCAAAGGAAGAAGTTATGATTGGAGCAGATGCTGGTGAAACAAGCGACAGACTGTTTACATCACAGTCAAGTCCAGTTACTGATCTCACCAATCAGCCAGTTTGTGTGAGTGCAGAAGACCCGGACCTGGTTTCAAATACAAGCAGTGATCAGGCATCAGTCTCTGACACTGACCCCACAGAGGGTCAAAGTCAGCCAGCAACCTCTGAAAACCCAGAGGAAGAGCTGTCAGAAACATCAGTGTCAATTCACGCTAAGCTCATTGCCAATCAATTTAGTACTCTTCTAGCCACAAGAATCGCACAAAATTTGCACAAAAATACCAGAAATCTTCTGGATCCAAAGAAATTAGACTTGGCTATCAACCATCTGATAGATTTGGTACTTTCTGAAGTGAGATGCACAGAAAACCTGGAAATTCTTAAAATTAACAGGGTTGAATTAGTCAAGGCCACAGCTGAAGGTCTTATCAAGGAGTTTGGATCTGCAGACAAGCTCTTCGATGTAATGTTGTCAGAAGATTCATCTTTTGACAACATTATTAGGAAGATCATAAGAAAGAATCTCGGTGGCTTCGTGAATCCTCCAAAGAAATCCAAACTTGCCAGGTTTTTTCAGCAGTGTTAAAAGCTTTGAAGAAGCCGTTCAGCTGCTGCTTTAAAGGCAGTACTGATGACTAAATTGTCATCTTGATTTTTTTCAAATACCTCTTTTAAAATCTTAAAGCAGTCTGGCCTCAGAGTTAACATCTGAGGTATATTTTATTTTAAAACTATTTCATTCGACTTTAATTAGACTGAGAAATATTCTTCATCGTGTCTCCTCGTATTATCGTTACCATCACCCCCCACCGGCCGAGGCAGATGGCCGTCCCTTCTGAGCCTGGTTCTGCCGGAGGTTTCTGCCTGTTACAGGTAGTTTTTCCTCCCCACTGTCGCCAAGTGCTTGCTCATAAGGGATTATTAATATTTGGGGTTTTCTTGCTGCTACTGTAGGGTCTCTATCTTACAGTATAAAGCAACTTGAGGAGACGGTTGTGATTCGATGCTATATTACAAATATTAAATTCAGCTGAATCTTAAAAACATGTAATATAGCATCACATCACCATCAAATCAAGAACTGAAAAATAAAACAAAATAAAAAACCAAACCTACATTGAAAACTGTTTGTGATTTGTCTTGTGCTTTCAAAATATATTGTCAAATATGAAAAGCTGCATTTGTATGCTCTGGTCATTAGTGCTGGTATTTTAATGTAAGCAAACACAAGGAACATACACCGATGTGTAAGTGCTACAGATCAGCGGTCCCCAACCCCCGGGCCTCGGACCAGTACCGGTCCGTGAGTCGTTTGGTACCGGGCCGCGAGAGTAGAGTCTCAGGTGTGAAATGTATGGTTTTCAAGGTTTTTATCGGTTTTCAGCGTTATTTTGTTATCGTTTTGGTCGTTAACTCGGTTTTCCTGGGTCTTTTCACGTGTGTTATGAATAAATCTTCTTTTTTTCGGTACCGGTACTAGTTTTATTTTGTTGTATTTATCCGTGACACCTTAAAGGCCGGTCCGTGAAAATATTGTCGGGCATAAACCGGTCCGTGGCGCAAAAAAGGTTACAGATGAAGATGCAAAGAAACCATGAAATAATTAATGAAATAGTGAAGTTTATGAATAAAATAAACAACTGTAGCACCGTCTCAGTCTCGTCGAATCGCCCCTCTGCTTCTTCCATTCTAGCATCAACTCTTCTTAACCCTCGTCTAATATGTGCATATTGTTTGTTGTTGTGTTTCCTAAAGTCACGAAGCTCTTTCGGGATGTTCAGGAGGCTGGGCTCGTCTGCATCCATGCCCTCTGTGGCTAACCTTAGCTCGGGAGAGTAGCTCCTATCCACATGGCTTTTCTCTGTCTGCTCTTCTGTCTGAGTTGTGCCTCTCAAACTTCTTGTGACTATCCCCGTTTCCATATTTAAAAGCAATCTCACCTATTGTCAGAAAGATTACCGTATCTTATTATAAGAGAAATTTCTCCCACTTCCTGGTGTCTGGAGTCTCTAAAGTAAGCAAATGTGGTAAAGGGTGTGGGTGATTCTGGGATTGATGCAGGAGGGCGACAGAAATAAAAAGTAAAATATTAAATTTTTGCTGTTATTGACTTTGCTTTACAATATCAAACACTGAGCCAGATGCACAATAGTCATGTACATCACACGTAAACACATGAATGTAAAAAACACAGAGGTTAGGCCATCAAAGTGTGTGTAAAAGAAGTGTTTATGTCTGTCTTGCAGTTTCTGTTCCTGTCCGAGGTTTGCAGTGGAGAGCTCAGACCACACAGGACCGCCTCACCCTCAGAACATCTCCACCACCCTGCCCACTGTTAAGAGGTCAGAGGTGAGACTCTTAATTTGTCTGTTAAACCGATGCGGTTTCTCTTTCAGTCAGACCTCCAGGGCTCAAGCTCTCGCTCCCAGCTAATTGCAGACTCGTATGGCTCTGAATGACTTCTGATCTCCTCTGGGGAAAAAGGGGAGCTTAATTTCTTCTTCTGTCTTTCTCTTTCTAATTGTGCAGGTGAGTCACTCGGCGTGTGTGATGACCACCGCCGTCATCTGTAAGCTGCTGCGCTCCAAAGAGGCCATGGCCACGATGGACATCAGGAACTGGCCCCCAGTGCTGGACACCGGTACAGCGTTTCATTCATATCCGCACAGGGAAATCACGCTCGCATGAAGTACTTTAATTTAACATAAATGCAGGTCGTGCACAGCCGCCTCACAATGCAGTCTGAGTAGTTCTGGTTGCAGATATAAACCTAAAGAATGCACATTAAATGAAATCCTCTGCTGTGATGAAACCTGCCTTTACAGCTCCATCACTCTGTGATTTATCGAAAAATAAAAACTTGCTGTAGCTGCAAGTCTGTGGAGGTCCCCACCACTGCTTTAGAGAATCAAAGCACCAGGAAGTGGGAATAATTTCTCCTATAATAAGGATTTTTAGGTCCCTGATAACAAAAATGAGCAGATTTTATCCAGTTTGGTAACGTTTACATCACTAGAGAAGAAAATATAGCCACATTATTATAATTACTAAAAACTACAGATATGAAATATCCAGATTTTAGAGACCCAGAGAGGTGAAGAGCAAAGCAGCAAACAGAGAAAGCTTTGTAAAGTAAACAGTTTTAGCTTCATCCTTTTTTAATCCTTTAATCTTGACCTGCTGTCACCAACCTGCGCTCTGTGCAAGGCTGTCTGTGTGCGGAAACAACATCACATCAGAGGGTCTGCTGTTGTTGGCTCAGGCTGAGAAATCCAGCTCGACTCTGACTCACATGTACATCTGGGGAAATCACCTGGAGGAGCCCGTATGCCAGGTACACCCCTCAGATGTCTGTTTCCTAATGCGGGCTGAAGTCCTGTTGCCGATCCTGACGGTCTGGGGCCTGCCAGTCAAAAAGTCATGTAGCCAGTCACAGAGGGTGGGGTGCAGGCCGAGTGTTAACAGCTTGTGAGTGAGTTTGTGTGGGATGACAGTATTGAAGGTGGAGCTGTAAGTTCAGTTAAAATATAAGTACTTTATAATTAAAGTAACACACAAATCTTCAAAGACTTAATCAATCACAACATTAAACTCACCCTGTTTTTGTAGAGAAGGTGTTCAGGCTTTTTCATTATCTCCTGAAACCAGCTGCATTGGATCTTCATCCTTTTTCACTCAGTGAAGTCTTTCCTTTTGTTGCCATTCCTCTGCACTGGAAAAAAAAAAAAAAAATATAATATATTCATTAATAATGAATATAATATTCATTATATTCATTATATTATTAATATAATAATATTATATTCATTAATAATTAGAAAGTATTTAAACATTCTGGTCGTAGACTTTTACATTCTTCGTTACGCTTGGTGTCATAATCATCACGATCAATACATGACAGGGGAGGCTCTGAGGTAGGCGGGGCTGTCTTTGGTGATGTCACCATGAAAGGTGGGACCAGCGTCTGACACTCGGTGACTTTAAACTATAAATTGACAGAATAAACATTGAATCTGGGATGCAGAGCCTCCCTGCTACTGCAGATAAGGGGGCGGTCTGCTTGCCTCCACCCCAGAGAGAAGGGTTACATCTCCAGGGTCTGGGGTGGGGTGCCCTGAGGCACATGTCAATGTCTTAAAATATTAGAAATGATTGCCACTAATTGTGTTTGTGATGAACAAACAAAATACTTTCATAAACTTAAATCTTTGCAGTTTAAATAATCTTTTAGTTGTCCATGATGTGCGGTGGAATCAGGGCTTGCAGCAGTCTTTGTAGGCACATCTGTACCATTACAGTCGATGTTGTAAACTGGTTTCCTCAAACTCTGGAAGACCTCAGCGAGGAACACGTGACCATCCACCTCATAGGGGCTTACATCTGTCTGTTCTGGATGCAGCCGGCCGCTGGATATCAGCTCCTTGAAGGCCTGAAGCAGGGAGGGAGCGTCTATCTGTCAGAGGGGTGATGGGATGTTAGAGGAGAAGATGAAACAGACATCTGAGGGCTGTACCTGGCATACGGGGTCCTCCAGGTGGTTTCCCCAGATGTACATGTGAGTCAGAGTCGAGCTGGATTTCACAGCCTGAGCCAACAACAGCAAACCCTCTGATGTGATGTTGTTTCTGCACACAGACAGCCTTGCACAGAGCGCAGGTTGGTGACAACAGGTCAAGATTAAAGGATTAAAAAAGGATGAAGCTAAAACTGTTTACTTTACAAAGCTTTCTCTGTTTGCTGCTTTGCTCTTCACCTCTCTGGGCCTCTAAAATCTGGATATTTCATATCTCTAGTTTTTTCATAATCTTACGCTCTTCAGAATACTTAACCTTTTTTCTGTTTTCCTCAGTCCGAAAAATATATTGAAACACAAACATTCAAAGATATTTGAACCCTTTGAATCATTACGTTCATGGATCTTTTCTTCTCTTCACATTCAAATTCTTAAAGTTATGCAAAAATCAGGTCAATTTAACTTTGTCCTCGTCTGTCCTTGTTAGATGTTGAAAAATCTCTAAGTAATAAAAATTGATAGTTTTTCTTCAGAGATCCTAAATCCCTGAAAGTCACTTTAAAAAAGACCCTATATAGTCCTTCTGTGTAAACTTTGTCTCAATGTAAAAAACAAACAATCAGGCTTCTGGTTTCTAAAGTCATTAAAATGTCATTAAAATAAGCAGAAAACATGATTCTGTCTCTGCTGCAAACCTCCATGTGTATCAAAACTGGGCAACCTCTTTACCAAAAGAGTGTGGTTGATTCTGGGGTTGATGCAGGACTCACTCTTTGAGGGTGCTGCGCGGACAGGTGATGGCTTTGCTCAGGTACCCAGCTCCACCATCTCCAATCTGATTGGATGACAGATCTAAAATCTCCAGGGCCCTGTTCTGCTTCAGCATCATGGCGAGATGAAACGCACCGTCACGGGTCACACGGTTGCTACAGAAATCCAAGAAAGACAAATGTATGGTATGAAGAGGAGGAAATGTGCCCTCTGCTGGCTGCTCGACTCGTTTCCTACCTGCACAGGTCCAGGTAGCGCAGGCTGTTGTTCCGCCCCAGGCCTTCAGTGAGCTGCTCTATCCCAGTGTCGGTCATCCCCATCCTCCCCAGGTGGAGCTCCATCAGGCTGCTATTCACTGCCAGCATCTTAGAGCAGTGCACTGCCCACTCCTCCTGAGACACAAAGAGCTGGCTCAGATCAGTCTGCCTCCCATTGAGTTTTATACCTGGTGTGTGTTTGCACCTGATGGCTGAAGAGCAGCGGGCGGCTGATATCGACAGAGCAAAGAGCCTTGTTTTTCTTCAGCATGATGATGAGCGCTATAATACTGCTGGTGTCCTGTAGGGATCGAGAAAACTCTCAGAAACAGAATGATGTCAGCACCAAACCTTTTTAAAAACTGAAGCCCATCTACCAGGTCGCAGTCGGCCACTTCCAGCTCCTGCAGCGCGCAGTTCTCCTGCAGCATGCTGGCCAGTTCCAAACCTCCTCCTCTCCCGATCTTGTTACCTGACAGCCTGAGAGAGAGCAGGGTGCTGTTACCCTGCAGAGAGAACGACAGGCGGGGACGTGGCTTCCACATTAGAAACGTTGGAGCCACATTAAAAGGAATGAAAATCCAACTGTAAATGAATTCTGCTAAAATCTAAAAGGATCTCATGAGTGAAGAGGAGTCTGGCCAGGATCGAGCTCATTTTAGTTCATGGGGCGTGGGGGTGGGGGGTTAAGCACCTAATTCCTAAAGGAAGAGTAAGAATAAAGTTTATATGAGAACATATTAAGTGTTAAACCTGCAGGCTGCTGGCGAGGACTTGAGCTCCATTGGCCTGGATGTCATTAAACATTAAATCCAAACAACTCAGAGATGATTTCTCCTCCTGCTCAGAGAAAACAAACACGAAATACATCAAACATGAAACATTTTACTTACAGAAAATGATCCACCCATTGCATTTTGTTACCTACTTGCAGGAGCTTAGCAAGGTGTTCAACTCCTTCATTTGTTATGTTGTTGTACCTCAGATCAAGACCTGGTCACTCACACACACACACACGTAGTTAAAGACAGTTAAACACACCTTGTCTGAATCAGTTGACGTGAATCCACCAGCTCACCTGTAACACACTTGTTATGTTGGAGACATTTACAGAGAGCGAGGACGTCGTCGTCACTGAGTCTCTGAACCTGTCTGACATTTCCTGGAAGTTTTAGGGTGAACTTCCTGCCACACAGACAAGTTTTCCATGCCAGCAGAGAATCAATGTTTATATGGAAAATGCATTGGAAAAAACACACATCTTTAAACCAGGGTTGTCACACTCAGTTTAGTTAACCAGCCATGTGAGGCCCAAATAGATCTCTAAAAACCTGATATTTGAAATCTATAAATCTCTCTCTCTCTCCCTATATATATATATATATATATATATATATATATATATATATATATATATATATATATATATGTCTGGTCTTGCAGTCTTGAGACTGCAAGACCAGACTGACCAACCTGTGCACTGCCTGGATTGATTACAAGAAGGCCTATGACTCAATGCCCCACAGCTGGATACTGGAATGCCTAGAATTGTACAAGATCAATGGGACCCTAAGAGCCTTCATCAGGAACTCAATGGGGATGTGGCGTACAACACTAGAGGCCAACTCCAAGCCCATAGCACAAGTCACCATCAAGTGCGGGATCTACCAAGGAGATGCTCTGTCCCCACTGCTGTTCTGCATAGGCCTGAACCCCCTCAGTGAGATCATTAACAAGACTGGCTACGGATACCGACTACGGAACGGAGCAGTTGTCAGCCACCTCCTGTACATGGATGACATCAAGCTGTATGCCAAGAGTGAACGAGACATCGATTCACTGATCCACACTACCAGGCTATACAGCAATGACATTGGAATGTCGTTTGGACTGGAGAAGTGTAGTCGGATGGTAACAAAGAGAGGGAAGGTAGTCAGAACTGAGGGGATTGAACTACCAGAAGGCAACATTGCAGACATAGAGGACAGTTACAAGTACCTGGGGATCCCGCAGGCAAATGGGAACCATGAAGAGGCCGCTAGAAAGGCTGCAACCACCAAGTACCTGCAGAGGGTCAGGCAAGTCCTGAGGAGTCAGCTGAATGGTAAGAACAAGATCCGGGCCATCAACACGTACGCCCTGCCCGTGATCAGGTACCCTGCTGGGGTAATAGGCTGGCCAAAGGAGGAGATAGAAGCCACTGACATAAAGACAAGAAAGCTCCTTACCATGCATGGAGGGTTTCACCCCAAGTCCAGCACCCTGAGGCTGTACGCTAAGCGGAAGGAAGGGGGCCGGGGACTGGTGAGTGTCAGCACCACAGTCCAGGATGAGACAACGAACATCCAAGAATACATTGGGAAGATGGCCCCAACTGACCGAGTGCTCAGTGAATACCTCAGGCAGCAGAAACCCAAGAAAGAGGAGGGAGACGAGGAACCATCATGGAAGGACAGGCCCCTGCACGGTATGTACCACCGGCAGATAGAGGGGGTGGCTGATATCCAGAAATCCTACCAGTGGCTGGACAAAGCTGGACTGAAAGACAGCACAGAGGCACTAATCATGGCAGCACAAGAACAAGCTCTGAGTACAAGATCCATAGAGGCTGGGGTCTATCACACCAGGCAAGACCCCAGGTGCAGGCTGTGTAAAGATGCCCCAGAGACAATCCAGCACATAACAGCAGGGTGCAAGATGCTAGCAGGCAAGGCATACATGGAACGCCATAACCAAGTGGCCGGCATAGTGTACAGGAACATCTGTGCCGAGTATAACCTGGAAGTCCCGAGGTCAAAATGGGAGATGCCCCCAAGGGTGGTGGAGAATGACCGAGCTAAGATCCTGTGGGACTTCCAGATACAGACGGACAAAATGGTGGTGGCTAACCAACCGGACATAGTGGTGGTAGACAAACAGAAGAAGATGGCCGTAGTGATCGATGTAGCGGTTCCGAATGACAGCAATATCAGGAAGAAGGAACACGAGAAGCTGGAGAAATACCAAGGGCTCAGAGAAGAGCTCGAGAGGATGTGGAGGGTGAAGGTAACGGTGGTCCCCGTGGTAATCGGAGCACTAGGTGCGGTGACTCCCAAGCTAGGCGAGTGGCTCCAGCAGATCCTGGGAATAACATCGGAGATCTCTGTCCAGAAGAGCGCAGTCCTGGGAACAGCTAAGATACTGCGCAGGACCCTCAAGCTCCCAGGCCTCTGGTAGAGGACCCGAGCTTGAAGGATAAACCGCCCGCAGGGGCGTGCTGGGTGTTTTATATATATATATATATATGTATATATACATACATACATACAGTGTTGGGAAGGTTACTTTTAAAAATGTATTCCATTACAGATTACAGAATACATGCCCCAAAATGTATTCTGTAACGTAATCCGTTACGTTACTCGATGAGAGTAACGTATTCTGAATACTTTGGATTACTTAATATATGCTGTTTAAAACTACGCGAATGTACTATTGCTGTGATTTATTACTGTTACTGACGGTCCGCGGCTCCGAATCCGTAGTAAAGGGACCTCTGACTAATACGGCGGGGTCCGTGTGGGGCTCGTAGCCTAAAACTAGCTTTACTTTGTTGTGTGGGTGAACTTTGTTAGCCAGAGACAGAGAGAGGCGTTGAAAGACTGCTCCAACGGAACTTATTGTTTCGGAGGAAAACACGAACGCAGTGTACAGTCGAGTCTTAATAGCGTACTTACAACTGGGCTCGTCAGGCACTCTTCCTGGCAGCAGTGGTTATTATTATATTTACATGCTTCCAGCTCCCGTTTTTCCTCGATGACAGCTCGTACTTTTCCTTTTTCTCCCTCCCTCGCTCACAGACACATAACGGGTATGGCAGTCCATTCTCCCTGCAGCACGGACTACACTGCCCATGAAGCTACATTCTGCATTCTGCCTATTAGCTTAGCACAACAACAACAAAAAGGCGCTCTCTCACCCAGGAAACACGCAGAGAGAGAGCGTCACCCTGTAACCATGGCAACCGTAACGCTGCCGCCTGGAACTACAGAACGTAGCTGTCAAACAAAACCTAAACAGTCCTGACCTGCGACAATATGAAACAGGAAAGTACCGCAGTGTAATCCATTTATTTCAACAAAGGCACTGTATTCTAAATACCACCTTTTAAAACGGTAACTGTAACGGAATACAGTTACTCATATTTTGTATTTTAAATACGTAACGGCGGTAGATGTATTCCGTTACTCTACAACACTGTATATATATATATATATATATATATATATATATATATATATATATATATATATATATATATTATTATTTTCACAACATTTAACCAGGTAACTGGTCAAACATTTTTTTAACCACGTGGTTATTTTCATACTGGGTGTGCTTAGTATGAAATATGAAACACTTCATGGGGATCAAGTGGTAATAAAATAATTCTAAAAAGTGCCAAGTGAGTGAGTGAATTTTCCAAGAGATTTAAATGTGTTTAAGTCCACAGTAGTATTAATCGGTAACGTTAACCCACTAAAATCTTCATTTTTGGTGCCCTAAAGTTACATTGGAGTTTAAAGTGTAAACGCTTACCCCGTTAACGGCGTCTTCTTCAATGACTGCGAAACGTACGGATTCACTTTTACCTTTCTCTCAGCGCGCACAGCTTTATAAAGCTCTGACATGCTTTGGGCCGCCATCACTAGATACTGTTTGAGTCGCTATGGCAACACGAGGGACGGCAGCCGCGGAGGTACAAACAAGTAACGGGAGGGAAATTTTAACGTAAGGTGGATTTTTGACAGAAGATAAACGTTAATGTAGTAAAGAAATACAATAAATGAACGTGTAGGTTTGCATCTCAGTAAACAATTACAGTATGTAATAAAAAAAAAAAGATTATGGGTGAATGTGAGTGGAATTAAAAGAAAAAAACTTCAGCTTTTGAGTTTAAAATCATAAAAATAATAGAAAATCAAAAGAAAAAGTGGCTAATTAACAAGAAATAAACATTCTAAGAGAAAAGAATATTTCCAATTTATTAGTTTCAATTTTAAATTCAGGAGAACACAAATTCAAATTTAAGAGAAAACGTTTTAAGAAGAAATATCAATGGCAAAACACTTAATTACAGCTTTTATCTTTATGATCAGTTAGTGAAATGTAAAAGAAAATAAATTGTTTTAGGAAACAAAATGGATGCATTTACAAGAACACAAATTAATAAAAGTCAATAGTCAAAAAGAATTGAAACAAATTTTGAGCTTTAGTCTATTTTTTGTATTTTAAAATATGAAATATATTGCGATAAAACTTAAAAAAAAAATTAATCCTTTAAAGGATTGTCCTCAGTTTGTCTTTAAGTCAGTGTTCTGTGGTTTTTAAGAAGCTACATGAAATATTTTAAAATCATCACTGAATATAATGTATAATCTAAATTATTTGCATTATTTTGCTAGACAGTATTTTTGAGCAATTCCAGTTATTTCCTCACTCCTAAAATACTTTTAATTGATCGGAGACTTGTTATTTATATATTACCAATCATAAGTATTACATTTATTTATGACAAGAAACTGCAGTTCCTTAAATAGTATCCACTGAGTTCTAGACACTTTGCTCAGTAACTGTGTTTTATTGCAATGTGGATGCTTTCAGAACATACTGATTAGATTATAAATCAAATTACATCCTCTAAACAGGTGGTTCTGCTTGAGAAAAACAACAAAAACATCTGCAGTGACATAAAGAACAAAAAAGTAAAAATGTCATAATAAACTGACAAACAGCAGTCCGATTGTCCCTTTTTTGTCGGTCTTTATTTTCCTGCTGCTGTTGTACATTTTTCATACAGTAGTGAACTTGTATATGTAATTCACAAATTTGTACAAGTAATGCAGACATTTTACCTAAAACAAAAAAACCAAATGAAATAAACAAACAGCTACAGTCATGTTAATAGAAATGCATTTTTCACTCTTTCACACTGAAACAACTGATTTACTTAAAAAAGAAAAAAGAAGAATAAAAAGAGCCTCTATTACATCAATGAAGCCACCATTATCACATGTCACTGCAGGGTGGAACATTTATTGCTTGATAAATAAAGATGTTACATCTTGTGATACCAAAGCTCCTATTCACTACGCTAACTATTAAAACGGAGTTGTACTGTATCAGAGTTATTCTTTACAAGCGTTACTCCATCAAACAAAAGGAAGCTGTAATAGAAAAAACAAACAAACAAACAAAAAACTGCCGCCACGACATCCACATCGGAGAAAATGTTGTGTGAGGTTAGAGGACTTTAAAGGTACTTTTTGTAAAAAAAGAAAAAGAAACAAAAAGTGTAATGCAAACGTTCACCACCAGGAGGTGGTGTTTCACCAGGAAGCACAGTTATCCGCCCCAAACAGCGCCACCTTCTTCTGTGTAAGTTTAAAATGATATCTGATCAGACCTCTAGCTTATCTAAAGTTTCTGTTCGCTTTATAAAAACACTACACAGTCTTTTAGCTACCAAACGAGCCAGGTCAGTGTGACAGAGAGGACACTATACTGACTCACTGCTCCACCTTGTGGTCCAAAGTGGTATTACAGGAGTACAGCTCAGCCTTGCTTTAGCTGACATCTCTGCCACAAAATACAAAGATGTTGATTTCCATCCGTCTGTGTATCCAGATCACGGTTGTGGGGTCTGCAGTCTAAGGAGACCTTCCTCTTCCAGCCACTTAATCCAGCAGACAGTCCTGAAACACCTCGCTAAAGGAGGAAGCTGAACTACCTAAACTGACTCCTCCTACCCTGAGCTAATCGCCCTCTCTCTAATGGAGATCCCAGAAATCCACAGGAGGAAACTCCTTTTTTCATTGCTGCTTATACCCTTGAAATCATTCTTCTGGTCAGATATACAACAATTCACGCTCACAGTAACCCAACACGCTCGTCTTTGGACTTGGAAATCATCTTCACACAACGGGCTGTTTTTACAAAAAGCACCTTTAAGCGGTTTGAAGCAGGTCAGTCGCTGTGAATCAAAGCTTCACTTTCTACAGTAGAAGAAAATGTAGAATCAGTTTCTTTTTTCACACACTTCACCATTAAGCTGGGAAGTGAAACGAGGAACTTGGATCAGAACGTTAGACATCTGAACAACGGTAAATTGTACAGATCTGCTGATTGGGCTTTTTCCCCCCTCACTTCCCTCCTGATTCTGACATCTGCTGATTGAAAAGACAGCACAAGTAATCAAACTGGTTACCTTTATGTGTACAGCTGGTTAATGCTGGGAGAAAACTGGTTACATCTGGTAAACCCAAACAGTGGATTTTACAGGAAGAATGTAGTTTAACTGTGACTCACACGAACAGTTAGCAGGTCATTCAAAGAAGTGAAACGGGTTTAAGCACAACAGCATGAAATCATCAGTGCTGATCATGACGTCACTGCTGAACACAAAGAGAGAATCTTATTGGGATTCTTCAGGTTATAATAATTTGATTCTGCCTTTTATTGCCGCTCTTTCCTCCTCTCTGCCAAGGAAACAAAAATCTTCATTAGAAAAATAACTGATCTGTTTTTCGCCTCTTTCAGATCTCCATCACACTCCTTTTTTTCCTCAAGCTCAAGACTGGCGTCACACAACAGTATCGGCCACTGACACTGTTAAACTGCATTTTGTTTGCCATATGACCCGTGTTCTCCTTGAGGAGCTGTAAATCGTCCTGCTGGATCATGAATTTCATTTCACTTCTACTAAAAATATGGGCATTTTTAAAAGGATGACTGGGTCAGGTTTTATTCTTATAGTTTTGACCAGTAAACCAACTCAACTGAAGCCACGCTGCTTCTTTAAGGGTTTATGTTTTGGGAGGAGGAGGAGGGAGGTTTATAGCTTCATTTGATGCTTTTTGCATCAGTGTTAATTTGGTGGAAACGCTCGTCTGTAAATATGTTAGAATCTAAGTGATTTTGATAATAAACCAAAATACAGACCATGAGCTGTGAATCTGATCGTCTGTTTCTCATACGTCACAATTTAAAAAAAAAAAAAAATACTGGAAAGTTTTTTTATTATTGCAAAATATTAAATGTGTGCACGCCGGCGAATCATTATTCTGGTTTTTCCACGTACAAATTGTGGAAACCACATCACATGTTTCTAGTTTCAGCCTCTGAAATGCAGAACTTGGTGCTTTTCTCCATTTTAACTCACAGAGAGCTGAAAGTCTTTGGGTTTTGGGAAGTATGGAAGACAAAAAAAGACTTCTGAGGATTCTGCTTGAGACTTTTTTTGACAAATAATAATCACATAATGCGATTAATTTATCTAAAAAGTCTGAAAACGCTCCCATCACTGTCTGTCCTACTGGATTTAACTGAATGTGGCGACAAAAAGTTTGGATTATATTTTGCCGTCCGTCGTCCAAAATATTTTGTCTAACCTTGATGTTAGTTTCTAACTCGACTGCTCGCATTTCCTGTTTGTACCACAGGTTGAAATGATGGTCAAAACTATGAAAATAAAGCCCGAGTTGGACCAAATTGTCTTTGTATTGTAGATTATCTTTACAAATGTTGATTTTTTTATCCTGAACATGAGCACTGACTTTATGCCAATCAGCGAGTGACTGTTTAAAACTGAAGTTTAGTTCTGATCAGTGTTACTCAGGCCTCACTGCTGGGGGGGCATGTTGTCCATGTTGTCCACCGTCTTGATGATGACAATCTGCTCCAGCGTCTGTGCGGGCGAAGGCGGCGGCCGCAGCTGCTCCACCAGCGCGTGCAGCGTGTCCGAGTTGATGGTCTGCTCCTGATCGGCGTCGAAGGTCACCTGCTCTGTGGTGGTGAGAGGGGTGTGCGTGGGCTCCGCCTTGAAGTCCTGGATGATGGCGGCGGCGTCCGTGATGCTGTCAGCGGTCACGCTGGCGGTGGTTGCAGCAGAGTCAGTGGTGGCGACGTCGGAGGCAGCCGCGGCGGGGTCGGTGGCTTTGGGGTTGGGAGTGGCCGGTTCAGGGTTGGCCGGCTCGCCCTCGGGGATGGAGCCCAAACCTTTGTTCTCCTGGGAGAGCTTGCTCTGGACGAAGGCCACGGGATGGCTGGTGGACAGCAGGACCACTGCTCAAACACACAAAACCCAGTCAGACAGCCAGAAGACAACATGGAAACAACACAGTTTTACTGCCTGTTCTTTAAAAGGCCCCCAAGCAGAATTGGGAGCTTTGCTGTTGTGCCTTTAAGGCAGCAGCAGCACTGCACACTTGTTAAAGGCAGATCCAACACTCCCATGTTAAGCCTGATTTATAGTCCTGGCTCACAACACTGTTTGACTTTGAGCTTGTGCTCTGGTGTGTCTGTTTTACTTTGCCATCACCAGTGGACTGGGCTTTGAGTTAATAAATCTGGAACACCCACTTAAAAAAAAAAAAAATCAATCAATCAATAATACTATTCCATTCTCACTGGGATCACAGCTCGACCTCAAACTCTCCACTGACTCTACATACTGAAGTCTGCCACGTTGGTTTAAAGATGGAGAATAACCCCACATATCTGAAGCGTACAGGCACAGAGATGTAAAATCTCCAGAAACTGGCGCCTTTAATGTGTTGACTTGGTCAGCAACCCCCGCCCCCCAAAAAAGACACTGAATTCACTTCCTCTATTAGGCACTTCCTCTGTTGCCAGAGAGGAAGTTTCTGCTGCTGGTCTAAGTGGTGCCTCTGCAGGTAGCCTGCACACTGCAGACAATGGGATGCTTACATGCTGCAGCATCCTGCTTTATTGCACAGGCCATGGAAACTTCAAAAAGCTAATGTGAACCAGGATACTGATGCACATGTAAACACAGAGATGGGCTTCCAGCCTCAGGGCTGAATCACGCAGTGACACTGAGGGGTGGTTTTTCTGACTGAAGCTGCAAAAAGATCAACACGTCCCAAAACACTTTCAGGTTCTTATTCAATTAAACTTTAACAGCACTTTAAGACACGGTGGATTTTAATAAACAGGCTGACAGCTCACCGGCTCGGGCTCTCTCCTTGTGTTGCCGCACTTCGTCGGCGTGAGCTTTGTCCTGGTGTTTGATCATGTTCTTCACGCTGGCAAATCTGTTTCCACAGAGCAGGCACTGCACGCCGCTGTTCCCCTCTGCAAACACCACGAGAACACATTTAAATACTGCAGCCAATCGGTTTCTGGCTCTCTGTTTATACCCTGATTGGTCAGAAACTGTGTGGAGCTGAGAGCTTGCTCTTTATAACTCACTTCATTATCTCTTCCACACCCGTTTGAGGCACATTTTTAAAATAGTTTCATTATGTCAATAAAGCACATTTTAGGTTATGAGCTCTCCTGAAAGACAGCCGCAGTTAGCAGTAGGATCCTGGTGTGATACTGCTGACTTTCAGTCCCATCTAACCACTCTTTAAATGTTTGGCGTAACAAACAAAGCTTTAAACTCACCTGGGTGAAGTCGCCGCATGTGTTTCTTCAGTTCAGATGATGTGACAAATTTGGCGTCGCATTTAGGCTGCGAACATTTGTACGGAGTCTCGCCTGAAACGCACAGAAATACAGAAAAATGCCTGTAAAGTCTATTTGCCCAGTGCGGCAGGAAACCAGAGCAGCGCATCCTTTCATTTGCACATCTCTCACCAGTGTGTTTACGTGTGTGGGCAATGAGAGAGGAAGACACAGAGAAGGACATGCCACACAGGTCGCACTGGTACGGTTTCTCCCCAGTGTGTCGTCGCTTGTGGTACGTCAGCGTGCTGGACTGAGCGAACGCCTGGCCGCAGATGTCACAGACGTACGGTTTCTCCCCGCTGTGCAGTCTGTGGGAAACGTGTTAAAATTTAACTTTATTTATAGAACAACAGCCTAGAAAAGCGCTATATAAATCCAATCCATTATTATTATTATTAAATAACCACCTACACACGTGTGCCACCCAGCAACCACATTTTTCTTCAGTGGCCCTCAGACCAGCAGAACTGTTACTATAGAAACTACTGGGTAGTTTAACCTACAATAGGTTAATGTTATTAGTTCTGCCACTCGTAAACACCCTCGTGTGTGCGAGAGCAAAATAAAGATCTTTAACTAGCTCCTCTGTGGAAGCAGAGCAGCAGCTGAATCGTTACGTCAGTCATATGTAATAAAAGGTGGGTTGCATGCAGATACGCAAGCTCTTGGCCCTCCTGGCCTCAGCTCCTTCCACACTGACGTACCTGATGTGTATTTTATAATTGGACGAGGTAGCAAACTTGAAGCCGCAGCGCTCACAGGTGTACGGCTTCTCCTCGCCGTGGTGCATTCGGCGGTGAGCGACCAGCTGGCACTTCTGAGCGAAACACTTGTCACAATCGGCACAATTGAACGGCTTCTCGCCTGCAACAGAGAAACAAGGAGGACGCTTGTTATACGTGTGTTACATTATCACTGCCAGCTGATGGGTTAAAAGGTTTTCCACTTATCTGGTGACAGACACCGGTCTTCACATCCACGTTGCACATACTTTCATTTTAACTCAAAGGTTTGCTGAGTGATACGATGCATTTCTGTTCCAAACTTAAACTCATGCTTGTGCTCAACATCCTATGTTTGTCTTCCTGCTTCCGGAGCTTGTTTTTGCAGCTCAGGAAGCAGAAAGTATGGGACAGCTCTGTGACACAGAGGGAGGATTCTGCTGCAGAGGATGTGCAAACGTCTTACGCATTTAAATGTCACAGAAAAGCACCGGAGCGCCAGTTTGACACGTTTAATACGTGTAAGAAACTTTTCTTCTGTTTATCAAGCTGATTTCAACCAAAGTTTTCACTGAAATGATGAATAAAACCAGCACACAGGCATCCACACTCGAAGTCAGGTGACAGGAAATTACAGAGAATTGATTAGAAACAATGCAGTAGGGTTACAGACTGTATATAAATGATGGAAGAAGTCCTGTTTTTAAAACAATAAACATGACTCTGTTGGAAGTAAGACTACAAAGTAGCATCTGAGCCCAGAAACTCATCAGGAGATGTTTCGACTGTAAAGGCCTGAACAGTTCAAAAGTTTTTTTCTTTTAATGGTATCTGAAAGCAGTGACTGAGGTTTTGTTTTATTTTGCAAAGAAACAAACAAAACCAAAACAAAAAACCTTTAGCTGATTAGGGGTTAAAGTTAATGAGATTCAAATCAAAGTAACCGAAGTTTGATTCTGACTAAGAACCTTGCAGGTGGATTTTCCTGTCTTTACACACTTAATTATAAATGAAAAGGTGTGTAGCAGCCTCACATCTTCACAAACCCAGTAACAAAAACACGTGACACTCAGTGCTGAGCTCACCTGTGTGTATGCGCAGGTGTGTTTTCAGCTGCGTGGCCTGCCTGAAGGTTTTGGAGCAGAAGATGCAGGCGAACGGCTTCAGCCCCTTGTGGATCTTCTCGTGGCGGCGCAGGCTGCTCACGTCTTTAAACAGTTTGTTGCACTCTGTGCACGACAGCGACATCTCGCCCAGAGCCAGCGCATCCATCTCCCCGATCTCGCCCTCTTCCACTCCCTCCCCCGCCTCCTCCTCCTCTGTGCCTCCGCCAATGCTGTCATCCCCCGCCTCCTCCTCCTCCTCCTCATCGGTCTGTCCCCTGTTTCGGCCCCTGCCTCTCCCGCGGCCTCTCCCTCTCCCGCGGCCTCGCCCTCTCCTCCCCTCTCCGGTGCTCAGCCTCGGCCTCTTCATCCCAGGCTCCTCCTCATCTTCTTCCCCCTGTGAGGGGCTCCAGTCTGCTGAGGTGTCTCCAAAGTCCTTCACGCTCGTATCAGAGTCATCCAAATAGAGTTCTTGACTTTTTAAGCTCCCTCTTCCTCTTCCTCTTCCTCTCCCCCTGCCCCTGCCCCTGCCTCTCCCTCGTCCTCTCCCTCTGTAGCTGTAGATTTTGGGCATGCCGTCAGCCGAGCTGCTCGCCTCCATCTGCTCGTCGCCAAAACTTTTAGGCTTTCTACCTCTCTTCCTGCCCCCTACTCTCCCGGTGCTCCTTGGTGTGCTTGGGGTGTACTCTTCATCGTCTTCCACAAACATATCTCTGCCCTCATCATCCTGCTCTCTGCTGCCCTTACCTTCCTCGTGCCATTCCCCCGCAACAGAGACTATGGATAGTGGGACTGGGGAGGTGGGGCTGCTTGGGGAGGCGGGGCTGGGAGGCGAGAGACCCGTCTCTTTATCTGCCTCCGACTGTGACGTTTCGCCGAGCTCAGACCAGTGAGGGAACTCCTCCAGATATTTCGTGGCCTCGGCCATTCCTAAGAAGATGGCAGCTCGCCGTACGGCCGCTTGTCGGGTGCTGGAACCAGAAAGAAAAACATTTTACTCAAAGTACCAACTCAAAATTCAGTTCACAAGTGTCCCACGCCTATGACCTTTTCATAATCTAACATCATGTGGACTGACTGCAGCATTAACCAATGAAATCACGCTAAAAACATATCCTTAGAAACTAAAGTGGCTGCTTGTGCAGTATGTCACTAAAATGTTGGAGAAGTTGATCACTCCAGAGAATAATCGGTGGGCAACTCCAGGCCTCAAGGGCCGGTGTCCTGCAGGTTTTAGATCTCACTCAGGGTCAACACCCCTGAGTCAAATGATTAGTTCATTATCAGAGCTCTAAAGAACCTTAAGACATGTTGAGGAGGTCATTTAAATCAGCTGCAGGACACCGGCCCTCCAGGCCTGGAGTTGTCCCCCCCCCCCCGTTGTACATAAACCTAAAACACTCGCCTTGTAAGTTATTGCTTGTTGTTGTTATGGAAACAGCACCACCCAACAGAGCTAGCCAAACGTCAGGTATGAATACCTTAAAGGGGCGTCCGCAGAACAAGTATCTAACAGTGCCATGGCAACCAGTGACCACAAAAAGTCAGTCTGGAGTGAAAAATTGGTCAATTTAGAGGCAACTGGTTGAAACAATAACTGATGAGAGTGAGTACGGACACCTGACATGGGACAAGGCGATAATGCAGCAGAGTGCTACTCAGCAACGAGAGCCTGAAACAGCAACAAACTGATGACGAACGGATCGCTTCCTGTGCGGATGCCCCTCACTGGAGTCCACTTATCACCAACATCATCAAACAACTGGCTCAAGGCAAAACTCAAACTCAGTGCTGCGCTTAATCAAGCAGTCTGCCTGTACAAGCAGGTGAGCTAACGTTAGCTAACACATATGGTCAAAAGGAGTGACTGCAGGAAAAAACTACAGTCAACATTAGCAGACAACATTAACCAAACTAAGATCTCTGCTCAAATGACCAAACTGCAAACGTCTCACTTAGCAAAACTCTCCTAGCTAACAAAGCAACATCCTGTCTTGAAGAAGCTACTTTCAGTCCTTGTTTCAAAAGAGATCTCCACAGCGTGTAGCACCACACGTTTGATTTTGCAGACCTTTCATAAATAGTTTTTTGTGTCCTCCTGAGATCTTTGGCTTGTTGGCGAACAGGTAAGCCACCATACTACGAAGCCGCCATCTTGATTTGCAGCGATGAAGAAGCCTTTAACGCCACAAAACAACCAAGAACTTATTCACGCAGCTAGCAGGCTAACTGTATCTTGTGTGCCAACTTTAACCCTGTACTGTCTGAAAAACTATTTAGCTACCTTTCTTAATTAAAAAAAACAAAAGCTTAATGAGCTAATGTGAACCACAACAACAACTAATAATAAGCACATTTTAGCCATCAGTAAATCACGTAGAGGCACAAAGCAAAGATGTCTCACTAACATTTACTTTCCATAACGTGTATGTATCTGACGTTGGCTTCATCACATCCAAGTCTACTTTGCTGTCATTCTGTTCATATGTTGTACACTCAGGTTGTTGGGTATACAGATGTAGAACTGTACAGGATGACCCTGCGTAAATGCTATCCGTGTTTTGGCTGATGCTGGCTTCTAAACCCTCACGCTTACCTGCTGAGGTTCATGTGTCCCGTGTAGACGAACTCCAGGAGCTTCTCCAGCGAGTACCGGCTGACCTTGTCGGGGTCCAAAGTCGTGATCTCTTCCCCCTTTTCAGCATGGGAGGAGAAATACTCACTGAACGCAGCGAGGATGTTACGGTGAGCCCTGAACTCCACGTCCTTCACCATTATGGTGATGTCACACAGAAAGTCCATCTCCCGCTGCTGGTGCAGGCGCTGCAGGAGCAGCTTCCCATGGTTGAAGACATGCGCCATCACTGCTGCTGGAAAACAGGCGAGGGCATCCTCATCACTAACGCATTAGCAACGGGAAAATACAACTTTGCATGAAGGGAGACGTTTCTCCTGCTCCAGGAGCGATGTAAACAAATTACTGCAGCTACAACACTTTTATCCAGAGTTTTTTCCCCACACAGTCCACCAAAAATAGCTTTAACCGAGTCCAAGGAAAATAACCTGTTTTTATATAATATAACAGATTTTTTCAAAAACTAACTTTGGTCATCGAGGCATTTTTACTAAATGATTATAAACACTCAAAATGGACTAAACTTGTGGAGTCAACCATGAAAAGCCCAATTATTTTATAGCTTTACATGAAGCGAGCCTTGGTACGGTGGGTGTGGCTTCTGTGTCTTAAATACCCATCAAACAGGCCAAAGTGGGGAAAAAGCTGTTGCTTGTAAATGCAATCAATGTTGTTTGAATTATTAGACCTTAGAGCAGGGGTGGGCAACTCCAGGCCTCGAGGGCCGGTGTCCTGCAGGTTTCAGATGTGTTCTTGATCAAACACAGCTGATTCAAACGGCTAAATTACCTCCTCAACATGTCTTGAAGTTCTCCAGAGGCCTGGTAATGAACTAATCATTTGATTCAGGTGTGTTGACACAGGGTGAGATCTAAAACCTGCAGGACACCGGCACTTGAGGCCTGGCGTTGCCTACCCCTGCCTTAGAGATTGACTGAATAGTATTTACTACCTGTTTGAGGCCTTGAATTATTCTCATACACCTGAGAACATCAAGGGACGACTTCAATAAGGCTAGATGTTATATTAGCTCATCCATTCGTAACATACAGGAAAAAAAAAAAGCTAGAATCCCCCCCCCCCGCCCCACACACACACTTCTAATAATATCACATTTATGCTCACTGGGGAAAGAAAAAAGCTTTCAGTCTTCAAAAACATCAGATCCTTCTACTCCAGAGGACATAGGTTTTTCCAGCACTGATGACACCAGCGTATTCTACGCTAGATTCGACACAGCGAACACCATGAGACCGGACAGTGTGCGCACCGCGGATGACGTCAGTGCGCACACTGTGTTTGAGGAGGATGTGCGGAAGTGCTTCAGGAAGGTGAACGCACGCGAAGCTACTGGTCCGGACGGGATTCCCGGCCGCGTCCTCAAGTCATGCGCGGCTCAGCTGGCTGGAGTGTTCACACACATCTTCAACCTTTCCCTCTCTCTGTCTGTAGTCCCAGCCTGCTTCAAAGTGGCCACCATTGTCCCTGTACCCAAATCCTCCACCATCTCCTCATTAAACGACTGCCGACCTGTAGCCCTGACCCCCATCGTGAGCAAATGCTTCGAGAAGCTGGTCAGGGACTTCATCTGCTCTGCACTACCCGACTCACTGGACCCTCTACAGTTCGCATACCGCCACAACAGGTCCACTGATGATGCCATAGCCCACACTACATACTGCCCTGTCACACCTGGAGAAGAGAGACACGTATGTGAGAATGCTGTTTGTAGATTACAGCTCAGCATTCAATACCATCGTTCCCTCGAAGCTGGACAGGAAACTGCAGGATCTAGGACTGAGCAGCTCCCTCTGCAGCTGGATCCTTAGCTTCCTGTCTGACAGACGCCAAGTGGTCAGACTGGGCAGCATCACCTCATCCCCCGTCACACTGAACACTGGTGCTCCACAGGGGTGTGTACTGAGCCCTCTCCTGTACTCACTCTACACCTACGACTGCACGGCCACTAACAACTCCAACATCATTGTGAAGTTTGCGGACGACACTACAGTGGTGGGTCTTATCACCAACGGTGATGAGACGGCTTACAGGGAGGAGGTCAGCGCCCTGACCCACTGGTGTCAAGACGACCATCTCACCCTCAACGTCGCAAAGACAAAGGAGTTGATAGTGGACTTCCGGAGGTGCAGAGAAGTACACACCCCCATCACCATCAACGGCGCTGCTGTGGAGAGAGTGAGCAGCTTCCGCTTCCTTGGAGTACATCTGGCTGAGGATCTTACGTGGTCAGTACACACAAACAAAACAGTGAAGAAGGCGCAGCAGCGCCTCTTCTTTCTCAGGAGACTGAAAAGATTCGGCATGAGCCCCCGCATCCTCAGGACCTTCTATCACTGTGCCATTGAGAGCATCCTCACTGGATGCATCACCACCTGGTATGGCAACAGCACCGCCTACAACTGTAAAGCTCTCCAGCGAGTAGTGCGGTGCTCTGAACGGATAATTGGAGGTGAGCTTCCCTCCCTCCAAGACATCTACAGGAAGCGGTGCCTGAGGAAAGCGGGGAGGATCATCAAGGACTCCAGTCACCCCAGCCATAAACTGTTCAGACTGCTTCCATCAGGAAGGAGGTTCTGCAGCATCCGGTCCCGTACCAGCAGACTGAGAGACAGCTTCTTCCATCAGGCCATCAGACTGCTGAACACGTCATAGACACCTCAGCTTCACTACTGGAACTTCAACATTATGCACGCCATACTGTATATAAATGCCACTTGTTTTGCACATGTCAACTACCAACCTTTATTTTATTATTTACTCTATTTACTTTGTAATAAAAAAAAAAAAAAAAAAAAAAAAAAATTATATATATATATATATATATATATATATATATATATATATATATATATATATATATATATATATATATATATTACACGCCTTTGGAACAGAGGATCGCAAGTTCGATTCCTGCCTGGGGCGTCTGTATCCAGTAAGGGTCCTAAGGCTAGACCCCCTATGCTAAGCAAGCCTACCGCAGACATGAGCGAGACAGATAAATATGAAGGCATGCCGGCTCGGACGTCGCCCGGATCAACAAGGTCCGCGTCAGGTGTTGAGGAACCAGGGCACCCTGACGAAAAGTGGGCTACTGGAACAAGAAGGCATCGGTGGGCAAGGGCTCAGAGAAGAGCTCGAGAGGATGTGGAGGGTGAAGGTAACGGTGGTCCCCGTGGTAATCGGAGCACTAGGTGCGGTGACTCCCAAGCTAGGCGAGTGGCTCCAGCAGATCCTGGGAATAACATCGGAGATCTCTGTCCAGAAGAGCGCAGTCCTGGGAACAGCTAAGATACTGCGCAGGACCCTCAAGCTCCCAGGCCTCTGGTAGAGGACCCGAGCTTGAAGGATAAACCGCCCGCAGGGGCGTGCTGGGTGTTGTGTTATATATATATATGTATATATGTATATATATATATATATATATATATATATATATATATATATATATATATATATATATATACATACATACATATATATACATACATACACACACACACACACACACACACACACACACACACACACACACACATATACGCGCACACACACACACACACAAACACACACACACACACACGTAGTATTCACATTCAGTAATATGCATACACTCTTATATTGTACATACATTTATTCATATAACTCTCAGATTTAGCCGTTCTTATATTTTGCTTGTTCTTATGTTATTGTACTTTGCACACCTCTGTTGCTTGTGAAGCTCGCACAAGAATTTCACTCACATGTACTGTACCAGTGTACCTGCACATGTGATGTGACAATAAAAGTGATTTGATTTGAAAACTGATGGATTGCAGATAAACCTGAGGTTACCTCACTAACTGAATCCAGCTTCATATGACAGACATCTGCTACCAGAGCCACAGGTGTGACTTTGACACCACAAGATTTATTTCAACAATTTTACACACTAGCTCCTCTGATCAGTAATAATCAGCACTGTTCTTGAGATAAATCAGACTAACCAAATTCTACCTGAGAGTTTCTTTTATATAAAGAACATGTCTACATTGTAACAAAAAAGCGGTCTCCTTGGCTGAACTGGAGAAAATTAATCAGTGTTTTTTAGATTACAGTAATGTCCTGTTTACTGGCTTAGATAAATCTGAGCTATACAACAACAACAAAAATGAATAATTAAATAAAAAAACAAAAACCGATGATCAGACAATTAACGAGTTCTATTAAGCAAGTTCTTTCTATTTTATACTCTTTACAGAAGCTCCCAGTAGACTTTGATTCATTTTAATGTTAAATTTCAATTATATAGCAATGTATTTATTCCTAGTTTTTTTGTGTACAGTATTTTGTGACCGCTTGTCTGTGAAAAGCACTTTTATAAATAAGCTTTAATTTAATATCTCCCTGTGTGAGGCCTTGAATTACTCTAAAACGACTAAAGACACCACAAAGAGCCACAAACACCCCATAAACGTAATAAACCTTCCCTGCAGGTTTATATTAATGACTCACCTGCTGGAAATCCAGTGTAATGTTTCTAATATTTTTAATAATTGCACAAAATTTAAATCATATCACAAAAAACGTCAATGCACATAAAAACACAGATTTCTCGTGGATTTCTAAAACTTGATAACAGAGTGAAAACTTACTGTGAGTAGTGTGTCAGAGCTGCTGAAGAGTCACAGCTTCGCCTCCTCTTTGCTCTCGGTTTGTAGATTTCTCTCCTGTTAATGACAAAGAGTGTGAGAACGAACCGCGGTGCATATTAATTGTCTAATTAACAGCTCAAAATCCAAACGCGGACTTGTGGACGTCTAACATAAATATTAAAAGCTTGCGAACAGGTATAATGATCTGAATCTACAGCCTTGGCAGGTAAGATGAAGAAGCAGTTTTGGAAAATAAAAGCTCCCGCCCGCTTCCTGAGCAGGCCTCGGGCTGTGGCTAAGGCTAACAGCGGTGTCGCCGTTGGGTTCAATTTACTCCTGCTCGCCGTTTAGGTCTCTTCGCAGACTTATCTGCACTTTGGGTGTAGTAGAAGCCTCCAAACAGGAGAGCAAGGCCCACGGGTGTTTAACCACAGCGGATCATTCACGAAGCAGAAGCTAACTGTTTTCGTAGTGGTAAAAAGCGCGCAAAACATTGTGCTCTTATTTCGAAGGTTTGTACCGGCGGTGCCGACGTAAGCGGCCACAAAAAGCTGCACATGCTTATTTTAGCGACAGCTAATGCACATACGTCTCGAGCTGTAATAAACAAATTGCGTAAATGCGCGATTTTACGCCACAACAAAGTAAATAAAAGCAGAAAAGTACCTTCTAATATCCGCGATCTTCAGCCATAATCCACGTGACATCGAAGTTCTCGCGAGACGACAATATTGCTCAAAGAGAAACTGGGTTCGGTCAAGATAGACACCGTCGCTCCCTGACAAAGGACGACAGTTGGGGAGGGTTACTATCGTTAATACGGAATTACAGTAATAGCAAAAAATAAAAGAATTCATTTCATTTATATTTAACCCTTTAATCTATAGAATACGAAATATACACATACGAAGCCAATAAAAAAATGTTGCCTAGAAAATAAGAAAATAATTTTAAGCGACACTGATTTTGAAATGTTCAAAAGTGCTGTTGTTGGCTGATATTTATAAATAGCATAGCTGTGTTACCAAGTAGACTGTATCTGTAGGCTATGTATCTGTCAACAGTCATGCACATGTATTTTTATATTTCATATTATATCATTACTATTATGTCGTAGTAATAGCAATAATAATATGCACTGATAATATATAATAATATATTCGACTTTTTCCTGCTTTACTTACAACATGAGCAAGACATTATTTTGTGTGCAGCCTATTTATGACTCAACTATATGTACATTCAAGCGTAAAACATCGTTTTTATGATGTTTTCATTTTGGATTTTAAATATAAGTTCAGATGTGTACAGCCCAAAGAGGGAAACATTTTAATCTAAACAGTCGACCAAGGAACACACGAGGAAATAGCCATAAATAAATAACAGTAATTCAAACTCATTAAATACTGAACAAAAACTTTATTAAATGGAAAAAGTGAAGACACCAACGTCTGACTAACTTTAGATTTTTTCATATAAAATACGTCTAAAATAATTTATGTTTCTATAATGGACTTCCACTATATCTACTAGATATAGTGGAAGTTTTTAAGTTCAGACACTGTGTGACTGATTTAAGTGTTCGTCAGAGAGATGTCCTGTGGAAAGAAACTGCACAGATGTCTGCTTGTTTTGGTGTACAGTGCTCTGTAGCGCCTACCGGAGGGAAGAGCTGGAACAGGTTGTTTCCAGGTTGTGATGGGTCTGCAGTGATGTTGTCTGCTAGTTTCTTTGCTCTGGCTTTGTACAAATTGTGAATCGAGGGTAAGTCGGGAGCAATGGTTCTTCTGCAGTCCTGACTGTCTGTTGTTGTCTGCTCTTTTTCTGTTTACTGGCTGATCCAAACCGTACGCCGATGGATGAGCAGAGAACAGACTGGATTATTGCAGAGTAGAACTGGATCAACATCTCCTGAGCTGCAGCAGGAAGTGAATCCTCTCCTTTTGATGATAGTGTCCATACTGGTGGCCGCTTCAGGTTGCTATCTGGAAACTTAACAATTTTGACAGATGGGTCTTCTAAGGTGTCATCATTTGTGTAGAGGGAGAAGAGTTATTGCAGCGTAACTAAGGGAATCCTTCCTCATGCTGCTGGGAGATTCCCATGATGCACTGGGTGTTTCTCCTTCAGTCACCTTTCTTGCTATGTGTTAACAGACCTCTCTGCAGTGAATCATACTTGTTATTAATCTCTGTCTCTCTTCCACAGCATGTCTTTTGTCCTGTCTTCCTTCTCTCACCCCAACTGGTCGCAGCAGATGGCCCCGCCCCTCCCTGAGCCTGGTCCTGCTCCAGGTTTCTTCCTGTTAAAAGTGATTTTTTCCTTCCCACTATCACCAAAGCGATTGCTCGTAGGGGGTCATATGATTGTTGGGGTTTTCTCGGTTTTCTTTGTATTATTGTAGGGCCTTTACAATATAAAGCATTTTAAAGGCAACTCTTGTTGTGATTTGTTGCTATAGAAATAACAACGAATTAAACTGAATAGAAGAGACGAGGAGGGAGGACACAGTCCTGAAATGTGATTCTCCCCAGTCTCACCTGCTGCTTCCTGTCATTCAGAAAGTTTGTGATCCACTGACAGACGGAGGCTGGGACAATGAGCTGAGTGAGTTTGGAGCGGAGGACTCCAGGACATGTAACAGTGCAGTCGAGGTGTTGCAGTGTTGAGGTGCACTCTATGTTGACACCATCATCCACTGAACTATTTGACCAGTAGGTAAACTAAAGGAGTGGAGCAGGGGACATGTGATGTCTTGCAGGTAGGTCAACATCAATCTCTCAAAGGATTTCATGACTACAGACGTGAGGGGCACAGGCCTGTAGTCATTAACCCAGTGATAGAGGGTTCCTTGGGGACTGGGATAATTGTGGATCGTTTGAAACAGCAGGGGACTTCACACAGCTCCAGGGATCTGTCGAAGATCAGTGTGAAGATGGGAGGCAGCTGATCAGCACAGCCTGGTAACATCATGATCTTCTGTCTCCTGAAGAGTTGCCTCACATCTTTTTCACAGAAAGTGGGGTGTGGGTGGGTGTGGACTTGGCTATGTCTTGTGGCTGGAGAGGCTGAAGGGTGTGAAATAATAAGAGTAATAAATAAAAACAATATGATATTTGGTTTTATACAAGTGTTTGGCGCTATTTAGTGTTTGGCTTGCACTCACGTTTATTCAAGAAATCTGTCATTTCAGAAATCTTTGACTGAATTTATAGTTTAGGAAATAATCAAACTGATGTTTAGCTACAGTCTTACTTCAGATTTCCTCTTAATCACATTTGGAGGCCATAATAATGTGCAGGAAAATAATAAACTGTATGCAACAGTGTGCAGCTCAGGCACTAAAACACTGTTTTGCACTCATCATGCATCATGCATGGAGTGAAGGAGCTGATTATTCCAGAGAAAAACACCTTCAGCCCCACATTCAGCCCAACAGGCTGCTGTGAGCTGTTATCCTGCTTGGGTAATTATGGCACATTATCCTGCTCACGTGTGATATTCTTCTTGCTTTTAGCCATAATTAGACTCATTCATCTGCAGCAGAAGATTTGTTCTGTAGCTTCACAGGAGAAAACTGCTGCTCTTGGGATCACTTCAGAAAAAAAGAAGAAGAAGATTAAAACAATATCCTGCAGGTGTGTTTATTGTTTTTGTTGACAGCTAATTAAAAATTCTAGCCTGAAGCAATATGTCCCAAACTGGCAAATGTGGACTGTATTAAATGTGGAGAAGTGTTTTCCCCACGAGTCTGACCTCAAACATGATTGTTTTTGGCAGCAAATATTTTCAGATAGATTTTCAAATGATCTTTTTATGTGTGTGGGTTGTTCAGCAGCAGCTAAAGCTAAAGATCCATATCGTTACACATCTCTAATGCGCAATAACTTTGTGTATAAACCTCACAGAGCAACAGCTGAGGCAGACACATGTAGTAAAATACAAATATTAAATGCGTTCATTTAAATGACATCAGAGGACAGTGAATAAATATTTTTAAAGTTAAACCATGGCTCCGATTCCTGATGTTCATGCACAGAAAAAAGGAAATAGAGGAAGTTTGGATTATATTTTATATTTTTATTGATAATAACAAAGCTACAGTAGCACTTCCGACCTTTCTGCACTGCATTAAAATGCCTCCACACCAGGGGGCGCTGCAGGCTCAACTACAGTAGGGTGAAAGGAGTTTGCAAGCTCCTTTGACTACGATGACCTGGATGACTGAGAACCTTCACAGACATACAGTAGGGTGATTTGAACTCAAAACATTATTTATTTATTTACGTATTTATTAATTTATGTATTTATTGTGACAACAATAATAAAGCTTATACAAATGGATTTAATATAAATGCAGTAGTCATGTAGTTAAGAAAGAAAGACAGAAACATTGTTTTATGGTCTTGATGTTTTCGTACTGGCGACAGTTACACCCATAAACCGTTTGAAAGCACCATTCGATGAAGACATTTTATAGCAATACAGCTGAGTTTTACTGCATTATTATTTACCGCTTGCTGGCACACAAACTTCCTCTCATGGCTGTCCACATGAGGCCACATCATGGTTAGTGATGAAAGTTCATTACAAGAATATGTGGCCCTTAAATGTGCCAAAAAGCGGACTCTGTAAAAACACGATGTCTGAGCAATAAAAAAGAAAAAGTTTTTTTTTAATGTTTATGAAAACGCCTAAAAATCTTTCCATTCAAAGACGGAGAGGTGGATCGATGCTTCCTCGGATGTTTTTCTATACAGGAAGATAAATATATCAAAGATGGTGCACACTTTGAAACAGGGCTCACATCCTGTTTCTTTGTATTTTCTTCACTTCGTTGTAAAACACATGCAGTGGATATAATGCATCGCTCTGTTTCTTTAACCGCTTATCCACCTTTCGATCATAGAGAGAGCTGGAGCCTTTCCCAGCTGTCACACCCCGGACAGGTCACCAGTCCATCGTGCACTCACACCCACACTCACGGTTTAGAAACATTTAACCTGGCACGCATGTCTCCGGATTGAGGGAGGAAGTCCGGAGAGAATCCATGCAGGGACAGGCAGAAAATGCAAACCATGCAGAAAGGCCCCGGCTCGCCAGGATGTTCCAAAGAAAAACCTCGCTGTGAGAGGACAGTGTTAACCTCTGCACCCTGTGCACTGATATAATGCACCACATCTAAAGCACTGTCAGTGATTGCTCTTTCTTTACGCTATCAGAAATGTGCATCTTTTAAAATGTAAAAAATAATTCAGACTGACACATCAAAAAGCTATTTTCCTTTTATTTTAGTCCAAAATGGGTGAGGGATAGAAGCGAGGGCTGAGGTTGTCACACACTTAAATGCCAAACCTATAAAACATCCACTTTCAGTAACGACACACTCAATCATTCAACTCGTAAAAAAGAGAGAAAATAAAATTGTTCCTCAGTTAGCTTCTAAATATTCAGTCAAGGACTTTTTACGGGGCGACCGTGGCTCAGGGGGTTGGGAAGCGTATCTGTAACCGGAAGGTCGCCGGTTCGATCCCTGGGCTCTCTGTCCTGGTCGTTGTGTCCTTGGGCAAGACACTTTACCCTACCGCCTACTGGTGTTGGCCAGAGGGGCCAATGGCGCGAAATGGCAGCCTGTCATTCTGTCATTCTGCCCCAGGGCAGCTGTGGCTACAACTGTAGCTTGCCTCCACCAGTGTATGAATGTGGGAGTGAATGAATAGTGGCATTGTAAAGCGCTTTGGGTGCCTTGAAAAGCACTATATAAATCCAATCCATTATTATTAAAAGTTATTTTTGTGTGTACTTTGTCTCTGTACTGCACCACGATGGTCCTGTGTGGTCATTTTTGTTACTCAGCTGGGGCTGCTGGGGCTCAGGAGGTAGAGCGGCTTGTCCACTAATTGGAAGGTCCACTTTATCCCCTGATGCCTGGAAGGTAGATGGTTGAATGAAGCTTACAGTATGAAAGTGCTTTGAGTGCTCAAATAGAGTAGTGTTAAGTACCAGTCCACTTTACCAGCCCATGTTGGAGGGCCTGATGGAACCACTGTATTAAATCAATATCGTAGTAATTTATGCTTAACACATGTCATCTACACATACATGTTAACATTAAGTGTGCGCTAAAGACACGGGTCTGAGTCCACGTACTGTGTCATTCTCCTTTAAGAGCGCAGCCACATTTTTACGCCACACGTTTAATGTAAATGTTGGAGGATTACAGATGAACATTCCTTCCACCTCATGCGGGATCTGCAGGAACGTTCGGCTTCCCTGGAATGTGACATCACCTGCATCGCCCGTACCACCTGCGTCCGTGAGCCGTGGGATCGCTAACATCTGTGATAAGTGATGCTGAAAAAAGACACTGAAGCAGGAAGTTGTTGAATGATAAGCTCTGCAGAGATCTTTCTCTGTCTTGTGTCATTCATGTAAAACAGGACAGACACAATAACAGAAACAGCTTGGTGTAACATTTTATACTTTCTACTACTTTCTTTCTGCAGTTATCTGACAGCTGTTGCCACTTTTTAGTTAAAAAACACATACAGAACACAAACAAACATAAACACATAAAGAACCCACAAACACAAAGATATGAGCTGTACTCTTTTCTTTTTTATCAATTCAACATGCCATCATGCTATTCCAATACAACCCCAACGCAACAATCTTATCAGCTTTCAGTTTTCAGTTGTATTTGTCACATGCAGGTTAGCACACGGTCAGCATTGCAATGAAATGTATTTGACGAGCAGAAGACAGTCACTCAGCAGAATGCTACAGTAGAAAAGAAAATAGTAAAGAGCAAAATATTAATAAAATATAGTAAAAGAAATCTACCGATATACAAGTGTTTGATATCCAGTCAACAACATGTGAAAACTGTAAGCAGACGTGCTGCAGCGGCAGACGACCACAGTGGGTGCCACTCCTGTCAGCTGAGAACAGGAGCTGAGGCTGCAGCTCACACGGGTTCACCAAACGTTCACAACAGAGGGCTGGAAAATGTCTCCTGGACTGATGAGTCTCAAGTTCTGCTGCAAGTCCAGATTTTAGGGTCAGAATTTGGTGCATGAAAGCATGAATCCATCATTTCTTGTATCAGCAGTTCAGACTGTTGGAGGTGTAATGGTGTGGGATTATTTTCTTGGCACTCTTTGGGCCCTTCCTGCATCTTTTTGAGTCTATGGCAAGTTCAGGGACTTCTGAGGGAAAACGATTCCTTTCCTGTCGTAGGAGCTGTGGTGTACAGGCTGTGATCAGCTGAGCTGCGCAGCTGCTTCTGCTCCCTTCCTTGATCATTGTGGATTTAGCCAACTGAATTCAATATGAGCAGAAGTGACACGAGCTGTCACAGCTGCTGCCTGCAGACAGTAGAAAGCTAGTTTAAAGACAGAAATCAGTGAGTGAATGAGCATCATCACATTAAGTTTCATTTGATTTCTGCTTCTACTGAGCATGATCCGCACAGCTGCTCTGCACCAGCCCAACATTACCGTAAACTATATCACAGTACTGCACAGTAACCAGCTTATCCTGCACTAAACTCACCAGTTTTTAATGCAACCTTTGAATACCACAAAGTTAATATACCTGTATTTGTCACGGTCCTGGGTCATTTTGACCCAGCATTTTCAGTTCTTATATTCCTTTGTATTATGGTTTGTATTCTGATCACTTTGTCATGCTTTGTTTATTAGTATTATTCTATGTTTCAGTTATTCTTTGTGAGGGATTAGTTCTTAGGTTGTGTCTCTCGTTTAGTACAAGTTCAGTTCAGTGTCAAGTCTGTGTCTGTTTCTTGTTTCCCATTTTATTGTGAAAGGTTGTGCCTCATCTCAGTGTGTCTAGCGTTGCTCCCCGTGTCTCGTTAGCCTGAACCCTCCCAGCTGTGTCTCCCTCCTGTTTTCCATTCCAATTTTCATCCAATTGGTTCACCCCAGTGCAAAGCTTCATTTGCTCTAGTAGGACACCTACTGGACGTAAAAATATTAGTTGGCATGAATTTGAAGAGTGTGGCATTTTGCACACAGCCTCCAACAAAAGGAGTGTGTAAAATATGTATATTGTAGTGATGGCAGCATACTGTGTATATTTATAGTGGCAGTATGGAAAATGATTATTTGGAAATGCTTAAAATGGAAATGATCATTTACTGTGAGGTGAGGTGTGGTTGGGGTGTGGACAGTAGTTGTGCTTTTGTAACGTTGAGGTGTGGACAGCTACACACTGAGGCTTTGAGCCTCAGTCCTGCCTGTTCACATTTTATTCTGTAAAAACTAGATTTTCACTGCTTTTATAACCTTTAGTGGGGAGAACATAGCTAGGATTTAATGATTTAACAACTCTTTTGAATCCTTTGTCCTCCATAATGCTAAATGGCTGGGAGTCCTCAATCACCATGCTGACCAGGTCTTCATCTATTTGAGATTGTTCTCCTGAGGAAAGACAATAAAGATAAAGCACAAATATAAATATCACACACATCACTTATTGCATTGTATGATATTGTTATATCATTTAGTAACATTACTGCATCCTATATTATCATTGCATTTGATGGCTCACCTGGTCTTGCTCCACAATCGGTGTTCCCCTTATTCTCATGCAAAGCTCTGTAGTGCCTAAGCATGGATGAGGTGTTGTTGTTATATCCCAGCTCCCTGGCACATAGCAAACACTTCACCTTGTACAAAAGTACAGACAGCTTAACATAAATTGTATTGCACCATCAGTATCATGAAAATACATCTTCTGTAGAAATTTACATACCTTGTTGGGAGGAATAAGATCAAAATGTTCCCACACAGGGGAGGACATCCTCCTCTTCTTAGCTGGCTCCATTCTCTCCCGACTTTCTCTCCTCACTCTCATAAACCTCCAAACGGTCTCCAAACTCTCTCTAACCGCAACTCTCCATCAAACACCCACATTTTTGAATGAAGTCTGAGGGGTTTATATCGCTGTCATAGCTCGCGGCAAAGTTCGAACCACTTCCTGAACCAGTCACGTGGTACAGCCGAGTTCTGCATTTTGGGTCCGTCACTCCTGCTTGCCTGCCTGCCACACAGCCAACCATGACAATATTTGCTTTGCAAGACGTTTCACAATATGAACGTTCATGTAAGCAATAGATCGAATGTAAGGAAAACAACAACTCTAAAAAAAGTGGGGATATTAAAATGAATGAGGATATTACATGCAAACTTTACATTTCTAGTTAATCAGACGTCACTGAGCAGTCCTTACCTTTGAATAAAATCTTCTTCCTCTTCCTCTCCTGTCCTTCCTTTCTTACATCATTCTCTATCTCTATTTTGACTTAAATATGAATATGAAAGATAGAAATTGTAAACTCTTCAGTTAAAAAAGGTCCTCGAGATCACCTCGCTAGGTTAGGAAAAGTCATGCATGGGAGATATTACACTTTACAATAGTCACAATAGTCCAGGAGGAGATAGCATCCTGTTTTATGTGTTACTGTTGCCTCCAGTTTATGTTCAAATTAGTTTGATGTCCAGGAGGTGAACAGTGATATGAAACAACTCTCCTCAAATTGATCGTCAGAAAAAGAAAGACTCAAGCAAAGCACACATGCCTAAAAGCTCTACTCAAGTAAACAATAAAGTAATTGACAAAATATTTATGAAAGGCAAAAGGAAAAGAAGAAACTGCTCGTGGTGGAGAATAAACGTCTTTCCAGTAACAAGATACATTCAGGCTGTCTTAGAGATAATGTTCTTCATTTGATGTGAATGTTAATGCAGTTAGAAAATGATAGTTGCCTAGCAGGTGAGTGTCCATTTGGCAAAATCAATTTCCTCAACTGGAGGAATGAATAAGTGATAATTATTGATCTCTACGTGCAGCAGATAGACGAGTCGATCAGTCTCATTTTGATCTGACTGACGCTTCTCTCTTAACAATTCAGTTCAAAGTTTTCTTGTATCATCACTGCAAAGCACTCAAAATGTATTTATCAGCTACACACGATGTACAGTGGAGGTAAGTGTGCCTAGAAGGTAACCAACTTAAATAACAGCATGAGTAGGAAAATATAATTTGCATTATTTGATGGGTTATCAGTCCCTGCAGTTGCGGTGTTTGAGTTGCAAATGCGAACGAGGGACTCGAGTGAGGCTGGACACGAAAGAGAAATATTTCAGCAGCTGGTCCAGAAATCATGACACTGTCCGGTAAATAAACACAGCACAGGCTCGCTATGAAGGAAGAATCCAATGTGCTTTAATTCACTGTGTGTTTGCATGAGCCTGTGCATAACAGGCCCCGGTGTTTGCACAGCACAGCAAATAAACGCCTTCAGGTCAATGTGTGTGTTATTAATGAGCACACAGAGGGAGAGTTTGAATGTGAGATAGCTCAGGGTTTATAGTGCAGCCATAACAGTGGCTTTGTGTGAGACAGGAGGCTGCTGATGTGGAGCCATGTGGCAGGTCTGTCCACAGACCGCAGGGCTGGAACCAGGATTTTATAGACGCAGAGGCTGGGAATCCTGCTGCAGTGAGAAGAGGAAGCAGTGTTTGAATATTACAGTGCAAATAGATACACGCCTATTGTTTCCAGGGTTTGTTGTTATGGAGATCAGATTGGGATCTAAGACCAACTTGCAGAGTCTTCTAATAAATAAGGATCTGAGGAATTTCTTTTCAGGGGGAGCCCGGCATCTTTTCAGAAGGGACAAGACTACCTCCCTGCACAGACTGCCGAACAAGCCGGTCCTCGCCTGCACACAGAAACGAGATCATGTAACAGCATTGTTTGCAGTCTGGAGCATAAACAGAAGAGGCAGGAAGCACAATAAAACACACCTGCCATCAGTTATCCTGATCCAAGCACAGCACCAGAGCCACTGGCTCACTGCAACCCTACTCTCAAACCAGTGCAAATGAATCCAAAGAGATGTAGAGGTGAGCTTTTACCAAACTCCTCTATTACTAACAAATACGCAGGCATCAACGGGACAAACTGTCTGACAGGCTGGAAAACCAGTTTAGAAATCAGAGGAAAGAATAAATGGGCACACAAGGACCGGCAAAGAAACGTTAAGACAATGGCTCCAGTCAGTAGTCGAGAAATCACCTCCTGGGTCTCCTCCTAATCGCTTTAGCTCACATCATGAGGTCAAGGACAGACTCCTCTTACACCAGGCTCCTCATTCACCCGAGCTCTAAATCAGCACTGGTGTTAATCTTACATTGTTATATTTCGGAGAGTAGCAAAAGGATGTTTTGGATGAAAGTGTAATGTTAGTTAGAGTCATGTTTAGGACCTACCACACAGACCTCAGAAGGTTAAGAATGTGACGGAGGGTTGAAGCTGCGTACAGTTTTTTTTCCTGTCACATGGTCATTGTTTTTCAAGCTGGGCAACTTTTCTTCTTCAGAGCAAAGAGCTGCAAAGGTTCAGATGTGGTTTTGCAGAGGAAGCCACTCAACTACATCAAAGCAGAGACAGAAAATATCCTGATCAGAAGCTGTGCAGCCTGCATTTGAGATACATGAATTTGAATTATTGTCATGTGCATAAATAATAGAATTAAAGAATGTTACCAACTTGGCTCAAGAAGAGGAGGCTACACAGAGGAGACTTAGCTTGCTCAGTTAATGCAAAGTGGCTTGCAGCCCACTACCACTTGAGGTCCTTATGCTCTTTTCTGTGACTGAAGCAATGTCACACCTTTATGCCAAAACTTAATTATGATGATTCCCCCCCCCCGAAACATGAGGTCGATAGATGAAATCTATTTTAGTCAGACTGTGATATATATTAAAACAGCTTAGAAAGGGAAACAAATGGAAAACAACTGTACAGTGGGCACAGTTGTTGTGAGTTCTTGCTGTGTTATTTCATGCAGTTCATAACACAGAGCACCACTGAAAAATATAAATTCACAACCAAATTGGTCAAACCAAATATGAGACTTACTTTAAGCATTTTTAAAAATAGCTAATAATCTTTATTCACACAAAACAACACTGAGAAGCTGATTTCAAAGTTCATCCATCTAAAGTTCAGCAGCAGGTCAATGCATGAAATGGGAAACAGATGGTTAATTAACATTTTATTGATCCGTGTGACTTATCAGGTGTGGGTCGATCCAGTCTGTCCTCTGCTAAAGGAGGTAATAAAAAAAGCACTGACCTGCCCATCTGTAGTAATTAGAGAAGTCAACCGGCTCCTATTTTGACTGCAGATACTACATTTCATTAGCAAACTCCCTGTGCAGAAGCGACTGACATACTCAGAGATGACTGACAGGGAAACAGAGGTGGAAAAGCAGGCAAAAACAAAACAGGAAATGAAGAGTAACAAAGGTCAACTTCATGACAGAAACAATGCAGGAAGCATCCAAACTGTGAACGGATCCAGCATAGCCTTAGTCAGGAGGGCAAATGGTCTGTATTTATATAGCACTTTACTAGTCCCTAAGGACCCCAAAGCGCTTTACACATCCAGTCATCCACCCATTCACACACTGGTGAAGCTACATTGTAGCCACCCTGGGGCCCACTGACAGAGGCGAGGCTGCCGGACACTGGCGCCACTGGGCCTTGGACACAACGACCCAGACTGTCGGAGCCGGGGCTCAAACCGGCAACCTTCCGATTACAAGGCGAACTCCCAACTCTTGAGCCACGATCGCCGAGCCAAATCTCATATGGGTACAATATTTCAGGTGCTTTAGCCTACACCTACCATTGCTCCACACATTTCAGCCATTTATTAAGTCACCTCCACCCGAGCTCCTCCTTCATAAACAGTTTCTGGCTGAGCCTGCGCTCCCTTTGTTATTTTACTCCAGTTTTCTGATGTTAATCAGTTAATCGCTTTCCATGATATCTACGCCCCTGTTTGCCCCCCCAAACACCTACGGGAGTTTTCAGGCATTTCCTTAAGTTTGCCAATTTTCTTACTTTTTGTTTGTTCGTGTTTCTGGAGGTTTTTCTCCTGCCTTGTTTTGGGGCCTCGTCTTGTGGCCCGTTAATGATCTTTTATGTTTGTGGTATTATCTGTAAACAGAATCAATGAGGTTAAATATAAGATGAATGATAAATATGAGATTTGTCATCTGAATGTGTAGAAAGATTTGACGTGTGCAGATGCACGTAGGCACCTTGACATCACCATGGAAGAGTTTACTGAGATCACAGAACAGGTGAAGAGTAGCTCCAGCCCACCATAGAGTGAAATCTAACTTTTACTTGAATCCAGCAGAGTTTCCACAGCTGGGCTTTAGAAAGAATACATGTCCAACTTTTAATTACAGTATACACATTTTTATGCCTCTCCCATGTTGGATGGGAGCACTTTCAGGGGAACAGTGGCCCCTTAAATGCTTTCTTCCCTTATGCAATATAAAGGGGTCCAGGGCTTTCTCCAGAATGAGGACCATCTGATGTGGTCTGGACATATTAACAAAACACATCAGATGTTTTGGTCAGATAATACCGCTGGCCAGAAAGCTGAGGGGAGCACGAGAGGGTTTTCAGGGACACCCTCAGGTCTGAGGGTGTGTCTCTCGGCTGGCTTGGAGTTCCCCTGGAGGAGCTGGAGGAAGTGGTCAGGGAAAGGCCAGTTTCTGCTTAGACTTCTGCCCCCTGTGGCCATGTATAAACAGACATGTTTATGATTCTTTTAATTTGGTTCTACACTTAGTAAAACTGTAAACATCTGTCCAAATCTTTGCCCCCAACTACATATGAGTGCAACAAATGTGGCATTGCACCACAAAATGATGATATCAGTTTCTTTTTTACCCAGAAACTCTGGTCTCAAACCCTCTAATTAGGTGCCGTAATCTCTCACTTTCCCGTGGGAGTATTTGCATATTTGATTACCATCAGAGACCGAACTTCTCCCATATCCTACAGATAAAGGGACGTAACCAAAAAAGGGAAGGAACGACACAGTTACCCAGAAATGAGTACTGTGTTTCTGTGCTATCCTCCTCCTCTTCTCCCACATAAACACAGATCATGTGGCCCAGCTGCAGAGTGCATGTGTGGCAATCAGCCTGAATAAGTCAGCATTTCAGTTTGTGAGTAACTCTTCATTGTTTCTATATTTCAGTCTTTACATGAAGTTTGTCTGTTTTTTTTCTAAATTCATGGCAAGTAACTTTTGTTCTTGAGTGCAATGAGCTACAGAGGTTTTCAGGCGTGGTTTCACAGAGGAAGCCACTGTGTCTTATCAACTTCATCAAGGTAAAGACAGAAAAACTGTGTGATCCGGAAGTATCGCAGTGTGCTCTTCAAAGTAAAGTCAGAAATAAATTTGAACGTCGTTTCCTTGACGTCATTCCACAAAACTGAAAACACAAAAAAGGGAACAACTCGACATATTCTTATTTTAAGCAGGAAAATCTCATATAGGATATGCTAATTAATTTCCTTTAGCCTTTGTTATAATTTGTGCACACTTGCAAGCCACCTAAACCCGAAGTCCCTTTTAATGCTCTCTCTGACTGAGTCTGTGTCACTCCTGTTGCCAAAAAATGTATTTCTCAATCATAAACACCAGACTGGCATTTTAAAACAGCACAAACTGAAATATAGAAGTGAATGGATGGATGGATGAATGTGACCCAAACATACTCATCAGTACGCAGACATATATCTGAGTATATTCAAATCAAATCACTTTTATTGTCACATCACATGTGCAGGTACATTGGTACAGCACATGTGATTGAAATTCTTGTGTGCGAGCTTCACAAGCAACAGAGTTGTGCAAAGTACAATAACATAAACAGGCAAAATATACGAATGGCTAAATCTGAAACTAATAAATATATGTACAATATATAATAGTATATGCAAAAATAAATAAATAAAAATAATTTAGGTAACCTTTCTAAATTCAGTTTAATAGAGTGATTTAAATTAAGTAAAGTTCTTGTAAACACCTTCAGTGTGGCACTTTAAATTGTGTCTATTACTGTTTACACTGTTTTACTCCAGTGTCTTCAGAGATCTTAATACGTGCTGACAAACTGAAGACTGGAAGTTGAGTGAAAGGCAACACTGTGTGTAGCTTCTTAAAATACTCAACAATTGGAGATAAAATGACATTATTCTTAATTACTAACTACTTTTAAAAGGAAAAGAAAGTAATCAAAATGACAGCACACTGGTGTTTTGTCCTTCTTTCCTGCCAGTGGGTCATCTCAGGACTCACATTTACCTTCTTACCTTTTTACATTCAATACCGGCTGTAAAGTATGCAGACTGACAAACAGTCAGACTCATGTGTGATGAGTCAAAACAAACCCCTCAGCTTGATCATGTTACTGTTTATTTTATTTTATTTTTAATAAAACATAATCGATTATTCATTTAATTATAGTCTTTTAATTGTGCTTTGCTAATTATTATTTTTTATTTGTATTTATTTGAAATGTTATTAAAACAAGCTTTAGTTGTATTCTGTGAGTTCGTATTTTATTTTAGATGTATTTATTTTTTAATAGAACTACCATAGTAGCTTTATGTCACCAAGTTGGAAATACATGGAAGAAAGCTCACCGTCCTGCCTGTGCGGATTTTATTTTGACAGGAACTGAACAGGAAGTCTTGTAAGTCTTTGCACTTTGGTGGTTTTTGGTCACCGGCTCGCGGCACCACAGCAGATCTCCGGCTGCCGTCGCTTCACATCACATCACATCAGGAGGTAAGACGAACACTCAGCCTTCGTTTTGGGGTCCAGCTGTGCCGTTTGTGGCTCATCCAGATGTTTGTGTGTAAGATTAAATCTGTGACTGTCGGCAAAGTTTACTCCTGATGTGGTCGCGCAGGTGCGTAAACGCGTAAAGAGTGGAACCGTGGCTTTGCGCGTAAAATGTGATGTGGTGGAAGCGCGGGGTAGACGTGGGTGGATGCGCTGTTTTGTTTTGGGATTTTTTGGCATGTCTTGGCATCCGTCCTCCTCACCGCAGTGCCCGTGCACATCATCAGCAGTTTGCCCTGGGAGGCAGCGAGCACTTATGAGCCATGTGTTGCTCTCAGTGTCGCTTGAATCGAATGAGGAGATCCACAGAGCGTAACGTTGGCCCGGAGGAGGGCTCAGGCAACGTTTTCAGGGAAGCACGGGGAACGGGTCAGACCAGTACCGAGGAGCGACTCAGCTGCTGCAGCTGCGGCGTGTCGGTGCGTCACTCCGCCGACCTGTCACTGCGCACTTCTTCCTTTTTCAGCCGTCGATCTATTTTGCAGCGAAACACTTCCTCCATACCAGTCAGTGTGTAACACAACTCACCATCCTCACCCAGCACCTTGTAATAAGCAAAATTACCTTTCAGTCGCCTTTAGGGCCAATTTTCCTGGTTAAAGCGCGAAAGTTTACGCTCTCTGCTTCTTGTTTGCGTGTCTGTTTCCACAGCTTATGTGGCACTGTAACACAACATTACACACACACTCAGCCGGTGCTTCAGGTACCCTAAGGGACAGCTTCCACACTTTAAACACACATGCTCAGAGAAATCAAACCGGTTAGGTTGTGTAAACTTAGAGATTTCTTTTTCTTTTGGGGGTTGAGCCAGCCTCTGTCGTGTTAGATAACGCCTGCTTAAATGTGAGTATCTGCTTGTTAACATTTTAACCATTTCCAGTCCAAATGCTCAATTAGCCCTCAAAATCTATCAAACGCTGAGGTGCCTGAGCGTTAAAAATGTTCAGCTATAATAAAATAATGAGTGTGGCTTTGCTCCCTGGTGTTTAACATCCAGAGATGCATGAAAACGAGGATTTATGAGCTTTAGCTAAGCAAGAAGGTCGATTTTAAAGATGATATGCTGTGTTCTGACTGAAGTATGTAACGCTGGATGGACACAGAGGCAGAAGGGCTCTGGGTATGGTAGTTGGCAGATTATGATGTGTGCGTGATGCAGCTAACAGGGCTACATTTAGGCTGAGATAAACATATTAGCACAGCTAAGGCAGAGGAGGTTAAAGGTCCCTGAAAAATGACCAAACTCGAGTCAAGAGAGTGTCTGAGTGTCTGCAACATGAGCTCAGACATTAATATGTTGCTGCATGATTTGAATTATGAAAAAGTCCTGATCCTAAGCTTAATGTCCACACTGAAAGCGTTCAAACATTTGATGCTGTCATATAAACGATGAGTTTTTAGAAACTTAAAGACATCCTGCTCATAAATAATCCCATCCCATAATAATCATAAAAAATGCTTAAAACACAGAGAATAGCTAAACAGGTTTTGGAAGTTCATGTTTGCTCAGAAAAATGAGACACACGACGAAAGGCTCATCCAAAGCAGGAAACGGGGTCGATACGTCATCACTTTACAGATTGCATGTCTGATATAGTCCGCACTTTTTCAGCAGTGTTGCTGTGTCCAGAGTGAGTGTGTCACAGCATTGTGAGTGTATAATATCTAAACTAAGCAGAATATCAGGTGAAACCATTTGAGTTGAGATGATAAGCTGTTTTCTCTTTAACCTGCAAGTGGGTTAATATATGAGGCCAGCTGTAAGGTACTTTTATAGGGAATTGGATCATTAGTGTTCCAAAAATATCTATATGTACAGAAGTTTGACATTATACACTCAGATTGCTTTAAAGTTTCCACTTTTCACGACTGCATTGTGATAGTTTGCTGTGACCTGTGGATGATGGACCTGGAATAGAAAGATTTACTGCTGCAGAACGTGACTGATGCATAAATGACCTTCAGTGTTAAACAAACAGAACCATCAAAAAGTCACAAATGACTCCACCTGGTTATTTAAGCGTATTTAAACAGTACCTGTAGTTCGTAATCAAAATAGTTAATTCAACGTTTAAGTTCACCATCACCTTCCTGTTTTTAAAAGATTCCAGTGTTTAAGGTTTCACAGTTCAGAAAGCCTGCAGAGAGTTCCTTTTAACAAAGTTGCATCATCGCTGCTGCTGCAAGATTTTTGTGGGGCAACAAAATTACAGTTCAGGTCAGTGATGAAGTTTGTTGAGACACTGCTAGGATGCGATGAGATGGACAGGAAGTGTAAGCAGGAAGTCTGAAGACAAGTGCGGGAAAAGTGACACGTGGTGTCTGTTCTTGTGTTGTTTCACACAGACCTGCTTCTCCAGTGTGTCGGAGGGTTTTATTTTTGTTGGTCTGATTTAAACGGAGCAGAGTTGACTCGCTCGCTTCCATGGAGACTGTCGAGGCTGATTAATAGGACCGGCTTGTACGCAGGTAGGATATGCTGTGTTTATTGGCGCTTCCAGCAAAACACAGGCCACAGCGTGGGGAGTGCTTAATTGACTTTGTGGGCGTGGGCGTGTGTGCTTTTCCAGCCAACACACACACATGCTGATAGAGAGCTCAAGGGGCACTGGGAGCGGTGGGTTTGGTCCAGCCTTTAATCAATATTATCAGTAGCTAAATGTCATGACTTTGCAGAACTGAAGACCGATACAGTAAAGTGCAGTAAGATACAGCTGCTGAAGTTCAAATACATCTGGCTCATAAAACAACTGATAACACGGAGCAAAATATACACACATGGATCAGCTGATTAGCCAATAAACAATCTTTCTCATTTTTCAGTTTATTAAATGTTTTGTATTATTTTGTTAATACAACCCCCCAGGTGTGTTTTAAAGGGAGGCTTTGTATTATGTTTTTCTTTTTAGTTTATTCAATGAAACCCACAACTTAACAATATTCTGATTTATTTCTAATTAAATGAAAAAATGTACATTTATTTTTAAAATTCTGTGTCTTTAATTATTTTTTTTAGATAAATTAAAATAATTTTAATTTAATTTTATGCTTCTCTTTAAATATCTTGCAAAATAGCTGACAAACCTTTGAGTGTAATTTAAATATTTGAAAAATCCATCAGTGATATTAAAAAATGAGTTTGTGCTGCTGCAACGTGTCGGCTCCTCTGTTTGCAAAAAGAAGTCAGATCCTATAGAAGTCAATGATAAAATGACCCGACTTCTCACTTGATTTATGACACCAGGACACATGTTCCTTATGGGTTTATGGCCTCAGTTGCTATTTTAAAGTCTTATTAAGACATCGTGATGCTTGTTTTGGTAGTTAAGGTCTCCTTAGAGTTATGGAGCAGGATAAAGCGGGGTATGATTTACAGCGTGGCTGCCCTGTGAGCCCTTTCTCAGCACATTTGGTTTGAGAACAACCACATGACAAAGCTCAAAGTGATCCAAGGCTTCAGTATAAGATATGATGGTGGGTAAAGTGACAGTGGCTGCAGCCATCTATTATATACAGTCTTTGGTCACAGCTCTACTACACTCCTTCGCACCAAACTGGGCAAAGCCTTTCTTTAAGGAGCTGGCTGTGCGCTTGATGGCCGCACAGGGCAGACTGTCGATGCAGAGCTGGAAGCACTCTTGTCTCAAGTAACGTCATGTTGTCTCTTCACTGGAACAAAAGGCCCTGAACAAACACAGAAGTGAATATGCTTCAAGTATTAAAATCCCCGGATTTATGTCAGTACTGCTGCATCTGTTTGAGGTAGAGCTAGTTTAGTCTTTGTGTCTTTGTTACGGATATGATAATGAGGAAAGACGATTCATTTAGATCGAAGCTTCAAATAGCCGCCCAGAGATGTTTTAAACATGGCTGCCAAGTGTTGAGACTTTCATCTAGAGGGACTTGGCGATCAGTCAAGATATCCCTGAAGGAGAGCTGCCCGTCAAGTCACAGTTAGTCACGTCTCTTTTTGAATAAAGCACACTGAATTTGCTGAGACGGGAGCAAAACAAATTCTGATTTATTAATGTGACTTGACTGTGTCTCAGAGTTAAAGAGATGATCTTGTAGCTGAAAGGTCGCAAGCTTGAGCTTCACCTCAGGAGCACGTCGACTTGAATTAAGTCTGCTCCCATCAGTGCCATCGAGTCGAATCTGAATAGCCAGGAGTCGCACAAACTGCAGTTATTTGGTGTTTTCAGGAGAATCTAATCACCGTGAAGGAAAATGTGGCCTGTGTCTGTTTGCAGTCGAGACAGCCATCAGAGGAAGATTTAATCAACGCCGTGAGCAAACCTGTTAGAAATCAGAGACTCGCCTGAAGCTCCTGACATTAATCTGCTGCTGAGCTTTTCGGTAAAGCTGAAGGTGTTAAACAAACCAGCAGCAGTCTATGATTCTGGAAACGAGAGGAAAGTGGGACAGGGCCATTAAAACATTTAAAATCCCTTCTTTATATTAATGTGTTTAAGCCGTATGAGTTTAAAAAAGCAGTATAAGTTACACTAGCATATATTTAACAGATTAATTTAAAGGGACTTTATTTCAGAATCAATTGAACCCTTTTTTAATCTTCTGGCCTGTAAGCAACGAACATGCAGAAAACCTTCTAACCTACCATTGAGTTAGACTGGGAGAGGAGGTTAACACAAAGGTCACCCGGAGGATCTCCTTTTAAAAAGGTTCACTCCTTAATGAGTACTTTTATTTTAGATGCATATCATACAGAAAATAAAAGATTTGGGGTTATTGGCGGCAGTTCGTCTTGTAATCGGAAGGTTGCCGGTTCGAGTCCCAGCTCGGAAATTGTGTCTTTGGGCAAGACAGAGGGCCCGTGGCGCCAGTGTCCGGCAGCCTCGCCTCTGTCAGTGCGCCCCAGGGCAGCTGTGGCTACAATGTAGCTGCCATCACCAGTGTGAATGTGTGGATGCCTGGATGTTGTGTAAAGCGCTTTGGGGTCCTCAGGGACTAGAAAAGCGCTATACAAATACAGGCCATTTACCATATTTTATTCTTCCAGTGCTCATTTTCTGGTCCCTGTTTACATTCGTGGACTCTACTAGAGTAGCTTTGCATGATTCACATTCAGAATAAACCTTTCTAATCGAATACTGAGCCTTGATGCAGTTTATGATCTGTGTGAAACAGGCTGTTTTAGCTCCTCGTAGGTCTGAGCAACAGACGGGTGGAGCGTTTCAGCCTGAGTTTACCATATACAGGATAACCTCCCTCGCTGACATCATTCAGAGCTCAGACAAGGAAAAAGTTTTCAGAGGATGCTGAAAAATGAGCTTTTGGCTCCCAGGGAGTATTTGTACATGCACTGACCTCGTTATTAGAAACTGTAGCTGTTGGCTGACTAAAAGAATAACTCAAGCTGGGAATCTGACTCCATCCCAGGCAGACCAACAGATTGTTGATTTTGTGTTCATGTTGTATCTGCAGGTGTAACAGTAAACCTCACTCTGACTATTTACCTATACAAAGACAAGACGCACAAACTAACTGGTCCATGCTAAGCAGCTAGTTCTTCATATGTGCCCGAACCAGCTCGCTGAAGAGTCCAATCTGAGCCACTAGATTAAAAACATTTTTTTCACTGTATTCTGTTCTTCAGAAAGGACGAAGTAATGCTTAAACCATTAAATAACAAAGTGAGATATATTTTCATCGTCAGTATTCAATTACTTGACTGAAAAGTTCCTGTTTTTCCATCTACAGATGCAGCATTCAATCTCCATTTATTTATTTTCACTTTTTTAAACAATGCAAGACATTTGCTGTGGTGCAACAAATAACTTCTGCTTTTACTTGTTCTGTGCTTGTTCTCTAATTTCACTGATTGATTCTTTGCTGAGTGTGAGGTGAAAGAAAGGTGCAGCAGGATTTCTTTGTAATGGGACAAAACTGTGAGATCTTTTAGGCTTTTGATTTATAAAATGATGGGTTAGAGGATGAGCTTGGGCTACATGTGTTTTACTAACATGACTTTAACTCCTGTGAATCAAGCCAAACTCAGAAACTGCACACGTTTCCTGAACCTGCACATGCATCAAGCGTTTCATTGCGCAAACAGGAAAAGTATGCATGTTTCAGCTGGTGCTTTTTGTTGGCCTGGTGATTTCTTTCTATTTTTGGACCTTTATCTTCGACATCACTCCTTCTATAGCTAACTAAAAATAACTGGAGAAGCTTGAAGACGTTACACGCATCTGTTAACTATTATTCTATTGCTGATTTTATAGTCTCGCTGCTCTTAACCGGCATTTTAATATGAGCATCTGTAACAGTGCAACAGAAAATGCAGAATAAGTCCTCTTTAAATGTTTGGTGGTGTCATAAAAAGAATCACTGGCCTCAAAAAATTACTCAGGCTTGTAGTTTCTGAGCAGTTTTCTGTCAAATGGATACATTTGCTGGATATCCTGATGAAATCCAGTTATTTCACTTCAGTTCTGACTGGAAATGTGTTTTTTTTAATCCTTTTCATGACGGTGACTCAGTTTGCTGTGGGAGTGTCAGCTGGATGCCTGACATCTCTTAGTAAATCGAGTTGTACACAGAGTCCGTTGTGCCACTGGTTTGGCTGGTGAGCTCTCATGATCTGTGTCAGGAGATTATGATCATGTGATAGTGGTGAAAGATGGCGTCAAGAAATGTTATCGAGAACGAAATGCTGAGTGTTCTGATGCTGAAAGAGACGGATACAAATCGGGCGTCTTTCCTACTCGTTCTTACTTCAGCGATAAGACTCACACACACACAAACACACACACTCTCAGCGACACATTTCTACTGCGAGAAAAAGGAAGTGTGTTGCAACCTTGAGCCCAGATGCAGTTCGTCTTCATCTGAGCTCTCCAATGTTGCTCAAACAATCTACGCTACAGTTCAAAAAGTATTTACTCCACCCATCCAAATAGTTGAATTCAGGTGTTCCCATTACTCTCATGGCCACAGGTGTATAAAAGCCAGCATGTAGGCGTGCAGACTGCTTCTACAAACATCTGGGACAGAAGTCACGAAGTGCTGGGCTACGTGAAATCACAGAGTGGGGTCGAGGTCGCCAACTTTCTGCAGTCAACCACTACAGACCTCCAAGCTTCACAATTAGCTCAAGAGTTTCCACGACCGAGCAGCTGCACCCAAGTCTTACATCACCAACGGCAACGCAAAGTGTCCGATGCAGTGATGTAAAACGTGCTGCTACAGGACTCTGGAGCAGCGGAGACGCGTTCTCTGACGTGATGAATCACACTTTTCTGTCTGGCAGTCTGATGGATGAGTCTGGGTTTGGCGGTTGCCAGGAGACCGGTACATGTAAAGTTTGGTTGAGGGGGGAGTTTAGCGTGAGGGGTTTGTTTTCACATGTTGGGCTCAGCCCCTTAGATTCAGCCAAACAAACTCTTAATGCTTCAGCATATCAAGACAATTTGGACAGTTCCACGCTCCCAACTTTGTAGGAGATAAAGAAAGAGAAATCACTTTCTATATATCAAGTCCTCGGTTGGAGATGTTCAAAAATCAGACTTCAATAGAGCGAGCTGGATCTGATGCTGCGTGCTGTGAAGCATGCCCTGCTTTAACATGCTTTTTGCATCTAATGGGACCACATTTTGCAAAATAAACAACACGCTGATTAATAAGACTCAAATCTAGTGACAGCGATCATAAACTCACCAGGAAATAGTTTAGTGAGGTCGTAAACCAGCCCAGAGGAAACGCTAAACCAGACAGTCTGCTGTTTGTTTGTGTGTTTGTTTTCTGGCTCTAAGCATTTAGCATTTATCAAACAGTGATAGTTATTTAAGTAATAATGGTGATCAGATGGTGCACACCTTCCAGTGTGTTCTGTTAAATCAGCTCAAACAGGCGCACGTTCACTCGTTTTTTAGCGTTTAGCAGGAAAAGAGGACGACCCGTGATAAATAAAAGGGAGCGACGTGTTAATAAAACTAGTCGACTGATGGACTCTGGCTCTGTGCTGCTGTTTAACTCAACTCTATCAGAAGATTAACAGGTTATCCTGCTTTATATGTGAGTGTTGTCTTCCTTGTCCAATTTGATTGACTTTAGTTTACAGAAGAACGACAGGACTGACACGTTTCTAAAGTCTGGCTTTTAGCCGATGGCTGTGAAGAAAGCAGGGTTAACATGTCGCTGTCTTTGGCTGCCTAAGAGGGGGAATTGAGTCAGCAGACAGTCCATCATTTTCCACAGATTTCTGTGGAAAATGATGGAAACTACAGACGGATAGAAAAAAAGGACTCTCTTCACCTAGAGAGAGAGATTGGACAGATAACCTGTAACCTGCATAGTTTGTGGTTTTAAATCTGACCTCCTTTGAGACAAACGTCCACAATATCACTTCCTCCTATTCTGTCAAGCCCGGTTAAAACAGTCTGTTATTCTGATAAAAGCTGCAACATTTAAGGGTCATTCAGATAATCGGAGAATTCAGATCCATTATTTCATGCTGGCTGCAGGCTAATAAGACATGTTTCTTTTCCCAGCGATGTTTTCTAGCTCCTCCCAGGGATCCCGAGTTGTTCCTTTCAGACCAAAAAAGAAGAGCATAGAAACTCATGCATGGGTGGCAGATAAAAATGAGTGAAGTGCTCAGTGGGGGACTTGATGAGAGTTCATCAACAGTCTGAACCTATAGGAGAATTACTAAGGGTTAAAGTCACCTGACCCAGGCCTAACTTGAAGAGGAAAACCTAATCTTTAAAGGTGTCTGTCTCCTGATTGACGAAGAGTTTAAATTCAGTTCTGAGTCTAATGGGAGGCAGTGAAGAGAAGCTTATATGGAAGAAATTCGATCTCTCTTTGTAGTTCCTGTTAATACTCTTTACGCTTTGTAGAACAACTGACGGGTTTTCATGCCGTGTTTGGAACATGCTGATAATAACAGAGCAGTGCAGTCCTGGACATGTGAGCAATGATGTGCGGCCCCGTGTTTATGCCATCTTTGCCTCTTTGTCCTTCCAGAAGGAAATGTTGCCCAGGTGTGTGTGCAGACCTGATCGGTGTGACAGGTGATGCAGCTGTCAGAGCTGACCACTAAGTGTCACTGTCGTGTTGTCTTCATTGTCATCGCATTTAGTGAACAGTTATGTTTCTCCTGCACTTTAAAGGCTTTCAGTAAAGTGTAATTATCACCATGTCCTGGGTCTGTGTATGTTAACAGTGTGATTTTATTACCTTGTGTGTTTTGTGTCTGAGTCATGGAGGAGCTGAGCTTCCTGCAACAGCTCTACCCAGTAATTACAGGATGACATGTGCATTGTGGAAGGAAATCACTTAAGCAGGTCATTGTTTTAGACCGCTGAGAGGCTCTGATTCCTAAAACGGAACTTTCCACATGCATGCTGGGAAGTCAGTGAAAGAACCGCTGCCTTATTTCAACATTTTGTTCTTTAAAACCATTAAAAGCAATAAAAAACAAAGAGAGAAATACAGAAACCAAAGGCAGCTGCAGCACATGAAATACCGTTATTGTCTTATTGTTAATTCAAAAGGAGTGACAAACCAAACCCTGCATGGTACACAGCCGTGAATTATTAAAGCCCCGTTGGAATTATCATTATTATTACATGCCCATGCATATGTGATGAGTTTTCCGGATTTTGGATATAAAAGAGATTTTATTGTCTTTAAATTAAAATAATATGATCCTTAAAAAAAATGTAGGGTCATTGTAGCCTGTTGGTAGTCTTGATGGCCGTCTGTGCTTCCTAATATCTGTCAAAGTTAACCCCGGCCTGTTCGTACAGTTGCTGGTGGGAATTATGAGAGCGTGACACATTAATGGCTCTATGTGACAGTGAACATGTTAATAAGGGGAAAATGTGTAACTTCCTTGTGTGTAGCTAACCACCAGTGCAGACTGTCCACCACCTAAAAAACAAACAAGAACTGCCTTATTGTCTGGAAACCCCACATGCTGACATTTCTTTCATCTTGCAATAACAAATTGAACTGTCAAATTAGAAGCGGCTGTTTTTGCTCAGATATGAATTCAGGTATGCTTTGGCCTCTCTACAAGTTAAGGCTGTGTTTCATCAAAGTGTTTCAGGGCGGAGCTGGGTGTCTTTAATGGCCTGTAAGATCAGCCAGGAACATCATCACCGTGTCAGCTAAGAGGAATAGTGGAGCCGGTTGTCGCTTAATGATCGTCTTTTACAAGGACGAGCTGTCAGAGCATTGAGCTGCATCAGAAAATAGCAGCATGCGGTGCAGGGGCTGCTCTACACGCAGACCTGTTATCGTGCCAGGTGTTTGCCTTTGATGTAACTTGTTAATGACCTTTTTAAGGCAGATTGTGTTCAGTCGGTTTCTTATTTTAGGACCTTGTAGTTGGTTCATAAACATTCAAACATTCTTCTGTTTTCAGAGGCCTGGGTTTCACAAGATCATTTCACAGGATCCTGTGACTTTTCTCACTTTCTTCTTCTTCTTCTTTTTTCAGCAGCTGACATGACACCTCTGCAAGAGAGTGTTTCAGTGCAACGGCCGCCCTACATGCTTATTAAAAAGACGAGATTAAAATAGCTGCACGCTTTCCAGCGTTCAACATCATCCTATTAATACTGCAGCTGATTTTCTTTCTTTTTTTTAAATTAATTTCAAAGCTACTTTCATAAGAATGTTTTTATCTGTCACCAAAATTACAATTCATGAAAAACAGATGGTTTGACTTTGAAGTCATGGTTTACTAATTCAGGGCTTAAAGTCAACATTTTCTGTTTAAAATACTTTGCTAAATCTACATTACCTAAAATACCATTAGAGTGTGAAGAAACAGCGGCTGTGATGTTATGTGTTGCTGAGATATCGACTAAAGTTGAACTGGGACGGGGCTGTAATCTCATGTAATACCATTTTAATCCACAAGATGGTACAGCGAGTCAGTGTAGCGTCCATCTTGCCCTGAGTTCAACCTGAGATATTCAAACATGGATATGGACCACGTTTGTTATTCATGTTAGCTGTGTTTTCATAGCGTTGTAACTTAAAAACTCCCCAAAAACAAACAGAATAATTAGAGACTGCAATAATCAACCTTGTGTGCAGCTGGTGGTGTCCTTCATAATCATTCTGCGACGGAAAATGCTTATCGGGCTGCACAGGAATCATTTTGTTGCAGTACCACTTAGGGCAGTGCGATATGGCCAAAAATATTTATCACGATGTACATTTGAAAATTTGCGATAACGATATAACTGACGATATAATTGACACTAGACAAAATGCTTTACAACTCCACAACTTTATTAGTGCAAGAAAAACCCCATCAATGTATTTTCACTTAAACAAGCAGCTTTTTTATGTTCATTAAAGTTATATAAAAACGTAACAGTGCAAATTCCTCGCTGACAGTTTAACCAAAAGGCATTTCCAGTGGAAACTGGCCGACATATCCTCAACATAACCATGTAGAATATCCACAAAACGTATCCACACACAGTACGGTAATATTATGTTGAAGCACGTATCACTCCACGAGGCTCCCGACTACGGCAGCCATAATGTTTCAACAATCCATCAAGCGGTGCGGGTTCGTAGCTTAGCAAAGTCGTACGAAAACATTTTTTGGCAGATTTTTGAGCGCCGTGTGCCACATAAAATCGGTTTGGTAATAACGACGGCCGCTTGCATGCTCTACCAAAAATAGTGCTTTGTTGTGTATCTGAGGGACGAAAGCTAAACCGGCTCCACATCACTGAAGTTGCAGCATTTTTACAAACCAGTTCTGGTTCATCTGTTTCATTCAACGATCTGCTTTCGCTCTTCTCATACTGCGTCACCGAAATGCTTTTTCCACCATGTGCGTATGAAAACAAAGGCACTGCGCATGCGCGTTTTACCCACATTCTTTCGCGATATTTCATTCTCTTATCATTGCCTAACATTATACTGATATTACCTGAATGGTATGATATGGCCCAGCCCTAGTACCACTACTTTTAGATTACCTCTATGTCACTGTATAAACTCAGAATATTGTGTCATTGAGTCATTAGTTTGCTGTCAGCTATGTTTTATGTGCCCTTGATTCTCTAATTCTCTTAAGATAATCTATGAATGTCTTTTGGGTTATAAACTCTTAATCATTAACTTTAATCTGGATAAAACATTGTTTCTCATTCGGGCTTTAAGTAAATATTGATCAGCTCATAAAAAAACTCAGGACTAAAATATATTAATTAGTGATGTGAGATTATAAAATACAGCGGGCAGGAAATGAATAACAAGCACCGTAATTTTAAGGACTAGTTTGTACATTTGGGGGTGGAAGTGACAGGCACCAGACTCCATAGAGAAATGCTGCAATTTAGGCTCAGGCTTCATACATCTTCCTGCCCAGCTTTGTGTGTGTGTGTGCGTCTGCGTGCGTGCGTGTGTTGCAGTGGCTCACATGCAGTGGGTGGGAGTCTGAATGTTTTGGTCCTTTTCTGGAATGTCAAAAATGAGTCACTGCTTGTTCCGGTTGAAAGCTGCTCCGGCTTTCAACTTTACTCTCACTTAGTTCAAGAATTTTTATTATTTTTTAGCCTGAAACAATTTCTCATTCACTCAGAGAAAAATGTGACCGTGCAGGTGTCTGTGCTATCTTCTGAAGATGTCAAAAAAACAGATTTTTTTACAAACCCACACACATATTTCATTCACAATGGAAGAATACAGTGAAGCTGGTGTCATCCAAAAAATACTAGCATGTCCTACTAATGCACGCTCATTGACTGGCAGAGGTTTTGGAAAAGGACACACACACTACCCTAAGATGTATTTACAGCACAAACATCCACGTGTGTTGTGTAGCCATCGCCTTTAACATGACAGTTAATGCTTTGTAAAGCAGCAGAACTACAGCTTCAACCTAAACTGGTTCATTTCTCTGAAAGCTCAGTGTTCTGGTATAAACTGGGTTTTTCAGGTCAAAAGGGTGGAGCTGGATGTTATGTTATAACCTGTGTTAACAAGGTGTGTCTTAACACAATAATAGGCTGTGCAGTGCAGATTTAGGTGTGGTGATTTTAGGCGTTCAGACTTTAAAGAACTACATATGACAAAGAAAACCTTCATAAGCACCCTTCCTGGTTCAGGGGTGTCGAACTACAGGCCTCGAGAGCCGGTGTCCTGCAGGTTTTAGATGACACCCTGGTTCAACACACCTGAATCAAATGATTAGTTCATTACCAGGCCTCTGGAGAACTTCAAGAAATGTTGAGGAGGTAATTTCGCCATTTATCAGCTGTGATGGATCAAGGACACATCTAGAACCTGCAGGACACCGGCTCTCGAGGCCTGGAGTTCAACACCTGCACTGGTTCATTTTCATTCCCACTCCTGTGAGAAGAGTACAGAGAGTTGGCTCTCATCAAACGCTGCGTTGTTGAATTATGATTGAATTTTGTTTTTCTTTTAAAAAAGGCTTAGAGAGCTAACAATTAATTAATTGTCAACAATTTAAAACTTTCTGATTAAAAACTGATGGGCTTTTTCAGCTGTAGCCTGAATTGAAAAGGCAAAACGTGAAAATTATGTAATTTGGTTCTCATGTTAACTGTTTGGCCCTTTAATGCAAACTGGAATAAGAGCAGCCCTCTCATTGGCTACCAAGTGTCCCCCTGGCCAATACGATCTCTTCCCTCCCCCCTTTGTCCCACCCTCTTGAATCTCTCCCTTGTCCGTCTGCCTGGTTGTGGCACTCTGCTCTCAACCTGCAGACTGGCTGTCAGGATCGTGTGTGTGTGTGTGTGTGTGTGTGTGTGTACTGCACACCGCAGCGAGCGTGTGCATGAACGTGTGAACAGATTTAGAAGTGAAGTGGCAGCTTCTTTTTTTCTTCTTCTGAGAGGAAGTGTATTTTCTCGCTGGGAAGAAAAGACATGATGATGATGATGATGATGGTTATAAAGACGTTAAAGATGATGATGGGTGTCCCTCGACCTCCGCGGGCTCAGGTCAGTGGATGCTGATACTCTGTAGAGCTGTTTTGTGGCATTTATGTGTGCGTGCTCCTCAGGATCCTCCTATTGTCACAAACAGCCTGTTTCTGGTTCCCAGTTTCCTCTCCATTTTTTGTTTGTTGCATGTTTTGTATGAGTTTTACACCCGGATGCAGCAGTGTTGTACTTCACTTCTAGTGCACCAGATTTGGTTGAGTAGCAGCTGAGGTTAAATGGCATCAGTGTATGTGTGCATCTGCGCTGTAAGAGGCTGCCAAACAGTCAATCCAAGAGTTTTTCATAGAGATCCACTCACATGTTGGCCGAATGTCAATAACTGGCTCATAAAGCTTTGTTAACTAATATCAGAGGCTAAAGTCTTCTTAGAATGTCGTTTCCTAATCGGAAAGTCAACAGTTCAGTGTTCGGCTTCTTTAGTCTGCATGGAGATGTATCCTTTAACAAGATACTGAACATCCAGAAATGCATACACTATTATATATTGTACATATATTTATTAGTTTCAGGTTGGCCATTCTTGTATTTTGCTCGTTTGTGTTGTTGTGTTTGCACATCTCTGTTGCTTGTGGGGCTCGCACACAAGAATTTCACTCGCATGTGCTGTGCCAGTGTGCCTGCACATGTGATGTGACAATAAAAAGTGATTTGATTTGATTTGAACTGAATGCATTCATTAGAGTGTGTGAATGTTACAGAAGGTGCTTAATCAGGGAATAAAGTGCAGTATGAATGTGTGTGTGAACTTAAAGTGTGTATGCAAAATTACCACTGGGTTTATGAACCAGCAGGCTTCTGCAGCTCCATTTCTCTATTTAAGGAGACACGTTTACTTCCAGGTGAAGCAGTGAAAGTAGTGATGAGCTTGCACAAGCAGGAGAAAGTCAGACTGAAGAAGCTGAAACAATTGTGTCCAAAGAGGAAACCAGGTGCAGCTTCTGAAATGTTTCTACCGGTGTGATGATATATTTGGGTTTATCTTTAGTCTGTGCAGCTGTGCTTTTTGGGCTGACAGAGACATCAATCTAAATGGAAAGAAAAAATGTGGAGGGACTGGACTTGTGATAGAAAAGTGAGAAAAGCTGTGAAGTTCGTGTTGGTGTTTGAATCCAGTTTGATCAGCAGTGTGACTCTGGTGGATAATTAGTGTATCCAGACCACCCAGCTCATCACTTACTGAACAGGCAGTTGACTCCTTGTCTTCTCCAACATATAATCTAAAAATAATATCATCCCCAATTACCTGCATTCATTTTACATTTAAGGTCCTTATTTTATACTATTTAGTTATTGAATCGTTTTCTCATTATTATTTAAGTGTTTTTCTTCTCTTCTGACTTTAAGATAAGGTGAGCAATCACTCGTTTCATTAAACTGAGTTTGTGAAAGCAGGATTAAAGCACATTTAAACTCCCCAGAGACTATTGTTTATCATGACTTGGCACAACAGAAACTTGCTGTGTTTGTTTAGATTTGGTCCGATGGCTTATTTTCATCCTAATGCAAACCGTGATGAAGGTTGGGACTGAACTCAGTCCCTGCCTTTGTACAGACATCATGCATCTCACTGTCTGAAGCTGTCAGTCTACCAACTTTGTATTCATTCAACTTAAAGTAACTTTATTTGAATTGTTATGAAATTCCTTTAAGTTCAGGCTAGTTTCTGAGTGCAGATAACAAATATTTTAGGCAATCCTGACATTATTTTTTTCTTTAGCATAAGAGCTCTGATACATTCTAATATCATTTTAAATAACAAAGAACACTCTTATATTATCTGAGTAAAGTGTGTTTGTGTGAGAGAGGGCTCAGCATCCTGCCACCTGGCTGGCGAGTGATGCTGTGTGGGGGTAATGGGCCACACTGTACCCAATTAATGTGAGTGCTCAGTGGGCCAGACATAATGTATACACACATCCACACACACACTGTCTGCATTAATCAATTTAAAATACTCTTTTGTTATTTCCAAGGTCAACAGTGGGCCTTCAAGCCCAGTTTCCTCCCCTGATTCTGAGATTTATTACAATGCAGCTCCGGGCATGTCCTCACAAAACAGCCTTAAATGGAGAGGATTTATTCTGCAAGCCCTATTGATCTATAGTCTTATATTAACACAGAGCTCACTTTTAGTTCTAACCTACAGAGAGAAAACCTATAAATCTGCAGGTGGAGGCAGGTACAGACAAGCTGGGGAAGAAAGCAGCCAGTCTTATTGGTAATGTTGTTTTTAGGAGGTGGAGGAGACCAAAATTGGAGCAAAAACTGAGGAATTATAATAGTCAGATGGCCATAACTAGCACTACATATTAAAGATAAGATTGCTCTCGAACTGCTGAATATGTTTGCATGAAATAAAATACTCAGATCTTTTTAAAGTATTAATACAAAGAAAATGTAATGTGTCACTTCTTCAATAAACTGTATTTAAAACATTAAAATAACTTTATGAAAAACAAAGAGGTTAAGGTGGGTCTTCTTAGATATATTAATATCATAGGAATCATTATTAAAAGTAATCTGATACTTGTCTTTAATTTAGAAATGATCTAATATCTAAAAAATTATAAACATAATGACACATGATGACAAAAAACCACTGACATCAAGACAAGTCCTTACAATAAATTGTAAATAATGGATGGTTTTGCCCCAAATCCAGCACCCTGAGACAGGAATATGAAATGTTATATTTTTTTTATTTGGTTTGGAGTTGGGACTGTTCAAATTTACCGCCACTTTCAGATAAATGTCAGTGTAACATGGTTTTAAATTGCACTGTGACTGCAAACCTCTAAGTTTAATTAACTTCTGCTAACATTGATGTTACCAACATTGGCATGTTGGCAGAAATAAACCACACGGCTTGTAGACAATTTGTCAGGAAGCCGGAGTACCCGGAGAGAACCCACGCAAACACGGGGAGAACATGCAAACTCCACACAGAAAGACCCCGGCCTGATGGTGGAATTGAACTCAGGACCTTCTTGCTGTGCGGCACCAGTGCTAACCACCGTGCCACCGTGCTGCCCCTGTTCAAGTTTATTTCAAGTATATTTCAACAGATTTGCCGTAACTTTTTCCTTGTGTGCTGAGTATTATTTTCAGATGAAGATTGTTAAATGGCTCCATAGTCAAAGTTGAACCAAAACTTTTTAAAATTCTGATATGGAAAAATTAAGGTTTAAACATCATAAAATAAAACGTTTTAATATTCTTGAAACCAGCGCAGCGAGTTAATTAGATGTTGATTGTTTTACTGGATATTTCAAACCCAGAACATGTCAGATTCAGTTCATATAGAAACTGAAAAGAAATGGCACACAGTACAAGTTTCAGCTCCTCTTTAATTTTTAGAAGTGAAGATTTCTTATTGTGTTATTCCTGCACAGACATGAGAGTGGATGAAAAATTTAGCAGAACTGAAGCCATTTCTGATTTTATTAAGTGTAAAAACTCTAGGCTAAAATTTTCTTTTATGCCATCACACCTCAGATTATTGATTTAATCTGACTGTAGGCCACTTTTCCTCACTTTAGTTAACCTCTCCTTTATTTCTTCCCCTCTTGTTCCATCCCTGCACCACCGGTTCCACCAGCAGCTATTGTTATTGAGACACACCTCAGATACTTTCAATCCGACTCTGATGGAGGAAAAAAACCCAGAAACACTCACGATCTTTGTTCCGTAGCTAGTTTGCATAATACATGCAGTGTACTGCGCGTGTGTATCTTTCTGTGAGGACTGTGTAACTTTCTTTGTTTGTGGTGTTATGGTTCAGTAAAGGCCACAGTATTTGCGTGAAATTTGCTTTTAGTTTGCAACTGAACATATAATTAAGAGTGTGTACTTTTTAACTCAGTAGTGTACTAAGGGGAAAGTCTAATATGCAGGATGTACTAGTAGAATCATGATGCTCTACCTTCTTAAGCTTTTTAAATTATTGGGGTGAAAGGTTAGTATCTAATAGCTAAATATAAGTGGTGACAAGGAAACATTGTATATGGACGTTTTGTTTACGTTGGTTTTAAACCAGTTTATCAAACAGCTCAGAGGCCTACTGATTGGTTGTCAACCCTCTGGCAACCTCTGTTGTCTGTAGGTATTCCCTAAGCAGTTGACAAGTTGTTGCTGTAGTCTGCTGGGTGAATTTAGCAGGGTCCTGTGGTTGGTAGTTTGCTTGGAAGATGTTGACTTGTCTGCTTGTCGGCATCTTCCACTTAAAAAGATTGTAAGAAGATTTTTGGGGCAGCACCTTTTTGCAACCCAGCGACTGCTAAACCCCCAGGTACACTTTCTCTACTAACCCATGGTTGCCAAATGGTTGCAGACCAGTCTCCAGGCCTGTGTGACTGGTGCTAAATGAATAGGGATGGGTATCGTTTAGGTTTTATCCGATACCGGTGCCAAATCGGTATTTTTGAAACAGTGCTCGTGCTTAACGAATGGAGAACACAAACGTTGTCGTCTTATGTTTTTTGTTTTTTTTTTTTTTTTTTTTTTTTTTTTTTTTTTTTTTAGCCGTCTTTTTTCTTTTTTTTTGACTCCACCGTTGAAAATGGATGGAGATCTTTGACTTTAAATTTTGTCACTGCCCTATGAATTTCGACCACTTTTTCTTTGGTCATTTTAGCCTTTTTGGCCAGAGTGAAGGATGTATCTGCCATCAAACATGAAGACAGCCGCATATAACTACGACGGTGTTTGCTAGTTCACCCTACATGCATTAATTTAATAACATAGTTGGCCTACTCAACGTAAATTACACACGAACAACATTAAGCTACTCGCCCGAGAAGAATGACGGCACGGATACCGGTACCCATTCCTATAAATGAACCAAGCTTTTCAGCCTGTGCAAGCTGTGCGTGAGCTTTTTATGGCTCCTGAAGTGGGGCTTCAGGGGGGTAAGGGTAAACAAAAGATTTGAGAACCATTGCTTTAAATGAGCAAAATTAAATACTTATTTTGGGGCTGAGTAAACAAAGTTTTTCAGCATCTTTTTAATGAGATTTGACAAGTGAGAGGTGATTCTGTACATGACTGCTAAAGGGAAAGCTAATTAACTTATTAGTACATAATTAGTACATAATATCTCAACATGCATACAGTTTATTAGACGTCTTCTCTTGAGACGGAAGTCACTGATTGCATTTCCATGTTCATAAAATTTGACTTCTGACTTCGTGTTGGAAGCCATTAGACGATAGTAAACTGTGGCAATAAAGAAAACTGTACAGAGTCAGCAGAAACACTCATGTCGTGGCAGTCAAACTACGATTTACTGGTAAATTAAGTGTTCAAAGTGTGCCAAGAAAACATTCCCCAGTCTATCTGTATTGTTGGCAACAGCATGGAGTCATCTTTTTAAAGCCCAATGACCCTGCTGTCTGCAGTCTCAGCATAAATGAAGTTTTGTTAGAAGTTTTTCTGTCCAGATTTAGTGAACCGATGCTCTTCACAACCTCCAGTTTCAGAAACCTGACACGGCCCTTTATTGTAGTCCATCCACCTCAAAGTTGGTGTGTTTGTGTGACGTGAATCAGTCAGGATTGTTTGATAACTATATAACGCTATAATATTTTTTTCTTTACAACATATTTTCAAACTGGAGATGAAATGTTTGGGTGGATGAAACCGACAAATTAGAAACAAAAATCTGCAACTACAGTAGAAATTCACAGCAGCAGAGGACCATAAACACCCACAAAACTCCATTCAATCTTAGTAATTAGAAAAAAGGTATTTTCACATTGAGAATGCACTGATGATCCACGATGATCTCAGTGTCCTTAAAAACTTTATGTGGGCGATCATAAATGCTCCAATAGTGGATCTTTATTTACCTCAGAGATCGACTGGAGACATGTTTATAACAAACATTATTGACAATATTTCTTTTTATATTTGCTCAGTTTCATTAATAATGGTTAATATCTGTCAGTTAAGCTGTTTTGACGGCTCTAACTGTGCAGCTGGTTGTTGTTCAGCGATATTAGTAAGTTACTGCTCAACATGTTGCATTTACAAAACATACTCTGGAAGCAGAAAAAATAGGATTTCGCTCAAATTTGGCACTTTGGGGTGATTTTTAAACCAAAATCAAATGAAACCTGCTCCAGTCTGGGATATGTGTACAGCATAAGTTACCATAGTGATCTAGCTCGATAAAAACAGAGCCAGCAACTTTGTGACACTAACCAGTCTGACTGTAAACTGGACATATCTCATTAACCCATAAATCTAGCTTTATAGTTGCACCCCTCCAGGCTCATGCATGACCCAACTTGGTAACTTCAAAGTTGGTTACTTAATCTGCACTTCTCCTTTAGTAAGTTAGTGCTTAGTGACGGACAGTACAGTTTTTTCTGTTTGTGTGTGTGTGTGTGTGTGTGTTCGTGTTCGTGTTCCTTCTGACTCTGCAAATGACACTTCAGTGAGTCGTCGTCTTTCCTTCCCTTTCCTACTAGACTTTCAGTATGAAACAAGAAGCTTTGCTCATATTTCTCCTAATATTGCAAAGCAGCTGTTCAGACAGTTTTTCTAACTAAAAATGCAAAGGTCAGGGCTGGAGTGATAATTCCAACGTACTGATGGAGTTTGAATAGCAAATCATTATGTAACTCCTTCATGCTTTAGTTCTGTACTTGGCTGCTGTTTATTTTTTGTTATTGTTTATTTGTGGATAGTTTAATAGGGGGCTTTGTGTGAAATCCTCAAATTTAATAAAAAAGGATTTGGATTAAATCATTTATTTTAAAATGCATGATTTGTGTGTGCGTGTGTGTGTGTGTGTGTGCGTGTGTGTGTGTAAACTGTGATGGCTTGCGTGGCTGTGGGAGAGTTGGATTAACGGTTATTTAGCCAGATTTTTTATCTGTGAATAAACATTGCAAGCAAATGCTCTTTGGGGTTCAGCGGGGTGCGGTTTTCCTGCTTGTGTGGTTGTTCTTGGTGTTTTGTTGGCACAGGAAGTGAAAGCAGACAGACCACAGTGAAACCAGTTCTGACTAAACCCAAACATAACCCATGTTCTTCCTAAGAATGAGCTGTTAGACTTTGTCCGGCAGGAATTGCATCATAATGTCAGAAATCTGACTCCTGCGTGGTTTATTTTTTTAAATAGAGAACAGTAATGAAGCACAATCTTATTATCGACTGTATTTCTGCTGCCTCTTAGAATGTGCTACCTTTAGATAGACGTGTTTTTAGTCAAACATGATGACAGTTTTACAAATAAGCTTCACACCAGAGACCTTGACGGACCTAAATGTGTGATATCACTGGTTTAATGTTTCTGTTAAAATATAAGCAGAGATGAGGTGAAAGTGAATTAAAAATATTTTTCTTTCTTTGGGTTAAATTTAAAAGGGGAAGTCCTCTGCAATCTGAAGGTATCCAATTAATAAACATATCGTAAATCTAAGATCAATCTTTGTTAGATTTGACTATTAAAATTGTTGTTTATGAACAGAGAAAAAAGAAGAAAGAAAAAAGAAGGAAATCATGGACCCGGAATTCTTTGCAGTTTATTTAATGTTTTGTTTTGGTTTTTGTTTTTTTTGTTTTTTTTTTTGAAGGCCAGCCAGGAAGTTGGTTAGCATTGCCTTGGTTCCTTTGATTGAAAGAAAATACCTTTTTTGCAATAATAAAGAAGTTTATCAGTAACATATTATTTGCAACTTAACTGAGATCTTCCTAAAAGCAAAGCACTAACGTTAAACTATAAACTACACCGCATGATGTCAGCATAACCACGAATAACTTCCTATTTTTAGCGTGATGACACTGAAAATGTCTCACAATATAAAAGCTTCATAATTGACAGCTGAGATTTTTACTTAAGCTTCATATTTTTAAGCTCGTCTTAACCCCAGACCTTATTTCAGATGAGTCGGCGTCAAACTTGTCCATTAAAACACATTAAAAACAAGGAAGCTGTGTAGTTATTTCCTGCTTTTAAGCCTCCTCTGCATCACCCTGGAGATGCCCACAAAATGTAATGACGTACAGCATTGAGTTTGAAGTAGAAGCTGGTTCAGGATGATCAATAAAAATGATGGACAGTAAATCAAGCCGTCCATTTTCTTCAAGTTATCTATTTAACAGCCACATTTAACAGGGTGAGAGGTTGGCTGCACCCTGGGCACGTCTGTAGCCTGTCACAGGGCCACCACAGAGACGACTATTCATGCTGAGAAAACAGGAAAATATAAATCAATGAATCTCCAAAAAGTTGATTCTGTTCATCTGGACGCAGCGTTCTGTGGGAGAAACGTTTCGTCACTCATCCAAGTGACTTCTTCAGTCTCAGCTGACTGCAGGTTTCCCCAACCTTATAAACAGTACATTTGCATAATGACTTAAACCAGCCCACTGAGGGAACAATGGACTGGGAGGTCAGTTCCTTAATCATAATTATGCAAACACCGGGTCTCTGTGGCTTTTAAACCCCAAAACACGCTGCGCCAAAAACTCTGTTACTCTGTTAAGTACCAGGAGAATTGCCAGGATTTATACATCGGGGAAACCAAACAACCTCTGGCGAAGCGGATGGCACAACACAGAAGAGCGGCCTCGTCAGGCCAGGACTCTGCAGTCTATTCACACCTACAGGCCAGTGGACACTCAAGGATGAGGATGTACACATCCTGGACAGGGAGGAATGCTGGTTTGAGGGCGGAGTCAAGGAGGCCATTTACATGAAAAGGGAAAGACCATCTCTGAATCAAGGAGGGAGCCTAAGGGTACATCTTTCGCCATCTTACAATGCTGTGATTGAAGCCATTCCCCAACTCTCTGTGAATGGTACTCATGGCCATTGATCAGTGAGTTTTGGTCAGTGATTGTTGATCAATGGTCATGAGAATTTGCATAATTATGATTAAGGAACTGACCCCCCAGCCCATTGTTCCCTCAGTGGGCTGGTTTCAGTCATTATGCAAATGTAGTGTTTATAATATTTGGGGAAACCTGCAGTCAGCTGAGACTGAAGAAGTCACTTGGATGAGTGACGAAACGTTTCTCCCACAGAACGCTACGTCCAGATGAACAGAATCAACTTTTGGAGATTCCTGGATGATTGAGAATGCATCACGACGATAAATCAATGAAAGCATATAAAGAGCTAACTTGAGTTTTTTGAGCCCGTTTTCGCCGTCTGACTAAGATGTGTCCGGGACACCACCTTGTTATTTCAGGAGGCACCGGGGCAGACCCAGAACACACGGGGAGATCATGTTTCTGTGCTGCCTTGGGAACACCTCTGCCTCCTCCCCTCCCCCCCCCGCCTGGAAGAGCTGGAGGAGGGGCTCCAAAACCTGGACCCATTAAGCATCAGAAAATGGATGGATGTCATATGTATCATAGTAAAGCAAGGTGCTGGGTATATTAAAAGCTATGGAGACTGTGAGAATTCATTAGGGGCTCCTGTGGTGGTTCTGGAGGTCAATGTCAACTAGTGTTTAATTCTTATTTGCTCACATGAAAACTGTATACAATTCAGCACACATCAAGATATTTATAGAATTACAGCATGCTGAAAGATTTACGGCATCTTTCAGTTCAATGTTTGAGTTTTATAGCCCACAACGATACTATTTTTCATTCTTATTGAACAAATCTCATTTTAGGCAGCAAGCAGACATGGTTGGAACATGAGTTGGGGGTCAGTGTTCAGCCTGAGGATGTGGTGGAGACCAAAAGTTGAGCTAAAAGAGAGAAAATATCTGATTTTGATTCGTGTGACCTAAACCCAACAGTTAATCTGTCATCATTGCTAAAATGTTTGCAAAAAAATCTGTGGGACAATCCCAAAAGGTTGATTCTGTTCATCTGGACGTAGCATTACATCCAAATGCACAGAATCAACTTTTCGGGATGTCCTTCCCTGGATAATTGAGCATGCATCAAGACTGTGGAACAATCCTCTGACCACAGGCTGATCACCTGATAAAATAAAGTTCACACTTCACCTGAAAGATCTTTAAACATTACAGCTTTAATCTAAGTGGGCTTTACTCAGCTCCAAACGGCAGATAGATGGAACCTGGATATGATAATGTGGATGTTTATATCAGTGATGTCAGTCAGGATTTCAGGATTGCCACACGGTAAAGCATTGCTTTACTTCAGAAACCTTTTCTCGTGCTTTCTTATAAGCGCTCTTATCCATTTTTTAACCTCTATACACATCTTTTCTTTTCCTGGATTCCTCTTTAATCCCCTTTCTTGTACTACAGCCTACCGGTCCATTCTCCTCCTCCTTTATTCTCCCGCAGCGGCAGTTAACCTCACATAAGACACTAATCCAAAGATCAGGATTAACAGAGGAGAAGCACAGGAAGCACATATTCCCCTGTACAATTGTATGTCTTAGCATGCGGAGCAAGAGTTGGGGAAAAAAAGGAAAAACAAACAAAAAGGGATCAGTGGTGTTCACGTGTGCACTCATGAATGAAGAGGATTCACTGGAGAGGATTTTCACACAAACTGACCCAGAAACATGAATGTGAAGAGAAATGCTGTGCGTGGGTGAAACACACCAGTGAGCTTGTCATGTTGGCTGGATGACTCATCCAAAATTTGGGATGTGGACCGGGAATTTTGCATAATTCCAATTAAGAAATTCACCTGAAGTTCTTTTCAGGCAACATGAAATGATCCATTTAATGAACTGAACTGACCGTCAGACAGGAACTGTAATGGGTTTAGAACGCTCTGATGTTGGTCGCTGTGCTGCCGTTAATGATACCCTGACATTTCTTTTCAGTGCACAACCAGCGAGTGGTTACATGTTGACTCTGAGATCAAATGTTTCTCTGTTGGTTTAGACCAGACTCAAGGCTTCCTGATTATTTTTCCCCCACAGCAACTGAACCTGAAGTCTGTAATAAGCAATTAATGTCAGATAAAGAGTTTTAAAAACACATCAGAACAGGATTCTTAGAGCTAGTTTTATCCACAGAGACGGTTGCTTTTAAAATCTAAAAGTTTAATTGGCACATTCTGATCTGTTTTACTCTAGATGACCACATCCAGTTTTGTTCCTTATCTTTGACTTAACCACCATATTCCCTCATTACCTGCCAGGTGAGCCCCGGGCTCCAGACTGAGTGCTAGCCATGCTGCAGCAGATTGAGCCATCGTCCAGCACCCTGCAGCTGGTTGCCAGTGATATGAGCGACATCATGGACAATCTGGACACCCGCGATCTCGATTTAGGCGATGGAGATTATGACACGACAGACACCAATGCACCTGGTACCTGCCATCACTGCACTCTGTACAGGTGTTTCTCTACTTGTTGTGTAAGCGATTTGTTTGTGTAACTGTTTATATTTTTTCAATAGCAGAGGGTTTGCCTTTTAAAGAGATTTACAACACAGTGGGTTTCAAGGAGACAGAGGCCAAAGTCTACCTTTCCTCTCCCATCACTGTCAAAATCCTGGAGGTGGAGCGTTTCACCTCAGTTCAGGACCGCTTCAACCTCACCACGCAGAGGAGCGTCAACAAGGTGAAGAGCTTTTTGTCACTGTAGGGAAGAAAATGCATTTAGCCGTACACTATACATGAAACATGGAGGTAGCCACTGTGACGTCACAGTTTGAGCCAGAAGGGACTATATTTGTAGAAGAGGATGGTGTGCTAAGCTGCAGCTAGATGGTTAGCAAGCTGCATCTGTATATTGTGTGGATGCAACACAGGCACAGATACCTGCTGATTAGGGCTAAGCAAGAAACTGGGTACCAGAGTTTTACTTACCAATACTGTAACATAGGTGATGGGTGAATATCTGTCCATTAAAATGCTCTTAAAAGCACCAGCAGTAAAAATGCACTGAAAAGGTCCATTTTAGTAACTTGATGTAGCTGAGGTTGGGTGTAGCAGCAGCTGAGATGGCATCTACAGTCATGGATAAAGCAGAAGAAGTCATTATTCCAGTTCCAGGGAAACTTTTAGCTGCTTAGGAAAACCAGGTGACTCGATTACTTAAAGATTCCAACAACGTAGTAAAAGTTGGCAGTTTATCAACCAGAAACAAAAGAAATGATGTCAAAATTCTAGACTAAATCCCAAACTTTATTCTAATCCCATTTATTTGATGAGCTTTTTGAAATGATAAACACTGAATGTAAATAACTGGAGGCCCTGCTGTGTGTGCAGTCAATGCCAGCTGTGTATAAAATTGAGATGAAACATGGAGAGTTTACATGGTTGGTGAAGAGGAAGGAGAAGCACTTCATCGATCTCCACAGAGAACTGAGAACATACAAGACCTTCATGAAGATTCCACTTCCACGCAGGTACCTCAGTGCCTCCTGTGCCTATTCACAGTTCATATTTTATCTTCACTGTGCTTTGCAGAGCTCATTTTTCTGCCTGTATTTCCACTGCATGTTCTTGGATTTGAACACACAGCCTCCTAACAAAACTTTATTTTATTTCTCTCTCTGCAGTCACACGGTGAAGAGGAACATACCGTTGAGGAGTGAGGTGAGCCAGATCCCAGAACTCCCCAGAGGAGGCGATGGCGAACTGGACAGAGGAGTTTCCAGTCGAAGGGTAAATTGCTCCTGATGGCCGATATTTAATTTTATGGTACCAGATTTATGTACTACGTATATTAAATTGTACTGAATATTTCTCATTGTTTCCTTGATCTAGAAACAACTGGAAGATTACTTGAATACTGTGCTAGCGATGCAGATGTATAGGAACTACCACGCTACGGTAAGGACACAAAAGTTACAAAGTAACTACATTCTGCTCATTTTCAGCTCCATGTTTTTGTTTTTGGATTCTATCAGAGTCACTTTGCATAATTCACAGTTCCAAATAATCCTTCTTACCTTAAACTTGGCCCCTCAGTTTTAGGTCCAACCCCCTCTAAGCCAACTTCTGATTGGCTACATCTTGCAAACAGGTTTAAGTAAGAAGTGGGCAGGGCTTCTTTATCTAACATGACCGGGTTAAAAAAGAGAGAAAGAAACTGAGTGTTTAGAGTATTCTGGAATCCGAGCTTCATTTTTAAAAACTTTGGCAATGCTTAATATGAACATCCACTGTAGTAACACTGTACATAATAGAGAAAAGCATAACAGTTAACCTTGAAAGGTTTCAATATATTTTGGAAAACACTGACGACCTTTTCAGGTCAACTTAGAAGATGATAAGTAGACAACAATCTTGTGAAAGTGAGTTTATAAATATTTTTGCTTGATTTTCAGATGGAGTTCATTGATGTTAGTCAATTGTCTTTCATTCACGACCTGGGACCAAAAGGACTGTAAGAATCATTTGTTATCAATGTGTCAATTTTTCACTGAAATCTTGCACTTTAAGAAATATATCCAGTGAAATTCTGAAATTTCTACTCAAAGATGGTGTAGGTGGGGAGTGCAGGTTAAAGTTGATGGCAAAATATTTAATCTTGTCTTGCTTTGTATAATAAGGTTCTCCTAACCAGTCCTTTCTAAGTATTTTTCTATATTATGAACTGTCCTTTTGTCTTTTAGAGAGGGAATGGTGCTGAAGAGATCCGGCGGCCATCGGATCCCCGGCATGAACTGCTGTGGTCGCAGCAGAATGTGCTACCGCTGGTCCAAACGGTCAGTAAATAATCAGGATTCTTACAGGATGTTTGCTTAGCCTTAATAGTCTTGGTCATTTTCAATGTGAGCTTGTGATATGTCACAAATACACAGCAGCTTAGGTAAAACAGGAAATGATGGGGAAGCTTAGAGACATCTTACCGGTGCATCACCTCGTCTATGCAGAAGATGCAATGCTGTATTTATTGGCTGTTTAATCTGAGGAAAGGGTTCAATTCTTGGGGGTTCTGAAGTGAAAAGTTAGTACTCGATTTAAGAAAAACATTTGAATCTATCTATGTAGCTGACAAACCAAACGTCCTGAAGATGAGATTTAAATATAAAGCATTTAAAGCAATGTTTTATGTTATGCTATCTTATCTGGAACCTTATCTGTACAAACCTTCCTTAGATTTATACTTGAAATTAGTGTTAAAATCACTGTAACGGTCTGCAAATTGTACAACTGCAGTTCAGAATCGTTAATGCCTTGGATACGGAGTAAAATGCTGACACGTCATTTTAACAGAGCCTCTTATTAATGGCAGGAAAGAAGGGTTAACAGGTAAGTCCACTAAACAACAAGAGGAAACTTTGATTAGGATCGTCAGTGTTGCCACAGCTGACTGACTCAAAAACAGTAAAGTTCTTTCCATTTAGCTTTAGATTCATTTTCTTTAGCAAACAGTAGAATTCACCTTTGATTCTTTTTATTTAAATCCTTCATCTTATTCCCAGGATGTGCATCATAAGTTAAATGCAAATCCACACTCAATCACGCAAGGATAGGAACTAATTGCATGAACTCCTGGGTGTGAAATGGTGAACAGAAGAATATTAATATTAGAAACATTGCTCTGTGTATTTGTTGCGCTTCATAGGGGGTTTCCTGAACCATCCTGCTTGGTTCATTACAAGTAGGAAGAGTTGACATTTAACCAGTTAAATATGTGGCACGCCAAATGGGGTATTTAACCTTTTTAAAATGCCGTGATCCATCATAACAGATAAACATTTTGAATCTAAGAAGCTCGTCAGCTTTATTTATTTATGTATTTATTTTAAAGGGGAGCCATTATGTTTACATAAGCCAAATGGTGTTTAAGGAAGTATATGACAATAAAAAACTTTTACTTAAAATACTGCCTGTGTGTGTGTGTGTGCAGCTGGTTGGTGGTGAAGGACTCGTTTCTGCTGTACATGAAGATGGATTCAGGCGCCATCTCCTTTGTAATGCTGTTTGACAAAGAGTTTGGCATCAAGATGGACTCCAAGGACACGGATACCAAACACGGCGTCCGTGTGGACAGTCTCTCCAGGTCTGCGATGGCTATTTTTACTGCATATGTTCAATATTTTAAGGCTTGAAGAAAATCAGAAACTGAAGTAGTGTTTGTGCAGGTCTTTGGTGCTCAAGTGCAACAGCTACAGACATGCCCGCTGGTGGGGTCAGTCCATTGAAGGCTTTGTCCAGAAGAATGGCTCAGCCTTCCTCAAAGATCACCGCTTTGGATCTTTCGCTAGAGTGGAAGTGAACATCCCTGCCAAATGGTAACCACACTTACTCTTTCTGCTGTAGTTACACTCACATTTGACACCTTAAAACCTGTTATTTAACATTCAGATCACTTCTAGTCAAAGTAGTTTCAGTTCCTGAGTCACATTAGACCGAGTTAGGGATACACCGATCTACATTTGTGGACTGTGCATCGGGCCGATCTTGTTGACAGACTCTTAGACGATTTCTTTATTTCAGTTCTTTGTTGTTCTGTGTTTACTTCAGTTTAAAAGCAGCAAAACAATATAAGAGAACCTCAGTAATGGATACCTCCAAAACACACATCACTATTCTGCTGCAATAGGTAAATGCATCATAACTGGAAAGCTCTCAGCGCCTGATACAGAAAGTGAATGCAGAGCTGTTAAAATGCTATTTAATGATGCTCTCAAGTGAAAGAGTGAGTGAAGGCTGCAAAGTTCAGCTGCAAGTGAACACATCACCATTTAAACTGAACTTCTGGATAACAGCGGGTAAAATCCACTGCCATTATAAAGCATTACAGTACAGTTTCCATAAAAGCAAGCGAACAAGATGTGGATACAGGTCAGTTTTTTCTTCACTGCTGTGACGCTGATGCTTCAGGCAACTTAAAACTCGGCAGCAAGCAGACACAGTTGGAACTTAGAGATTTAAACTTAAATGGATACGAGCTGATCTGTGTATGAACTGAGCTTCTTTTATTTATTAACAAGCAGTAAAAAACAGCCTCACATCTTCCTCTTAACCTTAAACTGAAGCACTTTAGTGCCAATCACCAGACGCAGGATCACTTTAAAAAAAAGTCTAGACAATACCCGGTCCAGCTGGCACAGTGTGCAGGTTAGTGTGTGTTTGTGTACTTCTGCCTTTGTGGGAACTGCTTTGAGGTTTAGACTTTAAACATGAGGACATTTATAGAAAGTGATGAGCCACTTTTAGAGATTTAAAGACTGTAGCTGCGAGGTTACACAAAGAAAAAGCATTATGTAAGAGGCAATCCTCACAAGGTAGATGCACAAATGTGTGTCTCGCGCTGGAGTAACCCGACACAAAGCAAGGGAAAGTGAGACTCACCTGCTCATCACCTGTCCTCCCGCTGGGGAACCCTATACCATCTGTGAGACACACTGTGAGTGAGTGTGTGCCTGCTGTCAAGAGCATAAGGATTCAACAGGCAATGGACAGATTGAAAAGTGAGAGGAGAAGTGTTCGTTTCATTTTTCTTTCTGTCCAAACAAGAGCAAAAAGCATCAAACACTGCAATGAAACCAGAGGACGGCTAAAGCTGAAACCTCGGAGGCTGAAAAATGAACCTAGTGCTCAAGTTCCAATAACTGCAGGTCCTCTAATGTCCACTGGGGCTGGCTTCAAAAGTGAGTCAGTTCCCTACAGACTCCCATGTTAAAATGCCTAATTTTACAGCAGAAGTAAACATGTTTACAGCCTCCTGCAGAAACTGTTTTGTCTCTTAGACAGGATCAAAGGTCAGGGAAAGCTGGAACAGCTGGGTTTGAGGAGGGATGAGAACACGCTCCCATTCTCTGTTAAACAGAAGACAGAGCAATCAGCAAGTTTTCCCACCTGGTGCACGAGAGAGAGAAAAACGAAGAAGTGAAGTTGGAGGAAGGACATGAGGAAGGGTGTGACAGGGAGAGGGAACAAAGAGGAGGGAGGGCAAGAAGTGCACGTCAGGCTACGTCGCAGGTTATAATTCAAATAGCACAAGAAAAAACTATTCCTACTCTGATTCACTCCTCCTACATAAATAAAAAAGTTAGCACTCCACTCACGAGTCAAATAGAAATAAAAGCAACTTAAATAAGAGTCAATCTCAGCGAGTTAAAGCAGCAGACACATCACAACCTCCGCAGCTGTGTCTTTGTCAGAGAAGGTGGACAGATGGTAATTACATGCAGGAGGAGATGTGAGGATAGTGTTGCAGTTTAATTCAGCATGCATGGCTTCCACAACATCCTACAGCAGGGGTGGGGAACTCCAGGCCTCGAGGGCCGGCGTCCTGCAGGTTTTAGATGTGTCCTTGATCCCACACAGCTGATCTAAATGGCTAAATTACCTCTTCACCATGTCTTGAAGTTCTCCAGAGGCCGGATAATGAACTAATCATTTGATTCAGGTGTGCTGACCCAGGCTGATATCTAAAACCTGCAGGACACCGGCCCTCGAGGCCTGGAGTTGCCCCACCCCTGTCCTACAGCAACATGATGACCAGTCAGGTTATAGATAAGTGGGACCCTTCATCAGGACCCTGATTAGAAACCCCTCCAGGCTCGACTCATAACTCATAATCCCCCAGGTTAAAATCAGCTGAGACAGTTTGGAATGAGTTGGAGTGCAAAGTAAAGGAAGGACAATTCCGTTTATGAAGGGCACACCTTCAAAATAAAAGAATCCAGAATATTTTATAATTTTATATGTGGTGAACTAGTTCTGATGCCTTCTGTGTTGTTGTTCACAGTAGGAAAGAAAATAAACAAAGTGTTGAATGGGAGAAAAAAAACAGATTTCATGGATGTCTTGTGCTCCTTCGATTATTTCTTTTTTTTGTACTTTTTAATATGAAATTTAAAAAAAAAAACTGTTTTGGACTGATTTTCCCATTTTGAGAAGGCGATGATTGAAGTGTAATTTGTGGGTTTGTTTGTGGTTCTTCTGAAGGTACGTGAACGGGAAAACATACATGGAGGATGTGGCCAATGCTCTCGAAGAAGCCAAGGAGGAAATCTTTATCACCGACTGGTGGTGAGTGTTCAGCGCACACAGAGCTGTGAGTGTGTCTGTGTGTCTGTTTCATAGTGCACTGAGTGCATGTGGCGGTCACCTCTAAGAGAGGTTTCTGGTCAAATAGATCAGTTACAGTCTAGCTACTGTTACTTACACACACACACACACACACACACACACACACACACACACACACACACACACACACACACACACACACACACACACACACACAGACAGACAGTATTTGTTTTTATAAATCAGTCTTACCACTAAACAAAAATACTACATTTTACTTGCATATATATATATATGTATATAAAAAAATAAAAAAATAAGTGTGTGTAAGTGTAATCAAGTATCCTGGAGGCCGGAGTCCGCAGTTTTAAGTCTACTGGTATGCTTCCGGATTAGCTAGAGAGGAAGTAAAGGGAAAGAGAAAAGGGAAACCAGAAAACAAGCAAAGTAAGGAACAGAAAAGATGAATGAAAGGAAAGGAGGAGGAAGCGTAACAGTGAGAGTGAACTGAGGGGAAAAACCTTTTTGGCCTGTTTCGTCCCGCAGGCTGAGTCCAGAGATCTTTTTGAAAAGGCCAGTTGTTGAAGGAAACCGATGGCGTCTCGACTGCATACTAAAACGCAAAGCGGTAAGAAGGACGTTTTTCTTAGTTTTTATAGCAAAAGTAAAGCTGTCATGTCAATTTCTCCATATTGATATAATACAAAGTATTTTTCCCTAAATTTAAGGTTGTGTCCTGATTCATTGTTTCCCTGCTCTCCTCCACAGCAACAAGGAGTTCGAATCTTTGTGATGCTCTACAAGGAGGTGGAGTTAGCTCTGGGCATTAACTCAGGATACAGCAAGAGAACACTGCTGCGCCTCCACCCCAACATCAAGGCAAGTACACAAGTGTAAAGGCCTTCTGCAGGTTCATAATGGCTGAAACGTTGCATTTCTTCTCTAAATTTTGGGATATTTTGTTCACCAGGTGATGCGCCACCCAGACCACGTCTCCTCCGCTGTGTACCTGTGGGCGCATCATGAGAAGATCATCGTCATTGATCAGTCGGTGGCCTTTGTGGGTGGGATTGACCTTGCTTATGGACGTTGGGATGACAGGGAACACCGGCTCACCGATGTTGGGAGTGTGACGCTCTCTCACTTGGAGCAGGTTACTTCTTCAATTTAGTGTCACTTTGTGCAAGAATCAAAACATTTTATAGACCTATTTTCCCATCATCACTCTCCACAGATACTTATCTCGTTTCTTTCAAATAGACTAAAGGATTTAATGCTCTGCTCACATTGAGAAAACCCTGCACAGAAACATACCCAGACAGGTGTTTAGAACCCTCCTCCCATGTTCTGATATTAGGTGCTAATTAACCTCCTTATAACCAAGGGTGTTCCCCAGGGAACCATTCTAGGGCCTCTCAAATTAATAACACTCTTAGCCACAATATCACAAATGCCTACTCCAACTTTTATGTTTCTGATAGAGTGATCTGCTGCTCAAAGTCTTCTTCTAACCAAGCTTTCTATCAACTGAATAACTTTTTAAAAACTTTTCTTAGTAAAAAATATTAAAAACCCAAAAAGAACAGAGGGAAAATGATCTAAAAATGAACCCAATAGTCATAATTAATATAAATTAACTGAATTAACTGGATCAGACTTACATTAAAGAAAGCAGCACAAGAGTGATAATACATCTGTTTTATTACTGTTTATTAGGCTGCAGCTGCCTCTCCCAGCATGGCTGCCCAAGCCAACGGCAGTGGTACGTTTTCCCAGAGCAACGGAAAAGGCGTATTCACTGTGGCAGACTCGATGGACCAGCCAAGGCTAAAGAGTCACGGGAGGTTGAGGAGGACCAGGATGAGCATCAGAAGACACCTGCAGAAACACGGGCTGGCCCATCCCGATAGCGACAGTGACCTGGAGCACGAAGAGTGTGAGTTTTGCAAAAGTGCATGCACAACACAGCAGATGCACAGAACACGCTTATGTCAGGGTGCATGGGTGTACTTTCACTTTAAAAAAACAAAAACTGCTTAGTCGACTTTATGTGCAGAGTGTGTGTCTCTGCAAAAATAAAAGATTTTTGCTCACCGGCGCTTAAATTATGTTGTGTTTTCATCCTTGCCTTCAGTATTTTCACATGGTTTTGATGAAACAGATACAATTTGTTTAGGTTAGCTTAGGCATGGTAAGACAGACTGTGAGCCACATGGGACTCTATCGGCTAATGATATTGGTATCTGCTGCCTCCATGTCTCCATCACATTCTGCTCTTTTTAAATGTAGTTTCATAGGATGATCTAAAGTGGCTCTTTTGATGTTGGAGGTTGCCGACACATGGGTTAGGTAAACAGTACTGTGTGTTACTGGTGTACGATTCATGCCATTTTGGGAATGACAGTGCTATGGAAGATGATAGGTGACAGAGTGAGGTAATCATCAATAATCAAAGCATCAGCTTTGCCCCCATAAAACTTTGCAAAGATTAATGAAATAGAAAACAGGAATTAAAGACAAATGAATCTAAAACTATTAGTTTAGGTTGTTTTTTGTCTTTCTATGTTAATCTCTTTTAAATACATTTCATCTTAAAATGTAAATTTTTACTAGGTTTATTTATTCCTTGCTTTTATTTTATTTATTTTTTTTATTTCCTTTCTTTCTATTACTTTAATAAGAACATTTATTATTATCTGTTTATCTTTATTAAATCAATACATGCATTCTTTCTTGTTAGCTATTTCTTTACTCTCTTTTTGTTAAATTAAAACATTTCTTCCATTGTTTTCATCATATTTGATGGTGGCGTTCGTGCTGATGCTTTTTTATCTGCCTCGGTCTCGTCAGTCTCTCGTATTATGTGGCCGTCAGAACTGCATCAAGAACAGCTGAAATTAACCTGTAATTAATGAGGTGTTATTAATTAACATGAACTCAAATGCTCCTGCTTAGAGGGAAGAAGGTGATTTGATGTGTGTTTTCATGGGCGCTGCGTTTAGGTTGGTCTGACAGCATCAGCAGCCATCAGGCTCTGATCCCCGGCAGGCTGTCAGAGCCGAGGGTGGCCATACCGCTCGGCCTGTGCCAGGCTGGTGAGTTGGAGGCAGGGTGGCTGCTAGATCGCCTGTTTTGCAGTGTGCTTTGCTGTGGTTTCAGCTTGACTGACATTTGATTCTGTTTGTCAAAGGTCAATCTAAGCTTCTATTTTTTTATTTAACTTTAATTAAGACACGACATTTAATCAAAAGAATAAATGTTATACCAGGAAAACAATTAGTAGAAATACTGTATGAGTTATCACTAACAAGCAAGCATTAACAGACCTGATTTAATGCTTCCACCTAACGGGCCTCTATGTGAACCATAAGTCCCGTTGATTTTCTAAACAAAACTAAAATCTCACCCAAAAGTCACAGTTTAATGTTCCCGATCGACTGACTGAGAGAGACTTGGAGCTTTTTATTGTCACTGTGCAGTTTCTTGCACAGCGAAATTGGGTAGCTGGACTACAAAGGTGCAAAAGTTAAAAAAAAAAAAAAGAGAGAAAACAATATACAACGAGGGAAAAATAAAAAGCAATATGTATGTGTACATATATACATATATGTGAGTGAACTATATACATGGTGTATGCATTGGAGACATTGAAACAGAAACATTGTGGGGCTGTATACAAGGGCACGTAATAACACGTTTTGATCAAACGACCAAAGGTTCTCAGTGCTGTTATCTAGTCCATTGCACCTGCACACGCAGTGAGCTGAGAGCATGAATACATTCATAAACGTCAAAAAAAGCTAAGAAATGGGGGAGTAAGGGGGAAAAAACGCACACACAGAGGGTGAAAACGTGTATTTGTGAGTTTAATGATAAGGAATCAACCAGCCTTCTCTTAAATAACTCACAGCTCAGTCTGATTGTGGCCTGTTTCAGATTTTCCCTTTAATGATATACCACAGCCTGTAATCACTTTCACTCCATTTATTTATTTTTTTAAACAAACACGTTTCTGAGCGTGTTTCGTTCCTGCAGTAAAACAGCTGCTGCAGGCTTTGTGTTTTTAGCTGCAGGAGGCATTTTGTTTGTTTGCCACGTTCATCTACGTTAATCCTGCTGATGTCATATCACAGGGAACGTGATGCAAATTAAACAATAAGGGCAGAAAAATCACCCCTGCTGTTGCTTCTTCTCTTTGTTTGCACATCTGATACAGTTGACCGTATGAATATGTTTTTGAAATGAGCCTCCAGCCTGGCGGGTAGGTGAAGTGATTGTAGTGCAAACAGGGTGAGTGGAGTTCAGTCTGCTTGCAGCCTCTATGTCCTGTCCTCCTTCCAGCTGCTGTTTCATGTCTTTAAAATGGCTGTTGAAGCATTTTCAACACCCATATATCACTGACAGAGTCTCCATGGCTCTCTAAGATAAGCTGCACTGTAAAATTGAATTAGTTCCCAGAACTTAAAAAGACTATGCAAACTCATTGCCTCAAAAAACAAAGTGAAGTTTACTTAAGATAACGTTCATTGCAGGTATACAGTACTAAGAATAGCCAGGTGTTTCTGGCACAATACTAAATGTTTACCCTCTGATAATCATTTCAAGTTCTACTAAATTAAAAAATAATTTGTGCTAACTTACTTAAAAAAATCACATTATTTTTTTATCATCCTTGAAATTTCTAGTACAGCATTTATATTAATATAACACTGAATACAAGTATCATTCAAAAAGAACTCATTTGCTTTCTTAAACATTTTTTTTCCTGCATTTGCTGTAGAACAGACCTCAAAGTAGACAATCTCAGGCTCCCTCCCCACCGGAGAGGCGACATTCAATGTCCCACCTGTCAGTCTGGATAGCCCTGACCACCACCCAACACACATTAATGTCAGGAAAGCATATTTTTAAAAAGAGCTATGTTCAAGAACTTTTCATTGTGATTATTTGTATAATAATTTGGACACAAAGCAAATTTAACTGTTCAAAAACTTGCAGACTTCATTATATATTGTGCAGACAGTGTGGACCCTCTAAACCAGGGCTGGGTAACTCCAGGCCTCGAGGGCCGGTGTCCTGCAGGTTTTAGATCTCACCCAGAGTCAACACACCTGAATCCAGTGATTAGTTCATTATCAGGCCTCTGGTGTAGACACCTCTGCTCTAAACTAAGTTTGTGCGATATGATTTTTCAAGAAATGCAGATTAAACTGTCGTTGTTTGTATTTACTTACACAGGATGTCTTGTGGAATTAACTCATCAGTGACTGCATAGTGCAGTCATAACGCAACTCTAATATCAGAAGGCAGGAAACGATCAATAAAGAAACAAGTTCCCCAAAGCAAAGATCAAATGAAACAAGAAGTAAAACGGGTTGATCTGCAGTATAATTACAGTTGCAGTTATTAGCAATTGTCACTGACAATTACTAATATATTGGAAAACCAAAATACTTCCCACTCAGGTTATGTCTCTCTGTCCAGCAGCTGCTTTTCTAGACTCAGTTTGATAAGTAAGAGTTTGATGTAATGTGTGCTGTGCTGGTCCTGAGCCTCAAAGACTGTAAGAAGCAAGCAGAGGGAGAAAAACCATTTAGAAGCTGATTTGATCCTTAATAGCTGTGCAGACCCCATACAACCACATTAGACTAACACATTTAGTATTAAAAACATCATCTATTGCTGTGTCTGAATGTGTGTTATTGGCACTGTCAGTTTAGGCCTAAAGAGATATGTGTGTTAAATTAGGTGGTTTTATTTTTTAATGTAATGATTACATGCTTGTTAAAAGAGTCCATGTCCAACTTGTGGGATCTTTATCCCACATAAAAATGTATAAAACGACTTCAGGTGACTGTTGTCTAAGGAGCTTGGAAAGAACTGTTGTTGTTAATTGGCGCTACATAAACAACATTTAATAATTTAATAAAAAGCCAATGCTCATGTAAAGGTATTAAACCTATTTTTAAATGGCAGGCTTTTTTTTTGTTTGATTGTATGAAAGTGTACTTTTCATTTGATCTATGACCTCAGTAAACACTTTCCAGATCAGTTTATGGCCTCTATTGATCCACGGCCACTATTAAAATATGGTCCTTATTTGTATCACTTTGGACAATAAATCTCACGTACCGTGCTGACTCCATCCATCTCTGATATACAGTTTAACTGTGGTGTGTGCTTGGATGTGTATTTTTGTCAGCAGCAGTATCTTTGAAAATCCCACCATGAAAATGGTGCGTTGTTTAAACAGCACAGGTGCAACATCAGGAAAACTGAAATGCTCAAAGAAGAGACCGTTGTTATCATTGTATATTGACCATATAATGGTTTCAAATAAGTATAATAAGAACTGGTCAAAAATGAACTCCCCAGGTTGGGTGAACTCACTGAAATAGCTTTTATAAGAATAGTTCATTGTCTTCTTTTGATGATAGATAATTGATCAATATCAATTGTTTTTTAGCCTCTGACCCAGTGCAAAATGAGCCTGCGGGGGTCAGAGAGTTGCATGGGAACACGCGATTCTGGCACGGGAAAGACTACTGCAACTTTGTGCACAAGGACTGGATTCAGCTAGATAAGCCTTTTGATGGTAAGCACATCATTGATGGTCTCACTCTTGATGCAGGATGCTTTTCTTTAGGTCTGAACTTCCTGTTTCTGCTTCTTTAGATTTCATAGACAGGCACAAAACTCCCAGAATGCCTTGGCATGACATCGCCTCAGTGGTTCATGGGAAAGCAGCTCGGGATGTGGCCAGACACTTCATCCAGCGGTGGAATTTCACTAAGGTTGGGGGTCATGCTGCTGCTGCTTCAGTCTGAATAAAAATGACAGAACTGGGAAAGTTGTGATCAAAAATTATGTGATCCCTGGTTGAACTGACTTGCACTAAACAAAGTCTGCTTGATTTTCATGACTGTAGAAGAAAAAGTTGATGAGATCTCTTTTCTGTTGCATTACCAGCTTGTGAAGCCAAAGTACCGCTCCCTGTCATACCCATATCTGCTGCCCAAGTCTCACACCACTGCTGGAGAACAGCGATACCAAGTCCCCAACTGCATCCCCACCAAAGTACAGGTTAGTAGAGGTACTAACCCCCAAGTAGGCTATTTTGGGGTTGTTGTTATTTTTGCTGGCTTAGCTAATAGTCATCTGGTGTCAGTTATGTGCCTTATTCTTCGGTGAATTGATTAGTTTTACATTATTTGTAAAAAGTTGAAGCTACAAACACTGGTTTATTATATACTGTAATATACATTATTATGTAGTTTGTTGTGTCCGGATCAGCCGGTTTCTCACTTTTCAGACAGGAGCTTTATAATTATTAAGCCAGAACTTTGCCACTTGAACTGACGTGGCGTCCCCCAGAGCTCTGCCTTAGGTCCAATTATGTTTCTATTCAAGTCAATTCAGTTTTATGTATATAGCGCCAAATCACAACAGCAGTCGCCTCAAGGCGCTTCATATTGTACAGTAGATCGTACAATTGTACACGATTCCTTTTGCACACACATCCTTTCATTTCCATGAAGATAATATTCAGTGATTCATATCAAATAACCTTCGTAGAGTTTGACTGCATTGTCTTGTGGTCAGTTTAGGATCACATCAGTTGTGAATAAGATCTTTATTGTCCTTGCTTGGGGTTCTTCCCCAACTCAGAGGTAGAAATCCACTGTTTTCTGGCAGAGAACCAAGACCTCGTACTTGGAAACTGTACAAGGTCAGACTTGGAGGTGCTGACTCTCATTCCAGCTGCTTCACGTTCAACTGCAAAATACCTGCTGAAGATCACACTGAAATCAAACCAACAAAACATCATCTGAGATACAGTTCAGAGGTTCCCAAAACATAAAAAAGGAATGTTAAAAATGTTATAAATTTTCTACATAGTTATTTGTTTGTAATTTATTTGCTAACCCACATCAGGTTATTCAGCATGGAAAAATTGAGCAGAATAAAATCAAAATATGGGAATAAATGGGAATGCCAACTAGCTGATAACCAAATATAGAAACATGTTCACAAGGAACAGTTTCAAGCTTTTTTGTAAAAGCTGAAATAAACATAAAAAGGTAATAAATCTTGTCTGTGAAGTTTCCTCTGAGTGACAGGAAACAGAGTCTGTGACTTATTCCCATCGCTAATCTGTGTTCCCTCAGATCCTGCGCTCAGCTTCAGATTGGTCTGCTGGCATCAAATACCATGAAGAGTCCATCCACAATGCCTACGTTCACGTCATCAAGAACAGCCAGCACTTCATCTACATAGAGGTTTTCATTTTTACACATATAACTCCTTCCTGTAGTAGAAGTATACAACAAAAGTAGAAATTGTTTCTAAACGCTGCAACATAGAAAGATACCAACTTGATTTTTAAAGCTTCAGCCTTATTTTGGCTTCATGTTCTTGCAGAATCAGGTCTGCGTATGCAGCATGAAGCTTTGATATCCATAGGAGCACTTCGCTTTTCTTCACTGTGCAGAAAATATTTGTGACCTTTGTACAGGATATAAGAATGTTTCTGTTTTTATCTCCCAGAATCAGTTCTTCATCAGCTGTGCCGACAACAAATATGTTTTCAACCAGATAGGAGACGCGATTGCAGAGCGCATCATTCGTGCGTACAGGTAAAACACAGATGCACACGCACACAGCGTAACGCTGAAAGAACACACAGTTTGTCGATGTTTGTGTGGCTGCTGTGTGTTTAGAGTAAAAACACTCCAATGGACTCGACACTCGCTCTGGTTTATTGTGACATTATTTCCTAGAAACACAGTGTTTGTGTTGCTCTGTGTACCTTCCACATGTTTAACAGATGAACTCGGTCTGACACAGTCAAAGAGCTCTTTGGATACTTTCCTTTTGGTTCTCCTCTCTGTGATGTTTTGCTGGCGGGAAGTTTATTCTATCCTGCAGAAACACAAACCTGCCCCGACGTCTCTGTGGCTTCAGTTTATAAACAGTCTAGGATGGGTTTTTGATGAACCTTCCAGCTTTAGTGGATGCATACGCAGGAAAACATGTGTAGCATAATTAATGCATAATTCATTTAAAGATCTTTAAAATGGCCACACTCTGAAGTTCAAATTCTTAATCAAATCTTTTTATTTACACTATAGCAGATGTGGGTTTTTTTTACCCGCATAGATACGTTTTTATCTGAGTTTATGCTTCACATCTGTTTTTGCACCAACTTCCTGGGCTCAAAGTCAAAGTTGTGCACAAGAACAATGTCCATTCTGGAAAATTCACGGACTGCTTGTTGTTGTACAGTTATTTAGAGGATTGTTTTGATTTTATAGTCATGTTTAGAAGGACTGAAGTACCTCTTCCTCCTCTCAAGTTACTGAGCTCGTTAAAATAGCCTTTAATGAGTGAAGCGCGAATATAACCCTCTACCAAACTATTGGATATTTCGGATGTTCTGGTCCTGGAGGCACTGATCTTTGTTTGATGGCATCTTGGATAAGGTTGCCAAACGGATGGACAGTTGATGGATGTTTAATCACCACCTGAAGTGTCAAGCCTGGTAGCGAACTCTGCAGTTGAGGGAAAAGCTGCCAATCATTGGATGTCATCAAATAAAGACAAACGAGTCTAAAATATTGTGAAAAGCTTCATAAATATACTGAAATGTTGTGATTTTCTATGTGTGATTTTTAGGGCGGGTAAAACGTATCGTGTTTATGTGGTGACGCCGCTGTTGCCGGGCTTTGAAGGAGACATCAACACTGGAGGCGGCAGCGCCATCCAGGCTGTCATGCACTTCAACTACAGGTGTGTGTGTGTTTGTAAGTAACAAAGAATGAGCCATGTTAAACCACTGCCACACCTTACCTTTTAACACACACACCTGTTAGATCTGCCGTGTGTGTGGGTGCTGTGTGCCTTCACTCCGTTCCTTTTTTTGTTGAAGCATTTTTTTCTCGCCCACATCCTTGAGTAAACAGGCAGCGCTTCCTGTTCAAACATGCTGACACACACAGAGCCTTGTGTTGTGTGGAATGTGGACTTGCTGCTAATCCTCCTCTGTCTCTCTGTCCCTGCAGGACCATGAACAGAGGAGACCACTCCATCATTTCCCAGCTCAAGAAAGAGAGTAAGTCAGCACTAACAGCAACACCCTGATGGTTACAGGGTGTCACGTAGCCGCTCTGGTTGGGACTATGAGCTCTCTTTGCACTGTATGCACTGTATTTTCCATCATTGTGTCACAGCCTTTAACATATGTAGGGTTAAGTTAATAAATTAGTTCTGAAAAAAGCAGTTTATTTACAGTCAGCTGAATCTTAGGTAGACTTTTAATCTCAAATCCTGTTTATCGTGTATATTTGTGCAGTAATGCCTAAAGCTTGGTTTATACTTCTGCGGGAAATCTACGTCCTAACTTGTGTAGTAACCAGAAACTCCTTTTATCCCTAAAATGACACCGTCCATGCCATTCAAGTCATTGCAGCGCAGTGTTAAAATGGGATTCCAGTTACAGTGTAGATTGTTACAGTTACAGTAACTTCAGCAATGTTTTCCTGTAAATTGTAGTTGTAGCAATGAAGCTCTTACCTGAGTCAGTTTGAACATTTCGTAGTTCCCTCGCTCACTTCGGTTTCATTTGTATATCACCAACTCACACTTTTATATTGTAAGATAAATAATCGATAGTATTAGCCAGAGAAGCGCATCAGTCAGTTCCTTATGAGCAAACACTAGGTGACGGTGTGGATTTTCTGCTCTTTCTATACAATTTCAATGATCAAAACCCCCAAACTGCTAAAATACTGATGTGATTGTAACTGTGTGGTGTTTGCTTGCAGTGGGAGATAACTGGATAAACTACATCTCCATCGCTGGTCTGAGGACTCACACTGATCTGGAGGGGAAGCTCGTCACTGAGCTCATCTATGTCCACAGCAAGATGCTCATCGCGGACGACAACACCGTCGTCATCGGTGAGCAGCTTCAACTGAGTATAGGAATTAAATTCCACCCTGAACATGTATAATAGAGAAGCGAGAAATGAGAGCTGCAGAGTGAGACGTGTCAGAAGATTTTAGATGTTTTTAAAATGGTTCAAAACAAAGTCACGACTCAGTTTCCACAAGATAAGACCGTTTTCAAAGATGGAGAGAGATGAAATCAAACACCTGTTTCTGATGAGAGTTTGTCTTTTGTGCAGATTAGTGGAAGATGCTGTGCTTTACAGGAAGCTGATGATCTATTCGGTTTATAAGTTCATTTAAAGACGCGTGCTTCCACAACTCTGGTTTTATTTGGAAATTGCTATAAGAGTTTTAATAATTTAATTCAGAATTACAGAATTTCCAATAAATAGTATAATTTATACATTATTTTGATCACTGATGTCATAGTAGCTGTAAAAGACAATAAGTTTTCTTATTTTTGCAAATAAATGTTTGAAGTAAAAGACAAAAATGAGTGAATCTAAGGAAATTACTGAAGTGGATTCCTTAGATTTGACTTCTTGGTTTGTGTGTTATAAAATCATCAGGATCATTTCATGTAAACAACCAAACGCAGGGTATTACATTTTTGTTTGTTTGTTTTAATATTAAATGATGCTGTTTAAAAATGTTACCTTCTTACTGTGGACAGTTTCAGAGTTTCAGGCGCTTGAATTAAAATCTCGAGGTTTTAGTTCAGGTTTTAAACCCACTGTGGGAGGGCACCACTTGTGGCCACAAGTGGCGTCATCTAAAGCCACTTTTTTATATATCGAGATATAAAATGAGACTGATGGGTTAATTTGGGAGGCAATGATTGAGTTTCTCAGATGTTTTCATAAGAAAGGCCCAGAGTGTTGTGTACGGATAATCTGAGAGTCGTTGACACCCGGACGGATGTGGTGGTGATGGGGAGGAGAGTTAGTACAGTAGATTTCAAAGGCAGAATTATCTGATAATGTGGTGACATCAGTATTATAAATATTGGTTGACAATGTGGGGAAGTGATGGTTAAAATAACAAAAATACTCGGCCAGAATAAAGAGATAATCTGAGGGAGCAGAACTTCCTCCTCCAAACTTCATCTCAAGATCTCTTTTCTGTGAATCATCTCTAAGCTTAGGTGATAGTTGGCAGTAACTCTTGACCACTGAACAGTGTCAGCATCCTATAATACTGTCAGGATATGTTGCTGATGTCTTGACTGTTTTGTTGCTGTTTGCATCGTAAGTAAATTTAGGAATAAATGCGTTTTTCTCTGTTTTTAAATGGAAAGTTGGTGCTTTTATTTTGCCCACACTCACAAAGACAAGTTTAAAAGAAAAACATTTCCCTAAAAAGCTGAATTAGCACAAGAAAGTAAAAGTAAACTTTTATTTAACAAAAACTCTCCTGTTGAATTAATTGTAATTAAGTCTTTTAGTGTCTCGTGGTAGTTTTAGTGAAATGTATTTGTTTAGCTGCAGGTCTTATGATTAGGATGTGATTCTAACATAAAGTGAAGTGAAAACCTCCAGTACACTCAAACTGGCTGTGAGAGAGCTGCAAACAGCCTGAACAGCAGAAACCTAAACAGTCTAAAATCCAGTGTTGCAGCGCCCCCTGCTGGTGCTTTCTGTCCCCTGACGCCTGGTTTGATCCTCGGTTTCTTCAGGTTCTGCCAACATCAACGACCGGAGCATGCTGGGAAAGCGGGACAGTGAGGTGGCGGTGATCGTGGAGGACTCGGAGATGGTGGACTCGGTGATGGACGGAGAGCCGTACAAGGCGGGAAAATACGCCCTGCAGCTCCGGCTCGAGTGCTTCAAGTACTGAAAAATGTGCAATTACACATTAGAAAGGCTTATTTGACAGAAACACTGATTATTTAATGATGATGATAACTGGAAACATACATTCTCAAATCAGCTGTCCAACGCTAACGTGGTGAAAGAATGGGAGGTTCAGTCCCAGCCTGAAGGAGCGTGTTTGAGGCAAAACCCTTCTTTCAGATTCATTTAATATTAGTGCATTACTGCTCTCTTAACCTCCTTGTTTTCTGACATGGATTCTGCTCTTCACCACCTCTCACTGGGTGCAGATTTCAAACTTCTCAGACTTTCAAACAGTCTCAGACTGCACACCTCTGCCAGTTTGTAAATTTCCCTTCACATCACGCACGACTTGAGTTTCTGCATCCATACTGACATCTAGATCCTGATTAGTTAGTTACATTGTTGTCTTTCAAAAAGAAAAAAAGAAACCAGAGAACAGATAAAAAGAGGTGTGATAGTGCAAACATCCACACAGTCACTGCTTCTTAATATGTGGTTCAATCCATGAAATTAAACAATCCAGATGTGACTGAAGTGCAGCCTTTAAGCTTTAAGTTATGCTATATTGTATCCATTTTTATACATAGTCCTTATTTGCCTTTTAAATTCTTTTCAAGTTTGTCTCGAAGTAAATGTGTAATTTTTGTATGACTATTATATTCATTTTCTACCCTTTAAGTCTCTCGGTTGTTTAATGTTATGATGAAATGTAAAGATTTTAAAGCAGGTTGTTGCTCTGTTTTTACTTATTATATTGTTCAGTATATCTTTGTGTGTCTCACCCTCCTCCTGTGTCCATCAGGACGATCCTCGGCACTTACACAGATCCCACCATCGATGTTTCGGATCCAATCAGCGATCACTTCTACAAGGAGGTCTGGATGTCCACCAGCGCTCGCAACGCCTCCATCTACCAGCGAGTGAGTGTACTCCTTTGTATTCAGCTCAACTTTTTCTTTCTTTTTCTAAAATATATTTTTTACATGAGTTTTCTATTATTTAATGGATGATTTAGTCAATATTAAAACTACAAGCATATCAGCTGAAGGTAAAGCTGAACTTTTCCACTTGCTGTCACACAGTCATGGAGGAATACTATAACTACATAATCAGTCATAGATCCTGAATAATGACATGAAAAAATTGCTCCAAGCTCCTGTTTCTCTCCTGCTCCTCCAGGTTTTCCGCTGTCTGCCATCCAGCGACGTCCGTAACATAATGGAGTTGGAGGGCTACCTGGCCAAGGCCGGCCTGGACAAGGAGGACCCGGCTCGGGCTCAGGAGGAGCTGAAGAAGATCCGTGGCTTCCTCGTTCAGTTTCCTCTTCAGTTCCTGTCTGAACAAAACCTGCTTCCACCCATCGGCTCCAAGGAGGCTATGGTGCCCATGGAGGTCTGGACCTGAGGCAGAGGGGGCACGTCTGTGTTCGTTGAGTGGAAGGTGGATAGAAAACACTCTGACGCCATTCTGGAGGTCTGACGGGGCTCTGACCAAAAACAGATGAGGTCATGCTGGAGCTTTTTAAATGTTATGATCTCTGTTTCACATCATAGATTATAGCTCATGATTGCATGTTAAGAAGACAGCATCTCCCTGAGTTGAGACTCTCAGGAGACATTTACTTTTAAACTGTAATCTGATCATGGCAACATGAGGAGTTCTCAGTGATGAGTATTTGGATTTAGACTCTCCACAAACACACAGACCGATGTCAAAAATGCTGACATGTTCACAGAGAGCAGAGACTGGAAAAATGAAGTAATCATAGATAAAATCATACATGAAGTTTAAATGATAAATAAATGTATTGACAACAGGCAATTTATGTGATTTAAATAGATTACCTGGCAGCCTCAACAGGCGTGCCACAGGAAAACAGGTGTGGTCAAAACCGTTTAAAATGGTTGTGTCACACAAGGAAATCACAGAAATCGGAGATTCTTTAGAAACACCTACTAATTACTGTGATGAGCTTTAAGCTGCAGCTTTAGAGGAATGTCTGCCCTTAAGGCAGAAATATTTCTGGATACTCATGTCAATAAAGCAGGAACTAAAATTTTGTCCAACCAGGCTTTTGTGTGTTTGTTCAAACCCACATTTGTTTGAGTTACACTAATCTGAAAAAACTCTAATAAGCTCCAGTTTCTAAACGAATATACGAGACCACACCTGAACATACATCAAGCAGCCACAACATTAAACCTTCTGACAGGTGAATCACATCTTGTGAAAAAACAGTGCTTTGCTGAGAAGCTTTGAGTCCTGGCATCCCATCAAAAGATAGTTGCAGACTAAATGCATACACCCTTTTATGTTACCAACACTCCCTGACAGCAGCGGTCTCGTCCCAGCATGATGAAACATGACGCAAAACCTTCCCGGGAACACGATCTCCACCTAGAGGCCAAAACTTCTAAACTCCACTAAAATCTGGTCGACCATCAGCAGGATGAGCCAGAGCAGGCAGAGCAATCAATGCAGCCCACATTATTAAAGGACAGTCATTAGGGTCGGGCATGGACCTCAAGTCCTGGGCAGTTTTTGCTTTGTGGAGGAGACCACTGCTGTTGCAACGGGTGGTAGCATGTAGATGTGCATGAGCTTGGTCTGCAGAAATCGTGATACATACCAGGGCCCTGGGGCAGAATCTTTAATTGCATCAAAATTACAAATGTTATTCATTTAAACTGCCAGGACTTCTGTTCTCACAGCATGGGGTGACCACATTATGACTGTCCCCACTTTGTGACATCATACAGAGCCAATAGTGGAAACATTTTTATAAACGGAGGGTTTGGAGCAGTGTGAGTTTTGGGCTCAGCCATGTTTAACATGACTATCCACCATCTGATTTATGACAGAAGGTGGACAGACCTAAATGTTGTGGCTCTTTGGTGTGTGTTACTTTCTGTGTTTAGTAGCTCCAAAAACCAGAATTGACTCTTTGTTACAGACATACAGCAGTTTTGATTACAGCCTTGTAAACGTCAACTCCAGCATGGCGTCAGCTGTGATGTAACATCTATGAACCTAACCTTACGATGTTCAAAGACTGAGAGAGACTCCACAGCTTCCCAGAGCTCATATGTGCACACAGGTTGCTTCTGAACAGAAGCAACAGACATGGGCGTACAAACCAGCAACAGAGGGAGTGATGGACTCTACAGTGCCTGAAAATCTAGGCCTCGTGTTTACAGGAAAAAATGAAATTCCCCTGTCACCGTGAAGCTATTACTCTACCTTTTTTGTTTGTTTTTTAAGTACAGCTTGAGCCTCCGTTCTCTAACAACACTATGCAACGTCCAGCTCTGACTCTTCTGCTTTCAAAAGACACTAAATCGTTAAATCCAGCAGAGCAGAGGCGGGGATGAAGAGCCGGATCGAGCTGTCGGGCGTCTCTGCACATGTTTTCCTTTTAAACTTGTCTCATGTGGCTGCTTTTAATATTTATGTCAAACAGGAAATCAAACGTGCCAAAGATGACGGACTGTACGCTGATGTTAACACACATTCCTCATACTGTGGATTCTGCATGACTTAAGCCTCAAGTGACCTACGTTTATACCAGCTGTACTGATATAGCTCTATGTTGCTGGTTTCTAATTTCCTAATAATAATTTTCTGGAAACCACTACTGTAACTTGGTGATTGGGGGATTTAAATAATAATAAATATTTATTTATTACTTGTGTGTAATTGGGAACATTTTTCTAGATGTAATAAATTATTTTCATTGGTTGACTTTTAGAAAGACTCCAGTTATTGAGATCAATTCATACAACGTGTCACTATTTCCAGGAAACTATTAGGAAATTATAGACTTGTACAAAGCTATTTTATTTTGGAGAAGCATGCATGAAGAGTTTATTAAATTGCTGCATTTCCTTTTGTGTCAGAAAGCGGAAATTTCCCACAATGGCTAACTTTGCATTAACAGGTAATACTGGTTTGTCACTGGTATAATGGATGTTTTATGTCCACCAGGGGGCGGTAGAACAACATGTTACCACTTTAGTAAGTTGTTGTGATGACTGTGTCTGCAAACTGTTGCCAGTTTAGACAAGCAGCAGGAATAAAGACACATGACTGTCCATTACTGCGTTCACCTGCTGAATATCCATCAAATCTAATTCGGAAAGTTATGATGCCAAAGTCTGTCACTGTTCCAGATGGTGATTCCCAATGTTTGGTTGACTGAACGATTGAACTGTGGTGCTTGGATAGATCTCCCCTTGGTGAACTTGTGTGTGCAGCGTTGCTACCATGAGACACTGCAGTCACATGTTTTTGCTACCATGAAGTCAATCAAAGCTCTCTTATCTTAGATCAGGACGTCTGCCTGTGATACTTGTGATACTATTTGCATTCTGCCTTTTAGTCATTTTAAATTATCCGGTGTTAACAGTCATGGGGGATCTAAAAGAGTAGCTTCTGTCACATTTTCACAATCCTGAATCAACTATTCACCCCAAAAGTCAAACTTTCACTCTTTCAGCTGCATATTTGGTCTCCACCTACTCTAAGAATTGCCTCTTACAGTTCAGCTGCTACATGTAACACTATACTGATCGGCTACTTGGATAGTCTGTGTAGAGTTGAGGAGAATCCAACAAACAAAAGCCTTCAATGCTTGTGGCGTTCCTTTGAAATTGGATTAAGTGTTGGTCCTATTTGGAACAGAACTGCACTTTGGTGTAAAGTGCGACGAAGTCAGACCACAAGACTTTCATGATTTCATATTGACTTTGTGGACTTTGACTGATTTATGTCAAAATTTGGGTAAATATCACCGTGACCATGTCCATGTCAAAATAGACAATTTCAGTTTTAACCTTTTTATTGCTCAAATCAGCCCTAACTTCTGGTGATTAAAAGAGGACTTTTGTGGATGCAAACATGGCTTCACCTTGTGGAAAATATGTCTTTAAGTGCGTTATCAAGAAGATATTACACCAGCTTTGTCTTTGTACTTTGTTTCTGCTCCCCTCAAGTTGCCAAAAGATATTATTGCAGGTTTGGAATATTTACAGTTAAATACCTTCTGATTAACCAGATTCTGATGCATGAAGCCTCATGCATCAGAATCTTCTGATCTTCTAACACATCTGGAACGCAGCATCACTATTAGTGTCTTCCTCGTTGGTCTGTTCCTCTGCATGATGCTGTTTTGTGCTGTAAATTTGAAATGTAAGGATCTTTACTGACTGCAGCTGACAGCATGACAGCAGCTCGTTGCCATTAAACCGTCACGGACAAACGTGTGAACTTTATAAGCTGAACAGTTTTCTTTAAAGCCATTGTTGAAGCTAATCGTGTGTCTGTCTGTAAGATAGACCTGATACTTTAATGTTGTTGGAAATTGGACCTTAAGTGTGCTCTTTCTGTTTAGTCTTCCTCTCTACCTCCCTGTGTTTCTACCTCCTGGTCCAGCGCTTTCTCAGCTCCTCACCTTTTCAGCTTTTGTGATATCAGATTAAATCTAAATCAGAAGCTTAAAATATAAAAGGCTGAGCTCAAATCAATCAACTTAAACACAGAAATATATCTGAAATCTGACTGTTTGCTCGTGTTCTTTGAATCTCAGCTTTTCTCTCGTCTGCCTTTGTTTTTGCTGTATCTCTATAAAAATGCACTATTTGCACAGTTTGTTTCTTTGTGGCAGCCCCTTAAAGTGATCTGCACATCATGTGTTGCTTTTTGAAATGATGGATTAAATAAATGAGGTGTTAACAAGTCATTGAAAAGCATCTGATCATGTTGTTCAGTGATTCCTTAGTTCAGTTCAACTCAGACTTATACTGAGACGCTCAGTAGCATCTTCTTTAGAGTTTTCTGTCAATCTACACAGAGGCACAAGCACTCACTGTGCTGGATCTATATGGGCTGTTCAGCACCTACGATGTTAAATATTAAAATGTTTTCATTATCAAAGTCTAATTCTTTAGGATTTAAACCCTTGTATGGAAATACATATTTTTTCATGATATCACAATTGTTCTTTTTTGTTGAATGAAATTCAATATTTCTTTTTATTCATAAAAGATTAACATTTTTTTTCCTGTAATTAAAATGGAAAGTTTAAAGTTTGTGAAATGGGAACGTCCAGCTAAGAATCCACTGTAGAAAAATACATTTTAAATACATTTTAAAAACACCTTTTATTTCTTAATAACATGGTATACATTTTTAAATTCTCATCATCTATTTCTCAAAGTTATAAAATGCACAAATGTCTTTAAAACTGACAAAAATGCTAAATTCATAACATGAAATGCTGAAATTAATGTGATTAATGTGAGTAGTTTTATGGCTTCATTTATTGGTAAATGTTTGGAAACTTGTTTAAATATTAATCATTTCATTCTGTTTCCCTGCCTTTCTTTTGTCACATGATGGAAGTGTTACTTAAAAAAAAAAAATCCTTTCTTTCAAACCAGGGGTCTCAAACTCCAGCTAGACGCCGGTTAGCTTAGCATTGCACAAAATTTGAAAGCACCAGGAAAACACACAAGTTCAGTTCAGTACAGGTTTATTTATACAGCACTAAATCACAACAGGACTTTCTACTGAAAGGTAATTTATCCTAAAGAAAATCACCCCTACTTGTGGCTCGTGTATGTGAAGGAATACAATGCAATCTGGCCCTTGAAGCTGCTTTTTTTGTTAGGGGGATTTGTTTGTTGTTCTTCTTTAAAAAGCAAAAAATGATTTAATATGAAGGCAAAATACAAGTTTACATTTGCAGTTTAAAATGAAAGAAACGGCGAAAAGAAAAACACTACATTTTTGGATTTCTGGATGTTTTCTTATTTATTTGTACTACTTTAGCACTAAAGTGGCCAGCAGGGACCCACAGCTCATTTAAGATTGAGTCCCTGTTACAAACCAATGCTTTAGTTTCTTTTTACTCAAATCTACTGTGACACACACCAGTTTAAATGTTTTTATTTACATGACTACTTTTTAAAAATCTCCCGTCAAATGGAACAAAACTGTGATGCGCAATACAAACATCAGTTGAACTGGATCCACAACAAGAACAAACAAACTCTATGAAAGAAAAACGGCATATCAGAGAAATCGAGTGGAAACGTTCAGATGGCTACAATTTAAATTCCATAAGAAGCCCATAAACACTCACTCCTCTGTGACGCTGGGCTGATCATTGTCAAAAAACTCAGATGTGGATTACTCCAGATGTGAAAGTGAGCACTGACAAATTCTCCCTGTTTGATAAAACTCACAGCAATCACCTGAAGTATTAAAGAAATCTTCTTATGGAATTTGTTGACATGAAATGAAAAACACATAACAAACAAACATCCAACACTGCCTTATAAGGAAAGATGATGGAAATCAATCTGTTGGTAGGAAACCGTGACCCTGGTATCAAAGACTATCCACCATAAAGAGACACCTGCAGTACTTCACAGGTTTTTACATATTTTATGGAAATAAACCACAGAGGCTTTAAATAACTACAGGTCATCTGCATGTTGGTCCAGTTCTATCTTTGCATTCACAGTGTTAAATAAACCTTTAAGGCCCAATTCTTGGATGTGTTTCAAATGCACGTTTGACACTTGAGAATACAGATGTAGAAAAATACAATCTACACAATCAAAACTGAACAGCATCACCTCTGTTTTTGTTGGCATTTACGTCTTTTTCTAGTTACTTTTTACAGCAACTGTAACGGCAGTCTCGCTTTTCATGCCCCTCTGAGTTTGGCAGGAGATTTACAAGAATCGATCGACCTGTGAAATATATTTCCATTATGCATATATGATTAAAAAGACAACATGGTTTAATGTGATCAGGAGGAAGTAAACTTACGTGTCTTTTCAAAGGTTCAGGTTGGACTCTATAAATCGGGGGGAAAACTTCTACTGTTTGTCCTCACACACGGAGTTCTGTAAAAAGAAGAAGTCATGCATTTATAAACAGTGCACTGAAACTGTTACACAACGCAGTTTGTCAATATGACGTTCCAGCTAGAAGCCGGTTAGCTTAGCATTGCACAAAATCTGAAAACAACAGGGAAACACGTGAACTAAGCAAACAGTGAAGAAAGTTCAGTTCAGTACAGGTTTATTTATACAGCGCTAAATCACAACAGGACTTTCTACTAAAAGGTAATTTATCCTAAAGAAAATCACAGCAAGCACTTGGCGACAGCGGGGAAGGAAAAACTGCCTTTTAACAGGAAGAAACCTCCAATAGAACCAGGCTCAGGGAGGAGCAGCCATCAGCACTGAGTTGTTGTATTAGTTAAGAGTGGTTGAGATTTGTATTTATATCTCTTTCTTTGTATTATGTTTTAGTCTCCCCACAGAGTCACACTGAATCTTGTCCTCAAACCCTTTTTAGGTCACGTCCTATTTTACTTTGACTTTGTGCCTGTTTGATCCTGGTGTTTGCTGGAGTTTGGTTGTTGTTTTGCTTCATGAACTTTGTACACTTGGAGTTACCTCTAATTTTAGACCAGCTAGCATTTTCTTAATAAAGGTATCAGAAAGCAAGACAAAGACAGGGAATTAAGGCACCTTTAATCATGCTTACTTCACATTTTCATTCTCCAATTTAGATCCGATCAGCTCCTGGTTGCAGTTGTGTTTCATCAGCAGAAACTTGGCTGTGGGAAACTTCGGTGCGTCCATCTGTAGCTCATCACTGAAAGACAGATTCACTCAGTCACTTTGGCTAAAAGAGAAAAATGTAGCCTGGCTGCAGTAAAAGTACAGAAGATCAATAAAGTCAGTCATTCGAGGGTTGAGGATTTAGCAGCTGCCCTCGGAGTGTGCTGAACTGAAACAAGTTTGTGTTTTATTACTTAGAAGTTATAAGCTATATTTAACAGTTTGCACCATGTTACTTCTTTGGGACATTTTCTACATACAGCTGGCATCAATCTATAGTCAGTTGCAGATAGTTTCAAATAGAAAGTCAAGAATATCGTGCACGGGCACTGTGACCACCAGCTCTTAATCATCCTTTACATTTAGTGCATTTATTCTCAAGACTGGTTGGTATTAAGTGATTTTACACATGTACGGATCCACGTTCGGAACAGCCAGCTTCTCGTGTCACTGTAACAGCTGAATGTTAAATGTTGTCTCACTCTGTATGTTTGTGGTAATAACTGAAGCACCGACTGATGGGACGCTTTGTGAATGTGGACCAGCTGGTCGCTCCAGTCTCTGCTATGTGCTTCTCTGCAATGTTTCCATCCTGGTATCCTTCACGGGGCGCCATTTTGACTGGTTCAAAGCACCTGAATGAGATCAGGAAGATAAACAACTGAGCAAAACTGTTCACTGTTAGAGAAAGTATGCAGATGGTTTAGTCTGTAAGAATGTGGAACCACTTCAAACATTCATTACATCTTATGAGCTCCACGAATAATTATAGTTACAGCATAGCATCTAAGTATTTCTGAGATAAAGCTGCGTCCGTCGCATAGAAAGAGACAACCATTCATTCTCATCCATGTAGTTATTCATTTAAAAAAAAAATACATTTTGTTGGTTTATTAATAATATTTTTTATATGCATGCCCTTTCATTATTATTTAGAATCACCAATTAACCTAACCCCACTAAAGGCATGTTTTTGGACACATGGGGAGAACATGCCATCTCCACACAGGAGGACCCAGCCAGTGGAGTCACACTCAGGACATTCCTGCTGTGAGACAACAGTGCTAACCACCACAGCACCGTGCTGCCTGCCGAAACAACAACTGTATTTTTTATCTTCTTTTTTCTTCTTCTATTTTTTGCATTTAACATATTAAATGTAAAAAATAGAAAAAAAACAGAGGAGTAACTGAGTAAAGGCAGCTAAGTACTTCACACTGATAGCGTCACACTCACTGACTGCAATGATTCAGAGCAGGGGTGTTAAATATGGGCTGCGGAGGCCAGAACTGCTCTACGAGAGACTACAAGCAAACTAAACAAACAAACGAAAAAAACATTAAAAAAAAAAGTCAACACACAAAATGTCCGTTTCATTTTACACAGATGAATGAAGAGCAGAGTTCTTTGGTCATGCATCAGGTAGAAACAAGTAGAAACTGTTTCATTTTCACTGACAGCACAATTAAGTTCCCACACCTGCTTTCACCCTGGACAACGTTTTCTTCAGACACAAAATTTAAACAGGTGGTCGGAAACATGACTGTCAGTAAACACGAGCCCATACAAAAGCAATTTTATATTCATTTGATATTTTTATATTTATACTTTTATATTTTCATCAGTTGCAAATTGTTATTTCTTAGATGCTCCATTTTTCTCCGTTACATTTATAATTAAAGCTGCAAGAGGCGTTATGAGGGCCATCGCACCCCGGCGCATCGAGCCACACCCAACACCTACACCCATCACGTCTGATCTGATGTCACATTGATGGAATTCATGCGTAGAACCACGAGCTAAAATTTCATCTTGTTCAATGATGATTATAGTCGTCCCACTAGGTGGCGCTCTAACTATTACTGAGAAATCGAGAAATCAGCCTGCGATGTCTGGGAGATACTGGGCATTGTGTTTTTGAGTGACAGCAGATTACTGCTCTTTGGCGAGTGATTGAAACTCCACGTGCCGCCATGACCACCCCGTTTCCCTAAACGTAAAAAGCGTCGCAATTTAATATCACAAAGGTCTTTAGAGTCCCTGCACCGGAGATCACGTCATTTTGATGAAATCCCTTGGAGGAGTTCGTCTAAGTATGAGGCCTGAAAAGAGGGGAAAATGTCGCGAAAATGACACTTTAATTTTAAAATGGCTGACTTCCTGTTGGATTTGGGATATTGCTCCAAGAGACTTTTTTGTACATCTTGATATCTTCAATAAGCTTACCAGGTCTCAGACTCATAGATGAAACGCAGAGCAGGGGCTGATGTTTTGAAATTTTGTAAGGGGCGCTGTGGAGCCATTTTCCAATATTCCATGAAAATGATCACATAACAAGGAAGACTTCATCACATTGGAGGTGTGCGTCAAATTTCAAGAGCTTTTAAACTTTCCAAGCCCCTCTAAAGCTACTTCATCTTTCATCATGAACCGCGTTGCCACCAGGGTGCGTTGTTCAGTTTAAAGTCACAATTTTCTCACTGAAGCATCACGAGGAACTGATGTTAATATCCACCGCTTTTGAGGTGGACCTGATGAACCTGTAAAAATCAGTGCAACAAAATAAAAGACATGATATTTCCTGTTGCCACTAGGTGGCGTTCTGCGTATTCCTGACAATGGGCACATCAATCTGTTCAGGGCGGGTCTGACATCATGCCTGTAAAGTCTGGTACTGACTGGATTTTATTGAGTTATACTAATTTGTTTTTCATGGTGTGACATCAAAGTTCGCCATGCTGCTGGGGTCACACCCTTTCACAAAAACTCACAGTTTTCATTGTAACCCAAGACCAACTCCTTAAGGCTTTCCTGGAAAAATTTGAGGCTGCAGATGTTACCCATCAATATACTGTACCCCAAAGTGTAAAACATGACACTTCCTGTTCCCAATAGGTGGCGCTCTACTTGATGTCAAATATGGCAGTTGAAATTTGTTCAGGGCTGGAGCCTTATCATATGTGTGCTCTTTGGTCCAGATCGCACAATGTATGAAAGAATGAGAGGCAATAAGATTTTGATGGCAAATCATCGAAATTCGCTGTGGCGCCACGATCACGCCGTATCCCAAAAACTCAAAAGCTCCGCAATTTAACATGGCCCAGGTGTGTAGTTGACACTGACCAAATATGAAGCTTATACGATCAAATCCCAAGGAGGAGTTCGCAAAAGTACGAGACGTGGAAATGGGAAAAACGGAGCCAAAATGTCACCTTCAATCCAACATGGCGGACTTCCTGTTGTGTTTGCGTCAGTGGTCCCACTGACTTTTTGTCCGTCACAGCATGATACACGTGTGTGCCAAAATACATTCATGTAGCTCAATCAATGTTTTCGTAGGGCTGCATTTAACAATGCATAGGTGGCGCTCCAGAGCCATTTTCCAATGCTCATATGTAAAACCATTAAAATACAAAATATTTCACCAGACCTGACATGTGTGCAAAATTCGCACTCTCACTGCTCGGGCCCTAATAAACTAAAAGATCACATTAAAAAGGTGCCAGTCCAGGTCTGGTTAGGACAAGTGTTAATCCAATTGGCCACGCCCCTAACTTAACTTTCCAGACAGAGAAGTAAAAAAAAAGAACAAAACAAAACAAATAATACTCTTAAAGCGAAGGCTGTCACGGAAACTCAAGCCTAAACTCTCACATAAATTCCATCCATCCCATTCGTGCTTCTTCTAGATAAGATCATTATTTTCCACCTCAGGTTATGTAAAGAATGTCGAGCTCGTGTCTGAAAGGTGCTGAACAATTAAGCGCAGCTTGCCTTTCTTTCCTCTGCTCTCATTTGAATTCCTCATGTTTGTCCAGCTTTAGAAATCAATAATGATTTTCCTATAGCCACAAGAATTTCTACTTTTTTCCCAGCATTTATATTTTCCAATCGCATTGCTGGAAAAAGTTGTCGTCACCATCTTTTGCACAGGTAACACGAACGCCTGGTTGTAGGTTTTTGTCTTTCACCGATACAAAACTCTCTTAGAAGCAACTTTATTCCTAAGTACAAATTTTGAGTGGATGTGCACCTGTGTAGGTTTTACTTTTAAAGAAATAAGAGAAGCGTGGGAGTGCACCACAGGTCACGAAAAGCTCGTTGAACTGCTGTAATTTAGTGTTCCCACTGAGCAGCAGACAAAACTGAGTTAGCTAGATTACAAAAGGAGCTGCACAGCAAAACTAAGGTAGGTCAGTAAAGCCATCTATGGAAAAGTGGTTCAGGGGTTGATATGCTCCTCTTGTAACCAGAATGTTGCTGGTTCGATCCCCAGCTGTGTTTGTCTTGGTTGTTGTGTCCTTGGGCAAGACATTTCACCTACTGCCCACTGGTGTTGGCCAGAGGGGCTGATGGTGTGATATGGCAGCCTCGCTTCTGTCAATTTGTCCTGTGGCAACTGTAACTTACCTCCACCAGTGTGTGAATGAATAGTGCAACTGTAAAGTGCTTTTAGGGTCTCGAAAAGTGCTATATAAATGCAATCCATTATTATTATTAAAAGAAACCTTGGAAAAGTTGAATTTGCTTCATTGTACTCTGGACTCTGAAAGTGGGATCAGGCTATAAAGAGCCAGAGATAAAGAGATTTGATCTTATTTAAGCAAAGAGGGCAGGTGCTGATCCACAATGCCCAACACAAATAACGGCAAAACAGACAAAGCAAAACTGTGGTTCACAAACTTCACCCATTTGTTGCACCACAGAAACTGATGCACATTAGTGCGTAAGATGTTAAAAGTCACAGATTTAGCTGGAAAACATGAGATTTGCAGAAATTATTACTTTCTTTCTTCCTCACACCATCCAGCTCACCCTCTGCTCCGACACAAAAACGGCACATACAACGTGAGACACAACAGATCGGTCAGCATCGTCACACACAGAACAAGGTTTTTCAGCTTCCTCCCCGGCACTGTACGACTGATGGCAAAACAAAAAACACTGAACACTTAAAATAACACAACACTACCTCACTTCAAATGTACATTGGGATTAAGTCACTGACTGATGTTGCAGTATACTCACTGAAACAGATTTGTGTAAATGTGCAATGTTATGTTTGCAGTACTAAGAAGTGCATTACCATCCTCTCTGTACAGTGTTTTTGTATATAGTAAACATGATGATTGATATGATTGATCCATTAGTTGCTTTGTTTTTATCTTGTAAAAATGTAACTTGACCCGGAGAGCTCTGCGCAAATGGCAAATAAAAATCTTGAATCTCTGATCCTGTAATTTAACTATAGAACATTTTGATACTCCAAAGTCTGTTTCAGTAGGTTTGAACTTTGCCAGTTTCAAATTGTGTAACATAAACCATCTCATACATACTTATGAGCTCAGGCTTTTGGGCCTTTCTGGGATTTGAAGTGTGGCTGATGATAGAGTTTTAGTAAATCTGGCAATAAAACTAATAATAACAGTTTCATTCTTCTTTCAAAAATGGTTCCTGATAAAGAAGAGAATCACAGGAAGCAAACTTTACACAAACACACTGTGATACCGCTCTGACTGCACTATTGTCAGCACTTACCCTCAGTTGTAGTTTGGATTTCAGCTTCTCCTCCGACATCCCAAAGCCAAATCAGAAATGTCCTCAGTTTTCTGCTCTTTTCAACTGGTTCTTTGACACTTGAGATTTTTGATCATTTGCCAAGTTAACTTTGCCACTCCTATAGAACACCTGCACGAAGAGGAATTTCAATCTGGAAAATAGCCAAGTCGCCTCATTTGATAAACCTCACCCTGCGTCACTGAAAACAGGTATGCTGAGTTAGGTAACGAAGTTGTTTGCATCTAATCCTTCAGGCTCATAATAGTGGTGGAAAATGTTACAAATTCTGTTATTTGATATTTAAGCAGTGGAAAATTCATTGTGCACACCAAAATAAATCACAGTTATGATGCAAGCAACTCTATAATATAGTAAATTATTATAATAGATGGTAAGGTTATGGCATGGTACTGAGGGTGACCCAGTGTTTGTACTTATTTAGAAGTTACAAACTACATAAATTACTTACATTTACAATGTAATTTAATGTGTTTTTATAAGGTGCTGTCAATTTTTTTTTAGCTTCTTTGCCTCTGAAACACTTTTTAATGAGACGACCTTACAAAGATTTTAAAATGCAATTGAAGGCCCAATTTTCAGGATTTGAACCTCAAAACAAAACTGGTATGAACAACAAAATATCAATTTATGCTGTTAAGTAATGGAAAACTATAAAGAAATTATGTTCCTACATGCATATGTATACATGCATGTATGGAGTATACAAGCATTCAAATGTATGCATTAGAGATGGACCGATCCGATATTACGTATCGGTATCGGTCCGATACTGACCTAAATTACTGGATCGGATATCAGAGAAAAATAAAAAATGTAATCCGATCCATTAAATATCACGAAAGCACCTCACAAAACTTGCAACACGCCGTAACTCACCTCAGAACGTTAACACGTCGGAGCAGTATGCATCACGTGATAGAGCGGCTGTGGCATGCGGGACCTGTCGGTGGTCTGGATAGCATTTGGAGCTTCGCTAGCAACCCGGCATTTCATCTCCGACAAAGTTATCCCCGAGAGAAGTAAAGCAAGTGTGTAAGTTCATCTCTGAATGTTTGTAAAGCATTCCTGCGTTAAGCTTAACCCTATTAGTTAGGTTGCTTAATATTTACGCTAAGTGCTCTTTAAAATACCAGAATAGGGAGGATGGTGCAGGTTTAAGTTTATTAGATTGATCAGTATTGCTGAACTATGAAATATTTTTTTTTGCATACAGGTATAACAGAATAGCTTTAGTGTAGTTGTTGTTTTAAACTTGAGTATGAACTTATACAAAATGCCGCAAGATATTTAAAAAAACAGTTTTGTTGATTAAAAAACACTATATCGGATTCATATCGGTATCGGTAGATATCCAAATTTATGATATCGGTATCGGACATAAAAAAGTGGTATCGTGCCATCTCTAGTTTGAACCAAGACTTACAAGTTTAAGTACAATAATGGCAACATTTAACAATTTGACTGCAACAGTGTATAGCTGTTAAATCAGAGATTAAGTTACTGAAATTTTGTTTGCTCAGTGTGTATGAGCATTACCTTTTTTCTTTGTTCTATAGTCTAAAACTAAATAAAAAAGTGATGATTTTAAAGATCTTATTTTAGGTCAGATTTTTAATAAGCTGCAGGAACCCTGTTCAGTGCGAGTAGAGAACAGCCAAGTCTCCTCTAATAAACCTCCATCTGTGCTAGTGAAAACAGTTCATCTGACTGTAAACATGTTTCCATTTGTCAATTCAGTCTTCACTCTGAAATACAGGAAGTGAAATCACGGCTCAAACAGTTTATTTTAATTTTTTATTTTACCGTTCCAGAATTTCAGAGCACAGCCTGAACAAGAAAACATCTGCAGAACATGTTTTAAAACACATGCAATAAAAACTTGATAACATGACAACAGTTTTGTTCATCCAACTGCTGGAACAAAGCTAACCATTCGCCACGAACACTGACGCAGAACAGTGTAGAAAGCTTAAAATTTAAGTAGCAGAACATTTTCATTCAAAGTTACCTGATTAGATCTTTACAGGAGATTCCATCTGAACTCTGTGGAGCCTGATCTCAAGGGTTTTGAGTCTGACCCTGAAACCAGAGGATCTTTCTGTCTCTGCAGATTCATTGTGATCCAGTGATGGGAGTGATTTCAGCCCTGAGTGATCACGCTGATGTTTGCACAGAGCAGATAATGAAGTGAATGTTTTGGCACATTGGTAACAGTGAAACAGTTTATTAGTAACGTGGGATCGTTTGTGTTTGGAGTATGAACTGAGATTCCTGAAGCTCTTGTCACACTGGTCACAGCTGTAGTTTCCTTCCATGTGTGTACGTTCATGATGGTTACAAGCAGATGAACATGAGAAGCTTCTGTCACAGTGTCTGCACTTGTATGGTTTCTCTCCTGTGTGGACACGTTTGTGTATTTTAAGGCTACTGGCACTAATGAAGGATGACCCACACTGATCACAGAGGTGATTTTTAACCCCACTGTGAATCAGTTCATGTTGTTTTAAGTCACTTGGTTTGGGGAAGCCTCTCCCACATTCTTTGCAGTAGTTCAGTTTTTCTCCAGTGTGTCTACGTTGATGTAGTATTAGGCTTCCCTGAAGAATGAAAGTTCTCCCACAAAGGTCACAGAGGAAGTCTTTCCCACCACCACAGTGATGACAGGGTTGAGAACTGGATCCACCTGTGTCGCTCTGCTTCTAAACAAAGACACAAAGACAGTGTAAGTCAGTACGAAGCCACATCCTTGATGGATTGTTGGAGCACTACGGGCTACTGTAGTCAGGAGCCTTGCAGAGTGATACGTACAGTGCTTTAACATAATATTGCCATATGTTGTGTGTATAAGGACCCCAAAATGGCACCTGTTAAGAGACATGCTTATGAAACTGATTTCAAAGTCAAGGCTGTCAGCCACGCATTAGAACATGGGAATAGAGCAGCTGCAAGAGAATTCAACATTAATGAATCAATGGTACGGAAGTGGAGGAAGCAAGAAGAATGAGTTGAGTAAAGCTTGACTTATCTGACCGTTTTGTTTTGCTTAATGCACCTTATGGTCCAGAGAATACGGGACACTTCAGTTTTATGATACAAAGTTTTGTGGATATTATACATGGTTATGCTGAGGATATGTCAGCCAATTTCCACTAGAAATGCCATTTGGTTAAAATGTTAGCAAGGAATTTGCATTTGCACTGTTAAATTTTTATATACAAAATAAATTCATGTCTTTTTTTTCACTAATAATGTTGTGGAGTTGTAAAGTATTTTGTCTCACGTCAATTATATCATCAGTTATGTTGCTATTAGAGATGGACCGATCCGATATTACGTATCGTATCGGTCCAATACTGACCTAAATTACTGGATCGGATATCGGAGAAAAATAAAAAATGTAATCCGATCCATTAAATATCACGAAAGCACCTCACAAAACTTGCAACACGCCGTAACTCACCTCAGAACGTTAGCACGTCGGAGCAGTATGCATCACGTGATAGAGCGGCTGTGGCATGCAGGACCTGTCGGTGGTCTGGATAGCATTTGGAGCTTCGCTAGCAACCCGGCATTTCATCTCCGACAAAGTTATCCCGAGAGAAGTAAAGCAAGTGTGTAAGTCCATCTCTGAATGTTTGTAAAGCATTCCTGCGTTAAGCTTAACAAGCGACTGCCTCTTCTTGCTGCTACTTCAATCATGAAACTGCTTAACGATCAGCTGATCGGCTTTTCTGTCACGAGTCCGTGTCTCTAGTTTGCTTTTGGCCCACTTTGCACCAGAAAGAGGAAACCAGCGGCTGAACAACAGCAGCACGTTTAAGCTTGATCAGCTGTTGTTAGAATGTATTTAATATTACTTTCTACTCGAGGATCTTTTTCTACGTAGCTGACGCTGGTAACTGTGCAGGGGCGGATCTAGCAAAGTTTAGCCAGGGGGGCCGATAGGGCATTAACAGGGAAAAGGGGGCACAAAGACATACTTTTCTTTCTTATTCTCATTTAAAATGTCAAGCTTTTAATAAATAATTATCTGACACCCAAAGTTTTAATTTGATGCAAAATGAATAGAAGTCCATTACTGTATAGAGTAACTATTAAGTCTAATATATATACTCTAGTAAGCTATAGTACTTTTTCCTTTGGGAAGGTACCATCTGTGCAGTCTGCAATTTTGTTGAAGAAAGATGTTGAATCTATTTAATATTTCTTGAAAAATAATTGATTTCTGTGCATTTTTTTCACACTGCATCAAATTAAGGTTGATTACGTCGATTAAGCATCATGAGGTGGAGCGTGAGGGGTGGTTCCCTATTTATTTTTTATTTATTTTTGTTGTTGCTGGGAGTTGGAACCCTATTAGTTAGGTTGCTTAATATTTATGCTAAGTACTCTTTAAAATACCAGAATAGGGAGGATGGTGTAGGTTTAAGTTTATTAGATTGATCAGTATTGCTGAACTATGAAATTATTTTTTTTTTGCATACAGGTATAACAGAATAGCTTTAGTGTAGTTGTTGTTTTAAACTTGAGTATGAACTTATACAAAATGCAGCAAGATATTTAAAAAACAGTTTTGTTGATTAAAAAACACTATATCGGATTCATATCGGTATCGGCAGATATCCAAATTTATGATATCGGTATCGGACATAAAAAAGTGGTATCGTGCCATCTCTAGTTGCTATTGCAAATTTTCAATATATATATATATATATATATATATATATATATATATATATATATATATATATATATATATATATCGTGAAAAATATTTTTGGGCCATATTGTCCCGCCCTAATGCCACGATAAGGCACGAAACTACCTGAACATTAAATAACGCCATCATATCTATTTTCAGCACTTTTAGTTTTTCATGATCGTGTAAACAAAAATCATAACTGACATGAAAATCTGAATAATCACTCAGAGCTGCTTTTCCATGCAGTAGAATTGCTAACATGCTAACACAGTTTAATGAGCAGAGTTGTTCCAAACAGTCAGGCTAAAATGACAAGATAACAATATAAATACATACCTCACAGTAACTGCACTTGGAGAGTCTCTTTCTGGTGTGGATCTGTTGGTGTCGTCTCAGGTAATGTATAGTTTTAAAAGTCTTCGCACACAGGTCACATTTATGAGGTCTCTCCTCAGTGTGGGTCAACATGTGTTGTTGTAACTGTGAGCCTGTTGTAAACTGTTTGCCACACTGATCACACCAGTACACATCATGTCTGGTGTGAATGCGTAGGTGTATGGTTCGGCTGAACGGCCGGCTGAAGGTTTTTCCACAAATCTCACAGCTGTATGCCTTAATTCCAGAGTGACTAACTAGATGCCGCTGTAAGCTGCTCTTGCGAGAAAAAGCTCTGCCACACTGATCACAGCTGTACGCTTTAACTCCACTGTGAATGACCTGGTGTGCTTTTAGGGAACGCTTCCAGGAAAAAGTCTTTCCACACTCATCACAACTGTACGGTTTCTCTCCAGTGTGGATGACCTGATGACGTTCTAGTTTATACTTCACAGTAAACTCCTTCCCACACTCGTCACAGGTGTATGTTTTCTCTCCCTTTCTTCTGTGAGGTTTGTCGGCCTCCTGAGAGCGCTGACTTCTCGCTCCATGTTGGTCCTGCAGTGACAGAGATACAAACAGAGGCAGTGAGTGAAATGCAGTCGTGGAACAAACTCAACCTTCAAACTCCCTCCATTAACACTAGTTTTAAACCTGTGGCACCAAACACCTTAAAGGCATCTTATCCCCACCTGCTGGTAGTTCTAACACATTACATCCAACCTGGTGTTAAAAATAATTAAGACCAGGTTGGATGACTGTTCAAACAGTAAAATCATGCCCATCCCTCCTACTTATACACAAATATTAATGCTAACATGCTAAAACACTCATAATAGTAAAAAATGTTTACAGGTCTATGCTTTTTTTTTTAATATTTCCCGTTCCTGATATTAGTTTGTTCAATGACAACAGATCCATTGTAATAGTTAACAGGTTCTTAGTCATTCAGGTCATCGTACTCTAAGGAGCTTGGAAGGCAAGCATGTTCAAGCTTGCTTGAAGACGTTTCATCTCTCATCCCAGAATCTTCTTCAGTGCTAGGGTCAAATGGTGGAGAGTCCCAGATTTTAAACTTAATGGGAGTTTCCCCCAAAAAGGGTCATGGACCCCTATTGATCCTCTACCTGATCACACCAGCCATGGTGTAAAAACAGGTGTGGGTCACAGTCAGCCAAGGTTTCAGGTGAATCTATTATGAAACTTAACTCCACCCTATCATGTGATTTCCTGAGGGTTTTTTCCCCCTGTCCAGTTTGGCACCGTAACAATAAGATTTATTGTCTGAAGGCCAAAGAAAATGTTTGGAAGGGGCTCGACTGAGCCACAGGTGCCAGGCACCACCAAGCAGCCACCAGGAGTGAGCCAGTACACAGCTGAGCGCCTAAACCGCCACACCTGGGGGGGGTTTGAGATGTTCCCAGAGAGGTGGAGTTAAGACCAGACTTGACATATAAGCATAGACAAACAGGCACAATCATGCATCCCCACCTTCATGCACACCCATAAAAATACTCAGCACTCGCCCAACGTGGAGACAAACACAAATATACACTGTGCACACACTAACACTCCCCCACTCTGTATCCCCAGGTCCAGGTGCCATCACCCACGGAGGGGCAATCTGCTCCCAGACCCAGGAGATGCTGCCCTGTGCTCTGGGGTGGAGACAAGCAGACCGTCCCCAGTCCTGCAGCAGCAGAGAGGCCCAGCATCCCAGACCCCGACTAGATGGGCGACTCCTCCTGGCCCCTCATGGTGAACAGAGAACAGGGGTGTGAAGACCCCATACCTCTCGCCACCCACTCATATGTAGTGTTTCTGTGTGCTGTTCATTAAAATCATGGGAGGGGCTGTGATTCTTTTCCCCACGCTGAGCCACTACAGCTGATTTTAGGGTTCCCACCTGCTCAATCCCACTTTAACCTCTTCCCTGCTCATGTTCCTGTTTAGAGGCAAAGTCACCCTCTACAGTGTAGGCAACAGAAAATACACATATGTTTTATTTTCCTTTATTTTCCACTTAACTGATTCAAACAGAGAACCTTTATTAGAAATAAATAGTTCTTATTTCATCTACTAATCTTATTTTATTATTACATTAATGTAGCACATGGTTCAGTTAGCTTTGGAGAAAAACAGGTGGTAAAAATGTTCTTCAAGGAGCTACTTTTACTTTCTTACTCTGATTACATTTCAGAGCCTGTACGTTTTCACTTTATCTTGAGTAAAGAGGTTAAATCAGTACTTCAACTTTTACTAATAAACTCATATGTGTTCTTTAGGCGAGAAGACATCACATGTTACCCACCAGCTCGATAGCAGACGAGGATCATTTGAGCCCGGCAAGAACAGCGGACTCCCACAAACCATTTTCAGACCCCCGCAGGTTAAACATAATATATAAGTGTCTAGATTTATTTCATTGTTTTATTGTTCCTGAGTAAATCAGTTTGGCTGAGATTAAAGTTAAGCCTCATAACATATTATAGCACAGTTACATAATAGGGGACCTATTATTATGTATTATGTAATAGGGGACCTATTATGTAACTGCTATAATGGTAAAAACTCAGTAAAAATCGCATCAAGTACACTGGTGTTCCAATTGTACAAATCATACTTGAGATTTGAGAAAGGGCCATAGATTCCTCACCTTCTGTGTTGAGCTCATTGTTTCCTCTGTAGTGACTCAGCTGAGTCCAGATGGCTGAAAATGTTCCTCTGCTGCTCCGTCAGACTCTTCTCCTCCTGCTGATCAGCTGGGACACAAAACAGATCTTTGTTAGGCTCCACACTGCACTGAAGAGTCAAAGTGTCTCATATGTTCATCTGACAACACAAAGTACAAATTTCACTCTGATTGCTTGTAGAAATCTTGTGAGACGTGTTGTGCTGCAAAGTGAGGAAACTCTCTCACTCACTTATACTTCAGGAGGAACTTTGTGACATTGGCTCTAATATTCTAAGCAGCCCTTTACTATGACAGGGCCAGAAAGTCATATTCTTCTACCAAATCACCAGGAGCTGCACATTAACCACCACAATATATTTTATTCTCTGTGCTTTCAAATATGAACACTGTTTACTTTCATCTCTGTTTCATTAGTTTTTGTTAACATCTTCCTGTGCATCACTTTACAGCAGCCACACTCATTAAAATGAGACTTTGTAGGAGTTCACTTCCTCTCATGTGTTCATCCACAGCAGCTGGACAATAAAGTTTATTGTGACCCTGATACTGCAGCAGATCGCTCTCATCCATTTCCTGTTATCACTTCAAATAGAAATGAGGCTGTAGAGGTTTGGTGCAGGCAGAAAAACAGCTGCAGGAACAATGAAAAGACTTTTCTGCTCCAACTTCTCCCAGCATGCTGAGCTAATGATTAGTTGGTGTTTTTCTCCAAACACTCTCTCACTCTTCTCTCAACGTGTTCACAATAAACTGTGAACAGACACCGAGGAGAGCAGCAGAAGACCTCATTCAGGAGCTAAACTCAACATGAACTGAACTCACAGTAAAGTTAGCTCGGTGCTTACCTTTAGATGAGCCCACAAACCGAGAGAAACTCCGCGATGAAGTTGCAACTCTTTCCAAACACAGGAAACAGATCAGGGAGCAGAGACCCACGTGGTTCACGCTGATCTCAGCTACGATCCAGGAGACAAGGGTGGGCAGATCGATGCAGATATCGATCCAAACGTTGGTTTAGTTTGTTTTATCATCCAAAATCAGGATTTTACTCGCTTGGGATGAAACGGTAACTCCGTCTGCATAAACTGTGTCCAGCATGTGATCCCGGAACAGACTTCTTCTTCTTTGTATTGGTTATTGGCGGTTGTCAAACACCAAAATGGTGCATTACCGCCACCAACTGGTGTGGAGTGAAACGTCGACACCAGAATCCTCCCTCAATGTATACTCTGTTTTAAAAACTGGAATAAGGCCTGACAACTTTCACTTCTTGAACCCTTTTGCAGTAAACTTACGTTTTGAACAGCGGGCGCGTCAACATTATCCCCCTATTCAGCTTCTCGGCGACTCAAAGGTTTGACAGTCACCAATAGTAGTGATCAAACCAATATGTCCAAATCTTATTCCAGATATGACCACCTCCTCTCTCCTACTCCTTCCTGTGCTTCTCATTTCTCCTACCCTCCTTAAATTTTTATACAACCATCGTCCCCTCCTTTCTTCCTCCCACTGTTTTTGTCATGTTTCCTTTATTTCTTGCCTTATTATACTCATTATCTCTGTCTGACAGAAGTTAATAGCCAGTTCAGTTAACCCATGTTTTGTGGCTTTCTTCACAACTCTGTCGTTTCATTTCCTCTGACTCCATAGTGAGCTGGATCCATAAAAAGCCAACTATAAGTCCCATCATGTGTATTTCGTTAAATGTTTGCTGAACCTCTGTTAGTACATCTGCTCTACTTTCTGAGTGGCTACACTGTAAACTGGCCAATGAAGAGCTTCAGTCACTTCTCCCTTCCCTGGGTAGATCTGATCACAACCTGGTGCACCTTGTCCCTGTGTATAAGCCCTTAGTGCACAGGGAGCCACCAGCCACCCGCACAGTGCAGAGATGGTCAGAGGAAAGCGAGGAGGCTCTTAATGACTGTTTTGAGTCTACTGTGTGGGAGGTGGTCTGTGAAACCACGGAGAGGACATCGACAGCCTGGGGACATGCATTACAACAAAACAATGTTGGCGAAGTCTGGAGAGGCCTCAGAACCATCTCAGGGTACAAACGTCAGAACTCTCTGCCTGGCAGGGATGTGAGGTGGGCAAATGAACTGCATCATTTCTTCAACAGGTTTGATTCATCCATGAGGCAGTCTCCCAACATCGGCTGCAGACTCACCCACACCCACTGCTGCTGTTCCACCTCTGACACCTCAGATACTTAACACCTCCTCTACTCACCCTGGTCACTCCTCCCCACCCCCAACAACAGCATCCAATACACACTTAACACAAGGCTCCAGCCTGCCTCTCTCAACCACCCAGCTTAGGAGGGAAGTGAGGAGGATTAAAGCCAGGAAAGCTGCAGGTCTAGATGGCATCAGCTCAAGGGTTGTCATGTCCTGCGCAGACCAACTGTGTGGGGTGATGGAGCACCTTCTCAACCAGAGCCTGAGGCAGCTCTGGAAAACCTCCTGTGTTGTACCAGTGCCAAAGACCTCAACAGCTATGGGCTGGTGGCTCTGACATCCAACTTGATGAAGACCCTGGAGCGGCTGGTCCTGGCTCAGCTTCGGCGCCTGGTGAGCTCATCACTTCAGTTTGCCTAGCAGCAAAAACTGGTTTGCAAAAAGGCTGCAACTTCAGTGGTGTGGCTTTGTTCCGTCAGATACACAACAAAGCACTATTTTTGGTAGCACATGCTAGCGGGCCGTCGTTATTACCGTGTTTTTTTGGAAAATACGGCACACTTAAAATCAATCCTTTGATTTTTCTGAAAATCAACAGTGCCACTTATAATCCTGTGTGTCTTATGTATGAATTCTGGTTGTGTTTACTGACCTGGAAACGATTTTATGTAGTACACGGCGCTCGAAAAGGTTTTAGTATGACTTTTCTAAGCTACGAATCCGCACCGCTTGATGGATTGTTGGAGCATTACGGCTATCGTAGGCAGGAGCCTCGCGGGGTGATAAAAACTGTGCTTCAACATAATATTACCGTATTGTGTGTGTATAACCTCCTTTTAAGTTTTGTGGATATTCTACATGGTTATGCTGAAGATATGTTGGCCATTTTCCACTGGAAATGCCTTTTGGTTAAACTGTCAGCAAGGAATTAGCATTTGCACTGTTAATTTTTATATAACTGTAATGCACATAAAAACAGCTGCTTGTTTATGTGAAAATACATTGATGGGGTTTTTTGCACTAATAAAGTTGTAAAGTATTTTGTCTCGTGTCAATGATATCGTCAGTCACCTGGATTTTGGACTACCTCACTGACCGACCACAGTATGTGAGAACTCAGGGCTGTGTGTCGGAGAGGGTCGTCTGCAGTACGGGGGCCCCACAGGGAACCGTTCTGGCTCTGTTCCTCTTCACCATCTACACTGCAGACTTCTCCCACAACTCCACCCAGTGCTTCCTGCAGAAGTTCTCTGACGACTCTGCAATAGTCGGCCTCATCACTGATGGGGACGACAAGGAGTACAGTACAAAAGTGCATCACCCCATCACTAGGAGTCCCAGGCTTCTACCTTTCTACCTTTAAAACCCGCCTTCCAGCCAAATGGCTGGAAGGCTTTTAGCTAAGCTTTAGCTTCAGCCAAGTGGAAGCTAAATTGGCTAGTCATTCATATGTAAATTAGGTTGTTACCTGGGAATTCTGGAGGGAGGGGAGTGGGGGTATGTGATTGAGGGGGTGGGGGAGCTGCTAAAAGCTGTGAACTTCCTTTTGTGTTCGCTTTGATGCATTCTCAATCATCCAGGGAAATAAATCTCCAAAGGTCACCAACTTGGAGTGTTTCAGTTTGCCATCTTAGGGAGAAATCAACACACATGGGTGTATGTCCTTTGTTGCTGAGATTTATTGATAAAAACAGTACAAAAAACCAACCATTTGTACACATATTTACAAATAATAATAAAAAGTGAGTGAATACATTTCAACATTTTCAACATTATACCAGTGGTCTGATTGATGCCACAATGGATTGCCCTGAAGAATTCTGTGATGTACGGACCTCCTCTCCAAGGAAAGAAAATGCAGAGAAGACTCACCACTCAGCAGGCCTTGGAAATGATCCTGAGGGAAGTCGACCCTTGTGACTCGGATGGAGAAGACCTAGAAGTTCAGCCGGATTCGGACTCAGAGCTGTCTGATCAGTCTTCCGGTTAGTTTCATTTCATGTTATTTCCTAATACATTTCAAACAAGTAAGTGGATGTAGTTAGTAAGTAAGATATTTCAGACATTATTCTGATACAGAGGAGGAGGAGATCATGCAACACCTACGCTTTGATGACAAGTCCACCCGCAGTGATCGAGCAAAGACTGATAAGTTCGCTGCAATTTCCAGTGTGTGGGGATCATTTGTCACCAACAGCATCACGTGCTGCAACCCTGGTCTACATATCACTGTTGATGAACAGCTTTTCCCATCAAAGACTCGGTGCTGTTTCCTGCAGTATATTGCAAGTAAACCTGACAAGTTTGGGATCAAGTTTTGGGTGGCTTGCGACCTAAAATCCAAGTACATTTGCAATGTCTTCCCATATCTTGGCAAGGACCCCAATCGTCCCACTGGGGAGAGACTTTCTGAAAATGTAGTAATGAGGCTGATGGAACTATTCCTAGACAAGGGCAGAAATGTTACCACGCACAATTTCTTCACATCGCTTTCACTTGCGCAAAAACTTCTTAGACGGAAAACCACCATCCTCGGCACAGTCAACAAGATTCGCAGGGAAATTCCTCAATCCACTAGACAGACAGATCGCAATGAATTCACCACTCAGGTATGTTGCAGGTCTTTTGTGGTTCTATGTTTATGTGTTTCATTGTGTGTAAAAGGGCTATGGAAATAACAATTTATCTTATTTCTTAGGTGTTTTCAACCTCTGCTGCCACGCTGACGGCGTATGCGGCCAAACGGAAGAAGACAGTCTATATTCTTAGCAGCATGCACAGAGTGGTTCAGACTGATAACACTACCAAAAGGAAGCCAAACACTGTCACCCTTTACAACAAAACAAAGTGTGGCGTGGATGTGATGGACCAGATGGTTCGGGAGTACACTGTCCGCAGAGGAACACGGCGCTGGCCAGTTGCCGTGTTTTATAACATGATTGACATGGCAGCACTGAATGCACATGTGCTGTATCAAGCATGCACCGGGACGAAGGAAAGACGGGTGGACTTCCTGGTGGAGCTTGCAAGAGAGTTGGCTCACTCTCATGTAGCTGAGAAGAAGGCAAGAAAAGAACAGTTGCTTTGGACACAACCCTCCACACCTAGCCCTGGAAAAACTATCTCTATCTCTACTTTTAAGATTAGGCTTAAAACTTTCCTTTTTGCTAAAGCATATAGTTAGGGCTGGACCTGGTGACCCTGAATCCTCCCTTAGTTATGCTGCAATAGATGTAGGCTGCCGGGGGATTCCCATGATGCATTGAGTGTTTCCTTTCCAGTCACCTTTCTCACTCACTATGTATTAACAGACCTCTCTGCATTGAATCATATCTGTTATTAACCTCTGTCTCTCTTCCACAGCATGTCTTTTATCCTGTCTTCCTTCTCTCACCCCAACCGGTCGCAGCAGATGGCCCCGCCCCTCCCTGAGCCTGGTTCTGCCGGAGGTTTCTTCCTGTTAAAAGGGAGTTTTTCCTTCCCACTGTCGCCAAAGTGCTTGCTCATAGGGGGTCATATGATTTTTGGGTTTTTCTCTGTATCTATGAAGCGCCTTGAGGCGACTTTTGTTGTGATTTGGCGCTATATAAATAAAATTGAATTGAATTGAAAAAGAGCCATGTGTCAGGTCAAACACAAATGCAAGAACAGTCATGCCACTGTGCGATGTGTTCACTGCTACAGATACACATGTGGTAAATGCAGACTACAGATACCATGGCAGTGCCAGAATTGTGAGTGATTGCTGAAAATGTTGAAATGTACTCACTCACTTTTTATTATTATTTGTAAATATGTGTACAAATGGTTGGTTTTTGGTACTGTTTTTATCAATAAATCGCAGCAACAAAGGAAATACACCCATGTGTGTTGATTTCTCCCTAAGATGGCAAACTGAAACACTCCAAGTTTGGGACTTTTGGAGCTTTATTTCCCTGGATGATTGAGAATGCATCAAAGTGAACACAAAAGGAAGTTCACAGCTTTTAGCAGCTCCCCCACCCCCTCATTCACACACCCCCACTCCCCTCCCTCCAGAATTCCCAGGTAACAACCTAATTTACATATGAATGACTAGCCAATTTAGCTTCCACTTGGCTGAAGCTAAAGCCTAGCTAAAAGCCATTTGGCTGGTAGGAGGGTTTTAAAGGTAGAAAAGCCAACTGGCTGCTCTCCGGGGCCCTAGTGAAGGGCCCACTCCTGAAGACCTTCTATGACTCTGTGGTCGCCTCAGCCATCTTTTACAGTGTGGTCTGCTGGGGCGGCAGCATCTCTGCTGGGGACAGGAAGAGACTGAACAGGTTGATCAGAAGGGCCAGCTCTGTTCTAGGATGCCCTCTGGACCCAGTGGAGGTGGTGAGTGACAGGAGAATGGTGGCTAAGCTGTCATCCCTGTTGGACAACATCTCCCACCCAATGCAGGAGACTCTGACGGCACTGAGGAGCTCCTTCAGTGGCTGCGGCACCTACGATGTGGGACGGAGAGATTTCGCAGGTCTTTCCTCCCCACTGCTGTCAGACTCCACAACAAAGACTTCAACTGACTAAGCACACACATCCACACATGTGCAATACTCTTTCTGGCATCGTTGTATTATACTCAATTGTAAATAGTATTTGTATTCTATTTTATTCAATTGCATGTAGTATTTCATTCTATTCTATTGTGTACAGTATCTCATGGATATATTATTCCAGTGTTTTTTCTTAAAATTTTCTATGCAACTTTGCACTGTCCACTGCTGTAACAAAACAAATTTCCTACGCTCGGGACTAATAAAGGTTATCTTATTTTATGCAACCAAGACTATATATCTCCCGTACTGGCATCCTTACACTGGCTGCGAGTTAGGTTTTGAATTCATTTTAAGATTTTATTATGTGTTTTTAAGGCGTTGCATGGGTTAGGACCCTCAAACCTTTCTGATCTTTTAAATTTGTTCACTCCTGTAAGATCACTGAAGTCTGTGGATCAGATGCTCTTAGCTGTCCCAAGGTCCAGATTAAACACAGAGGATAAGAAAGGTCTGGCCTCTCTTATCTGGAAACAAAATTAACAAAATTGATTGAAAAACCTGTTGCAAAAATTCCTTTTTATTTTGTTTTGTGAAGCTACAAACTGATGAACTAGATTACTGGTAGAATGATGTATAAATAAAACATGATTTGCCGTCTTATGCATATTGTATTGATGTATCATGACCAGTGATGTGCAATACCACTGATTTCCTTTCTGATCCAATACCAAGTAAAATTCAGGGTGGTATCGACGATACTGAACCAATACCTAGTAGAAAAACGTATATTTTTTTTATTGTATCTCAAATTTTAGCGTCATCATGATTACAGGACATCAGACTACTTGTTCTTATCACATAATAAAGCTGAATTCATCATGGCTCCTTTAAGTTCAGTAATTACTATGTCCTCTGCCTCATGTAATTAGGAGCTGGTGTGTAGGAGCCATTTTTCTTATTTCCCTCTCTTTAACACTACTAGAAGGTTGTATTTCATTTTATGTACTGGTTATGGCAGTGGTAGGTACAGGGTTATTTAAGGTCAAGGGTAATTCTGTCCAGGTGTTGCTGATGAGAAGGGGCAAACCATTTCCTACTGTGCTTAGTCCAGTTACTTGTCTGTGTTTAAATGGATGTTGCAAAGGAAATAAAAGTCCCCTTAGGCCCCCTCCTTGATTCAGTCTTTCCCTTTTGACGTAAATGGTCTCCTTGACTCTGGTCTCAAACAGGCGTTCCTCCCTGTCCAGGATGTGTACCTGTGTTCCTGGAGGACAGGCGGGTCCATGGACCAGTCCACAGCTGGACACCGTACTTGGGTTAAACTTCCAGTGAAACTGAGGCCACAGCTCAGGACAATAGAAGATTGAAAAATGCTGCCTGGTCTAATGGGTCTCAATCTCTGCAACGTTCAGCTTTCAGAATTTGTCTTAAACAGCATAAAAGCATGGATCCATCCCACCTTGCATCAGGAAAACATTGATGAACTTTGAGCAAATGAAACCACAACTTTAAAAAATGAATTCACAAAATTAATTGTTTCGACATCTTAAACACAAAATCATAAGTTTTAATACCTACAACAAGTTTAAGGAAAAATAAAAGATTTTAAAGATCTTTCAACCTTTTTTCTCAAATATAAAACAGCTGATGACACTGACATGCATCTTACTATGATGGGAGTGATTTCAGCCCTGAGTGATCACGCTGATGTTTGCACAGAGCAGACAATGAAGTGAATGTTTTGGCACATTGGTAACAGTGAAAGAGTTTATTAGTAACGTGGGATCGTTTGTGGTCGGAGTATGAACTGAGATTCCTGAAGCTCTTGTCACACTGGTCACAGCTGTAGTTTCCTTCCATGTGTGTACGTTCATGCTTGTTTTGATTACCTGATTGTGAGAAGCTTTTGTCACAGTGTCTGCACTTGTATGGTTTCTCTCCTGTGTGGACTCGTTTGTGTCTTTTAAGGTCGACTGCAGTAATGAAAGATGACCCACACTGATCACAGAGGTGCTTTTTTGTCCCACTGTGAATCCGTTCATGTTGTTTTAATCCACTTAATGTTGGGAAGCTTCTCCCACATTCTTTGCAGTATTTCAGTTCCTCTCCAGTGTGTCTACGTTGATGTGTTTTTAGGGTGTATTGGTGACTGAAAGTTTTTCCACAAAGGTCACAACGAAAGTCTTTCCCACCACCACAGTGATGACAGGGTTGAGAACTGGATCCATCTGTGTCGCTCTGCTTCTAAACAAAGACACAAAGACAGTGTAAGTCAGTCCTTCAACATTTTTATCCTGAACATCGCCTGAAATAAAGAGCAAATAAAAAACAAACAAAATCATAACTGAAATGAAAATCTGAATAATCACTCAGAGCTGCTTTTTCATGCAATAGAATTGCCGAACGATCAGAATCAGTGAGCTGCAAACTTTCAGCCCCGACTGTGTCCGTGCTGTCAGGTGAGAAAGGCGACAACTCGCTTATTCTAATCCGCAGGTCTGCGGTTTGTGCATAATCCGTGTACCTCCTCTAGTTTACTGTTTGAGCTGTTTGGTGGTTGTCAAAATTTTGTGAGGTTTCACCTGAGATTCGGGCGTTTTGGGAAAAATAAAATTATATTAAAAAACTCAATTCAGGATTTTAATGAATTGATGTCACGTTATCCAAGCCAGACTCGATTTTAATCGGTAAATCGATTATCAAAACCCACCTCTAGCTGAGACAGTTTAACCCTTTAAGACCTACCATAGAACCAAGTCCGCCAGAGCTTATATTATATTTTTACATGCTGTGGAGCCAGTTTTGGGAGCATTTCAAGTTGCTATACATCAATACAACCATTATAGCCCAGATTTTAATAATATGTATTCATTAAGTGCATAGTAATTACATAAATTGCAAAAAAGTGCAATAAACTACAAAAAAATTGAAAATCGTTTTTGATTTTTTAACATATATTTGTAGTTAGAGAAATTTAAGAGGCTTATCCCTCAAAACTGTAAATACAAAAAAGTTGCACAAAATAGTTTCCCACCACAGGAAATTTATTTTGAGTGTCTTCATAGTTTTATTTTTGAAATACACCAATTTTTATACACTGCAGGAAAAACGAAAATAAATATTATACTGCAAATTTGCAAAAAAGCAGCATATGCATCAAAATAAACTATTTCCAGCAGTGCAATATGAGTCCTAAGCATCCCAGAAACGACACAGAAAGTCATAAAGTCAAAGATAACTTTTAAAAAGAGCAGTATAGGCCCTGAGGCCCTGATCGCAAAAAAGACTACATTTCCGCGAAAATGATGTCACTTCCAGTTTCGGCCAGGTAATGGCGGAAATGCAAAAGTTCGCGCTGACGTCTATTCCAACGTAGGAAGTGTTTTGAACAGCTGATTGGATCGGCAAAGCGTGTTTCTGGAATATTATGTTTTTGTTCCTGCAAGCGCTTTTTATGCAGTTTTTGCAAAGCTTTATGTGGAAGGAAACCGTGACCTAGGACAAGCTGATGGCATCAGATGTAAGTACAACTCCTCCGGTTTCATATGCAAAAAATTTTTTTGCGCTAGCTTACGTGGTTGCAGTGCTACCGGGATTTAAAAATAGTTACGCATAACAGAGCGTTCCCGCTCCGATCGGCTCTAAAGGGTTAATGAGCAGAGTTGTTCCAAACAGTCAGGCTAAAATGACAAGATAAAAATATAATATAAAAACATACCTCACAGTAACTGCACTTGGAGAGTCTCTTTCTGGTGTGGATCTGTTGGTGTCGTCTCAGGTGATATGGAGATTTAAAAGTCTTCTCACACAGGTCACATTTATAAGGTCTCTCCTCAGTGTGGGTAAACATGTGTTGTTGTAACTGCGTGTTGGTTATAAACTGTTTGCCACACTGATCACAGCAGTACACATCATGTCTGGTGTGAATGCGTAGGTGTGTATTTCTGCTCTCAATCCGGCTGAAAGTTTTCCCACAAATGTCACAGCTGTATGCCTTAATTCCAGAGTGGGTAACTAGATGACTCTGTAAGTGGCTACTGTGAGTAAAAGTTCTGCCACACTGATCACAGCTGTACGCTTTAACTCCACTGTGGATGAGTTGGTGTGCTTTTAGGGAAAGCCTCCAGGAAAAAGACTTTCCACACAAGTCACAGGTGAACGGTCTCTCTCCAGTGTGGATGACCTGATGATGTTTTAGTGACTCCTTCAGAGTAAACTTCTTCCCACACTTGTCACAGCTGTATGTTTTCTCTCCCTTTCTTTTGTGAGGTTTGTCGGCCTCCTGAGAGCGCTGACTTCTCGCTCCATGTTGGTCCTGCAGTGACAGAGATACAAACAGAGGCAGTGAGTGAAATGCAGTCGTGGAACAAACTCAACCTTCAAACTCCCTCCATTAACACTAGTTTTAAACATGAAGGTGGAGTGTGGCACCAAACACCTTAAAGGTCTCTTATCCCCACCTGCTGGTAGTTCTAACACATTACATCCAACCTGGTTTTAAAAATAATTCATGACTGTTCAAACACTCTAAAATATTTTTCCTTTTTTTCCTTACTTTTACTCCCCACAGAAAAAAAAGACTTTCTACTCATTACATTTTCAAAACAGACTTTTTACTTTTGGTTTGAGGAATTTGAGGGGAGTTATTTCATCACTAAAGGCATCAAACTGATTTGAGCCTGAAAAGTAACACATGAAAGGCAATCCTGATCGTGTACTAATCACCAGGGTGTGAAACATAAAAAGAGATGAAAGAGGCAAAACTGTGAGTCATAGTCAGGAGTTAAAGTGAGACGTTGTTCTTCTTTCTTTTTTGCACAGCACCTGAACAAACAGGTAATTTCAAATGCAGCGTTTCTATCAACAAACATCAGCAAACACACAAACTGTTTGTGTGCAGTTTGTCTCACAGTGTGTTGCTGGCTAAAGGTCCAGCTGCTGTACATCACAGGGAGAGAAAAGAAAGAGAGCTAACTTCACTCAGATGGAGAAAGATAAGACACACAGGACAGGAGAGGAAGAAGAGAGGTTAGATTTAAAGGGAAGGACTGCTCAGTGGGATTTGATCAACTGGAGATTAAAGCTTACATGTAAGTCCTCATGTGTTGAAATCAGATATTGGGTCTGTACATGTGACATTATGTTTTTTCATAAACTGAAAGATGCTGCAAAACAATCTGAGGCAGATTAACTGTGTTATTTAAAGACTGCATGAAGATCCTCTGCAGGTTAGTGCAGGATAAACAGGTTCGTTTGCTGAACTGTGATGGATTTAAAGTAAAGAACAGTGTGTGACTGGTGCACAGTGACTGTGGTGCTCATGTCACAGTTAGATTACATCAAGTGTAGCAGAGATTCATTTAAACTGAAGCTCATGATGCTGACATTCATTCACTGAGTTCCACCTTCATACCAACAGTATAGTGTCTAATATAAAGACAGTGTACTGTCAGTGTAGAGGATGGAAATCAGCCAGGACAGCTCATGAAACATCTGCTGACATCTGGTTGAATTCAGTTGTGTACATCCACAGAGAGCAGCAGCCTGTACTTTAACAGGGCTCTAGAGTGCGACCAAATTTTTCAGTGGTGCGACAAAAAAAAAAATATTTGGTTGCACCTGTGCGACCAACTGTTCGGGTAACAAAAATAAAATAAAAATCTCTGCAACCTTCCCTGTGGTCAACAACAGACACATTATGCCCCTATCGTGGACTAAACCAATCAGAGATAGTAAGGGGCGGGACCTCTCTGATTGGCCGTGGTCCAGTTGAAAGTGCAGGTGGAAGTGGGAGGTGAGTAGCTTGAATAAAGCGATATCAATTCATTAAATCCTGAATCGACTTTTAAATATAACTGTGTTTTGCCAGAAACACCAGATTCTCAGATTAAAGCTCACAAAACCATTTCAACAACCACCAAACAGCAAATGAGAGCAGGTACACGGATTCCACACAAAGACGTAAACACAGAGCGGACCGACGCATCAGAATCAGCTTTGTCTTTCTCAGCTTTCTCACCCGACGACCCGTAGATGGACACGCTGTCAGAGCTCTGTGTTTACGTCTTTTGCGCCGATTCTGAGCTGCAGGTTTTGTCTCTCTCCAACCAAAATTCACCGAGCCAGCAGCAAAAGAAGCAGCAAACTGCGCTTCACATTTGATCAATGTCGTCATGAATTTTGCTGTTTTGCTTCCACGACTAGGGATGGGTATTGATAAGATTTTAACGATTCCGATTCCATTTTCGATTCTGTTTAACGATTCGATTCCTTATCGATTCTTTTTTTTAAAAAGGAGAACACTAAAGTCGATTAGCTTAGAACTGTGTTTTATATGTTCTCTTTGAACAAGATAGAAATTTAGGAGTAACATGGCCTTACAAACCCAACAGTGAGATCTTAAGAGATCCAGCCTACGGCTCTTCCATGGGGTGTCACAGGGTCCCCAGGAAAAAAAATGTATATGTAAAATAATAAAATAAATATTCTCCTGTAGCAATAACAAAGTTTAACATAAATTATTCTGTAGCAATTACACAAGAATATCCAGTAATGTCCCTGCCTACAATTAAACACATTCACTTACCAAAGTGAAATCGGGGGCATCTGCTGTGGCAAATGGGTGCAAGCCTTTGACCACAAACTTAGACACTGCTCGGTGACATTCGTCTATCCTGGCCTGAAAGGAGACGCTACCGGTAGACTGCAGCGAGAACTGCCAGCATCTGAGCCAGCCAGACTCTGTCTCTCTCATCATGGTTATCTAAATGCAACGCACAGTAATAGCAGGTTTTGTAATAAGGTAAATCGCGCTAACATAATATGCAATGCTAATTGATTAGTTACCTGCAGTATTAACGGGAGAGGACGTGGAAACGCTACCGCTGCTGCTGGGTTGAGCTTCGCTAGTCCGGAGCGGATCAAAAACACGACATTCGTTGAAAGCAATCGCGTGTTTTTTGAGCAAATGCTTTTGCATGTTCGTAGTGTTTCCTCCCTTTGATGAAATCTCTACTTTGCAAGTATTGCACGTTGCCCTGTTGTCATCCTTTCTCATAAAGTGTAACCAAACTTTTGAGCGTTTGTGCCGCTCAGGCGCCGTGTTTCCTACTGGGTAAAAGACGCTATTCAACGTGATGACGTCATTCGGGGCGACTGGAATCGATAAGGGAATCGTTTATAAAAGTGGCGAACGATTCCAAGGAATTGAAACAGTGGGAACCGGTTCTCAACAAGAACCGGTTTTCGATACCCATCCCTATCCACGACTATTAAAATCACACTTCATGCACAGCTCTCTCTCTCTCTGTCTCTCTCTGTACTTCAAGAACAGTTTCCCGTCTCCAATCTCTGTTTTCTGTATTATTCATTCGTTTATTACCCAGCAGTCTACCGTTGTTTACAGCGCTGTCTTTTTCTTTTTTTTCACTTAAATGACCTCGGACAAGAAAGCCTAATTTTTCTGTTGTTCAATACTGAAGTAATTTAAACTTTATATGCAGAATATTGCAGAATGTTTTTAAGGTTATCTGCTATAAAAAGCCAGACCAGAAAAATCTCCTTCATGTTTTTCTGTGTTTTATTCTCAGTTGCTTTGACACAAAGGCATCTGCTGTGATGTTCACAATTCTGATGAAGTCTCACATGTATCAGTACTGATAAATGATCAGAATTATAATATTTCTGACTGTCTGAGGCTAAGTTGAACCGAATCGGGACTTTGAAAACCGGAATCGAATGGATTATAGAAATCAGTGATGATACCCAGCCATAGTGAGCAGCCTAGGCACGACAGAAGTGGATGTAGCTGTAATAGGAAAAGAAGTATTGATAACTTTTCTGTGAAGTTAAGGCCTGATCCTTCTGAAATTCATAGCCAGTGCTCTGACACGGTGTCATCAATCTTTGAAAGCTGAAAAAGCACAGTGTATCCAGAAAAACACATTATATTATGTCAATTATTATAAAATTTGTGTGCGCCTAACTTTTGTGCCGGTACGCCTAACTTTTTAAAGTTAGGCGTACGCCTAACTTTTTAAAGTTAGGCGTACCGGTACGCCCATGGCAAAAAGTTAGTCTAGAGCCTGTACTTTAAGAAAATCTACTGGAGCTCTCAACAGAAATTATTGTGAGCTGTGATTCTTTTCCCCACGCTGAGCCACTACAGCTGATTTTAGGGTTCCCACCTGCTCAATCCCACTTTAACCTCTTCCCTGCTCATGTTCCTGTTTAGAGGCAAAGTCACCCTCTACAATGTAGGCAACAGAAAATACACATATGTTTTATTTTCCTTCATTTTCTAATTAACTGATTCAAACAGAGAACCTTTATTAGAAATAAATAGTTCTTATTTCATTTACTAATCTTATTTTATTATTACATTAATAAAGCACAAGGTTCAGTTAAATTTGGATAAAAAACATGTGGTTAAAAAGTTCTTCAAGGAGCAATTTTACTTTTTTACTCTGATTACATTTCAGAGCCTGTACTTTTTCACTGTTACTTAAGTAAAGAAGGTGAATGAATACTTTTACTGAAGTATTTATAACACTAATATCTGTACTTCTACTTAAGTATAGAGTAAATGTACATTTGCCTCCTCTGATCATTTCTATAATATTATTTATATCAGTGATGGCCAAATGAAGCTTTCTGAAACACTGAAGCTTGTATTGAAAAAGGTTCATTACTCAAAGCTTTTCAACACAGTCCTCTTTGGTGACATCTGCTGGCCAAAAATATGAAGAGCAGCTTGAATCTACAAATTATAATATAGAGTTTCATTATAATTGCCCACTCTACAGAGCTCAGCTGACAGCTTCTGTCTGATATCGGGCTGCTGTTGTGGTGCTTTGAACGTGTATTTTTGGGGATGATGAAAAAAATGTTTTGCCTATTTGATTATTAATAATTTTGATGAATAAACCTTCCTGATTTTAACATGTGCTGTGGTCTCTAAAAAACAACATAATATACAACACAGTCATATAACAGGTTTGGAGGATGAGAGTTTTAGACGTGACTGATTATTTGGTGAAACTGTGATATTTTCCTCACCTCCTGTGTTGAGCTCATTGTTTCCTCTGTAGTGACTCAGCTGAGTCCAGATGGCTGAAAATGTTCCTCTGCTGCTCCGTCAGACTCTTCTCCTCCTGCTGATCAGCTGGGACACAAAACAGATCTTTGTTAGGCTCCACACTGCACTGAAGAGTCAAAGTGTCTCATATGTTCATCTGACAACACAAAGTACAAATTTCACTCTGGTTGCTTGTAGAAATCTTGTGAGACGTGTTGTGCTGCAAAGTGAGGAAACTCTCTCACTCACTTATACTTCAGGAGGAACTTTGTGACATTGGCTCTAATATTCTAAGCAGCCCTTTACTATGACAGGGCCAGAAAGTCCTATTTGAAGGTTTGGGAGAAGGACCATGTTAAAGGTGGATTGGGGTTTATACACTTTGTTATGATACAGGTAAGGCTGTAAGAGCCTGAGAAGGTGTCCTGAATGAACCTCTAAAACCAGTTTTCAGCTAACGACTCTGCTTCAGTCTGGAAAACAGCAACTACAAGTTTAAAGACTCCATCAACAATTCACACCCAGCAACAGCCTGAACAGCTCCTCCTGTGGTTTCCACAAACAGGGACAGACCTGTTACTCCCCCACCCCACACTTTCAACTCCTTCAGCCCCCCAGTCCCACCACCTCCACCATTCCCCAAACTTTGATTCTGTTCATCTTGACGTAGCTTTTGCAGTAGGAAAAACGTTTCGGCCCTCATCCAAGTGACTTCTTCAGTCTCAGCTGACTGCAGCTTTCCCCAATCTTCAACAGTGCATTTGCATAATGACTGAAACGAGCACCACTGAAGGAACAATGGGCTGGGAGGTCAGTTATTGAGCATTAATATGCAAATTCTCATGATCATTGATCAACAACCACTGATCAAAGCTCATTGATCAAATGCTGTGATTTTAGCGACTCCCCAACTCTCTGAATGGTACTCATGGCCATTGATCAGCGGTCTTTGATTAATGAGCTTTGATCAGTGGTTTCAGTGCTTTCCTTCCTGCTTTGACTGCAGCTGTGTTTGACACAGGAAGACATTATTACATTCTTCACACTCTCCTGCACATTAACCACCACAATATATTTTATTCTCTGTGCTTTCAAATATGAACACTGTTTACTTTCATCTCTGTTTCATTAGTTTTTGTTAACATCTTCCTGTGCATCACTTTACAGCAGCCAGACTCATTAAAATGAGACTTTGTAGGAGTTCATTTCCTCTCATGTGTTCATCCACAGCAGCTGGACAATAAAGTTTATTGTGACCCTGATACTGCAGCAGATCGCTCTCATCCATTTCCTGTTATCACTTCAAATAGAAACGAGGCTGTAGAGGTTTGGTGCAGGCAGAAAAACAGCTGCAGGGACAATGAAAAGACTTTTCTGCTCCAACTTCTCCCAGCATGCTGAGCTAATGATTAGTTGGTGTTTTTCTCCAAACACTCTCTCACTCTTCTCTCAACATGTTCACAATAAACTGTGAACAGACACCGAGGAGAGCAGCAGAAGACCTCATTCAGGAGCTAAACTCAACATGAACTGAACTCACAGTAAAGTTAGCTCGGTGCTTACCTTTAGATGAGCCCACAAACCGAGAGAAACTCCGCGATGAAGCTGCAACTCTTTCCAAACACAGGAAACAGATCAGGGAGCAGAGACCCACGTGGTTCACGCTGATCTCAGCTACGATCCAGGAGACAAGGGTGGGCAGATCGATGCAGATATCGATCCAAGCGTTGGTTTAGTTTGTTTTATCATCCAAATTCACTCTTTTACTCGCTTAGGAAGAAACGGTAGCTCCGTCTGAGTTATCACTACCCGATCCGTACCGGAAACCCGATCGGTAGTGATGGGACGTTCTGTATCGAGGCTTCGAAGCTTGTGTCGAGTAATGGAGGGGGCGTTTCCGCGAAGCGCGTATCGAGGCTTGCTTCATTTATGGGAGGAGCTGAAAATGATGACGTCCGAAGCCTCGCTGCCCGGCTGTACCACGTGACTGGTTCATGAAGTGGTTCGAACTTTGCCGCGAGATATGACAGCGATATAAACCCCTCAGACTTCATTCAAAAATGTGGGTGTTTGATGGAGAGTTGCGGTTAGTGAGAGTTTGGAGACCGTATGGAGGTTTATGAGAGTGAGGAAAGTCAGGAGAGAATGGAGCCGGCTAAGAAGAGGAGGATGTCCTCCCCTGTGTGGGAACATTTTGATCTTATTCCTCCCAACAAGGTATGTAAATTTCTACAGAAGATGTATTTTCATAATACTGATGGTGCAATACAATTTATGTTAAGCTGTCTGTACTTTTGTACAAGGTGAAGTGTTTGCTATGTGCCAGGGAGCTGGGATATAACAACAACACCTTATCCATGCTTAGGCACTACAGAGCTTTGCATGAGAATAAGGGGAACACCGATTGTGGAGCAAGACCAGGTGAGCCATCAAATGCAATGATAATATAGCATGCAGTAATGTTACTAAATGATATAACAATATTATACAACTGTTATAAGTTACGTGTGTGATATTTATATTTGTGCTTTATCTTTATTGTCTTTCCTCAGGAGAACAATCTCAAATAGATGAAGACCTGGTCAGCATGGTGATTGAGGACTCACAGCCATTTAGCATTGTGGAGGACAAAGGATTTAAAAGATTTGTTAAATCATTAAATCCCAGCTATGTTCTCCCCACTAAAAAGGTCGTAAAAGCAGTGAAAATTTAGTTTTTACAGAATAAAATGTGAACAGGCAGGACTGAGGCTCAAAGCCTCAGTGTGTAGCTGTCCATACCTCAACGTTACAAAAGCACAACTACTGTCCACACCCCAACCACACCTCACCTCACAGTAAATGATCATTTCCATTTCAAGCATTTCCAAATAATCATTTTCCATACTGCCAGTATAAATATACACAGTATACTGCCATCACTACAATATACATGTTTTACACACTCCTTTTGTTGTTGACATTTACAGGCTGTGTGCAAAATGCCACACTCTTCAAATTCATGCCAGCTATTATTTTTTACGTCCAGTAGGTGTCCTGCTAGAGCAAATGAAGCTTCATGAAGCTTCGCGTTGGGGTGAACCAATTGGATGAAAAGCTTCAGTGCTTCATGGGGCTTCATCTGCCCATCACTACCGATCGGTACCCCGCATGCGCGAAAGGTGTCTACTTCCGGTCGAAGCGTTTTACGATAGTTACGGGTCAGAGTATCTTTTTTTTAAAACTTTATTTAACAAACAATGAGTATACAACATACGAACAGATGAAGTATACAAAACAACAGAACATGAACACACAAAGCCAGGGGTAAAAGACGAAGGTAACAATTATAAGAATACACGCAAAAATTCACATACATATATTGTTTTGAGAGCCTTTTTGTTGGTGGAGTCTGATATTGATTGTATGTACATTTCCACATCCTTAAAATAATGACAGAAATATGGTGTTTTGTTAGTAAACTTACATTTATGGATAAAGAATTTCGCTAAAGGTATTAACAAATTTATCATAAAAAAAACATTTATCATTCTTCCTGGTGAACTTAAAGAAACAGAATAAAACATTTTCCCATCGTAAAGAAAACTCCCTTAAAATATGGACAATAACAAAGCTGCTAAATTCCTTCCAGAATCTCTGTGTAAAAGAACAGTACCAAAAAAGATGTGTCACAGTTTCTGGATGATCCCCACAGAAGTACAATTAGTATTTATGTCCCTTTTAAATTTTACCATGTAGTGACTGGCTGGATAACATTTATGTAGAATTTTAAATGAGACTTCTTTCACCTTATTTACAATCAAATATTTATGGGGGACCATCCAGACTGTCTTCCACTTGATATCTGGAACATGTTGGTTCCAGTAAGATATTATATATATGGGAGAGAGACGATATCTTCTTGGAATAAACTACGTATTCTCTTATTGCGGTTACCAAGTTCCTGTGAAAAGCAGATTTTTCCTATTGGTGACTCAGCTGGATCAGGGAGAGTGACTGAGGTAGAGATCGAGCTGTCAGTGTTTTTATATAACATTAAAGTCCCTGAGGGTATGGCACCAAGCACCATTGAGAATTCCTGAACACTGATTGGAAAATTATATAGTGCAAGAAAGTCGTCGTATGTAAGTAGTTGTCCCTCTTTACTAACCAGCTGAGCCACCAATAGGATCCCATTTTGGATCCAAGTTTCCAGGAAAAGTGATTTATTTTTCTATAAAATATCTCTGTTGTTCCAGATGAGGTATTTGTGAGGTGAGAAGTTGTGTTTATAAATGAGGGTCCACGCTAAGAGGACCTGCTTATGGAAGGATGAAAGCTTTACAGGGAGTTTCTCAACATTGTAATTACAATTTAAAATAAAATTAAAGCCACCAAAACGAGAGAAAATATGATATGGTATAAAGTTCCAGATAGAGATAGGGTTTTAAGAAAATGTTTAGCCCAGTTAATTTTGAAAGTGTTATTTAAAGTAGAAAAGTCTAAGACGTTAAGCCCACCTGATTCATACGTATTCATCACAACAGTTTTTCTAATATAGTGCGTACGGTTTTTCCATATAAAATTAAAGAGCATACAGTCAATATCTTTACTAATTTTCTTATCCAGATGTAAGGAGAGAGCAGCATATGTTAATCGGGATATCCCTTCAGCTTTAGTAAGTAACACTCTACCTTTCAAAGACAAGTCCCTTTGCAGCCACTGGTTGAACCTTTTTAGGGTTAATTGGAGTGAAGTTTGACGAGCATCTTGATTTTTGGTCTTTGGATATTAACAGTCCCAAGTATGTGACTTCTTGTTTAACAGAGATATTACAGATAGTATTTGCAGGACAGTCTTTAATTGCTAGTAACTCACACTTTTTAAGATTTAGGCATAAACCAGAGGCCTCAGAGAAATCACTAATCACAGTAAGAGCTGGTGGGATTTGGTTTGCATTCTTCAAGAAGAGTGTGGTGTCATCGGCTAACTGGCTGATGACGAGCTCCTTATCAGCTATGGTGATTCCTTGTACAACACTGTTTGAAATATTAGTTGCAAGAATTTGTGTACAAAGTAAAAATAAATATGGTGAAATAGGACATCCTTGGCGAATACCACGTTTCAGGTCAAATCTCGGGGTGGAGCCGTTAATCATTTTAATAGAACTATTGCCATTTGTGTATAAGGTTTTGACAGCTTTACAGAAAAACTTGCCGAAGCCAAATTTTTCCAAAGAGTGGAAAATAAATTGATGTTCAATTGTATCAAAAGCCTTATAAAAATCCAGGAAGAGAATGAAGCTATTGTCAGGTACCAAATCAGAGTAATCAAGTAAATCCAAAACCAGTCTAATGTTATTAGAAATGTGTCTGTTTCTCATAAAGCCTGATTGTGTCTCATCAATAATTGTTTCCAAGACCTCTTTAATTCTGTTAGCAAGTATTAAAGCCATAACCTTATAGTCATTATTAAGCAGGGAGATGGGTCTCCAATTATCAATAAAGAGTAAGTCTTTGTTTGGTTTTGGAATAAGTGTTATGAGACCCTGAGTAAGAGAAGGAGGGACGATGTTATTCTCTATACTTTCTGTAAAAACCTGCAGTAAAAATGGAGCCAGGAGATTAGAAAATGATTTATAAAACTCTGCAGTCAAACCATCTGTGCCGGGAGATTTATTGGCCTTAAGTGCAGAAATGGAATTACAAACTTCCTCCACAGTCAGAGGGCTGTCACAATAACTTCTATCTTCCACAACAATAGATTTTAGGTTTTTAATATTATTGAAAAATCCTGTTGAGACAGCCTCATTATATTTTGAGTCGTATAGTTTAGTATAGAATTCGGCACAGAAATGTGAAATTTCTCTAGGATTGTCAGAGACAATGCCATTAATATTTAGTTGATGAATAGAGTTTGTTTTTGATCTGTATTTTTCAAGTCTGAAAAAGTAAGCAGAATTTTGTTCGCCCTCCTCCAGCCACCTCTTCCTGGATCTTATGAAAGCACCCTCAGCCTTGCGTCGATATAAACCGTCCAGTTTATTTTGAAGTTCTAGTAAACTTAATTTATCTTCCTCTGAGATTTCTTCTGGGGACTTCTAGTAATAAGAGGCAATTCTGCTTATTACTTCTTGTTCTTCAGCTTTCCTTAATTTAGCAATTTGACTCCCGTATCTTCTCAAGAATTTGCATGCTTCAAATTTAAAAAGTTCCCAATTGGTACAAAAGGACTTCTCTCTGTTAGCTTTGTTCCAATAATAAACAATTACTTTATTAATCTGCATGTTAACTATTTTATCTTTTAGTAAAGAATTATTTAGCTTCCAGTAAGAGAATTTATGAGGTATAGTATCCAGTGTAAACATTTGGACGTTAATGTGAATTGCTCTATGATCAGTGAGGGGGGTGGCAAGTATATTAACAGTAATATTATCTTTATCAATACAGTCAGAAACAAGCCAAAAGTCAACACGTGATTGCCTGGATCCTGTCTTATTGCTCCAAGTAAAGAGTCTATCATCTGGAAATTTTTCTCTCCAAATACCCACAAGATTAAAGTTTGCACTGTATGAAGACTGCTGCCCTGGAGGCCACCTATCAACCGTATTGTCTAAAGCAATGTTAAAGTCTCCACCAATTAAGAGGACTGAATTTGGGTATTTGGAGAGCCAGAAATTAATTCTTTCTTCTAAGGAGTCAAGTAATTTATCATTTTCAGTTTTATTATTGTAACCATATATATTTACTGCAATGAAAGTACTGTTATTGTGTCTGATTAGTGAGCAGAGGTAGTGTCCTAAGGTGTCACAGTCAGAGTGTAACACATCTCCAGAAAAAGAATTTTTAAGCGTGACAACTCCAGCAGAACGCTCAGAGCCATGGGACAACCAGACTTCATTACCCCATTGTGATTTCCAAAAATTTGTATCAGCAGGTGTGGAATGACTCTCTTGGAAAAAGCAAAAATCTGTTTTAAATTGTTTGGCAAATAAAAACAAAGCTTTGCGTTTACATGTTTGTCTTAAACCCCTGGTATTAAGAGAAACAAATGAAAAAGACAAAGTTATTAGAAAAAAAGAAAGAGAAAAAGTAAGTTCTAAACTTCTACAGCTAAGAACAGATCTATAGGATAAGGGGACCGGGTGCTGCACAATTTAGGTAGTAGAACAGTAAAAACCCTGAGTGACTAAGCTTATAAAAACACAGTATTTAACTATCTACTGTACTATGGTTTAAATATAGCTTTTCATAGATAAACACACTCTTCAACACAAAATAAAGCTTTAACCTGAGGGTGAAAATATCAAGTTCACCATGTAAACAAGCTTACAGAAATGTCATTTCGGAGACTGAATAAGCGTCTCTATGAAGGAGGGAAAACTTCTGATCCACTGATGAATCCTCGGCCTCCCACGAAATAAGCCGGCTTACCCTCCTTACGGGCTTTGTCTATCATCGGCCACAGTTTGTCACGACGTTCTCTGTCCTCCCTGGACAGATCTTCAGCGAACCTCAAATGATTGTCTTGCAGGTAGGAGGATGTCTTGGCTGCTTTCCATACAGCATCTCTGTAGATTCGGGAGGTGAACTGCACGATGATGCCTCTAGGTCTGGTGCTACCTTGTCGCTTGGCTCCGAGTCGGTGTACGGTGTCGATGACGTCAGGCAGCCTATGATTTTGTTCTGGCAGAACAGACTGGCATATCACAGTCACCTTTCCCCTTACGTCTTCTTTCTCAGCCTGCCAACTGTGGCACGCGTGCCTAGGGTTGCCGACCCCTGGTGTACAGTATCTTATGGATATATTACTCCAGTGTTTTTTCTCAAAGTTTTCTATGAAACTTTGCTGTTGAGGAGTACTTGGTGAGGGCTAGTTCTTTTAGGTTCAGCAGCTAACAAGATGGTGTATCGGTCAGGATACAGGAGGACAACAGGCTTCCACTTTGCTGGATTGTCACCGCCAGCTGTTTTATTGCCACACAATATTGCAGAACATAGACATAAAACCCCAGAGCCTTTTATACATTTGCACTGTCTACTGCTGTAACAAAATAAATTTCCCACGCTCGGGACTAATAAAGGTTATCTTATCTTATGCAACCGAGTCTCCCATACTGGCATCCTTACACTGGCTGCGAGTTAGGTTTTGAATTCATTTTAAGATTTTATTATGTGTTTTTAAGGCGTTGCATGGGTTAGGACCCTCAAACCTTTCTGATCTTTTAAATTGGTTCGCTCCTGCAAGATCACTGAAGTCTGTGGTTTAAAAGCTCTTAGCTGTCCCAACGTCCAGATTAAACACAGAGGATAAGAAAGGTCTGGCCTCTCTTATCTGGAAACAAAATTAACAAAATTGATTGAAAAACCTGTTGCAAAAATTCCTTTTTGTTTAGTTTTGTGAAGCTACTAACTGATGAACTAGATTACTGGTAGAATGATGTATAAATTAAACATGGTTTGCCCTCTTATGCATATTGTATTGATGTATCATGACTAGTGATGTGCAATACCACTGATTTACTTTCGGATCCGATACCAAGTAAACTTCAGGGTGGTATCGACGATACCTAGTACAAAAACTTATTTTATTTATTGTATCTCAAATTTTAGTGTCATCATGATAACAGGACATCAGACTACTTGTTCTTATCACATAATAAAGCTGAATTCATCATGGCACCTTTAAGTTCAAGAATTGCTATAATCTCTGCAACGTTCAGCTTTCAGAATTTGTCTTAAACAGCATAAAAGCATGGATCCATCACACCTTGTATCAGGAAAACGTTGATGAACTCTGAACAAATGAAACCACAACTTTAAAAAAAATGAGCTCCCAAAATTAATTGTTTCGACATCTTAAACACAAAATCATAAGTTTTAATACCTACAGCAAGTTTAAGGAAAAATAAAAGATTTTAAAGATGTTTCAAATTTTTCTCAAATATAAAACAGCAGATGGAACTTACATGCATCTTCTATGGGATTGTCTAAAAATATCTAAATTCTGGCTCTGCATCAACAAGAAAATGAACTTGATACTAAACTTTAAGATATATAAACATCCGGGTCAATTCTTACCACAGTTGCTGCCTCTGAATAAAAATCTGGACAAAAAGGGATCCACATTATTAAATAAGCTTATGTTTAATGTCAGGAGATGTGTTATTGAACTGGATTATGGAGCAGCCCCCCTACTGTAACTCAGTGTTACAAGGAAACTTCATAACTTTCAGGTCAGATTTTTAATAAGCTGCAGGAACCCTCTTCAGTGTGAGTGGAGAGCAGCCAAGTCTCCTCCTCTGATAAACCTCCATCTGTGCCACTGAAAATAGTTCATCTGACTTTGAGCTGTGATTTCATTTCCTGTATTTCAGAGTAAAGGCTGAAGTGACAAATGGAAACATGTTTACAGTCAAACTTCTTCATCCAACTGCTGGAACAAAGCGAACCACTCGACATGAACACTGAAGCAGAACAGTTTAGAAAGCTTAAAATGAGACTAGGGAACCATTTTCATTCATAGTTGCCTCATCAGATCTTTATAGGAGATTCACTCTGAACTCTGTGGAGCCTGATCTCAAGGGTTTTGAGTCTGACCCTGAAACCAGAAGAGAATCTTTCTGTCTCTTCATATTCACTGTGATGGGAGTGATTTCAGCCCTGAGTGATCACGCTGATGTTTGCACAGAGCAGATAATTTAGTGAATGTTTTGGGACATTGGTAACAGTGAAACAGTTTTTTAGTAACGTGGGATCGTTTGTGTTTGGAGTATGAACTGAGATTCCTGAAGCTCTTGTCACACTGGTCACAGCTGTAGTTTCCTTCCATGTGTGCACATTCATGCTTGTTACGATTAGCTGATTGTGAGAATCTTTTGTCACAGTGTCTGCACTTGTATGGTTTCTCCCCTGTGTGGACTCGTTTGTGTCTTTTAAGCTCACCTGCAGTAATGAAAGATGACCCACACTGATCACAGAGGTGCTTTTTTGTCCCACTGTGAATGAGTTCATGTCGTTTTAATCCCCTTAATGTGGTGAAGCTTCTCCCACATTCTTTGCAGTATTTCAGTTCTTCTCCAGTGTGTCTACGTTGATGTGTTTTTAGGTCAGCTTTCCAACTGAAAGTTTTTCCAGAGAGGTCACAATGAAAGTCTTTCCCACCACCACAGTGATGACAGGGTTGAGAACTGGATCCATCTGTGTCGCTCTGCTTCTAAACAAAGACACAAAGACAGTGTAAGTCAGTCCTTCAACATTTTTATCCTGAATGTCGCCTGAAATAAAGAGCAAATAAAAAACAAACAAAATCATAACTGAAATGAAAATCTGAATAATCACTCAGAGCTGCTGAGATTCGGGCATTTCGAGCAAAATAAAATTATATTAAAAAACTCGATTCAGGATTTTAATGAATTGATGTCATGTTATCCAAGCCAGAATCGATTTTAATCGTAAATCGATTATCAAAACCCAACCCTAGCTGAGACAATTTAATGAGCAGAGTTGTTCCAAACAGTCAGGCTAAAATGACAAGATAACAATATAAATACATACCTCACAGTAACTGCACTTGTTGAGTCTCTTTCTGGTGTGGATCTGTTGGTGTCGTCTCAGGTAACGTGGAGATTTAAAAGTCTTCTCACACAGGTCACATTTATAAGGTCTCTCCTCAGTGTGGGTAAACATGTGTTGTTGTAAGTCTCTGTCTGTGACAAACTGTTTGCCACACTGATCACAGCAGTACACATCATGTCCGGTGTGAATGCGTAGGTGTGTATTTCGGTTCCCTAACCGGCTGAAGGTTTTCCCACAGATGTCACAGCTGTATGCCTTAATTCCAGAGTGGGTAACTAGATGATTCTGTAAGTGGCTACTGTCAGTAAAAGCTCTGCCACACTGATCACAGTTGTACGCTTTAACTCCACTGTGGATGAGTTGGTGTGTTTTTAGGGAACGCTTCCAGGAAAAAGTCTTTTCACACAAGTCACAGCTGTACGGTTTCTCTCCAGTGTGGATGACCTGATGACATTTTAGTGTAGACTTAGCAGGAAAATCCTTCCCACAATCATCACAGGTGTGTGTTTTCTCTCCCTTTCTTGGTTGAGGTTTGTCGGCCTCCTGAGAGCGCTGACTTCTCGCTCCATGTTGGTCCTGCAGTGACAGAGATACAAACAGAGGCAGTGAGTGAAATGCAGTCGTGGAACAAACTCAACCTTCAAACTCCCTCCATTAACACTAGTTTTAAACCTGAAGGTGGAGTGTGGCACCAAACACCTTAAAGGTCTCTTATCCCCACCTGCTGGTAGTTCTAACACATTACATCCAACCTGGTGTTAAAAATAATTCATGACTTTTCAAACACTAAAATATTTTTTCCTTATTTTCCTTACTTTTACTCCCCACACAAAAAGGACTTTCTACTCATTGTATTTTCAAAACAGACTTTTTTACTTTTGGTTTGAGAAATTTGAGGGGAGTTATTTCATCACTAAGGGCATCAAACATCAAACCAATTTGAGCCTGAAAAGTAACACATGAAAGACAATCCTGATCGTGTACTAATCACCAGGGTATGAAACATAAAAAGAGATGAAAGAGGCAAAACTGTGAGTCATAGTCAGGAGTTAAAGTGAGACGTTAGGGCTGCACAATTAATCGTTAGAAAATCGCGATCTCAATTCATACTTATGTGCGATCTCATTTACAAATGACAACGATTAAAAAAAAAGAAGAAACAAAAGATGACGATTGTACCGCATTTTGATCCGGGACATGAAAACAAGCGCTCACTCTTCCTGCTCAACAAATGACAAGGGCGGAGCCTTATACCACGTGATACAGAAGCCAGCTTGCTGATGCAGGGGAAAAAACAACGGAGAGCATGTGAGAGATGACGAAGCTGTAAAGGTCAAGAAAGTGACAGGAGAAAATCCGTCCCGGTCAGCCACCCAAACATCAATAACGGGAACCTTATACAGCGCCGTCGAACTCCCGCAGGCACAAAGAAATTATGGAGGCTTTCACTTATCACCTGGCTAAAGATATGGCTCCCATCAACACTGTGCAAAACGAGGGATTTAGGAAAATGATCAACACCCTAGACCAGGGGTCGGCAACCTGCGGCTCCGGAGCCGCATGTGGCTCTTTAGTCCTTACAGTGCGGCTCCGCGTGGTTTGGGAAATAAATTAGAAGTATTTAGCTGAAGTGTATTTTATTTATGTTAGTTCTTTGTTAACTTGTAGTTCTAAATTGGAAGATTATTGTGATATTGAAATATAAAAATAAAATTATATTCTATTTTTTTTTTCCCGCTCAAAATAAGCGTCACACTGGCGGAAGCCGATATACCGCCCGAAACGCCGTGCAATTTATCGAGACTTTCAACCCCATGTAGGACAATTATGGATCTTCGGATCCACATTATGTCAGCTGCTGTTCTCCACCGTGAACTATGTTAAAAACAAACACCGCTCATGCCTCACAGATGACAGCTTATAGTCCTGCGAGAAGATGAAAGTGACTTCGTACAACCCCGATCTGCAGACGCTGTGCGCAGAGGTTCAGGAGCAGAAGTCCCATTGTAAACATATCAGGGCAGACCCGACGATGTTTGTACACTCAACAAAGATATAAACGCAACACTTTTGTCTTTGCTCCCATTCCCCATGGGATGGACGTAGAGACCTAAAATTCATTCCAGATACACAATATAACCATCCCTCCCAAACAGTGGTCACAAATCAGTCCAAATATGTGGTAGTGGGCACATCTGCCATATTGAGATAATCCATCCCACCTCACAGGTGTGCCACATCAGGATGCTGATCTGACATCATGAGTAGCGCACAGGTGTACCTCAGACTGCCCACAACAAAAGGCCACCCTGGAATGTGCAGTTCTTTGCGCTATTGGGGGTCTGGGGACCCAGAACCGGTCAGTCTCTGGTGTGACCACCATTTGCCTCATGCAGTGCAACACATCGTCGCATGGAGTCTATCAGATTGTCAATTGTGGCCTGTGGAATGTTGGTCCACTCCACTTCAATGGCTGTGCGAGGTTGTTGGATATTCGTGGGAACTGGTACACGCTGTCGTATACGCCGGTCAAGCACATCCCGAACATGCTCAATGGGTGACATGTCCGGTGAGTATGCTGGCCATGCAAGAACTGGGACATTCTCAGCTGCCATCTGCCCTGAACAATGTGAACCATGATTCATCCGTGAAGCGCACACCTCTCCAACGTGCCAGACGCCATCGGATGTGAGCATTTGCCCACACAAGTCTGTTACGGCGACGAGCTGGAGTCAGGTCAAGACCCCGATGAGGACGACGGGCATGCAGTTGAGCGTCCCTGAGACGGTTTCTGACAGTTTGTGCAGAAATTGTTTGGTTGTGCAAACCAATTGTTCCAGCAGCTGTCTGGGTGGCTGGTCTCAGACGATCTTGGAGGTGAACCTGCTGGATGTGGAGGTCCTGGGCTGGTGTGGTTACACGAGGTCTGCGGTTGTGAGGCCGGTTGGATGTGCTGCCATATTCTCTGAAACGCCTGTGGAGACGGCTTATGGTTGAGAAATGAACATTCAATGCACGGGCGACAGATCTGGTTGACATTCCTGCTGTCAGCATGCCAATTGCACGCTCCCTCATTGCTTGTGGCATCTGTGGCATTTTGCTGTGAGACAAAACTGCACATTCCAGGGTGGCCTTTTGTTGTGGGCAGTCTGAGGTACACCTGTGCACTACTCATGATGTCAGATCAGCATCCTGATGTGGCACACCTGTGAGGTGGGATGGATTATCTCAATATAGCAGATGTGCCCACTACCACACATTTGGACTGATTTGTGACCACTGTTTGGGAGGGATGGTTATATTGTGTATCTGGAATGAATTTTAGGTCTCTACGTCCATCCCATGGGGAATGGGAGCAGTAACAAAGGTGTTGCGTTTATATTTTTGTTCAGTGTATGAACATACTTTTCAGCATCTCTTTATTGACCACTTTTCACACACGGTTGCTGTACGTATACAGCTGGCTGTAGCTTTTCAGCTCACAGCCCGACACACACCAACACAACAGCATAGAGAGCACAGACTTTAAGGCGGCGAGGCGTGATTGCGGGTCCCGCTCAGATGCATCTGCCTCCCCTGCAGCAGCGCTGCAGACCACGCCCCGCCACACACATTAACCAGGTAAAATACATATTTAGGCAGAATTTTGCAAATATCTATTTTTCATCTTTTAGCAGCATAGTGCTTTTTTCCAGTTATTTTTTTTTAAAGTCAGGTCAAGGCTCCAAAAGCCCAAAGGCGATATAAGGGTGGCGGCTCACAACAGTTTTTCTTTGCTACATGGATCATTTTAGTTCAGCTGGGTGTCTTTCCTTTTGTTATATTTCTTTAAGAGTTCAAAATGTGTTAATTACAGAAATAAAATGTAATTTTCTCTGTAGCACTTCATGGACTTCATAAGCAACACACCTTAGTTGTTCACACAAAGCATAAAGGTAAAAACAATATATACAGTGTTATCTTCATTTGAGATGTCAAAAAGTATTTGCGCCCCCATCGTTTTCTTTTGCGTGGAACCCGGGTCCAAATGGCTCTTTGGGTGTTAAAGGTTGCTGACCCCTACCCTAGACAAACGCTACACAGTGCCATCCTGCAACTATTTTTCAAATGTTGCACTACCTGCTGTATACACGCAGTGTCGAGCAACGGTGGAGACGAAATTGTTCTTATGTTCAGTCTCAACTATTACGAAGTTGATGTGCAGTTAATAAGTGTAATAAATATTTATATTAGAAAAGAAAATTGTGAGAGAATCGTAATCTCAATTCTAAGCAAAAAAAATTGTGATTCTCATTTTATGCAAAATCGTGCAGCCCTATGAGACGTTGTTCTTCTTTCTTTTTTGCACAGCACCTGAACAAACAGGTAATTTCAAATGCAGCGTTTCTATCAACAAACATCAGCAAACACACAAACTGTTTGTGTGCAGTTTGTCTCACAGTGTGTTGCTGGCTAAAGGTCCAGCTGCTGTACATCACAGGGAGAGAAAAGAAAGAGAGCTAACTTCACTCAGAGATGGAGAAAGATAAGACACACAGGACAGGAGAGGAAGAAGAGAGGTTAGATTTAAAGGGAAGGACTGCTCAGTGGGATGTGATCAACTGGAGATTAAAGCTTACATGTAAGTCCTCATGTGTTGAAATCAGATATTGGGTCTGTACTAGAGATGGCACGATACCACTTTGTTATGTCCGATACCAATATCATAAATTTGGATATCTGCCAATACCAATATGAATCTGATACTGTGTGTTTTTAATCAATAAAACTGACCACCACTGGTGGTGGTCAGAGGGCCCGGTGGCGCCAGTGTCCGGCAGCCTCGCCTCTGTCAGTGCGCCCCAGGGTGGCTGTGGCTACAATGTAGCTGCCATCGCCAGTGTGTGAATGGGTGAATGACTGAATGTAGTGTAAAGTGCTTTGGGGTCCTATGGACTAGAAAAGCGCTATACAAATACAGACCATTTACCATTTACATTTTTTAATATCATGCTCAAGTAAAAAAAAAAAAAAACCCACTAAATGTATTCTGTTATACCTGTATGCAAAAAATACACTGCACCCAAAATATTTCATAGTTCAGCAATACTGACCAATCTAATGAATGTAAACCTACTCCATCCTCCCTATTCTGGTATTTTAAAGAGTAAGCAACCTAACTAATAGGGCTCTAAAACTCCCAGCAAAAAAAAACAAAAACAAAAGGCAACCACCCACCCTCCACCTCATGATACTTGCAAGGAAATCAATTATTTTTCAAGAACATTTAAATAGATTCAACATCTTCAACAGATTTGCAGACTGCACAGATGGTAACTTCCCAAAGGAAAAAGTAGTATAGCTTACTAGGGTATATTAGACTTGATAGTTACGATATACAGTAATGAACTTCTATACATTTTACATCAGATTAAAACTTTGGGTGTAAGCTTCGTATAATTATTTATTAAAAGATAGACATTTTAAATGAGAATAAGAAAGAAAAGCATGTAAGTCCTCATGTGTTGAAATCAGATCTTGGGTCTGTACATGTGTCATTATGTCTTTTTTTTCAGATTATGAAACATGCTGCAAAACAATCTGAGGCAGATTAACTGTGCCGCCTCAGATGCAGCCTTTTCCAGGCAGTAGAATTGCTAACATGCTAACACAGTTTAATGAGCAGAGTTGTTCCAAACAGTCAGGCTAAAATGACAAGATAACAATATAAATACATACCTCACAGTAACTGCACTTGTAGAGTCTCTTTCTGGTGTGGATCTGTTGGTGTAGTCTCAGGTAATGTGGAGATTTAAAAGTCTTCTCACACAGGTCACATTTATAAGGTCTCTCCTCGGTGTGGGTAAACATGTGTTGTTGTAACTGTGAGCCTGTTGTAAACTGTTTGCCACACTGATCACAGCAGTACACATCTTCTCTGGTGTGAATGCGTAGGTGTGTATTTCGGTACCCTTTCCGGCTGAAAGTTTTCCCACAGATGTCACAGCTGTATGCCTTAATTCCAGAGTGGGTAACTAGATGATTCTGTAAGTGGCTACTGTGAGTAAAAGCTCTGCCACACTGATCACAGCTGTACGCTTTAACTCCACTGTGGATGAGTTGGTGTCTTTTTAGAGCAACCTTCCAGGAAAAAGACTTTCCACACAACTCACAGCTGAACGGTTTCTCTCCAGTGTGGATGACCTGATGATATTTTAGTGACTCCTTCAGAGTAAACTTCTTCCCACACTTGTCACAGCTGTATGTTTTCTCTCCCTTTCTTCTGTGAGGTTTGTCGGCCTCCTGAGAGCGCTGACTTCTCGCTCCATGTTGGTCCTGCAGTGACAGAGATACAAACAGAGGCAGTGAGTGAAATGCAGTCGTGGAACAAACTCAACCTTCAAACTCCCTCCATTAACACTAGTTTTAAACCTGAAGGTGGAGTGTGGCACCAAACACATTAAAGGTCTCTTATCCCCACCTGCTGGTAGTAGAAACACATTACATCCAACCTGGTGTTAAAAATAATTCATGACTGTTCAAACAGTAAAATCATTTTTTCCTTACTTTTACTCCCCACATTAAAAAAAGGACATTCTACTCATTGTATTTTCAAAACAGTCTTTTTACTTTTGGTTGGAGGAATTTGAGGAGAGTTATTTCAGAATCAGAATCAGAATACTTTATTTATCCCTGGGGGAAATTATTTTTTGTTACAGTGCTCCATTATAAACCAACATTAAGACAAGACAGACAATATGCTAACTAAGAATAGTACAATATATACATATATATACATACATACATACATAAGTCACTCATAAATAAATAGCTGGAAAAGAAACATGTGTAGTTGTAGCAGTAACCAGTGTGTTAAGTGGATGCGTTGTACAGGGAGATGGCCACAGGCAGAAAAGATTTCCTGTGTCGTTCAGTGGTGCTTTTCGGTAATCTCAGTCTCTCACTGAACGAGCTCCTGTGACTGACCAGCATGTCATGGAGTGGGTGGGAGGTGTTATCCAACATTGTCTTTATCTTGGACAGCATCCGCCTCTCCGACACCACCTTGAGGGAGTCCAGCTCCATCCCCACAACATTGCTGGCCTTACGGATTAGTTTATTAAGTCTGTTGGCATCTGCGACCCTCAGCCTGCTCCCCCAGCATGCAACAGCATAGAGGATCGCACTGGCCACAACAGACTCATAGAAAATCCTCAGCATTTTCTGGCAGATGTTGAAGGACCTCAGTCGCCTCAAAAAATAGAGACGACTCTGGCCCTTCCTGTAAAGTGCTGTGGTGTTTTTAGCCCAGTCCAGTTTATTGTCAATGTGAACTCCAAGGTATTTATAGTCTTCCACAATGTCAACACTGACCCCCTGGATTGAAACGGGGGTCAAGTGTTTCCTGGTCTTCCTGAAGTCCACGATCAGTTCCTTGGTCTTTGCCACGTTGAGCTGCAGATGATTCTGCTCACACCACGTGACAAAGGAGTCGACCACAGCCCGGTACTCTGTCTCATCATCCCTGCTGATGCATCCAACCACCGCAGAGTCATCAGAAGACTTCTGAAGATAGCAGGTCTCCGTGCAGTGGCTGAAGTCTGTGGTGTAGAGGGTGAAGAGGAAGGGGGAGAGGACAGTCCCCTGTGGTGCCCCTGTGTTGCTGATCACCTTGTCAGACACACACTGTGGGAGACGTACATATTGTGGTCTTCCTGTCAGGTAATCAACAATCCAGGACACCAGAGAAGCATCCATTTCATCACTAACTGTGTTATTTAAAGACTGCATGAAGATCCTCTGCAGGTTAGTGCAGGATAAACAGGTTCGTTTGCTGAACTGTGATGGATTTAAAGTAAAGGACAGTGTGTGACTGGTGCACAGTGACTGTGGTGCTCATGTCACAGTTAGATCACATCAAGTGTAGCAGAGATTCATTTAAACTGAAGCTCATGATGCTGACATCCATTCACTGAGTTCCACCTTCATACCAACAGTATAGTGTCTAATATAAAGACAGTGTACTGTCAGTGTAGAGGATGGAAATCAGCCAGGACAGCTCATGAAACATCTGCTGACATCTGGTTGAATTCAGTTGTGTACATCCACAGAGAGCAGCAGGTCAGCTGATCACAGCCTGTACTTTAAGAAAATCTACTGGAGCTCTCAATAGAAATTATTGTGAGCTGTGATTCTTTTCCCCACGCTGAGCCACTACAGCTGATTTTAGGGTTCCCACCTGCTCAATCCCACTTTAACCTCTTCCCTGCTCATGTTCCTGTTTAGAGGCAAAGTCACCCTCTACAATGTAGGCAACAGAAAATACACACATGTTTTATTTTCCTTCATTTTCTAATTAACTGATTCAAACAGAGAACCTTTATTAGAAATAAATAGTTTGTACTTCATTTACTAATATTATTTTATTATTACATTAATAAAGCACAAGGTTCAGTTAACTTTGGATAAAAACGTGTGGTTAAAATGTTCTTCAAGAAGCTACTTTTACTTTTTTACTCTGATTACATTTCAGAGCCTGTACTTTTTCACTGTTACTTAAGTAAAGAAGTTGAATGAATACTTTTACTGAAGTATTTATAACACTAATATCTGTACTTCCACTTAAGTATAGAGTAAATGTACTTTTGCCTCCTCTGATCATTTCTATAATATTATTTATATCAGTGATGGCCAAATGAAGCTTTCTGAAACACTGAAGCTTGTATTGAAAAAGGTTCATTACTCAAAGCTTTTCAACACAGTCCTCTTTGGTGACATCTGCTGGCCAAAAATATGAAGAGCAGCTTGAATCTACAAATCCTAATGAAGCTTCATTATAATTGCCCACTCTACAGATGCTCAGCTGAGAGCTTCTGCCTGATATCGGGCTGCTGTTGAGGTGCTTTGAACGTGTATTTTTTGGGGTGATGAAAAAACTGTTAGGTTTAATGTATGTGTTGTAGGTTGCCATTTAAAAAGCTACACAATGCCATTTAGAAAGCTAGAATGCTTCTGTTTGCTATCTAGGTAACCTACGCATATGACTACATGCATGACATTGATAAGGGGAACAAGCAGCCTTGAGAAGAACAGATTCTACCAACAACAATCTGGGAGAGCTGCACTCTCATCATATAACCACACACAATGTATAATCACGCTTGCACAGCACAATCACTTCGTAACCAGTTATAGTAGTTTCTCATAGGTAATACAGCAACAAGCTTTATGAACATTCATGTGTGTAACCAATAAAAACAACCTGCAGGGGGAAAGCAAGTTGAAGTGGGTTGGAGATAATTGCTTCCCCCTCGCAAGTGAAAACTTGAGCTCTGTGTGACCTCGTTCCTGAGTGAGTTTCTGTTTATCCAGCAGTATCAGGGGTAAAACTCTGACAAATGTCCATTTGATTATTAATAATGTTGATGAATAAACCTTCCTGATTTTAACATGTGCTGTGGTCTCTAAAAAACAACATAATATACAACACAGTCATATAACAGGTTGGGAGGATGAGAGTTTTAGACGTGACTGAATATTTGGTGAAACTGTGATATTTTCCTCACCTCCTGTGTTGAGCTCATTGTTTCCTCTGTAGTGACTCAGCTGAGTCCAGATGGCTGAAAATGTTCCTCTGCTGCTCCGTCAGACTCTTCTCCTCCTGCTGATCAGCTGGGACACAAAACAGATCTTTGTTAGGCTCCACACTGCACTGAAGAGTCAAAGTGTCTCATATGTTCATCTGACAACACAAAGTACAAATTTCACTCTGATTGCTTGTAGAAATCTTGTGAGACGTGTTGTGCTGCAAAGTGAGGAAACTCTCTCACTCACTTATACTTCAGGAGGAACTTTGTGACATTGGCTCTAATATTCTAAGCAGCCCTTTACTATGACAGGGCCAGAAAGTCCTATTTGAAGGTTTGGGAGAAGGACCATGTTAAAGGTGGATTGGGGTTTATACACTTTGTTATGATACAGGTAAGGCTGTAAGAGCCTGAGAAGGTGTCCTGAATGAACCTCTAAAACCAGTTTTCAGCTAACGACTCTGCTTCAGTCTGGAAAACAGCAACTACAAGTTTAAAGACTCCATCAACAATTCACACCCAGCAACAGCCTGAACAGCTCCTCCTGTGGTTTCCACAAACAGGGACAGACCTGTTACTCCCCCACCCCACACTTTCAACTCCTTCAGTCCCACCACCTCCACTATTCCCCAACAACCACTGATTAAAGCTCATTGATCAAATGCTGTGATTGCAGCGACTCACTCACTGTTGTCGGGATGAAATATTATTTACTGTTACTATTCATAATCATTAGTAAAGCGCTATATAAAAATACAGGCCATTATTATTATTGTTGCATCATTTATGATTTATCATTATCACTTCATTGACACATTTATTGAAACTGTTGATGTTATGTTAAAGTCTGTATTTCAGGTGTTAGTATAACTACATTATAATCTTATATACACATATAAGCTCGGTCAAGTTAATTAATGGTTTGAAGCTACAGCTGGCGCGAGTTCGACTGATCTATGGAGCAAAGTTCAAGTTGAAAGAATTGCCCTACATGTTTACAGTACAATTTACCACATATTGAAGGCTGGTGTGTATGCTCAGCAGCCTGCTGCATTGAAGTTTGCCTGGTAATAGATGACTCAAACGGAGTCAGGAAGTATCCGGTTGTTCAGTCTGACGTCACTAGCCGTGTCTGGGTCTAAACTCCGCTGCAGGTCCATATATCAAACGATCACTATGGCATTACTGAGAGTTGAAAAACTGTCTAAAGTCTTTCATCTTTAATAAAATGATCAGCGTTCTGCTCTACCAGGTGTAACAATTGAGTTTAACATCCAGGCATCCATGAAAACGGAATTTATGACATTTAACGGAGGTAGAAGTTAGCAGGGACTTAGCTCGCTAGCTTCTATCTAAATACAATATAGCATGTCCTGACTGCGGGGTTTTGGAAACAAATTAAAACGTACAGCTCTGTTATCACTTCCAGCATAAATGAAGACAGAAAACTAAACAGCAGTGACGTTTGTAGGATTACTGAAGTTTGGCTAGCTGGTACATAATGACGTGCTACGTGACCGCTAGCGACACAGCTATGTTAGCATAATATAAACAAGCTAACTTTTTTTCCACTCGATAAAAGTTAACGTGAGTGTTCTCGGTGGTCAGGAACAAATGTAATCGCATGGCAGGATGCTGTAAAAGGACCAAACTTCAGCCAGGAGAACAACTGAGATAATCCATCCACAATACGAGGTTAGTCATTCATATACTGCTGCATGGGCTGGGCTGTAGTTACATCCTAAGGTTTTAAAAACTGAGCTTAAATAAATGATTAGCGGTAATAAAAGCCGAGGGAGGTCAACAGGGATCACTGACTGTTTTAGGAGCTTTTTGAGATCAAATAGAAGAAAATACATAACATTAAACATGTTAACAACACAAAAGCCATATTAAACGCAGACTACTTTAGGCCCGGAAGTAGGATTCGTCGTGTCATCACTGAACAACCGGATACTTCTAAAATGTCTTTGTTTGTTGAGTGAGGTCATGTACTGAGGTTAAAACACAGACATAAGTCGGCCTGCACACATAGTAGACTTGTGTTGCTTGTAAACGGCATGCTCATGTTCTGTTCTGAAGTGCAGAGGGAGTGGAATAACAGGCAGCATCTGGAGGAACAGAGGAAGTAGCTGTTCTTTTTTAGAATATGTCCTCGCTGGAGTTACTGGAACATGCATCTGCGGTGACGCATATTACAAGTATAAATATCACACCCACCTATTGTTCGCGGGAGATCGAGGCTGATGTTTTGCAGAGCCTATCTTCACCACATATATGTGTTTTAATAAAATCATTTGTGTTGACCCACTATGGACTTTCAGTCGTATGTCTCTTCTCAAATTCGAACCACAACACTGAACGGTAATCATGGCCATTGATTAATGAGCTTTGATCAGTGGTTTAAGTGCTTTCCTTCCTGCTTTGACTGCAGCTGTGTTTGACACAGGAAGACATTTTTACATTCTTCATGATTATACTTTATTCTTTTTGGGGGAAGTGCAGCTTTAAACCTTCACATGATTCAAGTAAATCCAACAAATCAATCTGAACGATCACAAGTGGGAAAAACTTCTGTAGACAAAATGAAATCAAACCCAACATTCAATCCACAACATGATTAAAAACATGATTCTCCCAAATCACCAAGAGCTGCACATTAACCACCACAATATATTTTTATTCTCTGTGCTTTCAAATATGAACACTGTTTACTTTCATCTCTGTTTCATTAGTTTTTGTTAACATCTTCCTGTGCATCACTTTACAGCAGCCAGACTCATTAAAATGAGACTTTGTAGGAGTTCACTTCCTCTCATGTGTTCATCCACAGCAGCTGGACTCTTCTCTCAACGTGTTCACAATAAACTGTGAACAGACACCGAGGAGAGCAGCAGAAGACCTCATTCAGGAGCTAAACTCAACATGAACTGAACTCACAGTAAAGTTAGCTCGGTGCTTACCTTTAGATGAGCCCACAAACCGAGAGAAACTCCGCGATGAAGCTGGAACTCTTTCCAAACAGGAAACAGATCAGGGAGCAGAGACCCACGTGGTTCACGCTGATCTCAGCTACGATCCAGGAGACAAGGGTGGGCAGATCGATGCAGATATCGATCCAAACGGTGGTTTAGTTTGTTTTATCATCCAAATTCCCTACTTTACTCGCTTAGGACGAAACGGTAGCTCCGTCTGTGCAAACTGTGTACGGCATATGATCCCGGAACAGGCTTCTTCTTCTTTATATTGTTTGCACCATTTTGTTGTTTGGCGGTTGTTAAACAACAAAATGGTGCATTACCGCCACCAACTGCTGTGGAGTGGAACGTCGACACACAAATCCTCCCTCAATGTATACTCTGTTTTAAAAACTGGAATAAGACCTTAAAACGTTCACTTCTTGAACCCTTTTGCAGTAAACTTACATTTTGAACAGCAGGCGCGTCAACATTATCCCCCTATTCAGCTTCTCGGCGACTCAAAGGTTTGACAGTCACCAATAGTAGTGATCAAACCAGTATGTCCAAATCTTATTCCAGATATGACCACCTCCTCTCTCCTACTCCTTCCTGTGCTTCTCATTTCTCCTACCCTCCTTAAATTTCTTTCTCCCTCCCACTGTTTTTGTCATGTTTCCTTTATTTCTTGCCTTATTATACTCGTTATCTGTCTGACAGAAGTTAATAGCCAGTTCAGTTAACCCATGTTTTGTGGCTTTCTTCACAACTCTGTCGTTTCATTTCCTCTGACTCCATAGTGAGCTGGATCCATAAAAAGCCAACTATAAGTCCCATCATGTGTATTTCGTTAAATGTTTGCTGAACCTCTGTTAGTACATCTGCTCTACTTTCTGAGTGGCTACACTGTAAACTGGCCAATGAAGAGCTTCAGTCTGAACAAATGCCTGATTGTAACGGTCACATGTCTTCTACCCACTGAACAGCTGACAGTACTGGAAGCATTTCTCCAGTGTGTACTGACGGTCCACCATTGATCCTTTTCAGGGACTACAAATGCTACCCCGGTTTGACTGGCTGTATTCTTTGATGCCAGCCCCCAGGCCTCTGGTAGAGGACCTGAGCTTGAATGATAAACCACCTGCACGGGCGAGAGGGGAATTTATCATCTTTCTGTCTGGTTGGGGTTTTTTTTAGCATCTATTTTTTATTATTTGGTAAGAGTGAATTCTGGTCCACACTAGTTAGTGGTGGCAATGCCCCACCTCCTTATTTGCAAACCGTCAAAAAAAGTGAGCATGCACCAGGAGAGGAAGACTGTGTCCAAATTCAGGGGACTGATACTTCAAATGCCGTATTTGTAGGCAATTATGTCACAGTGATGCGATGAAGGCTTTCCAAAGTCGAAGAGTCCTCCGAATGTGGTGACGAACGTGTCCTACTTTTCCACACATTTCAAGGATGGGTCTGGTGTATCCTTTGTGGCCCACCATATCCGAGGATTCACTGCGAGTCATACAGGAGAATTTTTCCTCATAAGAATAGCAGACAAAGTAGGAGTTACTGCTGGAGAGGAATACACTATTAAATGAAGTATACGAAAATCTGGTCGTATAAAAGTTACATTTTTGTAGCAGTTGTGTTGTTAGACTTTGGGCATTTGCATATGGTTTTTAAAAAAAATTAATATAATCTTTGTAAAAACTGCTCGTAGACTCGCTTGTATGGTGGGTCCTGTGATTTTTCATGTATTGCCGCTAACACACAGCTGATTTAGATTTTTAGAATTAACCTTTTTGTGATATGCTTTGGTACCAAAGAGCAAACGGCTCAATTTATTAAAATCAGGCAATAACAATAACCTCTTCACTGGGGTGAAGAATCCAGCCACTGTGGCATGGAGGTACAAGAATAAATCAATTTACACATCATATTGATTTGGGTACGGTTTATTAACCCTCATGCTGTACAGAACCTGTGGTGTCCAGATTGTAGATGGATTTAGGGATAGATATTTGATGGCACCTGTGTGTGAAGTCCAATAGACTTGGACATAGAGGATTGGGTCAGGGTCCGAGGATTCGTGCGATCTAAGGCAGGATCAATAACACAGTTTAAGTAACCACCCAATATTAAAAGATGGCGAAGGACCTCATTGAAAGCCACATGGGCCCGTGCTGTCTTAGCAGTGTGGTTGGTGAACACAGAAATGGTCATATTATTTATCTGAACCGTCTGCAGCTCCCTGGCCTTCTGGAGAATCCTAGCACAGTCCGCGTAATAGTGCAGCTTCACAATCATAGCGCGGGGACTGTTCCATCTCCGTAACTGTGCTTCTGAGGCCAGCGAATTCCTGCTGCATGGTCATTATGTCTGAGGAAAGGTCAGTTTTTAGTTGCTGTATGTTGGACCTGATAGACGTGAGATTCTCTGCAAATGCTGCCGTCAGTTCCTTTTTAAACAGTGCTGAAATTTCTTTACGAAGTTCAGAGAAGAGTTCAGCCTTCGTGAACGTCTCCGTATCGACGAGCAGCGTGTTGGGCGACCCAGGCAGTGGCAAAGTTTTACCATGAGGCGGGGATGCAGTGTTAGCAGCAAGCCGCAAGTTTGACTGAGAGGTGTTTGCGCTCTTATTAACCTTACGCGACATTCTAAACGCAAAAAGCAAAAACATTCTTGTCTCGGAACTATACAAAACAGTTGATATATCAAAAAAAACCAAAAAAACGTCAAAATGTGCTTGGAAATACTCGATAATAACTAGACTCTGTAGGAACTACTAGGGGAGGTAGGATCTAGATTCTGTGTTTTTAACAGAGGGGTTACCTCAGCATGTTTAAAATAGGACGGAACACAGCCTTGCCTCAGTGAATTGTTGATGATGGATAGTAGTGTGGGACCATTGCTGGTGAGAGTCCCAGACAGGACAGAGGGAGGTAATATATCTAAGGAGCATGATGAGGATTTCATTTTACCTATTACTGCAATTAAGTCATTGAGTGTGTTTGGAGAAAAAGAAGTAAATGACCCGGGACAACAAGGGGCATCTTCTTAAGGGGAGGCACTTGAGGAGATTTTGGATCTCAAGTCCATCAACTTATTTACAAAGTAATTGAGGAAAGTGAGGTTGATCTGATCACAACCTGGTGCACCTTGTCCCTGTGTATAAGCCCTTAGTGCACAGGGAGCCACCAGCCACCCGCACAGTGCAGAGATGGTCAGAGGAAAGCGAGGAGGCTCTTAATGACTGTTTTGAGTCTACTGTGTGGGAGGTGGTCTGTGAAACCACGGAGAGGACATCGACAGCCTGGGGACATGCATTACAACAAAACAATGTTGGCAAAGTCTGGAGAGGCCTCAGAACCATCTCAGGGTACAAACGTCAGAACTCTCTGCCTGGCAGGGATGTGAGGTGGGCAAATGAACTGCATCATTTCTTCAACAGGTTTGATTCATCCATGAGGCAGTCTCCCAACATCGGCTGCAGACTCACCCACACCCACTGCTGCTGTTCCACCTCTGACACCTCAGATACTTAACACCTCCTCTACTCACCCTGGTCACTCCTCCCCACCCCCAACAACAGCATCCAATACACACTTAACACAAGGCTCCAGCCTGCCTCTCTCAACCACCCAGCTTAGGAGGGAAGTGAGGAGGATTAAAGCCAGGAAAGCTGCAGGTCTAGATGGCATCAGCTCAAGGGTTGTCATGTCCTGCGCAGACCAACTGTGTGGGGTGATGGAGCACCTCCTCAACCAGAGCCTGAGGCAGCTCTGGAAAACCTCCTGTGTTGTACCAGTGCCAAAGACCTCAACAGCTATGGGCCGGTGGCTCTGACATCCCACTTGATGAAGACCCTGGAGCGGCTGGTCCTGGCTCAGCTTCGGCGCCTGGTGAGCTCATCACTGGACCCACTTCAGTTTGCCTAGCAGCAAAAACTGGTTTGCAAAAAGGCTGCAACTTCAGTGGTGTGGCTTTGTTCCGTCAGATACACAACAAAGCACTATTTTTGGTAGCACATGCTAGCGGGCCATCGTTATTACCGTGTTTTTTTGGAAAATACGGCACACTTAAAATCAATCCTTTGATTTTTCTGAAAATCAACAGTGCCACTTATAATCCTGTGTGTCTTATGTATGAATTCTGGTTGTGTTTACTGACCTGGAAACGATTTTATGTGGTACACGGCGCTCGAAAAGGTTTTAGTATGACTTTTCTAAGCTACGAATCCGCACCGCTTGATGGATTGTTGGAGCATTACGGCTATCGTAGGCAGGAGCCTCGCGGGGTGATAAAAACTGTGCTTCAACATAATATTACCGTATTGTGTGTGTATAACCTCCTTTTAAGTTTTGTGGATATTCTACATGGTTATGCTGAAGATATGTTGGCCATTTTCCACTGGAAATGCCTTTTGGTTAAACTGTCAGCAAGGAATTAGCATTTGCACTGTTAATTTTTATATAACTGTAATGCACATAAAAACAGCTGCTTGTTTATGTGAAAATACATTGATGGGGTTTTTTGCACTAATAAAGTTGTAAAGTATTTTGTCTCGTGTCAATGATATCGTCAGTCACCTGGATTTTAGACTACCTCACTGACCGACCACAGTATGTGAGAACTCAGGGCTGTGTGTCGGAGAGGGTCGTCTGCAGTACGGGGGCCCCACAGGGAACCGTTCTGGCTCCGTTCCTCTTCACCATCTACACTGCAGACTTCTCCCACAACTCCACCCAGTGCTTCCTGCAGAAGTTCTCTGACGACTCTGCAATAGTCGGCCTCATCACTGATGGGGACGACAAGGAGTACAGTACAAAAGTGCATCACCCCATCACTAGGAGTCCCAGGCTTCTACCTTTCTACCTTTAAAACCCGCCTTCCAGCCAAATGAAGCTTTAGCTTCAGCCAAGTGGAAGCTAAATTGGCTAGTCATTCATATGTAAATTAGGTTGTTACCTGGGAATTCTGGAGGGAGGGGAGTGGGGGTGTGTGATTGAGGGGGTGGGGGAGCTGCTAAAAGCTGTGAACTTCCTTTTGTGTTCACTTTGATGCATTCTCAATCATCCATGGAAATAAATCTCCAAAAGTCACCAACTTGGAGTGTTTCAGTTTGCCATCTTAGGGAGAAATCAACACACATGGGTGTATGTCCTTTGTTGCTGAGATTTATTGATAAAAACAGTACAAAAAACCAACCATTTATACACATATTTACAAATAATAATAAAAGGTGAGTGAGTACATTTCAACATTTTCAACATTATACCAGTGGTCTGATTGATGCCACAATGGATTGCCCTGAAGAATTCTGTGGTGTACGGACCTCCTCTCCAAGGAAAGAAAATGCAGAGAAGACTCACCACTCAGCAGGCCTTGGAAATGATCCTGAGGGAAGTCGACCCTTGTGACTCGGATGGAGAAGACCTAGAAGTTCAGTCGGATTCGGACTCAGAGCTGTCTGATCAGTCTTCCGGTTAGTTTCATTTCATGTTATTTCCTAATACATTTCAAACAAGTAAGTGGATGTAGTTAGTAAGTAAGATATTTCAGACATTATTCTGATACAGAGGAGGAGGAGATACTGGAATTATAATTAGTATCTATTAGGGATGGGTATCGAAAACCGGTTCTTGTTGAGAACCGGTTCCCACTGTTTCAATTCCTTGGAATTGTTTGCCATTTTTGCAAACGATTCCCTTATCGATTCCAGTCGCCCCGAATGACGTCACCACGTTGCGGAGCGTCATTTACCTGGCAGGAAACAAGGCGGCTCAAACGCTAAAAAGTTTGATTATACTTTACGAGAACGGATGACAACAGGGCAACTTGCAATACTTGCAAAGTAGATATTTCATTTAAGGGAGGAAACACTACGAATATGCAAAAGCATTTCCTCACAAAACACGCGATGACCTTAAATGAATGTCGTGTTTTTAATTCCGCTCCGGACTCGTGAATCTCAACCCAGCAGCAGCGGTAACGTTTGCACGTCCTCTCCCGTTAATGCGGCAGGTAAATAATCAACTAACAGTGCATATTATGGTAGCGCGATCTGCCTTATTACAAAACCTGCCATTACTGTGCATTTAGGTGACCGTGATGAGAGAGACAGACAGAGTCTGGCTCAGATGCTGCCAGTTCTCGCTGCAGTCTACCGGTAGCGTCTCCTTTCAGGCCAGGATAGACGAATGTCACCGAGCAGTGACTAAGTTTGTGGTAAAAGGCTTTAACCCATTTGCCACAGCAGATGCCCCCGATTTCACTTTGGTAAGTGAATGTGTTTAATTGTAGGCAGGGACATTACTGGATATTCTTGTGTAATTGCCACAGAACAATTTATGTTATACTTTGTTATTGCTGCAGACGAATATTTATTTTATTATTTTACATTTACAATTTTTTTTCCTGGGGACCCTGTGACACCCCATTGAAGAGCCGTAGGCTGGATCTCTTAAGATCTCACTGTTGGGTTTGTAAGGCCATGTTACTCCTAAATTTCTACCTTGTTCAAAGAGAAGATATAAAACAAAGTTCTAAGCTAATCGACCTTAGTGTTCTCCTTTTTTTAAAAAAAAAAAAAAAAGAATCGATAAGAGAATCGATAAAGAATCGAATCGTTAAACAGAATCGAAAATGGAATCGGAATTGTGAAAATCTTATCAATACCCATCCCTAGTATCTATGCATGCATTTGTGATTTTGTTTGACCTTCCCATTGCTCACAATTTGAATTTGTTCACACTGCAGATGAGGAGACTGCTTCTCCACCTAAAAAGAGAGCTTTTTTGGGGACTGAGACAGCGAAACATGGCACAGTGTGGCGTGAAGAACAGGTGGGGACCTGTCTCCCTTTCACCCCAATAGAAGCGTACGCTGCAGATGGAGAGCCAAGGGCTAAGGCCAGGAGAAGTATCTCGAGTCGCCTTCAGAGCTTCCTGTGTTTCATCACTCTTGACATGCTTCATAGCATTCAAGAATGGACTATTCAACATGCACAGCAAACGGAGCATGTTCATTGGTTCATGGACCTCCCTGAACTAATGGCATTTATTGCAATTGTCATCTTGCGGGGGGTTAACAGGGTTTCATCTCTACGTGACTGCTGGTCAGCAAACCTGGGAAACCCACAGATAATTGGAACTATGGCACGAAACCACTTCCAAGACATCATGCAACACCTACGCTTTGATGACAAGTCCACCCGCAGTGATCGAGCAAAGACTGATAAGTTCGCTGCAATTTCCAGTGTGTGGGGATCATTTGTCACCAACAGCATCACGTGCTACAATCCTGGTCTACATATCACCGTTGATGAACAGCTTTTCCCATCAAAGACTCGGTGCTGTTTCCTGCAGTATATTGCAAGTAAACCTGACAAGTTTGGGATCAAGTTTTGGGTGGCTTGCGACCTAAAATCCAAGTACATTTGCAATGTCTTCCCATATCTTGGCAAGGACCCCAATCGTCCCACTGGGGAGAGACTTTCTGAAAATGTAGTAATGAGGCTGATGGAACCATTCCTAGACAAGGGCAGAAATGTTACCACGGACAATTTTTTCACATCGCTTTCACTTGCGCAAAAACTTCTTAGACGGAAAACCACCATCCTCGGCACAGTCAACAAGATTCGCAGGGAAATTCCTCAATCCACTAGACAGACAGATCGCAATGAATTTACCACTCAGGTATGTTGCAGGTCTTTTGTGGTTCTATGTTTATGTGTTTCATTGTGTGTAAAAGGGCTATGGAAATAACAATTTATCTTATTTCTTAGGTGTTTTCAACCTCTGCTGCCACGCTGACGGCGTATGCGGCCAAACGGAAGAAGACAGTCTATATTCTTAGCAGCATGCACAGAGTGGTTCAGACTGATAACACTACCAAAAGGAAGCCAAACACTGTCACCCTTTACAACAAAACAAAGTGTGGCGTGGATGTGATGGACCAGATGGTTCGGGAGTACACTGTCCGCAGAGGAACACGGCGCTGGCCAGTTGCCGTGTTTTATAACATGATTGACATGGCAGCACTGAATGCACATGTGCTGTATCAAGCATGCACCGGGACGAAGGAAAGACGGGTGGACTTCCTGGTGGAGCTTGCAAGAGAGTTGGCTCACTCTCATGTAGCTGAGAAGAAGGCAAGAAAAGAACAGTTGCTTTGGACACAACCCTCCACACCTAGCCCTGGAAAAACTATCTCTATCTCTACTTTTAAGATTAGGCTTAAAACTTTCCTTTTTGCTAAAGCATATAGTTAGGGCTGGACCTGGTGACCCTGAATCCTCCCTTAGTTATGCTGCAATAGATGTAGGCTGCCGGGGGATTCCCATGATGCATTGAGTGTTTCCTTTCCAGTCACCTTTCTCACTCATTATGTATTAACAGACCTCTCTGCATTGAATCATATCTGTTATTAACCTCTGTCTCTCTTCCACAGCATGTCTTTATCCTGTCTTCCTTCTCTCACCCCAACCGGTCGCAGCAGATGGCCCCGCCCCTCCCTGAGCCTGGTTCTGCCGGAGGTTTCTTCCTGTTAAAAGGGAGTTTTTCCTTCCCACTGTTGCCAAAGTGCTTGCTCATAGGGGGTCATATGATTTTTGGGTTTTTCTCTGTATCTATGAAGCGCCTTGAGGCGACTTTTGTTGTGATTTGGCGCTATATAAATAAAATTGAATTGAATTGAAAAAGAGCCATGTGTCAGGTCAAACACAAATGCAAGAACAGTCATGCCACTGTGCGATGTGTTCACTGCTACAGATACACATGTGGTAAATGCAGACTACAGATACCATGGCAGTGCCAGAATTGTGAGTGATTGCTGAAAATGTTGAAATGTACTCACTCACTTTTTATTATTATTTGTAAATATGTGTACAAATGGTTGGTTTTTGGTACTGTTTTTATCAATAAATCGCAGCAACAAAGGAAATACACCCATGTGTGTTGATTTCTCCCTAAGATGGCAAACTGAAACACTCCAAGTTGGTGACTTTTGGAGATTTATTTCCCTGGATGATTGAGAATGCATCAAAGTGAACACAAAAGGAAGTTCACAGCTTTTAGCAGCTCCCCCACCCCCTCATTCACACACCCCCACTCCCCTCCCTCCAGAATTCCCAGGTAACAACCTAATTTACATATGAATGACTAGCCTAGCTTCCACTTGGCTGAAGCTAAAGCCTAGCTAAAAGCCATTTGGCTGGTAGGAGGGTTTTAAAGGTAGAAAAGCCAACTGGCTGCTCTCTGGGGCCCTAATCACTACTCAAAACTCATCTATTTAGAATTGCATACACCTGATCTGCTCAGTTCTTATATTTGCTTTTATACTTTTATGACTGTTTATGTCTAAATTTTATCTGCCATGTTTGCTATATATACATTTTTCTTATGTTTTTTATGGTATTGTTTACATGTTACTGTAAGTTGACCTTGATGGTCTGAAAGGCGCCTATAAATGAAATGTATTATTATTATTATTATAAAAGAGGAGTGACTCAAGGCTTTGTGGACTGGTGCCAGCAGAACTACCTCCAGATCAACACTAGTAAAACCAAAGAGCTGCTGGTAGACTTCCGCAGGCACTAACATCCCCCACTGCAACCACTGAGGTCCAAGGTATGGACATTGAGACTGGACATCTACAGGTACCTTGGTGTTCATCTGAACAATAAACTGGACTGGACTCATAACTCAGACGCCCTCTACAGGAAAGGGCAGAGCAGGCTGTACCTGCTGCAGAGACTCAGGTCTTTTGGAGTGAAGGGCCCACTCCTGAAGACCTTCTATGACTCTGTGGTCGCCTCAGCCATCTTTTACGGTGTGGTCTGCTGGGGCAGCAGCATCTCTGCTGGGGACAGGAAGAGACTGAACAGGTTGATCAGAAGGGCCAGCTCTGTTCTAGGATGCCCTCTGGACCCAGTGGAGGTGGTGAGTGACAGGAGAATGGTGGCTAAGCTGTCATCCCTGTTGGACAACATCTCCCACCCAATGCAGGAGACTCTGACGGCACTGAGGAGCTCCTTCAGTGGCTGCGGCACCTACGATGTGGGACGGAGAGATTTCGCAGGTCTTTCCTCCCCACTGCTGTCAGACTCCACAACAAAGACTTCAACTGACTAAGCACACACATCCACACATGTGCAATACTCTTTCTGGCATCGTTGTATTATACTCAATTGTAAATAGTATTTGTATTCTATTTTATTCAATTGCATGTATTATTTCATTCTATTCTATTGTGTACAGTATCTCATGGATATATTATTCCAGTGTTTTTTCTTAAAATTTTCTATGCAACTTTGCACTGTCTACTGCTGTAACAAAACAAATTTCCTACGCTCGGGACTAATAAAGGTTATCTTATTTTATGCAACCAAGACTACATATCTCCCGTACTGGCATCCTTACACTGGCTGCGAGTTAGGTTTTGAATTCATTTTAAGATTTTATTATGTGTTTTTAAATCGTTGCATAGGTTAGGACCCTCAAACCTTTCTGATCTTTTAAATTTGTTCACTCCTGTAAGATCACTGAAGTCTGTGGATCAGATGCTCTTAGCTGTCCCAAGGTCCAGATTAAACACAGAGGATAAGAAAGGTCTGGCCTCTCTTATCTGGAAACAAAATTAACAAAATTGATTGAAAAACCTGTTGCAAAAATTCCTTTTTATTTTGTTTTGTGAAGCTACAAACTGATGAACTAGATTACTGGTAGAATGATGTATAAATTAAACATGATTTGCCGTCTTATGCATATTGTATTGATGTATCATGACCAGTGATGTGCAATACCACTGATTTCCTTTCTGATCCAATACCAAGTAAAATTCAGGGTGGTATCGACGATACTGAACCAATACCTAGTAGAAAAACTTATATTTTTTTTATTGTATCTCAAATTTTAGCGTCATCATGATTACAGGACATCAGACTACTTGTTCTTATCACATAATAAAGCTGAATTCATCATGGCTCCTTTAAGTTCAGTAATTACTATGTCCTCTGCCTCATGTAATTAGGAGTTGGTGTGTAGGAGCCATTTTTCTTATTTCCCTGTCTTTAACACTACTAGAAGGTTGCATTTCATTTTATGTACTGGTTATGGCAGTGGTAGGTACAGGGTTATTTAAGGTCAAGGGTAATTCTGTCCAGGTGTTGCTGATGAGAAGGGGCAAACCATTTCCTACTGTGCTTAGTCTAGTTGTTGTCTGTGTTTAAATGGACGTTGCAAAGGAAATAAAAGTCCCCTTAGGCCCCCTCCTTGATTCAGAGTCTTTCCCTTTTGACGTAAATGGTCTCCTTGACTCTGGTCTCAAACCGGCGTTCCTCGCTGTCCAGGATGTGTACCTGTGTTCCTGGAGGACAGGCGGGTCCATGGACCAGTCCACAGCTGAACACCGTACTTGGGTTAAACTTCCAGTGAAACTGAGGCCACAGCTTAGGACAATAGAAGATTGAAAAATGCTGCCTGGTCTAATGGGTCTCAATCTCTGCAACGTTCAGCTTTCAGAATTTGTCTTAAACAGCATAAAAGCATGGATCCATCCCACCTTGCATCAGGAAAACATTGATGAACTTTGAGCAAATGAAACCACAACTTTAAAAAATGAATTCCCAAAATTAATTGTTTCGACATCTTAAACACAAAATCATAAGTTTTAATACCTACAGCAAGTTTAAGGAAAAATAAATTTTTTTTAAAGATCTTTCAACCTTTTTTCTCAAATATAAAACAGCTGATGACACTGACATGCATCTTACTATGATGGGAGCGATTTCAGCCCTGAGTGATCACGCTGATGTTTGCACAGAGCAGACAATGAGGTGAATGTTTTGGCACATTGGTAACAGTGAAAGAGTTTATTAGTAACGTGGGATCGTTTGTGTTTGGAGTATGAACTGAGATTCTTGAAGCTCTTGTCACACTGGTCACAGCTGTAGTTTTCTTCCATGTGTGTATGTTCATGAAGGTTACGATTAGCTGAATGTGCAAAGCTTTTGTCACAGTGTCTGCACTTGTATGGTTTCTCTCCTGTGTGGCCTCGTTTGTGTCTTTTAAGGTTGGTTGCAGTAATGAAAGATGACCCACACTGATCACAGACGTGCTTTTTAACCCCACTGTGAATCAGTTCATGTTGTTTTAATCCACTTAATGTGCTGAAGCTTCTCCCACATTCTTTGCAGTATTTCAGTTCTTCTCCAGTGTGTTTACGCTGATGTACTTTTAGACTGTCTTTTCGACTGAAAGCTTTTCCACAAAGGTCACAAACAAAATCTTTCCCACCACCACGGTGATGACAGGGTTGAGAACTGGATCCATCTGTGTCGCTCTGCTTCTAAACAAAGACACAAAGACGGTGTAAGTCAGTCCTTCAACATTTTTATCCTGAACATCGCCTGAAATAAAGAGCAAATAAAAAACAAACAAAATCATAACTGAAATGAAAATCTGAATAATCACTCAGAGCTGCTTTTTCATGCAGTAGAATTGCCAAAACATCAGAATCAGTGAGCTGCAAACTTTCAGCCCCGACTGTGTCTGTGCTGTCGGGTGAGAAAGGCGACAACTCACTGATTCTAATCGGCAGGTCTGCGCTTTGTGCAGAATCCGTGTACCTCCTCTAGTTTACTGTTTGAGCTGTTTGGTGGTTGTCAAAATTTTGTGAGGTTTCACCTGAGATTCGGGCGTTTTGGGAAAAATAAAATTATATTAAAAAACTCGATTCAGGATTTTAATGAATTGATGTCACGTTATCCAAGCCAGACTCGATTTTAATTGGTAAATCGATTATCAAAACCCACCCCTAGCTGAGACAGTTTAATGAGCAGAGTTGTTCCAAACAGTCAGGCTAAAATGACAAGATAAAAATATAATATAAAAACATACCTCACAGTAACTGCACTTGGAGAGTCTCTTTCTGGTGTGGATCTGTTGGTGTTTTCTCAGGTCATGTGGAGATTTAAAAGTCTTCTCACACAGGTCACATTTATAAGGTCTCTCCTCAGTGTGGGCAAACATGTGTTGTTGTAACTGCGTGTTGGTTATAAACTGTTTGCCACACTGTTCACAGCAGTACACATCATGTCTGGTGTGAATGCGTAGGTGTGTATTTCTGCTCTCAATCCGGCTGAAAGTTTTCCCACAGATGTCACAGCTGTATGCCTTAATTCCAGAGTGGGTAACTAGATGCCTCTGTAAGTTGCTACTGTGAGTAAAAGCTCTCCCACACTGATCACAGTTGTACACTTTAACTCCACTGTGGATGAGTTGGTGTGCTTTTAGGGAAAGCTTCCAGGAAAAAGACTTTCCACACAAGTCACAGCTGAACGGTCTCTCTCCAGTGTGGATGACCTGATGCTGTTTTAGTGAATCCTTCCCAATAAAACCCATCCCACACTCATCACAGGTGTGTTTTTTCTCTCTCTTTCTTCTGTGAGGTTTGTCGGCCTCCTGAGAGTGCTGACTTCTCGCTCCATGTTGGTCCTGCAGTGACAGAGATACAAACAGAGGCAGTGAGTGAAATGCAGTCGTGGAACAAACTCAACCTTCAAACTCCCTCCATTAACACTAGTTTTAAACCTGAAGGTGGAGTGTGGCACCAAACACCTTAAAGGTCTCTTATCCCCACCTGCTGGTAGTTCTAACACATTACATCCAACCTGGTGTTAAAAATAATTCATGACTGTTCAAACACTCTAAAATATTTTTCCTTTTTTTCCTTACTTTTACTCCCCACAGAAAAAAAGACTTTCTACTCATTACATTTTCAAAACAGACTTTTTACTTTTGGTTTGAGGAATTTGAGGGGAGTTATTTCATCACTAAGGGCATCAAACTGATTTGAGCCTGAAAAGTAACACATGAAAGAATCCTGATCGTGTACTAATCACCAGGGTTTGAAACATAAAAAGAGATGAAAGAGGCAAAACTGTGAGTCATAGTCAGGAGTTAAAGTGAGACGTTGTTCTTCTTTCTTTTTTGCACAGCACCTGAACAAACAGGTAATTTCAAATGCAGCGTTTCTATCAACAAACATCAGCAAACACACAAACTGTTTGTGTGCAGTTTGTCTCACAGTGTGTTGCTGGCTAAAGGTCCAGCTGCTGTACATCACAGGGAGAGAAAAGAAAGAGAGCTAACTTCACTCAGAGATGGAGAAAGATAAGACACACAGGACAGGAGAGGAAGAAGAGAGGTTAGATTTAAAGGGAAGGACTGCTCAGTGGGATTTGATCAACTGGAGATTAAAGCTTACATGTAAGTCCTCATGTGTTGAAATCAGATATTGGGTCTGTACATGTTACATTATGGTTTTTTTTTTCAGATTATGAAACATGCTGCAAAACAATCTGAGGCAGATTAACTGTGCCGCCTCAGATGCAGCCTTTGCCATGCAGTAGAATTGCTAACATGCTAACACAGTTTAATGAGCAGAGTTGTTCCAAACAGTCAGGCTAAAATGACAAGATAAAAATATAAATACATACCTCACAGTAACTGCGCTTGGAGAGTCTCTTTCTGGTGTGGATCTGTTGGTGTAGTCTCAGGTGATGTGGAGATTTAAAAGTCTTCTCACACAGGTCACATTTATAAGGTTTCTCCTCAGTGTGGGTAAACATGTGTTGTTGCAAGTTTGAGTCTGTTGTAAACTGTTTGCCACACTGATCACAGCAGTACACAAGATGTCTGGTGTGAATGCGTAGGTGTGTATTTCTGCTCTCAATCCGGCTGAAAGTTTTCCCACAGATGTCACAGCTGTATGCCTTAATTCCAGAGTGGGTAACTAGATGCCTCTGTAAGTGGCCACTTTGAGTAAAAGCTCTGCCACACTGATCACAGCTGTACGCTTTAACTCCACTGTGGATGAGTTGGTGTGCTTTTAGGGAACCCTTCCAGGAAAAAGACTTTCCACACAAGTCACAGCTGAACGGTCTCTCTCCAGTGTGGATGACCTGATGACGTTTCAGGTGACACTTGGAAATAAAACCCATTCCACACTCGTCACAGGTGTATGTTTTCTCTCCCTTTCTTCTGTGAGGTTTGTCGGCCTCCTGAGAGCGCTGACTTCTCGCTCCATGTTGGTCCTGCAGTGACAGAGATACAAACAGAGGCAGTGAGTGAAATGCAGTCGTGGAACAAACTCAACCTTCAAACTCCCTCCATTAACACTAGTTTTAAACCTGAAGGTGGAGTGTGGCACCAAACACCTTAAAGGTCTCTTATCCCCACCTGCTGGTAGTAGAAACAAATTACATCCAACCTGGTGTTAAAAATAATTCATGACTGTTCAAACAGTAAAATAATTTTTTCCTTACTTTTACTCCCCACATTAAAAAAAAAGGACTTTCTACTCATTGTATTTTCAAAACAGTCTTTTTACTTTTGGTTGGAGGAATTTGAGGAGAGTTATTTCATCACTAACTGTGTTATTTAAAGACTGCATGAAGATCCTCTGCAGGTTAGTGCAGGATAAACAGGTTCGTTTGCTGAACTGTGATGGATTTAAAGTAAAGAACAGTGTGTGACTGGTGCACAGTGACTGTGGTGCTCATGTCAGAGTTAGATTACATCAAGTGTAGCAGAGATTCATTTAAACTGAAGCTCATGATGCTGACATTCATTCACTGAGTTCCACCTTCATACCAACAGTATAGTGTCTAATATAATGATAGTGTACTGTCAGTGTAGAGGATGGAAATCAGCCAGGACAGCTCATGAAACATCTGCTGACATCTGGTTGAATTCAGTTGTGTACATCCACAGAGAGCAGCAGGTCAGCTGATCACAGCCTGTACTTTAACAGGGCTCTAGAGTGCGACCAATCTGGTCGCAAATGCGACCAAATTTTTCAGTGGTGCGACTAAAAAAAATATTTGGTTGCACCTGTGCGACCAACTGTTCGGGTAACAAAAATAAAATAAAAATCTCTGCAACTCTCTGTGTGGTCAACAACAGACACACATTATGCCCCTATCGTGGACTAAACTAGATCCGATATTACGTATCGGTATCGGTCCGATACTGACCTAAATTACTGGATCGGATATCGGAGAAAAATAAAAAATGTAATCCGATCCATTAAATATCACGAAAGCACCTCACAAAACTTGCAACACGCCGTAACTCACCTCAGAACGTTAGCACGTCGGAGCAGTAGGCATCACGTGATAGAGCGGCTGTGGCATGCGGGACCTGTTGGTGCTCTGGATAGCATTTGGAGCTTAGCTACCAACCCGGCATTTCATCTCCGACAAAGTTATCCCGAGAGAAGTAAAGCAAGTGTGTAAGTCCATCTCTGAATGTTTGTAAAGCATTCCTGCGTTAAGCTTAACAAGCGACTGCCTCTTCTTGCTGCTACTTCAATCATGAAACTGCTTAACGATCAGCTGATCGGCTTTTCTGTCGCGAGTCCGTCTCTCTTGTTTGTTTTTGGCCCACTTTGCACCAGAAAGAGGAAACCAGCGGCTGAACAACAGCAGCACGTTTAAGCTTGATCAGCTGTTGTTAGAATTTATTTAATATTACTTTCTACACCAGGATCTTTTTCTACGTAGCTGACGGCTGGTAACTGTGCAGGGGCGGATCTAGCAAAGTTTAGCCAAAGGGGGCCGATAGGGCATTAACAGGGAAAAGGGGGCACAAAGACAGACTTTTCTTTCTTATTCTCATTTAAAATGTCTAGCTTTTAATAAATAATTATCTGACACCCAAAGTTTTAATTTGATGTAAAATGAATAGAAGTCAATTACTGTATATAGTAACTATTAAGTCTAATATACCCTAGTAAGCTATAGTACTTTTTCCTTTGGGTTCAAGGTTCAAGGTTCTTTATTTGTCACATGCATAGTTATACAAGTATAACACACAGTGAAATGTGGGAAGGTACCATCTGTGCAGTCTGCAATTTTGTTGAAGAAAGATGTTGAATCTATTTAATATTTCTTGAAAAATAATTGATTTCTGTGCATTTTTTTTTCACACTGCATCAAATTAAGGTTGATTACGTCGATTAAGCATCATGAGGTGGAGCGTGAGAGGTGGTTCCCTATTTTTTATTTATTTATTTTTGTTGTTGCTGGGAGTTGGAACCCTATTAGTTAGGTTGCTTAATATTTACGCTAAGTACTCTTTAAAATACCAGAATAGGGAGGATAGTGTAGGTTTAAGTTTATTAGATTGATCAGTATTGCTGAACTATGAAATATTTTTTTTTGCATACAGGTATAACAGAATAGCTTTAGTGTAGTTGTTGTTTTAAACTTGATTATGAACTTATACAAAATGCAGCAAGATATTTAAAAAAAAACAGTTTTGTTGATTAAAAAACACTATATCGGATTCATATCGGTATCGGCAGATATCCAAATTTATGATATCGGTATCGGACATAAAAAAGTGGTATCGTGCCATCTCTAGACTAAACCAATCAGAGATAGTAAGGGGCGGGACCTCTCTGATTGGCCGTGGTCCAGTTGAAAGTGCAGGTGGAAGTGGGAGGTGAGTAGCTTGAATAAAGCGATATCGATTCATTAAATCCTGAATCGACTTTTAAATATAACTGTGTTTTGCCAGAAACGCCAGATTCTCAGATTAAAGCTCACAAAACAATTTCAACAACAACCAAACAGCAAATGAGAGCAGGTACACGGATTCCACACAAAGACGTAAACACAGACCCGACGCATCAGAATCACCTTCGTCTTTCTCGGCTTTCTCACCCGACGACCCGTAGACGGACACGCTGTCGGAGCTCTGTGTTTACGTCTTTTTGCGCTGATTCTGAGCTGCAGGTTTTGTCTCTCCAACCAAAATTCACCGAGCCAGTAGCAAAAGAAGCAGCAAACTGCGCTTCACATTTGATCAATGTCATCATGAATTTTGCTGTTTTGCTTCCACGACTATTAAAATCACACTTCATGCACAGCTCTCTCTCTCTCTGTACTTCAAGAACAGTTTCACGTCTCCAATCTCTGTTTTCTGTATTATTCATTCGTTTATTACCCAGCAGTCTACCGTTGTTTACAGCGCTGTCTTTTTCTTTTTTTTCACTTAAATGACCTCGGACAAGAAAGCCTAATTTTTCTGTTGTTCAATACTGAAGTAATTTAAACTTTATAGGCAGAATATTGCAGAATGTTTTTAAGGTTATCTGCTATAAAAAGCCAGACCAGGAAAATCTCCTTCATGTTTTTCTGTGTTTTATTCTCAGTTGCTTTGACACAAAGGCATCTGCTGTGATGTTCACAATTCTGATGAAGTCTCACATGTATCAGTACTGATAAATGATCAGAATTATAATATTTCTGACTGTCTGAGGCTAAGTTGAATCGAATCGGGACTTTGAAAACCGGAATCGAACGGATTATAGAAATCAGTGATGATACCCAGCCATAGTGAGCAGCCTAGGCATGACAGAAGTGGATGTAGCTGTAATAGGAAAAGAAGTATTGATAACTTTTCTGTTAAGTTAAGGCCTGATCCTTCTGAAATTCATAGCCAGTGCTCTGACATGGTGTCATCAATCTTTGAAAGCTGAAAAAGCACAGTGTATCCAGAAAAACACATTATATTATATCAATTATTATATAATTTGTGTGCGCCTAACTTTTGTGCCGGTACGCCCAACTTTTTAAAGTTAGGCGTACCGGTACGCCCATGGCAAAAAGTTAGTCTAGAGCCTGTACTTTAAGAAAATCTACTGGAGCTCTCAACAGAAATTATTGTGAGCTGTGATTCTTTTCCCCACGCTGAGCCACTACAGCTGATTTTAGGGTTCCCACCTGCTCAATCCCACTTTAACCTCTTCCCTGCTCATGTTAAATAAATGGTAAATGGCCTGCATTTGTATAGCGCTTTTCTAGTCCCTAAGGACCCCAAAGCGCTTCACACTACATTCAGTCATTCACCCATTCACACACATGTTCCTGTTTAGAGGCAAAGTCACCCTCTACAGTGTAGGCAACAGAAAATACACATATGTTTTATTTTCCTTCATTTTCTACTTAACTGATAAAACAGAGAACCTTTATTAGAAAGAAATAGTTTGTACTTCATTTACTAATCTTATTTTATTATTACATTAATAAAGCACAAGGTTCAGTTAACTTTGGATAAAAACATGTGGTTAAAAAGTTCTTCAAGGAGCAACTTTTACTTTTTTACTCTGATTACATTTCAGAGCCTGTACTTTTTCACTGTTACTTAAGTAAAGAAGGTGAATGAATACTTTTACTGAAGTATTTTTAACACTAATATCTGTACTTCTAGTTAAGTATAGAGTAAATGTACTTTTGCCTCCTCTGATCATTTCTATAATATTATTTATATCAGTGATGGCCAAATGAAGCTTTCTGAAACACTGAAGCTTGTATTGAAAAAGGTTCATTACTCAAAGCTTTTCAACACAGTCCTCTTTGGTGACATCTGCTGGCCAAAAATATGAAGAGCAGCTTGAATCTACAAATTATAATATAGAGTTTCATTATAATTGCCCACTCTACAGAGCTCAGCTGACAGCTTCTGTCTGATATCAGGCTGCTGTTGTGGTGCTTTGAACGTGTATTTTTGGGGATGATGAAAAAAATGTTTTGTCTATTTGATTATTAATAATTTTGATGAATAAACCTTCCTGATTTTAACATGTGCTGTGGTCTCTAAAAAACAACATAATATACAACACAGTCATATAACCGGTTTGGAGGATGAGAGTTTTAGACGTGACTGATTATTTGGTGAAACTGTGATATTTTCCTCACCTCCTGTGTTGAGCTCATTGTTTCCTCTGTAGTGACTCAGCTGAGTCCAGATGGCTGAAAATGTTCCTCTGCTGCTCCGTCAGACTCTTCTCCTCCTGCTGATCAGCTGGGACACAAAACAGATCTTTGTTAGGCTCCACACTGCACTGAAGAGTCAAAGTGTCTCATATGTTCATCTGACAACACAAAGTACAAATTTCACTCTGATTGCTTGTAGAAATCTTGTGAGACGTGTTGTGCTGCAAAGTGAGGAAACTCTCTCACTCACTTATACTTCAGGAGGAACTTTGTGACATTGGCTCTAATATTCTAAGCAGCCCTTTACTATGACAGGGCCAGAAAGTCCTATTTGAAGGTTTGGGAGAAGGACCATGTTAAAGGTGGATTGGGGTTTATACACTTTGTTATGATACAGGTAAGGCTGTAAGAGCCTGAGAAGGTGTCCTGAATGAACCTCTAAAACCAGTTTTCAGCTAACGACTCTGCTTCAGTCTGGAAAACAGCAACTACAAGTTTAAAGACTCCATCAACAATTCACACCCAGCAACAGCCTGAACAGCTCCTCCTGTGGTTTCCACAAACAGGGACAGACCTGTTACTCCCCCACCCCACACTTTCAACTCCTTCAGCCCCCCAGTCCCACCACCTCCACCATTCCCCAACAACCAATGATTAAAGCTCATTGATCAAATGCTGTGATTGCAGCGACTCACTCACTGTGAATGGTAATCATGGCCATTGATTAATGAGCTTTGATCAGTGGTTTCAGTGCTTTCCTTCCTGCTTTGACTGCAGCTGTGTTTGACACAGGAAGACATTTTTACATTCTTCACGATTATACTTTATTCTTTTTGGGGGAAGTGCAGCTTTAAACCTTCACATGATTCAAGTCAACCCAACAAATCAATCTGAACGACCACAGGTGGGAAAAACTTCTGTAGACAAAATGAAATAAAACCCAACATTCAATCCACAACATGATTAAAAACATGATTCTCCCAAATCACCAAGAGCTGCACATTAACCACCACAATATATTTTATTCTCTGTGCTTTCAAATATGAACACTGTTTACTTTCATCTACGTTTCAATTGTTTTTGTTAACATCTTCCTGTGCATCACTTTACAGCAGCCACACTCATTAAAATGAGACTTTGTAGGAGTTCACTTCCTCTCATGTGTTCATCCACAGCAGCTGGACAATAAAGTTTATTGTGACCCTGATACTGCAGCAGATCGCTCTCATCCATTTCCTGTTATCACTTCAAATAGAAACGAGGCTGTAGAGGTTTGGTGCAGGCAGAAAAACAGCTGCAGGGACAATGAAAAGACTTTTCTGCTCCAACTTCTCCCAGCATGCTGAGCTAATGATTAGTTGGTGTTTTTCTCCAAACACTCTCTCACTCTTCTCTCAACGTGTTCACAATAAACTGTGAACAGACACCGAGGAGAGCAGCAGAAGACCTCATTCAGGAGCTAAACTCAACATGAACTGAACTCACAGTAAAGTTAGCTCGGTGCTTACCTTTAGATGAGCCCACAAACCGAGAGAAACTCCGCGATGAAGCTGCAACTCTTTCCAAACACAGGAAACAGATCAGGGAGCAGAGACCCACGTGGTTCACGCTGATCTCAGCTACGATCCAGGAGACAAGGGTGGGCAGATCGATGCAGATATCGATCCAAACGTTGGTTTAGTTTGTTTTATCATCCAAAATCAGGATTTTACTCGCTTAGGATGAAACGGTAACTCCGTCTGCGTAAACTGTGTCCAGCATGTGATCCCGGAACAGACTTCTTCTTCTTTGTATTGGTTATTGGCGGTTGTCAAACACCAAAATGGTGCATTACCGCCACCAACTGGTGTGGAGTGAAACGTCGACATCAGAATCCTCCCTCAATGTATACTCTGTTTTAAAAACTGGAATAAGGCCTGACAACTTTCACTTCTTGAACCCTTTTGCAGTAAACTTACGTTTTGAACAGCGGGCGCGTCAACATTATCCCCCTATTCAGCTTCTCGGCGACTCAAAGGTTTGACAGTCACCAATAGTAGTGATCAAACCAGTATGTCCAAATCTTATTCCAGATATGACCACCTCCTCTCTCCTACTCCTTCCTGTGCTTCTCATTTCTCCTACCCTCCTTAAATTTTTATACAACCATCGTCCCCTCCTTTCTTCCTCCCACTTTTTTTTTACCATATTTCCTTTATTTCTTGTCTTATTATACTCGTTATCTCTGTCTGACAGAAGTTAATAGCCAGTTCAGTTAACCCATGTTTTGTGGCTTTCTTCACAACTCTGTCGTTTCATTTCCTCTGACTCCATAGTGAGCTGGATCCATAAAAAGCCAACTATAAGTCCCATCATGTGTATTTCGTTAAATGTTTGCTGAACCTCTGTTAGTACATCTGCTCTACTTTCTGAGTGGCTACACTGTAAACTGGCCAATGAAGAGCTTCAGTCTGAACAAATGCCTGATTGTAACGGTCACATGTCTTCTACCCACTGAACAGCTGACAGTACTGGAAGCATTTCTCCAGTGTGTACTGACGGTCCACCATTGATCCTTTTCAGGGACCACAAATGCTACCCCGGTTTGACTGGCTGTATTCTTTGATGCACCTGTATATATTTGTACATAATTATAATACTGATCAATGTAAGTCTGTACTGTATGTAAGTTTAAATTAAATTCCCTATTCCTGTTCTTCTTCTCATGTAATGTGAAATCTACTGTGGCATCAGTATATTTGGCTCCAGGGGAATTTATCATCTTTCTGTCTGGTTGGGTTTTTTTTTTTTAGCATCTATTTTTTATTATTTGGTAAGAGTGAATTCTGGTCCACACTAGTTAGTGGTGGCAATGCCCCACCTCCTTATTTGCAAAACGTCAAAAAAAAGTGAGCATGCACCAGGAGAGGAAGACTGTGTCCAAATTCAGGGGATTGATTCTTCAAATGCCGTATTTGTAGGCAATTATGTCACAGTGATGCGATGAAGGCTTTCCAAAGTCGAAGAGTCCTCCGAATGTGGTGACGAACGTGTCCTACTTTTCCACACATTTCAAGGATGGGTCTGGTGTATCCTTTGTGGCCCACCATATCCGAGGATTCACTGCAAGTCATACAGGAGAATTTTTCTCATAAGAATACCAAACGAAGTAGGAGTTAATGCTGGAGAGGAATACACTATTAAATTAAGTATATGAAAATCTGGTTGTATAAAAGTTACATTTTTGTAGCGGTTGTGTTGTTAGACTTTGGGCATTTGCATATGGTTTTTACAAAATTAATATAATCTTTGTAAAAACTGCTCGTAAACTAGCTTGTATGGTGGGTCTTGTGATTTTTCATGTATTGCCGCTAACACACAGCTGATTTTGATTTTTAGAATTAACCTTTTTGTGATATGCTTTGGTACCAAAGAGCAAACGGCTCAATTTATTAAAATCAGGCAATAACAATCACCTCTTCACTGGGGTGAAGAATCCAGCCACTGTGGCATGGAGGTACAAGAATAAATCAATTTACACATCATATTGATTTGGGTATGTCAGGGGTTGACATTTGTAAAAGCACAGTAAGAGAGAAATGAGACACTGGCAGACCGACTCAGAGTTTCAAAGACGTGCGCACGGGTGAGAGTCTCTGAGCAGACTAACACACCGAGCACCGTTTACTCGCTTTATTTATAAGGCAAAATGGGTTACATAGTACTTCCTCTTTCAACTGAAGAGGGGAGAGCTCAGGCATTGTCTTAGCTATTTAACTTCTGCACACAAACTGAAAAACAACGACACAGCAGTATTCATGCTTATCTGACATCGCAGACACTGAAGTAAAGAATGCATGTATATATCCTGTCTTTGTCAAACATCCCACACACTTAAGCAAGGAATACATTGTGTTCTTTTCAACAGTAAGCTTTACCGTGTGAAAATATATAAACACTTGATTATAAGGCATACTTGTTTCTACTTGATTATACTTTAATGATTTAACTAAAATAAAAATTCTCTTAACATTCCCTCCTGATGTTAATATATTTCACATGTTTTACTCAATGCATAGTCACTTGTTAGTCACATTTTCAACTTGCACGTCATTCAGTGAAATAATTAAACAACAAGCTTGTCAAGATTGTCATAGAGATTTTCTTCTCTCTCTCTCACACTCAGCATATCATACTGACGATAGGGATCCTCCATAACTGACTGAGCCAAGACATGGTTTCCTAACATACGCTTGAACATGTTTATCATTATGCTTCTCAGACATGGGATAATACAAGCAATGAAAAGGCAAAATAGTAACATCACACTGAAAAGGGCCAACAGGCCTTTAATCAGTAGAGATTTCCAAGAGCCGCTCAGCAGCCAGTCCCACCAACCTTGAGTATCGGTAACGTAGTCCTGCTGCTGAGCGTCTCTCAGTTGTTTCAAAACATTCAAAGCATTTGTCATGTTTAATGAATGGATGTTATCAGGTATGTAGGTACAACATGTAGTGTTAAACAATACGCAGAGACCACCTTTCTCTGCGAGAATGATGTCTAAAGCCACTCGGTGCTGCATGACAGTGATGCGAATTGCATCAATTTCTTCATTCTGTCCTTGATTAATGCGGGTTGAAGCATTTAAAAATAATCCAAAACGATAGTCCAGGGTTTCTATCTGTAGTGCGTGTTTCCCTACTCCTATCCATGGAAACAAAGCGTGTATTACCTTCTGGCTCTTGGTCCAGAGTTTGAAGTCATCTGGTACATCAGAACCAAGATATGGATCATGGGGCTTGAGGCCTGTGTTACGTTTAGCTCTGGTGTTGCTGTTCACTGACATCTTAAAGGTGTGGTCAGATACCAGAACAGGGGCACAGAGTCCGGTGCTGTTTGGTGGCAGCATGAAATAGACTTTCAGGCCACACGCCCAAGCTGCGCCCTGTACCCAGTATGTACCTGTTGATGAGCCGATGCCATCCCAATCTGGTGCCACCAGGATCATGGAGCAGTTTCGGTTTTGTCCTAATTTCTTCAGACCCTGGGGCGTACCTGTTTGTCCGGTTGCTCCTGTGAAGTTAAAGCACACTGGGTGTTGTATGTCAGGTGGCAAAACAACTGAGAATGATTTCAGTTTTCTATGGCTGACGTTTATATGCACCCAGTAGGCTTCATTGCAGGTGTAGTTTATATTTGGGTACTGGTGGGTGCAGTTTGTTATGTTGTAGATTAAAGACTTTACACTCTGTGGGACTATATATTGTGTAGTGTTGTGGCATGGAGTGCTGTCGTGGGCATATGTGAGCAGACATAGCAGTTTGCGGCATTGTCTTCTCTGTGCACTCTGTCATGGACATACCGGTACCATGCATTGTTCAGCCACGGGTGGTTGTGTTCTTTGTCTATCTCCTTCAGGTGCGAGTTGTCGTGGGTCCACCTCTTAGGTCGGAGAATAATTGGTACTGTCTTGTGGGTTCCACTGGGCATCAACCAAAAGAGTGTCGTCATCAGGAGGATAGCCATTAGACAGAATATGTAGCACATGAGTAGTTTTCGTTTGATGTCACAAGCGCCCAAGCACAACAGCTTTGGGGCTGGAACTGGTGCTAGCATTGATTCTGAAGCTGGTTCTTCTTCTGGATTTATCAGGTTGTTTTCCTCAGTCATCTTGTTGAGATTTTATTCAGGCGTCCCTGGTGTTATTATTGGTTCTGCTCTTCGGTGGGATAGGTCAGTCTGATCTTCAGGGCGACCAGGCACACCCGAGCTCCCACGTGAGTAGCACTGCCGAGGAAGCACAGGGCGGGAAACCCGTACGTTGGAATAAAATGATTACATAGACATTTTGCTACTGATATTGCATCTGCTTTTTTCACTGGGTATATTTCTGGCCACTTGGAAAATACATCAATTATCACAAGTGCATATTTCCCTGTGCGTTGTGTCTTTGGCAAATCATACATGTTCTGATAAACTCTTGTGCTGAACTTTCAAAATTTTTTGTATAGAATTGTTTATTAAGAATATTAATCATCCCTCCTGTTGACACATGAGTTTTCCCATGTGTCACTAAAGCAGCAGTTCTATGCAAAGATTTTGGAAGCACTGGTTTGCCATTACACATCATGAGGTTGTCTTTTAATTCTGCTCCATCTTTCACCCAAGATTTTTGTTCACTCAGCGATGCTGTTTTCTGTGCATCTGCTAGTATTTCTAAAGGTATTAGATCTATGGTTTCTGTTGTTAAAACATCAATTTGTTTTTCTGCAGCTGCTTTTGCTGCTTTGTCAGCAAAGTTATTTCCTCTCGTAATTTCTGTGTCATCCTTTTGATGAGCTGCACATTTGCATAGTGCTAATTCTTTTGGCAACGTTATTACTTCTAATAGCTTTTTTAGAAGGTTTGCATGTTGAACTGTGTTGCCTGAGGAAGTTGTCATTCCTCTGTTATGCCATATTTTAGCGAAATGATGAACTGCTGAATAGACATATTGACTGTCTGTGTAAACATTAACACTTTGACCCTTATATAAAGTACATGCTCTGATGACTGCGGTTAGTTCTGCGCTTTGAGCAGAGTTTGAGGAGCTGAGAGCTTTTGCTTCTATCACTTTATCAACAGTTGTGACCGCATAACCCACACAATTTCTACCGTGAATGTCTTTTGACGCTGAGCCGTCCACAAAAACATTACTGAAACTGCTCTGGGGGGAGCTGTATATATCAGTGCGAGGTTTTGTATCTTCCTCTAATTTTTGAATGCAACAGTGTTGTTCTCCGTCCAGAGAAATCGGCAAAAGTGTACTTGGGTTTAGCTGGCCACACTTCTCTATTTTTATGTGTGATTGTGTAAGTAGAATCCCCACATAAGAAAGTTGTCTTGCATGCGTGAGGAAAGAGAGGTTCGCTTGGAGCAAAATAGAGGTCACTGCATGTGGGACTTTGATGATCAATTTATGTCCTAGAACAATGTCTGCACATTTTTTAACTGCCTCTGCTGCTGCTGCGCATGCCTGAACACAGGTAGGTAATCCAGCAGCTACAGAGTCAAGTTTGCATGAGTAGAAAGCTAATGGACGTTGTTTTTCTCCAAAAGCTTGAGTTAAGACTGCTTTCATATACCCTCCTGCACCATCAACATGGAGAACGAAAGGTTTTCCATAGTCTGGTAATGCTAAGACGGTACATGTCTGCAGTGCTATTTTCAAATCAACGAAAGCTTTTTCTGCTTCTGGAGTCCATTGTACTTTGTCTTTTTTACTGCTAGTGGTGTATTACACGTGGCTTTATTAGTTTTCACGAGAATACCTGCTTTCTGCATGTCTGCAATTACTGGCCTAATTCTTTCCTTTGCTTCTGCACTCAAAGGATATTGTGGTTTCACAGGCCTTCTGGCCCTTATGCTGACCTAACTATCAGAGTGTCATTAGAGAATTTCATTTTCACTTGAGGCAATTTTAGATACCTTCTAGTTTTTCAAAGAATTCACACATCTTACATATTTCAAACTTTGAAGTTTTTTGTTTTGTATATATATTATTTCCTAAACTTTGCATTGTTCATAGCTCACAGTTCTAAAACTGGGCATTTGTAAATCATATGTCTAATCACTATGTGTCACCATAATCCACAAGTATTGGCACAAATTTGTTTCCAAACTAACAAAATAATCAAACAAAACAAAAACGTACATGAGTCAGGATACAAAGAGACAAAGAAAAATGCTGCCAGAAACAAAGCAGAAGTGTGAGGGGAAACTGAGCTCACAGACAGCTGTATGTGTTCGCTTTTAACAGCATGCAGCCTCTGCTCTAAAAAAAAGAACCAATAAAAATAAAAGAAAATGTGTAACATGCTTATCAACTTAGCGGTGTCCACACATTTAATTCAGCTTCATAATCCTGTAGGTTTAGTTATTATCTACAGGGTTTGGCTTATTAGTTGTTATTATAGATGTGCTCTGTATCTCAGTAATATTTATCTAGGATAAATGACAGGTTTTCAAGCAGGTTAAGTGCCTCTATGCACCTAATTGGTTTAGATATTGCTTTTATTAATTATTATCATCTTTTTCTCTCTATATAATAACAATAGTGTATTACAATATTTTATTAGTGTATATCACTATATTATTACTGAGCCAATTTAATAGTTAGGATCATCTTACTCGGCAAACAGATAATTTATAGTTCATCCAATCTGTACAAGATTTGCTTTTTTCTCTTAACAGGTTTGTGCCTACTTTTAGACTGGTCTTCTGTTTGCCTCATCTCAGATCCAACCTTCAGATTATTATATTTTATTTTGTATCCATCAGGGACCGTGAGTGAGCTGCAGTCTCACTCACCCTCCAGGATGGAAACATTTATCTTTTCACACACTTTCCTTGGCTGAACAATGACACAGCCTTAATCTACCTTATGCATCTCTCTTTTTTATAGAAAAGGTCTTCATATGAATGATTTCCTTTTATTTATTTCATACAATCTGGGCATGATGGGTCATAAATGCACTGATTTTTGCAGCCACGGCCACTATCTCTATGTGACATAAAAAGGGGATCGGTTAGATGCTGTTTTGTCACATGTCCTGAGGCTGATTTCACAATTATAGTGTTTTTTGAGAATGTTACATTTGGGACTTCTACAGTTAAGACAGTTCTACAAGCTCCTGTGTCTCAAAACATTTTTAACGGCACACCTTTCACATATATTACAACTGCTGGTTTGGCTTTTGACTTTTTTCCACATATAACTCTTTTTGCAAAGCGGTTTTTAAAGCATTTATTGAATCAGGGGTGCATTTGCCTTGCCAAGCTGGACAATATATTTTATGTGGATTTCTCCACCTTTTTGCACTGACTATTCCTGCATTTGAACAGTTTTTTCTAACCACTCTTCGTCTGCTGTTAATTTTACTTTAGTTTTAGAGTTACCCATTTTGAACTAATTACGTCAGAACTGTGACACCTTCTTTGGCATGAAAAAGTGAGAATGGGTTTTCGATAACAGCCTTCTACTCTCCCACTAATTGAGAGAGCGGTTATCAATTTTACGTGATGAAGCACAACCCTTTTTTCCACCTTTACCAATACGTGAGTGTACACAGGAAAACAGTTTGAGAAGTGGTTTGACCGCGTATTGGGTCGTAAAAACAACTCACTCCTCACAAACAAAGCGCGTTTCTATGATTTTTATTGAGATTTTCCGTAGGCCTATTTATTTGTGTAACACCTTCACCTTCAGCCACTCTTCTTGAGTGACCGGAAACCTGTTCCGTTGCAGCCACTCCCAGAGCGACCGGAACTTTTAATAGCGATTTTTCTAGAATTTCGCTCTTGCCTGTCGTCTTCTTAGTCCCGCATGGACACTGAGATCTGTCGGCGTACCTAGGTTTACACACTACTTAAAGGAAAATCTCAATATCAACGTATTTTAGCGCTTGGTGGAATGCGTGTCATGTTCACCTCTACTGTGGCGCTGCGTTTTTGGATCCGGTGCTCATCGGGTCCTGGAGTCGTGAAGGCCGAACGCTGACCGGAGATCGAATTCACGTGTCCGGGTTTTTCGTTTTACTGATCAGATTTCTTCCAGCGCAGGCGTCACGACGTCAGGATCCGATGGAGACCGTCTATGGAAAACTAGACGTTAAAAATAACAGTCAGTTATCCGGCTCGGAGGACCAATTAAATGTCAGGGGTTGACATTTGTAAAAGCACAGTAAGAGAGAAATGAGACACTGGCAGACCGACTCAGAGTTTCAAAGACGTGCGCACGGGTGAGAGTCTCTGAGCAGACTAACACACCGAGCACCGTTTACTCGCTTTATTTATAAGGCAAAATGGGTTACATAGTACTTCCTCTTTCAACTGAAGAGGGGAGAGCTCAGGCATTGTCTTAGCTATTTAACTTCTGCACACAAACTGAAAAACAACGACACAGCAGTATTCATGCTTATCTGACATCGCAGACACTGAAGTAAAGAATGCATGTATATATCCTGTCTTTGTCAAACATCCCACACACTTAAGCAAGGAATACATTGTGTTCTTTTCAACAGTAAGCTTTACCGTGTGAAAATATATAAACACTTGATTATAAGGCATACTTGTTTCTACTTGATTATACTTTAATGATTTAACTAAAATAAAAATTCTCTTAACAGGGTACAATTTATTAACCCTCATGCTGTACAGAACCTGTGGTGTTGTTAAGGTTCAAAATTGAGGAAGGAGAGTACAAACCACCCTTGGTCCAGAAGCTCTTGGTCAAACAATGATTTTTAATTCACACGTGGGAAGATCACTAGAAACAGCAATTGATCTTCAACTTAATCAAAGCATAAACAGATATTTATACCGTCAGGGCTTAAATTTAATGACGCCCCTTCAACGTCACAGATACATTTTATACATAGATCAAATCAAAACCACAATGACTTTTGACACCGTTTAAAAGAACAATTGTCTTCTATCTTCATAACAGGTGCTTCCTGTCACTGCCGGATGCTCGCCTGTCATCCTGACACCTCAGCAGCAGTTCTGCGACAAACTGCTCTTTTTGCAACCCCAAGCAAAACATGATTAAACTTTCACCTATAAATGATTCTCTAACTGAGTGTGTGTGTGTGTGTGTCTGTGTGCTAACCACAATTGCACCCTGTTTCACCTCGCGACCAACTCCTGACCTCTAACCAGACAGAGAGACAGAAGCCGCTCTGATATGTAACAACTGAAACTATGTATGTGTCCTCTACTAAATAAATGTTTTAATCAAGAACCCCTACTAAAAGCTTAATACAAGAATATGAACATATAAAAGATATTAAAATGAACTGTTGTGTAAGCATGTATTGCAATTCCTTCTATGTTCTAGTTTTCCCTCAGCATGGATCATCTAGACACTCTCAGTAGGTGAAGCTTTAGACCATTAATGAACCTGAACATCAACTCAAATAAGCACAGATATGCATTGTGTATAAAATAGTTAGAACTGCACCTGGAATACAAAGTTAACATTATCATAAACATCTTAAGGCCATCTTAAAGCTATCTGTTACATTGTTAAAGCAATGATCAATTTGAATAACCTAGTAATTCAAATGGCCTCGTCTGGCCCAAACTACAGATTATATTATTAATGCAATGGTAATAATGATGATTATTTAACAATAGCAGTAAAATAATTTCCCTGCTCCACAGTGTCCAGATTGTAGATGGATTTAGGGATAGATATTTGATGGCACCTGTGTGTGCTGCTTGCCGTCAGCTGTTACCTGCTTTGTTTTTACTAGCTTTGTTTACATCTGTTTTCTTCAAAAATGTCTGTACACTTCTGGTTTATGACTTCCAATCGCTACTAAATATCAGAGCCACTGAGGTAGAGCAATCCCGACTGGCCCAAGGACGTGAAGATTTTCATATCCCACCTGTGTTCGAGACTGTACCACTGTTCCTCCGGTGCGATCCACAATGCTATCCCACCAGGAAGAAATGTCAAAGAAGGCGAGGGCAACAGGGCAGTGTATTGGTAAAATTCAAAAATTGCATGGCTGCTTCACCAATGGCTAATCCTTACGCTCTTCTGAACAAATTTGCCCCGGAGATCAAGTTGTTCATCTACGGGCGATCCCTGGAATTGGTGCACCTATTGGAATTGGCCAGCAACCCTGTATTAGCTAGATTGACTCTGGTTAATGCGAGGTGCTAAAAAAAGATAAAACCTTTATTTTGAACGACTTCTTCACCACTCATCGCTTAAATCTTCTTCTGGTGACGGAAACTTGGCTAAACTTGGGTGAGTTAAGCTCGCTTTCGGATGTTGTCCCTCCAGGCTGTGAATATCTGAAGTCGCCATGAACTACTGGCCAGGCTGGAGGGCTCGCCATAGTTAATAAAACTATTTCAACTGTCAGCATTGGAATGCTCTTCTGCTAGATTAGGGGATACATTGTCCTCAAAAACCTAAATTTTTTGTGGGGTTCCCCAGGGGTCCATTCTTGGCACAGTTCTCTTTTCAATTTATATCCTCTCTATGCGCTCAATTTTTTAAAAAACATGGCATCTCACACCATTGTTATGCAGACAACTCACGGATTTACCTGCCACTGAAACATAAATCTGTGAGTCCTTTGAAGGGATTGCTGGATTGTTTGGAGGATGTTAAGGCGTGGATGGCTTTAAATGTTCTCAGTTTAAACGAACAGAAAACAAAGATCATTGTGTTTGGTCCCTGTGACCACTACGACTTTGGGCCCTTAGGAATTTATTTTGAAAGAGCCCTTGGGAGGAACCTAGGAGTGAGCTTTGATAGTAATCTAACATTTGATAAACATATTAATGCTGTCATCAAGACCAGTTTCTTTCATCTTCAGCTACTTGCAAAGTGAAGCCAATTCTCTGTTTTAGAGACTTTGAGATAGCTATTCATGCCTTCATTTCATCTCACCTCGACTTATGTAATAGTCTTTACTCTGGTGTTAGTCTGTCATCAGTTAGCCGACTGCAGCTAGTCCAAACGCTGCAGCACAGTTACTAACTGGCACATGGAACTACTTTGAACACCGGCGCCCCCGTGCGTGGCAGCTTGTTACAGCAGCTCCGCTCATTCTCAGCTTCTTTCTTATCTCCTCTTTACTTTTGCCATTTTTTTTTTGTATCTAAAGTTTCAGCTGTTAGATTCTGCAGTCATGGACTACCGTTTTGTGCTAGTCTTGGTTGTCTTTCTCTGTTTTTTTTTTCAACTTTTGTTGGCCGTGTTTGGGAACCCGGCACATGGATATGGATCCTTTGTTTAGTGTAGGTATCAGCTGTTACCGCTGCGTCCCGCAGCAGAGCTGCCGGTGGACAAACACGACATTCCCAGCAAGCTGAGAAGGACACAACGTGGGTGTCGTGCTGGGAGGGAGCGCTGTCGGCAGAGAAGGAGACGCTACAGACCATCTGCCCCTTCTGTAATCACTGGAAACGTAAGATCTTTACCAGGCACGTTCAGAGGGGGGGCGCAAGGGGCTTGCGCACCCGTCCCTTTCCTGATGGGAGCCCAAAGTGCCCGTTTGTTGAGGCATTTTTTTTAATGTGTGTGTACTTGTGGAGTCCTGTCTGTGCCCCTCAAAAATAATATTTAACTATCAATCATAGTTTTTGCTAAATAAAAGGATCTGACTTGCATCAGTCACATGATCGCCATTAACCAATGATTGCCCTTGATGGCAAAACGCTCTGGTTACGAGCGTTCTGCTACATGGACCAGTTCTTGGAGAGGTATTCCAGTATAAAAATAATAATAAGCACAATTGGAATGTTTTGCTGCTGTCAGAAATTTATTATAGATTAAGTGCAGGAGTTGTTAGGTGTGGATAATTACATAATAGTTTATTGCAATAGCAAGTTGTGCCTTGTTCTCAAATGGACACCAAGTGGAGAGTGATAGATGAGATGAGGGGATGTCATATACTGACATGAATTCAAAATTCTGCTCCTCACATACAAGGTCTTAAATAATCAGGCCCCGTCTTATCTTAATGACCTTGTAGTACCATATCACCTTATTAGAGCACTTTGCTCTCGCACTGCAGGCTTACTTGTTGTTCCTAGAGTATTTAAAAGTAGAATGGGAGGGAGAGCCTTCAGTTTTCAGGCCCCTCTTCTGTGGAACCAGCTTCCAGTTTGGATTCGGGAGACAGACACTATCTCTACTTTCAGTTCTGTTCTAGGATGCCCTCTGGACCTAGAGGTGGTGAGTGACAGGAGAATGGTGGCTAAGCTGTCATCCCTGTTGGACAACATCTCCAACCCCATGCAGGAGACTCTGACAGCTCTGAGCAGCTCCTTCAGTGGCTGCGGCACTTACGATGTGGGACGGAGAGATTTCGCAGGTCTTTCCTCCCCACTGCTGTCAGACTCCACAAGAAAGACTTCAACTGACCAAGCACACACATCCACACATGTGGATTCGATTGTATGTAGTATTTTATTTCATTCTATTCTATTGTGTACAGTATCTCATGGATATATTATTCCAGTGTTTTTTCTCAAAATTTTCTATGCAACTTTGTACTGTCCACTGCTGTAACAAAACAAATTTCCCACACGTAGGATTAATAAAGGTTATCTTATTTTATGCAACCAAGACTACATATCTCCCATACTGGCAACCTTACACTGGCTGCCAGTTAGGTTTTGAATTAATTTTAAGATTTTATTATGTGTTTTTAAGGCGTTGCATGGGTTAGCACCCTCATACCTATCTGATCTTTTAAATTGGTTCGCTCCTATAAGATCACTGAAGTCTGTGGATCAGATGCTCTTAGCTGTCCCAAGGTCCAGATTAAACATAGAGGATAAGAAAGGTCTGGCCTCTCTTATCTGGAAACAAAATTAACAAAATTGATTGAAAAACCTGTTGCAAAAATTCATTTTTGTTTTGTTTTGTGAAGCTACAAACTGATGAACTAGATTACTGGTAGAATGATGTATAGAATGATTTAGAATGATGTTTTTTCTACAGTTGACAGGCTAACAAACCCTCCTGTGTCAGTGGCAGCTGAACTTCATTCGACCATGACCTGTAATGACTTTGCCAAATTCTTCACAGAAAAAATCCAAAAGATTAGACAAGCAATTGGTACATCAACAGCAGATTCAGGATATGTACTGTGTCCACTGAAAAACTGTTTAAACACTAGAGGTGGGAATCACCATACATCCCGCGATACGATATTATCACAATACTTAACGCACGATACGATATTATTGCAATTTTTTAAAATATTTTGCGATATTCAGATTCTGTACATAAAGGTAAACTTTATCAATATTCATTTTATCTAATATCAAAGTCTCGCACTCAGTCTTTCTCTCATTTCAGTCAGTTTTATTGTTGACAAACTGAACGGTTTGTATTACAGTCTAGTCCAACTTAACTGAATGCAACAATCTGGTACAATTATAGCTATTCTGAACTATGCAATTTATGAAAACTATGCAGCCCATTCAGCAACTGAAGAATTAGAAAGTAAATTAAAACAAAATATAATTTTACATTAAGTAAAAAAGTTTTAAACTTAATTAAAATAAAACATGTCTTAAATTAAAATAAGTAAACTGTCATGTTTATTGCTGCCAAAAAAAAAAGTTAAACACATTTGGACAGTGAAGGAATGTCAGGATTCTTGCTCAGAAAAAGGATCAACATGCTCTGAAGTAAGAGCATGTTCCAGTCCACAAAAACTTTTTTTGTAACAAAATATCGATTTCTGCTGTCCCTGTATCGATACATTATTAGCAAACAAAATATCACGATGCTACACAGTATCGATTTTTTCCCCCACCCCTATTAAATACCATCAAACAGTTTCACCCTATTAACAGCAAAGACCTGGAGGACATCTTAGGTCAACTGAACTCCTCCTGCTGTTTAGATGTCCTGCCAACAGGTTTTTTCAAAAAGGTCTCAAAGAGTCAGATGTGTTACAGATCGTCAACTTTTCTTTAATGTCAGGTGTGTTTCCAGAACCACTAAAAACTGCTGTAATTAAACCTATACTAAAAAAGGACAATCTTGACAAGACACAAATGAACAACTACAGGCCGATCTCAAATCTCCCATTTTTAAGTAAAATCATTGAAAAGCAGTTTCTCAACAGCTCAATTACTTCTTAAAACAGAATAACTGCTATGATGCCTTCCACAGCACTGAAACCGCTCTGACCAAAGTGTTCAATGACATATGTCTGAATACAGACAGTGGAAAAATGTCAGTCTTAGTTTTACTGGATCTCAGTGCAGCATTTGATACAGTTGACCACAACATATTACTCAAACGACTGGAGAACTGGGCAGGTCTTTCAGGACTGTACTAAACTGGTTCAAAACATACTTAGAAAACAGGAAATACTTTGTATCAATAGGTAACTTCACATCTGAGCAGACAAGTATCACATGTGGAGTTCCCCAAGGTTCCCTCTTGGGACCCCTTCTGTTTAACATCTACATGCTCCCACTGGCACAGATTATAAAGCACAACAAAATAAACTGTCATAGCTATGCAGATGACACACAAATATATATCACAATGTCACCAGGAGACCGAGGCCCTGTACAGGCTCTTGGTAAATGCATTGAGGAAATTAATGACTGGTTGTGCCACAATTTTCTCCAGCTAAACAAAAACAAAAGTGAGGTAATAGTCTTTGGTGCCAAAGAAAAACGATTACAGGTCACCAGAGAACTTCAATCTATACACCTAAAAACCACAAACCAGGCGAGAAATTTGGTTGTAGTGATGGATGCAGACCTAAACTTAGAAAAACACATTAAGACAATAACAAAATCAGCTTACTATCACCTCAAGAATATTTCAAGGATAAATCATCTAATGTCCCAACAGTGCATGGAAAAACTAGTCCATGCATTCATCTTTAGTAGGCTTGATTACTGTAACAGCATCTTTACAGGTCTACCTAAAAAATTCAGTCAGACATCTACAGCTCATTCAGAACTCTGCTGCTCGAGTCCTCACTAAGACCAAAAAAGTGGACCACATCAGTCCAGCTCTGAGGTCTTTACACTGGCTGCCTGTCCGTCAGAGGATAGACTTTAAAGTCCTGATGCTGGTCTATAAAGCTCTGAATGGTTTAGGACCAAAATACATCAGTGACCTCCTGACCCAGTATGAACCTTCCAGATCCCTCAGGTCATCTGGATCCGGCTTTTTATCAGTTCCCAGAGTCAGAACCAGACACGGAGAAGCTGCATTCAGCTTTTATGCTCCTTATATCTGGAACAAACTCCCAGAAAGCCTCAGATCAGCTGAAACACTCAGTTTATTTAAATCCAGGTTGAAGACTCACCTATTCTCAGCTGCATTTGAATAAAACACCAAATCCACACTTTTAAGCTTAAATTTCAAAACTTACATTTTAACTACTGATTTTATCTACTGTTCTGATTTTATCGACTGTTTTTTAATCAATTTTAAATCATTCTTTTTATTTGTTTTTGTTTTTGAATGTCTCTGTAAAGCACTTTGAATCACCTTGTTGTGGAATTGTGCTATATAAATAAACTTGCCTTGCCTATAAATGAAACATGGTTTGCCCTCTTATGCATATTGTAAAGATGTATCATGACTAGTAATGTGGGATACCACTGATTTCATTTCTGATTCGATACCAAGTAAAATTCAGGCTGGTATCGATGATACTGAACCGATACTGATACTTTGTACAAAAAATTATTTTATTTATTGTATCTTCTATTGTATCTCCAATTTTAGCGTCATCATGATTACAGGACATCAGACTACTTGTTCTTATCACTTAATAATGCAGAAGTCATCATATAATAAAAAAAACCTTAAGTGGTGCGCTATTTGAACACCTTGCCTGCCTGCAGCATTAAAGGACTCCGCGAGAGACGTCTGTCTCGCCCTAGCAGCACCTGTCCTCGCCACTTCAGTTCGCCTCAACATACACTCATCATATCCTGCGATATGATTTACTCTCAGGTGTTTGACGAGGTTAGTGGAGCTGCCATGACACCTCACTTTCTTACCACATGAATCGCAAACCATGTCTCGGCTGTTTGTGGAGATAAAATACGTCCGCAGATGACCCCAGTTATGCTCAGCCATTGTTGTGAGTGCGCACGCCAGGCTCTGCGACACATTTATACAGCCGTATTTCAAACATGACTATGAAAGGCGGAAGAGGAAGTAGTTCCTTCCAGTGTAGACGATCCAAATGGTATTTCTTTATTTTCTTTCCACTGTGTTCCTCTTAATGATGAACTACAAATTTACCCTAAATTACTAAAATATCGATATTTTAATATGAGAATCGATTCTAGAACATAAGTTACTGGTATTTGAGGAATCAATATTTCAGTATCGATCCACGCATCACTAATAATGATTTATTATGCCTCCTTTAAGTTCAATAATTACTATGGCTGTGTCCCAATTAAGAGACTGCACGTTTGAAGTACGCGCACTACGCGTACTACGTACGGTGCGTACTATAAGTACGAGAAGTGCGGAAGTGAGAGGCTTGTGAAATGGGACGGTATACGCTTCGTCGCGCTGTTCAGGTTGCCTAGCAACCATAATACTAACCGCGAGACACGTTACATACAGCTTTGTTTGACAGAAATGAAGGAGAAAAATGTTTTGTTGGTCATTCATTTTTGTCATGACATCACTTTGATTAGTTGAGTATCTGAGGCTGAGACCACAGGACTGTAAAACATGATAGTTGGGCTTCATTTCTGTGCTGAATAGTCATTTAAGATTAGTTAGTAAATAACAATTAGTTAATGTTGTTCATGAGACTAAAGCCATCTCACTGTGGTAATGTAAATATAATATGGCCAATATTATAGTATTGTCAGATTATTATATATATATATATATATATATATATATATATATATATATATATACATACACACACACACACATATACATATATCACTGACTTTCAGGTTGTTGTGTTTGTGGATATATGACTGACTTTACTTATTAAACATTCGCACATAAATAAGTGACGTCATATTCAGTACTTTTGACAGTTCACTCTTCGGCCACTCCATCTTATTAGAGAAATTCCACATACCCGTACATAAATGTAAATTTCAAAACTCAACCCCATCATTTAATTTGTTTTTGATTGAAATTGAATATTACTTAAACTCTCTTAAATTAACTTCCAATAAAAAAGGTTTATCATTGATTGAAATTCATTCAGAAATGTTTAACGAATGAGCTGTCACAACTTTCAAGTACAAAGTTGTTATGAAGTCTGTCACATTCCCCCCCTTTTTTTCTTTTCTATCCTTTATTTATTTATCCTTCTTATTTCATTGTACTGTATATTGCTACTCTTATTTGCCTTGCATGTCTACTGTACAAACTGAACTGGAATGACTGACTGTTCGCTTTATGATTTCAATGAAGTTTGGAAAAAAAAAAACAACCTCTTCGGCCACTCCCTTCTCCCGTATTTTGCGGCACACTTCTCCACACCCACCGCCGCGCTATGAATTGTGGGATATATGGGACCACGAAGCATGCACCGGACCACGCTTGATATTTGGGGAAATCGACGGCGCATTTGGAGTATGCATTTGAAGTACACTTTGAATTGGGACAGCCGTCGTCGCGTGGCGGTGACGTAACTGCACTTAAAATGCGTACTTCAAGCGTACAGTCTCTTAATTGGGACACAGCCTATGTCCTCTGCCTCATGTAATTAGGAGCTGGTGTGTAGGAGCCATTTTTCTTGTTTCCCTGTCCTTATCACCACTAGAGGGTTGTATTTCATTTTATGTACTGGTTATGGCAGAGGTAGGTACGGGGTTATTTAAGGTCAAGGGTAATTCTGTCCAGGTGTTGCTGATGAGAAGGGGCAAACCATTTCCTACTGTGCTTAGTCTAGTTACTTGTTGTCTGTGTTTAAATGGAAATTCAAATGGATGTTGCAAAGGAAATAAAAGTCCCCTTAGGCCCCCTCCTTGATTCAGAGTCTTTCCCTTGTCATGTAAATGGTCTCCTTGACTCTGGTCTCAAACCGGCGTTCCTCCCTGTCCAGGATGTGTACTTGTGTTCCTGGAGGACAGGCGGGTCCATGGACCAGTCCACAGCTGAACACCGTACTTGGGTTCAACTTCCAGTGAAACTGAGGCCACAGCTCAGGACAATAGAAGATTGAAAAATGCTGCCTGGTCTAATGGGTCTCAATCTCTGCAACGTTCGGCTTTCAGAATTTGTCTTAAACACCATAAAAGCATGGATCCATCCTACCTTGCATCAGGAAAACGTTGATGAACTCTGAGCAAATGAAACCACAACTTTAAAAAAATGAATTCCCAAAATTAATTGTTTCGACATCTTAAACACAAAATCATAAGTTTTAATACCTACAGCAAGTTTAAGGAAAAATACAAGATTTTAAAGATGTTTCAAATTTTTCTCAAATGTAAAACAGCAGATGGAACTTACATGCATCTTTTATGGAATTGTCTAAAAATATCTAAATTCTGGCTCTGCATCAACAAGGAAATGAACTTGATACTAAACTGTAAGATCTGTAAAGATCCGGGTCAATTCTTACCACAGTTGCTGCCTCTGAATAAAAATCTGGACAAAAAGGGATCCACATTATTAAATAAGCTTATGTTTAATGTCAGGAGATGTGTTATTGAACTGGATTACGGAGCAGCCCCGCTACTGTAACTCAAGTGTTACAAGGAAATTTTTCATAATTTTCAGGTCAGATTTTTAATAAGCTGCAGGAACCCTGTTCAGTGTGAGTGGAGAACAGCCAAGTCTCCTCCTCTGATAAACCTCCATCTGTGCCACTGAAAACAGTTCATCTGACTTACTGTAAACATGTTTCCATTTGTCACTTCAGCCTTTACTCTGAAATACAGGAAATGAAATCACAGCTCAAACTTCTTCATCCAACTGCTGGAACAAAGCGAACCACTCGACATGAACACTGAAGCAGAACAGTTTAGAAAGCTTAAAATGAGACTAGGGAACCATTTTCATTCATAGTTGCCTCATCAGATCTTTACAGGAGATTCACTCTGAACTCTGTGGAGCCTGATCTCAAGGGTTTTGAGTCTGACCCTGAAACCAGAAGAGGATCTTTCTGTCTCTTTAGATTCACTGTGATCCAGCGATGGAAGTGATTTCAGCCCTGAGTGATCACGCTGATGTTTGCACAGAGCAGACAATGAGGTGAATGTTTTGGCACATTGGTAACAGTGAAACAGTTTATTAGTAACGTGGGATCGTTTGTGTTCGGAGTATGAACTGAGATTCCTGAAGCTCTTGTCACACTGGTCACAGCTGTAGTTTCCTTCCATGTGTGCACGTTCATGATAGTTACGATTAGCTGATTGTGAGAAGCTTTTGTCACAGTGTCTGCACTTGTATGGTTTCTCTCCTGTGTGGACTTGTTTGTGTGTTTTAAGCCCACTTGCAGTAATGAAAGATGACCCACACTGATCACAGATGTGCTTTTTAACCCCACTGTGAATGAGTTCATGGCGTTTTAATCCACTTGATGTGGTGAAGCTTCTTCCACATTCTTTGCAGTATTTCAGTTTGTCTCCAGTGTGTTTACGTTGATGTGTTTTTAGGGTGTATTGGTGACTGAAATTTTTTCCACAGAGGTCACAACGAAAGTCTTTCCCACCAACACAGTGATGACAGGGTTGAGAACTGGATCCATCTGTGTCGCTCTGCTTCTAAACAAAGACACAAAGACAGTGTAAGTCAGTCCTTCACCATTTTTATCCTGAATGTCGCCTGAAATAAAGAGCGAATAAAAAACAAAATCATAACTGAAATGAAAATCTGAATAATCACTCAGAGCTGCTTTTTCAAGGCATCTTCCTTGGGGGGCTCAACCCGGGGTAGCGGTCATGTCCGGTTGGGGGCTCTGTTGGCTCTCAGGTGACTGTTTCCTCGCGGCTGCGTGCAGCGGGGCTAGGGGAGGGTCTGTGCTGACGGACGTGGGTTACTGACCTGGTGGCCTGGCTGCCCCTGGGTGGGTCCGGGATGGGCGTGAGGTTCTGGGGGCGCTCCGTCTCCGGGCTGGGGCCCGGGCCGGGCCTCGGGGGCTTGGGTCCTGGTTGGTGTTTTGCCGGGGTTGTGGGCGGGTGGGTGCATGGGGGCCCAGCCCTGGAGCAGGGTGCCGCCGGTGCATCGAGCCACCTGGGGGGCTCTTCAACTGGTGGGGGAGATTGTCACATCTGCAGGAGCTTTCCTCTCTTCAGGGACTCTCTCTGCAGGAGGGGGAGATACAGGAGAGGTGGAGGAAGATCTCAGCCTGGGCGTTTACTGTCTTATGTAGTCTGGAAGATGAGTGGATGGTGGGGTGGGTGCAGCTTTTTCTGTGGTGGGGTTGGGTGAACTGTCCCGGGCTCTGTGGGGCCGGGAGGCGCTGCTGCACTGGGCCCCGGTCTGGATGGGCCTGGGCCCTCTTTCTCTGGCGGGTCGCGGAGTGTGGGAGTGCCTACTGGGGTCAGCGGGGGAGCTGGCCCCAGGGAGGGGTTACCTGCCCCTCCCTTCCTTCCCTCCCCATCTCCAGCTGCCTCCCTCTTCCCGCTCCACCACAACCACCCACACATGCAGGGCCTTGGAGTAGGGGTATGTCACCAGGGTGCAGAGGAGGCTTCTCCCCCCTCTGTCCCCTTCTGGCTGCCTCTGCCTCAATTTTATCCCACAACTTAGACATTCACATTATTCACACTCTCATTACACATACATATAGGATCTTAGGGGTGGGCACAATCACGGAGTCCATATTACCATCAGGGTGTACACCTCACCCCTGGCGTCGTTGCCCACCTCTCAATTTTAAATACACTTAGACATTGAGGGCTATCAGGAGGGACCATGCGCTTACCTGCTGCTCTCTGGCAGGTAGCTCCATGCCCTCCTGGGTTTTAATTGCACCTTAGAACACACATGCATCAACACTACAATGAGCGGGTGGAGGGAGGTTTGGAGTCTTCTCCCACCCCCATTCTCTGCGACCTGCTGGAGCGGGAGGGCTAGGAGGAGTTGGCCGTCCGACTGCGGTCTGGAGTGTGGGGCCTCTCCCCACCGCAGGGAAAAGGGTAACACCACCTGGGTCTGGGTGCAGTTCCCCCCTCCAGGGGCAAGGGTACCTAGGCCCGGTTTGTAGAGTACGCTTGGGGAGTGTGATCGTGTGTACAGCGTCTCTTTATGTCTGTCTCCACGTTGGTTGAGTGTGGAGTGAGTGCATATGAGAGCATGAGGGTGGGAATGGATGTTTGTATCTGTGTGTGCCTGTATGTCTGTGTCTATATGTCAGGTTGGGTATCAGACACCACCTCTCTGGGGACACCTCAGGCCCTCCAAGGTTTGGAGGCATATCTCCACCCACCACCACTTCCCCTGCCGGTGGCGGACTCCCTCAGGTGTCGGTGCGTTGGTGGTTCTTTGTGTCTGGGGGTGGGCGCCCAGGTACACACCGGCTCACTCCTTGGCGGCCGCTTATCGGGGCCTGGAACCTGGGGCTCGCTTGGACCACTTCGGAGGTGGGGTGCCCCCGGCCTCTCGGCCTGGGGCTCGGTCACTCAGGCACAGCTGGCTGCCGGCGGAGCTCACGGGCGCGTCACTGCAACTCCCCCTGGCTTCTGCTCCGCGGCTGCTGAGTGAACCCTCATCTGGGACTCTCCTCAGCTCTTGCTGGGACAGTGGCGCGGCTGCCCCTCTGTTGGTCTTCCATGGTTTCTTGTGTTCTGGGGGCCTCTGGATGTCTGGAGTTTTGATCTCCTCCATACCTGCTTCATACCCTGGAGGACGGGGCTGTGGCCCCCCCCCACACTCCCTAACAGATCGTTACATGGAGAAACCTTTGGAATACAAGCACGCTGATCCACACAGGTATGCACACGGGTGTTCACTGCTCGTAGACTTAAATTACACCTTTCTTGGCTACTACTTCGAAGCACATCTGTCCTGCGTGCTGCACAACAACATTGAATATTTAGTATTTACTGCTGTTTACACTTAGCTAGATTAATGCGATGGTGTTGTGTTTAGTATGTTGCTTTGGTTTTTTTTTTTTTTTTGTCTTTTTTTGCTTGTTTTCTATTCTTCTCTCAACAGGTGATCCAGGAGATTTTTATTTTTTTTCTCCCCCCCTTTCTCACTGTCCCTCTCCCCTTCTGTTTTTCCTTTCCTTCCTCTTTCTTTCTCCCTTTCCTATCCCTCACTGATGTCTGTCCCGTCTGTAACATCTGAAAATAAAATATAATAAATAATAAAAACAAAGATCGACCAAATGGACCAATACGGCAATGCCACGAAGATCCATTTGGCAAAGTAAATCCACTGGGTATCCTTGTTGGTCTTCAGACAACAATTCTGATGGCTAAAGAACCAAATGGGACAGGCAAAAAAAAAAAAAAAGAAAAAAAAAAAAAAAAAAAGAGCTGCTTTTTCATGCAGTAGAATTGACGAAACATCAGAATCAGTGAGCTGCAAGCTTTCAGCCCCGACCGTGTCCGTGCTGTCAGGTGAGAAGGGCGACAACTCACTGATTCTGATCCGCGGGTCGGCGCTTTGTGTTTATGTCTTTGTGCAGAATCCGTGTACCTGCTCTCATTTACTGTTTGGTGGTTGTCAAAATTTTGTAAGGTTTCAACTGAGATTCGGGGCTTTTCGAGCAAAATAAAATTATATTAAAAAAATCGATTCAGGATTTTAATGAATTGATGTCACGTTATCCAAGCCAGAATTGATTTTAATCAGTAAATTGATTATCAAAACCCACCCCTAGCTGAGACAGTTTAATGAGCAGAGTTGTTTCAAACAGTCAGGCTAAAATGACAAGATAAAAATATAAATACATACCTCACAGTAACTGCACTTGGAGAGTCTCTTTCTAGTGTGGATCTGTTGGTGTAGTCTCAGGTGATGTGGAGCTTTAAAAGCCTTCTCACACAGGTCACATTTATAAGGTCTCTCCTCAGTGTGGGTAAACATGTGTTGTTGTAACTGCTTGTTGGTTATAAACTGTTTGCTACACTGATCACAGCAGTACACATCATGTCCGGTGTGAATGCGTAGGTGTGTATTTCGGTTCCCTAACCGGCTGAAGGTTTTCCCACAGATGTCACAGCTGTATGCCTTAATTCCAGAGTGGGTAACTAGATGACTCTGCAGGTGGCCACTTTGAGTAAAAGCTCTTCCACACTGATCACAGCTGTACGCTTTAACTCCACTGTGGATGAGTTGGTGGTTTTTTAGGGAATCCTTCCTGGAAAAAGTCTTTCCACACAAGTCACAGCTGAACGGTCTCTCTCCAGTGTGGCTGACCTGATGAAGTTTCAGGTGACATTTGGAAATAAAACACTTCCCACACTCGTCACAGGTGTATGTTTTCTCTCCCTTTCTTCTGTGAGGTTTGTCAGCCTCCTAAGAGCGCTGACTTCTCGCTCCATGTTGGTCCTGCAGTGACAGAGATACAAACAGAGGCAGTGAGTGAAATGCAGTCGTGGAACAAACTCAACCTTCAAACTCCCTCCATTAACACTAGCTTTAAACCTGAAGGTGGAGTGTGGCACCGAACACCTTAAAGGTCTCTTATCCCCACCTGCTGGTAGTAGAAACACATTACATCCAACCTGGTGTTAAAAATAATTTATGACTGTTTAAACACTCTAAAATCATTTTTTCCTTGTTTTCCTTACTTTTACTCCCCACAGAAAAAAAAGACTTTCTACTCATTATATTTTCAAAACAGTCTTTTTACTTTTGGTTTCAAACATCAAACTGATTTGAGCCTGAAAAGTAACACATGAAAGACAATCCTGATCGTGTACTAATCACCAGGGTTTGAAACATAAAAAGAGATGAAAGAGGCAAAACTGTGAGTCATAGTCAGGAGTTAAAGTGAGACGTTGTTCTTCTTTCTTTTTTGCACAGCACCTGAACAAACAGGTAATTTCAAATGCAGCGTTTCTATCAACAAACATCAGCAAACACACAAACTGTTTGTGTGCAGTTTGTCTCACAGTGTGTTGCTGGCTAAAGGTCCAGCTGCTGTACATCACAGGGAGAGAAAAGAAAGAGAGCTAACGTCACTCAGAGATGGAGAAAGATAAGACACACAGGACAGGAGAGGAAGAAGAGAGGTTAGATTTAAAGGGAAGGACTGCTCAGTGGGATTTGATCAACTGGAGATTAAAGCTTACATGTAAGTCCTCATGTGTTGAAATCAGATATTGGGTCTGTACATGTGACATTATGTTTTTTCTTTCAGATTATGAAACATGCTGCAAAACAATCTGAGGCAGATTAACTGTGCCGCCTCAGATGCAGCCTTTTCCATGCAGTAGAATTGCTAACATGCTAACACAGTTTAATTTGCAGAGTTGTTCCAAACAGTCAGGCTAAAATGACAAGATAAAAATATAAATACATACCTCACAGTAACTGCGCTTCGAGAGTCTCTTTCTGGTGTGGATCTGTTGGTGTCGTCTCAGGTAATGTGGAGATTTAAAAGTCTTCTCACACAGGTCACATTTATAAGGTCTCTCCTCCGAGTGGGTCAACATGTGGCGTTGTAACTGCGTGTTTGTTATAAACTGTTTGCCACACTGATCACAGCAGTACACAAAATGTCTGGTGTGAATGCGTAGGTGTGTATTTAGAGTTTCTTTCAGGCTGAAAGTTTTTCCACAAATGTCACAGCTGTATGCCTTAATTCCAGAGTGGGTAACTAGATGCCTCTGTAAGCTGCTACTGTCAGTAAAAGCTCTGCCACACTGATCACAGCTGTACGCTTTAACTCCACTGTGGATGAGTTGGTGAGCTTTTAGGCCACTCTTCCAGGAAAAAGTCTTTCCACACAAGTCACAGCTGAACGGTCTCTCTCCAGTGTGGATGACCTGATGACGTTTTAGTAAACACTTCTCAGTAAAATCCTTCCCACACTCGTCACAGGTGTGTTTTTTCTCTCCCTTTCTTCTGTGAGGTTTGTCGGCCTCCTGAGAGCGCTGACTTCTCGCTCCATGTTGGTCCTGCAGTGACAGAGATACAAACAGAGGCAGTGAGTGAAATGCAGTCGTGGAACAAACTCAACCTTCAAACTCCCTCCATTAACACTAGTTTTAAACATGAAGGTGGAGTGTGGCACCAAACACCTTAAAGGTCTCTTATCCCCACCTGCTGGTAGTTCTAACACATTACATCCAACCTGGTGTTAAAAATAATTCATGACTGTTCAAACACTCTAGAATATTTTTTCTTTACTTTTACTCCCCACAGAAAAAAAGACTTTCTACTCATTATATTTTCAAAACAGACTTTTTACTTTTGGTTTGAGAAATTTGAGGGGAGTTATTTCATCACTAAGGGCATCAAACATCAAACTGATTTGAGCCTGAAAAGTAACACATGAAAGACAATCCTGATCGTGTACTAATCACCAGGGTATGAAACAGAAAAAGAGATGAAAGAGGCAAAACTGTGAGTCATAGTCAGGAGTTAAAGTGAGACGTTGTTCTTCTTTCTTTTTTGCACAGCACCTGAACAAACAGGTAATTTCAAATGCAGCGTTTCTATCAACAAACATCAGCAAACACACAAACTGTTCGTGTGCAGTTTGTCTCACAGTGTGTTGCTGGCTAAAGGTCCAGCTGCTGTACATCACAGGGAGAGAAAAGAAAGAGAGCTAACTTCACTCAGAGATGGAGAAAGATAAGACACACAGGACAGGAGAGGAAGAAGAGAGGTTAGATTTAAAGGGAAGGACTGCTCAGTGGGATTTGATCAACTGGAGATTAAAGCTTACATGTAAGTCCTCATGTGTTGACATCAGATATTGGGTCTGTACATGTGACATTATGTTTTTTCATAAACTGAAAGATGCTGCAAAACAATCTGAGACAAACTAACTGTGTGATTGTATATATACTAAAATACAACACAGTCATATAACAGGTTGGGAGGATGAGAGTTTTAGACGTGACTGATTATTTGGTGAAACTGTGATATTTTCCTCACCTTCTGTGTTGAGCTCATTGTTTCCTCTGTAGTGACTCAGCTGAGTCCAGATGGCTGAAAATGTTCCTCTGCTGCTCCGTCAGACTCTTCTCCTCCTGCTGATCAGCTGGGACACAAAACAGATCTTTGTTAGGCTCCACACTGCACTGAAGAGTCAAAGTGTCTCATATGTTCATCTGACAACACAAAGTACAAATTTCACTCTGATTGCTTGTAGAAATCTTGTGAGACGTGTTGTGCTGCAAAGTGAGGAAACTCTCTCACTCACTTATACTTCAGGAGGAACTTTGTGACATTGGCTCTAATATTCTAAGCAGCCCTTTACTATGACAGGGTCATAAAGTCCTATTTGATGGTGAGTTACTAGGGATGGGTATCGAAAACCGGTTCTTGTTGAGAACCGGTTCCCACTGTTTCAATTCCTTGGAATCGTTTGCCATTTTTGCAAACGATTCCCTTATCGATTCCAGTCGCCCCGAATGACGTCACCACGTTGCGGAGCGTCATTTACCTGGCAGGAAACACGGCGCCTAAGCGGCTCAAACGCTCAAAAGTTTGATTATACTTTATGAGAACCGATGACAACAGGGCAACTTGCAAAGTAGATATTTCATTTAAGGGAGGAAACACTACGAATATGCAAAAGCATTTGCTCACAAAACACGCGATGACACGCGTTTTTAATTCCGCTCCGGACTCGTGACTCTCAACCCAGCAGCAGCGCTAACGTTTGCACGTCCTCTCCCGTTAATGCGGCAGGTAAATAATCAACTAACAGTGCATATTATGTTAGCGCAATCTGCCTTATTCCAAGACCTGCCATTACTGTACATGTAGGTGACCATGATGAGAGAGACAGACAGAGTCTGGCTGGCGCTCGCTGACAGTTCTCGCTGCAGTCTACCGGTAGCGTCTCCTTTCAGGCCAGGATAGACTAATGTCACCGAGCAGTGTCTAAGTTTGTGGTCAAAGGCTTGCACCCATTTGCCACAGCAGATGCCCCCGATTTTTGGTAAGTGAATGTGTTTAATTGTAGGCAGGGACATTACTGGATATTCTTGTGTAATTGCCACAGAACAATTTATGTTATACTTTGTTATTGCTACAGAAGAATGTTGCAGCTTTAAGGCAGGGATGACTCCTGGAGTTGCTTTCTCACTGCATATGCTTTATTTCACAATCAGATCGATTCGATAACAAAAACATACAGCAGCTCCTCTCCTACTCCTAGCCCTTCGCTGCGGTGGAAAAAAGAACGACTTCAATCCCCTTCAAGGAACATACGTACAAAATAGTTTTCCTGATACACCAATGGGGCGTTCAATGCCATCTTGTAAATATGAGTACTCTGGCAGAGTAACAGTTCAAATGAAAAATACACCAGAACAAACAAGCAAACAAAAAAAGAAGTGTGGGGTACCTTTGAACCAATGAACAAAGTATAACAATTTATACTTTTTAACATAACCCGACCCCGTCAATATGTGATATGTCTCACAAGAATATTTATTTTATTATTTTACATTTACAATTTTTTTTTCCTGGGGACCCTGTGACACCCCATTGAAGAGCCGTAGGCTGGATCTCTCAAGATCTCACTGTTGGGTTTGTAAGGCCATGTTACTCCTAAATTTCTATCTTGTTCAAAGAGAAGATATAAAACAAAGCTCTGAGCTAATCGACCTTAGTGTTCTCCTTTTTAAAAAAAAAAAAAAAGAATCGATAAGAGAATCGATAAAGAATCGAATCGTTAAACAGAATCGAAAATGGAATCGGAATCGTTAAAATCTTATCAATACCCATCCCTATGAGTTACAGTTGTCTGCAACTCCTTTTATTGTATTGATGTTCGTTCCTCACTAACGGTTTCAACACTCTCTCATCCCCATCTGTTTCCTGTTTCTCGTTGTGAGGCCCCATGATCGTATATGACACATCCTCAGTAGGGCCGGGCCATATCATACCGTTCACGGTAATACCGGTGTAATTTTGGGCAACGATAGGAAAATGAAATATCGCGATAGAATATGGGTAAAATGCGCATGCGCAGTGCCTGTGATTACATACGCACATGGCGGCGACGCAGAATGAGAAGAGCGAAAGTGGATCGTTAAATGAAATGGATGAACCAGAATTGGTTTGTAAAAATGCTGCAACTTCAGTGGTGTGGAACTGGTTTAGCTTTCGTCCGTCAGATACACAACAAAGCACTATTTTTGGTAGCGCATGCTAGCGGGCCGCCGTTATTACAGTGTTGTTTGGAAAATACGGCACACTTAAAATCAATCCTTTGATTTTTCTGAAAATCGACAGTGTCCATTATAATCCTGTGTGCCTTATGTAGGAATTCTGGTTGTGTTTACTGACCTGGAAACGATTTTATGTGCACGGTGCTCGAAAATCTGTCAAATGTTTCAGTACGACTTTGCTATGCTACGAAGCCACACCGCTTGATGGATTGTCGGAGCAATACGGCTGTCGTAGGCAGGAGCCTCGCGGAGTGATACGTACTGTGCTTCAACATAATGTTACCGTATTGTGTGTGTATAACCTCTTTTTAAGTTTTGTGGATATTATACATGGTTATGCTGAGGATATGTCGGCCAGTTTCCACTGGAAATGCCTTTTGGTTAAACTGTCAACAAGGAATTTGCATTTGCACTGTTAAATTTTATATAACTTTAATGCACATAAAAAAAAAAAAAAAACAGCTGCTTGTTTAAGTGAAAATACATTGATGTTTTTTTTGCACTAATAAAGTTGTGGAGTTGTAAAGCATTTTGTCTAGTGTCAATTATATTGTCAGTTATATCGTTATCGCAAATTTTCAAATGTATATCGTGATAAATATTTTTGGTCATATCGCCCTGCTCTAATCCTGAGTACATCCTGTTCTAATCTGCGCAGGCACGTATGCAGTTACAAGCAAAACACTACTTTAAATGACTTCCAGTTTAAACCTTCTATCGCCTCTTGATTAATATGGCACTTATTTAAATATTGCAACATTTATATTTCCCACAGTACTGATGGTCATTGATTAATGAGCTTTGATCAGTGGTTTCAGTGCTTTCCTTCCTGCTTTGACTGCAGCTGTGTTTGACACAGGAAGACATTTTTACATTCTTCACGATTATACTTTATTCTTTTTGGGGGAAGTGCAGCTTTAAACCTTCACATGATTCAAGTCAACCCAACAAATCAATCTGAACGATCACAGGTGGGAAAAACTTCTGTAGACAAAATAAAATAAAACCCAACATTCAATCCACAACATGATTAAAACATGATTTCACCAAATCACCAGGAGCTGCACATTAACCACCACAATATATTTTTATTCTCTGTGCTTTCAAATATGAACACTGTTTACTTTCATCTCTGTTTCATTAGTTTTTGTTAACATCTTCCTGTGCATCACTTTACAGCAGCCAGACTCATTAAAATGAGACTTTGTAGGAGTTCACTTCCTCTCATGTGTTCATCCACAGCAGCTGACTAAAGACTAAATAATATTTTTTATGTTCTTGACAAATTTGTTAATTCAGTCGAAGCTGGTCTCTACTTTGGAATCAGGTTTCACGACCTTTTACTTTGAAATTAGGTGTCCGCATATCTCGCCGTAATACTTAGAATACAAAGGAAACACAAAACATGGTGGAGGCTGACTTGACTGTAATTCTCAAACTGGAGGCTGGGTTGACACCAGTAGCATGTTGAGCTAATGATTAGCTGGTGTTTTTCTCCAAACACTCTCTCACTCTTCTCTCAACGTGTTCACAATAAACTGTGAACAGACACCGAGGAGAGCAGCAGAAGACCTCATTCAGGAGCTAAACTCAACATGAACTGAACTCACAGTAAAGTTAGCTCGGTGCTTACCTTTAGATGAGCCCACAAACCGAGAGAAACTCCGCGATGAAGCTGCAACTCTTTCCAAACACAGGAAACAGATCAGGGAGCAGAGACCCACGTGGTTCACGCTGATCTCAGCTACGATCCAGGAGACAAGGGTGGGCAGATCGATGCAGATATCGATCCAAACGTTGGTAGTGGTTTATGATCAATACTTTAGTTTGTTTTCTCCTCTAAGTTCACTTAGTTACTTACTCGCGTTGGATGAAAAAGTAGCTCCGTCTGTGCAAACTGCGTACGGCATGTCACCACGGAGCATGCTTCTTCTTCTTTATATTGTTGGCAAATAACAAAATGGTGCATTACCGCCACCAACTGGTATGGAGATTGAATTGAAACGTCGACTAGCAAAGCAAAGCATGTCAGGGTGGCTTAAAGCCGCAATGCCCACCCGCTCAACACAGGCAACCCAGTATATGACTGTCCCCTCCTTTCTTACTCCCACTGTTTTTGCCATCTTTTCTTGATTTCTTGCCTTATGATACTCTTTGTTTCTGTCAATAGCCAGGTCAACTACCCCATGTGTTGTGGCTTCCTTCGCAGCTCTCTCTGTTGTTTCATTTGCTCTGACTCCATAATGAGCTGGAATCCATAAAAAGGCAACTATAAGTCCCATCATGTGTATCTTGTAAAATGTTTGCTGAACCTCTGTTAGTACTTCTGCTCTACTTTCTGAGTGGTGTTACGCAGGGCTGTGCAGAGAGGTTTAAAGGGGCGGGTGCTCAAAGTTAAAAAGGGGCACATTGAACCAGGCTGAATAACAGCAACACACATTCATCAAGAATCTAATATGGGAAGGGCAGGGCTGTGTTGATCTGAGACTGTAGACATTAAAAAGTCCACAGGAGAGATGGTAGCTGATTAAACAAGTGTCATGAGATAATAACAAAATGCAAAGATTGGTGACAGCGCTTGGAACCATAAGGCAACAAAAAACTGTGAGAAATAATTTAGACTCTGCCTGTGAATCACTCTTTGCTTCTCTTCTTCCTTCCATCCCATCATTTCATATATCACTCTCCACTTGCTATGTGAGAACAAGGCACAACTTTCTATTGCAATAAACTATAAGCTAATTATCCACACCTAACAACTCTTGCACTTAATCTATAATAAAATGATGACAGAAAAATGTTATAGCCCTGCCTTTAGTAGCCACACACAGCTCCTGCTGTTTCCTCCTCATGTCCTTACCAGGCATGTCTGGACAATGTTATATCATGAGTAATATTTTTTTTAAAAATCCATCAAAATAAAACACACACAGTGACATTTTAGACCTTCTTCAGAATACTGTATATACTATGGGCATCATGGTGCTGATCCAGAATCCTTACATTATTATTTATTACTAGAGCTACAATAATAAAGCAATGAGGAGGGGGAAGTAATAAATATGAAATAATGTATTTATGATGATTCCATTTGTTTCACTATCCACTCTGTGCAGGGCAAAGCTTATTACATGTTTAAACTGTAGAGATACAATAATTTTACTGCTGTAAAATCCAAATTTTGTCTTATTTAAAATATAAATCTAATATAATCTGCTTCTTAATGTATGTTCTTTAAAATACAGCGTGTTTTTTAAAATATTATAATTATAATAATTATTATGTGGACATGCATATTAGATCGTTTTTTAGTGAAATATAATCCCTCCAGAAAGGCAGGAAAAGCCCTGTAACTTACTTTAAAACTAAATATGTTCCCTAAAACGGTGACAGAGCTACAGACCCATGACAGCCTTACACAGGTAGCCAGCAGCTATGACCAGCACTACTTGTGCAGTTAATAAAAGGACAGGTAATGTTTGTCGCGCTGTTGCACACACAGCACGCTCGTTTGTTTCAGTTCGTCAGTTGCAACAAGACAACTTACCAACATGTACGTAATAAGCTAATACTCCTGGGTGCTACACACTACAGTGTGCGCTGTACAGCTACTTACTGGTTTTGTCGCATCAGTTTGTGTCTCTGAGTTAACTTGTGTTTCTCCTACAGCTCCGGACCGCTAAAAATGCGCGTGCAAACTCTGTGTCTGTGTGCGTATGCACGAGCATGTGAGTGCCTGTGTGTGCACGTACCTGTGTGTATGTGTGAGTGCAAGTGAGTGAGTGTGCGTGTAGGTGTGGGTGCGTCGTAACAGTCAAAGCACTGTGTGTGTGTCTGTATCTGTGACTTCCTGCCGGTCATATGAGTAATCTCCTCAGCCAAGCTACACCAAATTCCTTTAGACAACACACAAAACACAGTTAAGATATTACATACACTGAGACCCCCACTCTGCATCCACTGGGCCATTGGCCTCTTGTTGTCTTACATTTACAGATAAGGTGGAGAGTCTCCTGCAAACCTACTTCTAAGTTTATAACAATTATGACCGTTTATTAGATTCAGGTTAAAGCATCAGATTCCGCATCCCCCACTGTAGCTTCCTGTCTCCTTTTATGACAGGCAGACCCCCAGTTTCAATAAATTCCTTTGCCTCTACAAAATTACACACACTCTCAGGCCTATAGCTAAGCCAAACTAAAACACACAGACAAATCCTTCCCTATTTCTCTGATCTACTGGTGGACACTCTCATCTAAGCAAATTTAACACATTATATTGTAATAATTGTTTTCTCGTACTCACAGTGGCTACACTGTAAACTGTCCATCATTGATCCTTTTCAGGGACAACAAATGCTACCCCGGTTTGACTGGCTGTATTCTTTGATGCATCTGTGTATATTTGTACATAATTATAATACTGATCAATGTAAGTCTGTACTTTATGTGAGTTTGAATTAAATGCCCTATCCCTGTTATTCTTTTCATGTAATGTGAAATCTACTGTGGCATCAGTAGATTTGGCTCCAGCAGATCCCAGGAACAACATCGGAGATCTCTGCCCAAGGAGCGCAGTCCTAGGAACAGCTAGGATGTGCAGGACCCTCAAGCTCCCAGGCCTCTGGTAGAGGACCTGAGCTTGAAGGATAGACCACCCGCAGGAGCGAGAGGGGAATTTATTATCTTTTTGTTTGGTTTGGTTTTTAACATTTTTGATTATTTGATAAGCTCAAATTCTGATCCACACTCCAAGCCAGATGGTTGGTGGCAGCAAAGCACCACATCCTTGTTTGCCAAATGCCAAAAAAGATAATGATGGAGAAGAAGGGGGCGGAGCAAAGTGAGCTGCTCCAGGAGAGGAGGGCTGTGTCCAAATTCAGGGGGAATGATGCTTCAATGCACTATTTGTAGGCAATTATGTCACAGCGACGTGATGAAGGCTTTCCAAATTCATCGTCTAAATGTGGCAACAAATGCGTCCTACTTTTCCCCAGATTTGAAGGATGGGTCGGGTGTATCCTTCGTGGCCCACCATATCCCAGGATTCATTTCCAGTCATCCAGGAGAATTTTTTGTACACTTTTAAATGCAATTATATGAACATCTGGTGGTACTAATATACATTTTTGTAGTGTTTGTGTTGTTAGGGTTTGGGCATCTGCGTATGTTTATCTTTAAATTAATGTAATCTTTGTAAAAAGTGCCAGTAAACTAGCTTTCGTGTGTCTTGTGGTTTTCATGTATTGCCGCTTACATATGTCGTTGATTTTATTTCCAGATTATGACAAACAGAATTCCAATGAGTTATAGTGATATTGTTGCCAGATGCAGATGAAGTTCCTTTAGACTGTGCCATGTGTTGTGTTGTGTCATGTCAAATGTGTATTCATACCAAGTGGCAGTCCTAGCCTGTTTGGCGCGAACACTCCCTCTGCCCCCACCCCCCACCCCCCCACACACACAGACACAAAACATATTAAGGATTATACATTAACATAAAACTGTTGTCGGAACCATACTGAATTTCGCCAGAGAAACACACACACACACAGACACACATATGAAGAGAGAGAGAGAATGCATTGTATGCAAACGGCTACCAAACAGCCATCATAATTCGTCATACAATGAGAACTGGACGAATCAACGATTGACAACGACTAATTAATATTAAAATCTGTAACATAATGTATTGTTTGGAGTTTAGTCTGTTACTGTTGATATTTTTACCATTTCTTTTTGGAGCAACTGTAACCCACATATTTCCTTAGGGATTAATAAAGTATTCTGATTCTGATTGTTTCAGGATGACCTGCCATCATCCAATCACACGTCTGCTTACCTGTATCTTTTGCTCGTTTCTCTTCTTCTTTTCTATTTTTTCTAAACTGAGCACCTGATGGCTTTGAACTTTTCTTGTACATCTTCCATTGGTTTTAATTTTGCACTAGTATGAACACAAATCCCCCAACCCGAGGATCACCACAACATAACCTAACAGACCTACACCTTAGTTCTCAGATTCACTTTGTGTAGGCTTTATTTCTGGGATTTCACACAACCCAGGATTCAAATCATGAATACATAATGGGCTTGGATTTGCATCATTATGAATGAAATGTGCTCTATCTGGAAGCAGCCGGCCCCCCTCCCCTGTCGACAGGTTGTGTGTGAGATCATAAAACTGTAAATTATAAATTTTAAATTGTTATTGATCCCTTTACCCCTGGTCCTAAAGTGCATATTTATTTTCTTACTCTTCTTATATTTGTTGTTTGTTTACTTGCACTGCTGTAACTGGAGCCTCGTCGTCTCGTCTCTCTATATACTGGACTGTATGTAGCGGAGCTGTCAATAAAGTTTACTTTGACTTCAGCAGCAAGCAGGCGCACCGAGGGCTCTCGCGCTCACTTTTCGCCTATAGAATTTCGAAAAAACATCGGTGCAAATTATAAGTCTGTATCATAATGTCTCGTGTTTTCGTGTTTGTTGGTTTTTTTTATTGTTTTATTTTGTCAGTTGGTTATTAAATGCCGCTCTAGCCAGCCAGAGACTCCCCCGCCGCCCCGCCCTCTCCTCCCTGTGCCGCAAGCAGCAGGCACACCTCGCAAACGGAGGGCGCCCTTACTCCCAGCAAATGGGCGATAGAAAACCGATCGGTGCCTGTGACATTCCCCATATGCGCTGTCTGATGTCGGGGCAACATGAGCACGAGCAATTTATTATTATTTTTTTTGAATCCGCCCCCACCACGATGCCGCCCCGGGCAACCGCCCGTGTCGTCCGTATAAAAAACCGCTACTGTTCATGCCTCCAGTGTAGGTTGAACCTCAGTATTTGTCCAGCTCCTCCATATTTCTGTTGACCAACACTTTGGCTTGTTCCGGTGTTCCATTGAGTTTAATGAATACTTTACAGTTGGTGGTCCATGTATTATGAATTTTTCCCTATTTCTTCAAGTAACGTGCTTTCCTGGCAATGTCCGCATTTCTTTTTATCAGATGTTCATTCATGAAGACATCGGCTCCTTTCAGTTTCTTTCCTTGTTTTAACAGTGCTGTTTTGTGTTTTCTGTTAGCAAATCTCACAATGATGGCTGGTTTGTCACCGTCATTTTTTCGGGGTAGAGGGTGGCAAGCCTCAATGTTGTTATAATTCACTTCCACACATCTGTTTATTTTATTTTTTTTCCTGTCCCGTTTGGCTCTTTTGCCATCAGAATTGTTGTCTAAAGGCAAAGAAAGATGCCCAACGGATTTACTTTACCAAATTGACCATCCCAGCCTTGCCGTAATGGTCCATTTGATTCACCTTTTATTGTTTATTTTATTTTCACTTGCTGAATATGGGACAGACTTGACTGGAGGAAAGAAGGGGAGAAAGAAAGAGGGAAAGAGAAACAGCTGAGAAGAGGGACGGGGGAGAAGGGCAAAAAACAAAAACCAACAGAATGGGCAGGAAAAAAAAAAGAAAAAGAAAATGCATATATCGATCACCTGGATCACCTGTTGAGAAAGAAAAAAGAAAACAAGCAGAAGAGAACAAGAGTAATAGAATAAACAACATCACAATGATATATGGGAATATGACAGTAAATACTAAATGTTAAACATTATTGTGCAGCACATAAGATCAACAGAACACAGTGTGCTTTGAGGTAGGAGCCAAAAGGGGTGTAGTTTGTGGGTGTGATCACCCGTGTGTACACCTGTGAGCATGGACGCGCTTGTTTTTTTAAAAGGTTCCTTCATGTAATGATCTGCTAGAGGGTGTGGGGGGGCCACAGCCCCGTCCTCCAGGGTATGAAGCAGGTATGGAGGAGATCAAAACTCCAGACATCCAGAGGCCCCCAGAACACAAGAGACCAAGGAAGACCAACAGAGGGGCAGCTGCGCCACTGTCCCAGAAAGAGCTGAGGAGAGTCCCAGATGAGGGCTCACTCAGCAGCCGCGGAGCAGAAGCCAGGGGGAGTTGCAGTGACGCGCCCGTGAGCTCCGCCGGCAGCCAGCTGTGCCTGAGTGACCGAGCCCCAGGCCGAGAGGCTGGGGGCACCCCACCTCCGAAGTGGCCCGAGCGAGCCCCAGGATCCAGGCCCCGATAAGCGGCCGCCAAGGAGTGAGCCGGTGTGTACCTGGACGCCCATCCCCAGACACAAAGAACCACCAACGCACCGATGTCTGAGGGAGTCGCCACTGGCAGGGGAAGTGGTGGTGGGGGGAGATAGGCCTCCAAACCTTGGAGGGCCTGAGATGTCCCCAGAGAGGTGGCGTCTGATACCCAACCTGACATATAGACACAGACATACAGGCACACACAGATACAAACATCCATTCCCGCCCTCATGCTCTCATATGCACTTACTCCACACTCAACCAACGTGCAGACAGACATAAAGAGACGCTGTACACACGATCACACTCCCCAAGCGTACTCTACGAACCGGGTCTAGGTACCCTTGCCCCTGGAGGGGGGAACTGCACCCAGACCCAGGTGGTGTTACCCTTTTCCCTGCGGTGGGGAGAGGCAGACCGCCCCGACTCCGCAGCAGCAGGGAGGCCCCACACTCTAGACCGCAGTCGGACGGCCAACTCCTCCTCCTAGCCCCCCCGCTCCAGCAGGTCGCAGAGAACGGGGGTGAGAGAAGACTCCAAACCTCCCTCCACCCGCTCATTGTAGTGTTGATGCATGTGTGTTCTAAGGTGCATTTAAAACCCAGGAGGGCATGGAGCTACCTGCCAGAGAGCAGCAGGTAAGCGCATAGTCCCTCCTGCTAGCCCTCAATGTCTACGTGTATTTAAAATTGAGAGGTGGGCAATGACGCCAGGGGTGAGGTGTACACCCTGATGGTAACTTGGATTCCGTGTATCGTGCCCACCCCCAAGATCCTATATGTATGTGTAATGAGAGTGTGAGTGATGTGAATGTCTAAGTTGTGGGATAAAATTGAGGCAGAGGCAGCCAGAAGGGGACAGAGGGGACAGAGGGGGGGGGGTTAGCCTCCTCTGCACCCTGGTGACATACCCCTACTCCAAGGCCCTGCATGTGTGGGTGGTTGTGGTGGAGCGGGAAGAGGGAGGCAGCTGGAGATGGGGAGGGAAGGAAGCCGCTCCCCCGCTGACCCCAGTAGGCACCCCCATACTCCGCGACCCGCCAGGGAAATGGGGCCCAGGCCCATCCAGACCGGGGCCCAGTGCAGCAGCGCCTCCCGGCCCCACAGAGCCCGGGACAGTCCACCCAACCCCACCACCGAGAAAACTGCACCCACCCCACCATCCACTCATCTTCCAGACTACATAAGACAATAGACGCCCAGGCTGAGATCTTCCTCCACCTCTCCTGTATCTCCCCCTCCTGCAGAGAGAGTTCCTGAAGAGAGGAAAGCTCCTGCAAGATGTGACAACCTCCCCCACCAGTTGAAGAGCCCCCCAGGTGGCTCGACGCACCGGCGGCACCCTGTGCCAGGGCTGGGCCCCCATGCACCCGCCCGCCCACAACCCCGGCAACACACCAACCAGGACCCAAGCCCCCGAGGCCCGGCCAGGGCCCCAGCCCAGAGACGGAGCGCCCCCAGAACCTCACGCCCATCCCGGACCCACCCAGGGGCAGCCAGGCTACCAGGTCAGTAACCCACGTCCGTCAGCACAGACCCTCCCCTAGCCCCGCTGCATACAGCCACGAGGAAACAGTCACCTGAGAGCCAACAGAGCCCTTAACCGGACATGACCGCTACCCCGCGTTGAGCCCCCCAAGGAAGATGCCTCCGGGGAACCCCCCGACGCCCTAGGCCTGTCCCTACCCCCACATCAATCACAACAGTGAAGGCGGGACCAAACTATGACCCCCCCACCCCCACTAGGTGATGGAGCTGATCAAAGGAGCCCAGAGCAATTGATCTGATGTGGTGGCAGAGGCTGTATCAAGACTAATGTAATCTAATAGATAATTTCTATATTGGTTAGAATTAAGATTATTTTTATTTTTCCAGTTCATGAGGACTGTTTTCTTGGCTATGCATAGGGCAGTGAAAACCATATGGGCGATATTCTTTTCTGAAGTGACATTATCTAAGCTGCCCAACAAACACACTAAGGGGGAAGTTGGAATGTTACATTTCAGACACTTTGATAAGTCTTCACATATCTCGCGCCAAAACTTCTGAACTGGTGGACAGAACCAAAGAGCGTGGATATAATTGTCCGGTGAATTGTATACACCGGTTTTAAAATGTTAATGACAGGCCACTAAAACCAGAGTTATGATTAAAAAAAAATATTAGCCAAGCTTTTTCTAAATACTTTCGTCACATGTTTTTTAAAAAAGTATTTTCTAAGGACAGCAGAAAAACAGTAAAGAAAGAAAAAGGCCACCTCTTTCCTATTGGTTGAAAAATGTACTATGTCGACCAATTTTTTATAGATTTGGGATTTGGTTGTTTAGGAAGAGGGGAACATTTTGGGAGTGACACCAGAGAGACAGAGAAATTGAGTTTGTACTACGTGGTTTGAGATGTGGGAGATTTGTGACGTTTAGTGTGGAGTGTGTAGTTGGTGTGTTGTGTTGTGTAGTTTTGGCAGATGGCAATGTAAACACAGTCTGCAGGTGGAAAAGAGAAGTGATGAAGCTCCTGTTGTCAGACCTGCAAGTTTATCCCTGTGGTGTTCTCTTCTTTGTTGTGGCGAACAGACACAGATAATTTGTGGGGCATCTTATTGTGACACCAGTGGCCCGTTCTTCGTACGTCGCTTACTACATCCAAGATCAAATGACACATCCAAGACCGAATCATCGCGCTAACCGTGAGCTCGCTAATCCGGTTCTCCGAACACACCTGCTGTTGATGATTAGTACAGCTGGATGAAGTAATGTGAGATCACTGGGTGTCGTAAAAGGGGCTACGCATCGATAGTAGAAACATTGATCGGCAACCCTCTGATTGGTCGGCGAAAATGTCGAAGGAGAGCGCTCGGTATTTTTCGGCAGCAGAGCAAGAACTCTTGAGTGAGGGATTTCAGGAGTTTCAGAGTTTAATCAGAACGCAAGGGAACACTGCAAAGGCTGCAAAAGCAAGGAGAGAGGGCTGGCAGAAAGTTGCTGACAAATTAAACTCGTAAGTGATTTAATAATAACAATAATAATGGAGTGGATTGATATAGTGCTTTTCAAGGCACCCAAAGCGCTTTACAATGCCACTATTCAGTCACTCTCACATTCACACACTGGTGGAAGCAGCTACAGTTGTAGCCACAGCTGCCCTGGGGCAGACTGACAGAAGCCAGGCTGCCATATCGCGCCATTGGCCCCTCTGGCCAACACCAGTAGGCGGTAGGGTAGATTTATTATATTACACTATATTATCCAATATTATATTACATTATATTATATTATGTTATATTATATCCCCTTTCACATTAGAGCCACAACAGGAACCACTAGAACATGGGAACAAGTAAAAGTGAAATATAAGAATATTCTACAGAATGGTAATATTTATCACTTATATTGCTTGTAGTCTCTTGAAAAGAGACCCTGAAATAATCTGTTTGTTTGTTCATAACAGCAACCAAGAAAAGGGCAGAGCAAAAAAAAGACAGGTGGTGGTCCTGCACCCCCTCGTCAACAAGTTGGTTAAGTAAATAATACCCTCACGGGAATATCGATATCTCTCAATGAGCACACTGTCGCGCTGAGCTAAAGGATCCTGTCTATCCCGCAATATACGCTGAATTCTGAGGACTCTCCTTATCAATCTTGCACCTTCCGCAATGGGTGGCTCGCATATACGGACAGGACATGACTGCGACAGGCTTCCCAAATCCACCTTCGCTTTTATAGCCGTGGTCTCTCATCTTGATTACACAAAGTAATTTGCAATTGCTACTCTGAAATATGAATTACATCTGTAATAATCAAATACATGTAATAGAATGTTAATAGTACATTTCCCTTTTTTAGGAAATGACCTGTATGTATCTGTGTGAAATCAATAAATGGATCAGGTGCTGCACTATCTTTAGTTACATTGATGTTATTTATTTATGGTGAAACAGTGGTGGGATATCGCTGTTGCTTTCGTATAAATGAAGCGGACATACCTGCGTGGCCGCGATCTAATCCTGTTTACATAAAGTAAACCTGCTCCCGAGCAGGTTTACGCTTACGGCTCTGTTGCTATGGCAGCAAGTCCCGGATGAGCTTCGGGGAACCGAACGATCCAAGATCACGCGAAATCGTCAACAATCTAATCCAGCTAACCTACTTAGCGAGGTACGAAGAACGGGCCCCTGTTTGTTCTCTCATTTTAGTTATACTAATATTTTTAAATGGTTGTACAAAATAAAATAAAAAAAATGCCAGGTGTGCATTGGCTGCATTTTTAGATAAATAACTGTATATATTTACACAATGTGTGCATAAGTTTTAAAAGTGTACAATTTATATTTGCATTTCAAGTTCTAAAATAATTTACTGAACATGTCTGTGGTTTTTACAGTAAAAAAAAAATACTGCTAGGTTTTATGTTTTTTTTATGTGATTTCAGGAATCTTGTGTTAGTACAACAATAACTATATTTAGACACGTGAGTTTGAACTAAAAACAATGATACCAAACAAGGCAGGAAAAAAACAACCTTTCTGATCTTTTAAATTGGTACACTCCTGTAAGATCACTGAGGTCTGTGGATGCTCTCAGCTGTCCCGAGGTCCAGATTAAACACAGAGGAGACCGGGCCGTTGCTGTGACTGCTTTTAAATTGTGGAACAAACTTCACATCAGGACCTCTCCAACACTGGACACTTTTTAAACCCATCTAAAAAACCCACTTTTATTCCTTGGCTTTTAAATCAGGATGAGTTTGTACTACTTTTATCTTACTTCTTACTCAAATCTTCTAATTTTATGATTCCTTTTAACTTTTATCATGTCGTCCTATGTTTTTATCTCTTTTGATGATCTTAAATGTACAGCCCCTTGGTCAACAGTTGCTGTTTTCAATGTGCTATATAAATACATTTGACTTGACTGGACTTGACTATATAGTCAGGAGTGTTGAAATGCTATGGAGGAACTGCAGTATTTGCAGGAGTTAAGCATGCCAGCTAACATTAAATTTCTGATTCAAACTTTTTCATTTAAACTGAGAGAAAAATAGAGAACAAAGGCAAATGAGATTCTCGAGAAGAATGGCCAAAGAGCATGTTTCCCAGATATTGTTTTAGAAAGAAAGTTTCGGATAACAAATGGAGTTTCAACTGTGCAAAATGTTTATTCTGTAAACTGAATGGAGGAAAACCCAGCCAACAACAGATGGCAGACCTGCCAGAGGAAAGAGTGGTTCCAGATCTGCAACCTTTCAGAAACGTTTCAACAAAAGTTGAATTCCAACAATGGCAGCAACTACTTAGTTGTAATATTACTCTTTCTGGGTCAGAAAATACACTTTTAAGATATTTTGAGGCGTGAATGTAGTTGTGCAAACGTCAGATATCTGCTCGGTTTACAAGACATCACATACTTGCAAAAGTGCTCCGATGTTTTCGGAGATGTATGAAACTTTTGCGAGATCCCGAGTTAGTTTTGTTCATGATCCTACACAGGTCATGAACAAAATGGGTTTTTTTTTTCATTGTGGGCTAAAGCAGTTAATTAAAAGTAGTCTAACATGAATGTAAATGCTGTAATGTGATTATTTTAATAAACCATGTAACTTGGATAGCTTTGATGAACTCTTTGGAGCCTGATCTCAAGGGTTTTAACTCTGACACTGAAACTAGAAGAGGATCTTTCTGTCTCTGCAGATTCACAGTGATGGGAGTGATTTCAGCCCTGAGTGATCACGCTGATGTTTGCACAGAGCAGATAATTTAGTGAATGTGGTGGCACATTGGTAACAGTGAAACAGTTTATTAGTAACGTGGGATCGTTTGTGTCTGGAGTATGAACTGAGATTCCTGAAGCTCTTGTCACACTGGTCACAGCTGTAGTTTCCTTCCATGTGTGCACGTTCAGGATAGTTACGATTAGCTGATTGTGAGAAGCTTTTGTCACAGTATCTGCACTTGTACGGTTTCTCTCCTGTGTGGACTCGTTTGTGTGTTTTAAGGTTGCCTGCAGTGATGAAGGATGACCCACACTGATCACAGAGGTGCTTTTTAACCCCACTGTGAATCAGTTCATGATGTTTTAAGTCCCTTAATCTGGTGAAGCTTCTCCCACATTCTTTGCATTTTATCATTTTATCTCCAGTGTGTTTACGCTGATGTTCTTGAAGCCCGTCTTTTCGAATGTAAGTTTTTCCACAAAGGTCGCAAAAAAAGTCTTTCCCACCACCACAGTGATGACAGGGTTGAGAACTGGATCCATCTGTGTCGCTCTGCTTCTAAACAAAGACACAAAGACAGTGTAAGTCAGTCCTTCAACATTTTTATCCTGAACGTTGCCTGAACTAAAGAACATCTCTGCAGACGTTCAATTACTGTTTCAGTTAACATGCTCAGTTTACTGGGCTGCAATAACTACAATACTACCACCATAATACTACAGTAATACTTATTTCATGTTACAGTAACATCTGAGTTACACTGAAGTACTACCACACTAATATTTTCAGGGTAATTTAAAGGCTACCAACTACTAATGTAACACTGCAATAATACTAATTTAAAATTAAAAAAAAAAAAATTGTGTGCATGCGCCAACCAGCGCATGTTACAGTTGCTGCAAGGCCAGCAATGTTGTTGGGATGGAGCTGGACTCCCTTAGGGTAGTGTCGGAGAGGTGAATGTTATCCAGGATAAAGACAATGTTGGATTCCCATAATGCATTGCGTTTTCCCCTTCCAGTCCCCTTTCTCACTCACTATATATTAATAGATCTCTCTGCACTGAATCATATGTGTTATTAATATCTGATTAATCTAATTGAAATTGAATTGATAATTCCTCCCACCTACTCCATGACATGCTTGCTAGCCACAGGAGCACGTTCAATGAGAGACTGACATTACCAAAGAGCACCCCTGAATGGCACAGAAAGTCATTCCTGCTTGTGGCAATAGTGTGTGTGTGTGTGTATATTGTGCTATTTCTTTCTTCTTGTGTTGTCTGTTTTTGCTACTGCTTGTACTGGAGCACTGTAACCAACATAATTTCCCGTAGGATCAATAAATTCTGATTCTGACAATACTGCATTAATGACACTGTAACTGTGCATTTAAAGCACTCAGCTGACTGGGACAACAAAAACACTACTACCCCCATGACACTGCAATTATAACATTAAATTAGTATTTTAACACTAGTGTCTAAAAGTACTAAAGTTAAAAACAAGCAATGATACTACTGCTACAATATTACAAAACCGATACAACTTTGTTAACCATAATAGAAGATTACTGAATGTTTGGTTTTGTACTTATTTTCATTTGTGTTTTATTTTATTCCATGTACACCTGACAGAGGAACGAGCCGCTGTAAACAAAATGCCATCTATGCGGAAATAAAAACCATGTTATGATATACCAGGAAACGTTAAATAACACATGAATTATCAATTTTCAGCACTTTTAGTTTTTCATGATCGTGTAAACAAAAATCATAACTGAAATGTAAATTTGAATAATCACTCAGAGCTGCTTTTCCATGCAGTAGAATTGCTAACATGCTAACACAGTTTAATGAGCAGAGTTGTTCCAAACAGTCAGGCTAAAATGACAAGATAAAAATATAAATACATACCTCACAGTAACTGCACTTGGAGAGTCTCTTTCTGGTGTGGATCTGTTGGTGTCGTCTCAGGTGATGTGGAGCTTTAAAAGTCTTCTCACACAGGTCACATTTATAAGGTCTCTCCTCCGAGTGGGTCAACATGTGTTGTTGTAAATGCGTGTTGGTTATAAACTGTTTGCCACACTGATCACAGCAGTACACAACATGTCCAGTGTGAATGCGTAGGTGTATATTTCGGCTCTCTATCTGGCTGAAGGTTTTTCCACAAAAGTCACAGCTGTATGCCTTAATTCCAGAGTGGGTAACTAGATGATTCTGTAAGCTGCTACTGTGAGTAAAAGCTCTGCCACACTGATCACAGCTGTACGCTTTAACTCCACTGTGGATGAGTTGGTGATTTTTCAGGGAACGCTTCCAGGAAAAAGACTTTCCACACAACTCACAGCTGAACGGTTTCTCTCCAGTGTGGATGACCTGATGACGTTTTAGTGTAGACTTCTCAGTAAAATCCTTCCCACACTCATCACAGGTGTATGTTTTCTCTCCCTTTCTTCTGTGAGGTTTGTCGGCCTCCTGAGAGCGCTGACTTCTCGCTCCATGTTGGTCCTGCAGTGACAGAGATACAAACAGAGGCAGTGAGTGAAATGCAGTCGTGGAACAAACTCAACCTTCAAACTCCCTCCATTAACACTAGTTTTAAACCTGAAGGTGGAGCGTGGCACCAAACACCTTAAAGGTCTCTTATCCCCACCTGCTGGTAGTTCTAACACATTACATCCAACCTGGTGTTAAAAATAATTTATGAATGTTTAAACACTTTAAAATATTTTTTCCTTATTTTCCTTACTTTTACTCCCCACATTACAAAACAAATCTGTATTTTGTTGCATTTACAAAACAGATTTTTTACTTTTGTTTTTAGGAATTTGAGGGGAGTTATTTCATCACTAAGGGCATCAAATATCAAACTGATTTGAGCCTGAAAAGTAACACATGAAAGACAATCCTGATCGTGTACTAATCACCAGGGTATGAAACATAAAAAGAGATGAAAGAGGCAAAACTGTGAGTCATAGTCAGGAGTTAAAGTGAGACGTTGTTCTTCCTTCTTTTTTGCACAGCACCTGAACAAACAGGTAATTTCAAATGCAGCGTTTCTATCAACAAACATCAGCAAACACACAAACTGTTTGTGTGCAGTTTGTCTCACAGTGTGTTGCTGGCTAAAGGTCCAGCTGCTGTACATCACAGGGAGAGAAAAGAAAGAGAGCTAACTTCACTCAGAGATGGAGAAAGATAAGACACACAGGACAGGAGAGGAAAAAGAGAGGTTAGATTTAAAGGGAAGGACTGCTCAGTGGGATTTGATCAACTGCAGATTAAAGCTTACATGTAAGTCCTCATGTGTTGAAATCAGATATTGGGTCTGTACATGTGACATTATGTTTTTTCAGGTTGTGAAAGATGCTGCAAAACAATCTGAGGCAGATTAACTGTGTTATTTAAAGACTGCATGAAGATCCTCTGCAGGTTAGTGCAGGATAAACAGGTTAGTTTGCTGAACTGTGATGGATTTAAAGTAAAGAACAGTGTGTGACAGGTGCACAGTGACTGTGGTGCTCATGTCACAGTTAGATAAGATAAGATGACCTTTATTAGTCCCACAGGTGGGAAATTTGTTTCGTTACAGCAAAAGTGCAAAGTTATGTAGCAGAAATTAGAAAACACTGGAATGCAATAAAATGAAATAAAATACAATAGAATAATAGAATAGAATAAAATAGAATACAAATGCTATATACAACTGAATAAGAAAATACAAAAGTACAACTGCTGCAAATCAGCTGCAAAAGTCTTTCTTGTGGAGTCTGACAGCAGTGGGGAGGAAAGACCTGCGAAATCTCTCCGTCCCACATCGTAGGTGCCGCAGCCACTGAAGGAGCTGCTCAGTGCCGTCAGAGTCTCCTGCATGGGGTGGGAGATGTTGTCCAACAGGGATGACAGCTTAGCCACCATTCTCCTGTCACTCACCACCACTACTGGGTCCAGAGGGCATCCTAGAACAGAGCTCTGCCCTTTCCTGTAGAGGGCGTCTGAATTATGAGACCTGTCCAGTTTATTGTTCAGATGAACACCAAGGTACCCGTAGCTGTCCACAGTCTCAATGTCCATACCTTGAATGTTGAGTGGTTGCAGTGGGGGATGTTTGTGCCTGCGGAAGTCTACCACCAGCTCCTTGGTTTTACTAGTGTTGATCTGGAGGTAGTTCTGCTGGCACCAGTCAACAAAACCTTTGGTCAGTTCTCTGTACTCCTTGTCATCCCCATCAGTGATGAGACCGACTATTGCAGAGTCGTCAATAGAGCATCTGTACTTCCACTTAAGTATAGAGTAAATGTACTTTTGCCTCCTCTGATCATTTCTATAATATTATTTATATCAGTGATGGCCAAATGAAGCTTTCTGAAACACTGAAGCTTGTATTGAAAAAGGTTCATTACTCAAAGCTTTTCAACACAGTCCTCTTTGGTGACATCTGCTGGCCAAAAATATGAAGAGCAGCTTGAATCTACAAATTATAATATAGAGCTTCATTATAATTGCCCACTCTACAGAGCTCAGCTGAGAGCTTCTGTCTGATATCGGGCTGCTGTTGTGGTGCTTTGAACGTGTATTTTTTGGGGTGATGAAAAAACTGTTAGGTTTAATGTATGTGTTGTAGGTTGCCCTTTAAAAAGCTACACAATGCCATTTAGAAAGCTAGAATGCTTCTGTTTGCTATCTAGGTAACCTACGCATATGACTACATGCATGACATTGATAAGGGGAACAAGCAGCCTTGAGAAGAACAGATTCTACCAACAACAATCTGGGAGAGCTGCACTCTCATCATATAACCACACACAATGTATAATCACGCTTGCACAGCACAATCACTTCGTAACCAGTTATAGTAGTTTCTCATAGGTAATACAGCAACAAGCTTTATGAATATTCATGTGTGTAACCAATAAAAACAACCTGCAGGGGGAAAAGCAAGTTGAAGTGGGTTGGAGACAACTGCTTCCCCCTCACGAGTGAAAACTTGAGCTCTGTGTGACCTCGTTCCTGAGTGAGTTTCTGTTTATCCAGCAGTATCAGGGGTAAAACTCTGACAAATGTCCATTTGATTATTAATAATGTTGATGAATAAACCTTCCTGATTTTAACATGTGCTGTGGTCTCTAAAAAACAACATAATATACAACACAGTCATATAACAGGTTGGGAGGATGAGAGTTTTAGACGTGACTGAGTATTTGGTGAAACTGTGATATTTTCCTCACCTCCTGTGTTGAGCTCATTGTTTCCTCTGTAGTGACTCAGCTGAGTCCAGATGGCTGAAAATGTTCCTCTGCTGCTCCGTCAGACTCTTCTCCTCCTGCTGATCAGCTGGGACACAAAACAGATCTTTGTTAGGCTCCACACTGCACTGAAGAGTCAAAGTGTCTCATATGTTCATCTGACAACACAAAGTACAAATTTCACTCTGATTGCTTGTAGAAATCTTGTGAGACGTGTTGTGCTGCAAAGTGAGGAAACTCTCTCACTCACTTATACTTCAGGAGGAACTTTGTGACATTGGCTCTAATATTCGAAGCAGCCCTTTACTATGACAGGGCCAGAAAGTCCTATTTGAAGGTTTGGGAGAAGGACCATGTTAAAGGTGGATTGGGGTTTATACACTTTGTTATGATACAGGTAAGGCTGTAAGAGCCTGAGAAGGTGTCCTGAATGAACCTCTAAAACCAGTTTTCAGCTAACGACTCTGCTTCAGTCTGGAAAACAGCAACTACAAGTTTAAAGACTCCATCAACAATTCACACCCAGCAACAGCCTGAACAGCTCCTCCTGTGGTTTCCACAAACAGGGACAGACCTGTTACTCCCCCACCCCACACTTTCCACACCTTCAGCCCCCCAGTCCCACCACCTCCACCATTCCCCAACAACCAATGATTAAAGCTCATTGATCAAATGCTGTGATTGCAGCGACTCACTCTCTGTGAATGGTAATCATGGCCATTGATCAGCAGTCTTTGATTAATGAGCTTTGATCAGTGGTTTCAGTGCTTTCCTTCCTGCTTTGACTGCAGCTGTGTTTGACACAGGAAGACATTTTTACATTCTTCACGATTATACTTTATTCTTTTTGGGGGAAGTGCAGCTTTAAACCTTCACATGATTCAAGTCAACCCAACAGATCAATCTGAACGATCACAAGTGGGAAAAACTTCTGTAGACAAAATAAAACAAAACCCAACATTCAATCCACAACATGATTAAAAACATGATTCTCCCAAATCACCAAGAGCTGCACATTAACCACTGTGAGATTATTATTCTATCATATGTTATCCTATGCCTGTAATCGAAATGAGTGAATCATTATACTGCTGTAAGCAGCATCATACTTCTTATTATAGAGAGTATAATTAGTATGTAGCTGTAGTTCTAGTTTGCATTATACTGCTGAATTAAAAAGAATGTGAGAATCACTAGATTTATCAGATAGGTTTGTATTATCCTATACTGTTGATTTACTGTGAATGAGCTACACTGTCTCATGACATTTCATACTGCTGAGTTAAGAAGAGAATACCTTGTGCAGAGAGCACAAAGCACATTCCACAGGAGCTTCACCCCTTGTTGGAAGCAGATAAACAGGTCATAACTCACTGAGAGAGAGAAAGAATGTGAATGTTTAGGCTTTTACGACTTGGTGGGGGCCACTAGAGGCTATAAGAGCTTGAGTAACCCTCCACCAGTTGGAGATTTGCTGTGACCCTCTGCATGCATGTCTCCCCATCCGGATGGTTTGTGCTCAAAGGTGTTGAACTGTATGTAATAAAGTAATTGTTGATTGAGCATTTATACACCGAGTATTGTCCTTCCTTCAGCCCAAAGATCGAAAGAATTGGGAGAAATTAACACCACCACAATATATTTTTATTCTCTGTGCTTTCAAATATGAACACTGTTTACTTTCATCTCTGTTTCATTAGTTTTTGTTAACATCTTCCTGTGCATCACTTTACAGCAGCCACACTCATTAAAGTGAGACTTTGTAGGAGTTCACTTCCTCTCATGTGTTCATCCACAGCAGCTGGACAATAAAGTTTATTGTGACCCTGATACTGCAGCAGATCGCTCTCATCCATTTCCTGTTATCACTTCAAATAGAAATGAGGCTGTAGAGGTTTGGTGCAGGCAGAAAAACAGCTGCAGGGACAATGAAAAGACTTTTCTGCTCCAACTTCTCCCAGCATGCTGAGCTAATGATTAGTTGGTGTTTTTCTCCAAACACTCTCTCACTCTTCTCTCAACGTGTTCACAATAAACTGTGAACAGACACCGAGGAGAGCAGCAGAAGACCTCATTCAGGAGCTAAACTCAACATGAACTGAACTCACAGTAAAGTTAGCTCGGTGCTTACCTTTAGATGAGCCCACAAACCGAGAGAAACTCCGCGATGAAGCTGCAACTCTTTCCAAACACAGGAAACAGATCAGGGAGCAGAGACCCACGTGGTTCACGCTGATCTCGGCTACGATCCAGGAGACAAGGGTGGGCAGATCGATGCAGATATCGATCCAAACGGTGGTTTAGTTTGTTTTATCATCCAAATTCACTCTTTTACTCGCTTAGGAAGAAACGGTAGCTCCGTCTGAGTTGTCACTGTCACTACCCGATTCGTACCGTTCACTTTAAAATCATTAATGAGGTTTATCCAACCAATGAATTCTTAAGACGGAAATTTAATTTAGATGTGAACGCCTGCACATTTTGTGAAAATGATATTGAAAGTCTGGATCACTTGTTTTTCAACTGTGAATCAGTGCACTCCTTCTGGACTGACATGTGGAGCTGGCTGCAGTCCAGGAGAATTCAGTTACCACATTTGACGGTGACAGTAATAAAATTTGGAATACTTGCTGAGAATTCAGATTTTGACCTGTTGATTAGGACGATTTTGTTAATGGGAAAAAATTTTATTCACAAATGCAGATACTTTAAAGCTAAACCATGTATAAACAGATGGCTGAATGACTTTAGACTCTGGGCTAAATCGCTGAAACTTGTGAATAACAAGAAAGCCCATAAACTTGTTGTTTTATTTAAAGAGTTTAACCTATGTTAAAAAAAACAAAAAACTCCCTATTTTATAATCACGACTGCCCTTTTTTTGCACGTTAGTTTTTGCCTTTGGTTCGAATCCTTCAATGACTGTTCTTTATTTTTGTGCTAACTCTTTTAACTTTGTGCTTATTGTTGTTGTTTTTGGTTTTTTTTTGTTCGTTTTGTTTGTTTGTTTGTTTTGCTATAATGCTCAACCGAGGATGTAACATAATCGGATTAATGATGGTGCCTTGTATGTTAAACTGTTGTTTGTAAATAAAGTTTAATTTAAAAAAAAAAAACAAAAAACAAAAAACCCGATCCGTACCGGAAACCCGATCGGTACCCCGCATGCGCAAAAGGTTTCTACTTCCGGTCGTAGCGTTTTTCGATAGTTATGGGTCAGAGTATCTGTTAAGATGTTAAGAATAACAAGTATATCTTAAAATGTTTGCAATAATGAAGCATTTCAGTACAATGTAGACAAAAACGAAAAATAAAAAGAACGTTACGGATCAGGACTCTCCGATCCTTACTGCGCATGTGTAAAGTCTGACCGTACAAATCGGGTCTACCCGATCCGTACCGCGCATGTGCAGATGTTTTCTTCTTCTTTTGTTCGTTTAATGGCAGTTTACTCCCCAGTGTACGAGGATACCGCCACCTGCTGACCGTGCGAATAAACCCTATTATAAACTGAATTATCGTCATTACAAACGTGTGTTAAATCTGATTTAGCGATAGTCGAGTGTGTTTATGCTTGTCTGTGAGGAGAGGATTGCTGGAATAGTGATGATGATGTGCGCTATCACTGTCAATTGTCAGTAAACACTTCATCTGGCTGATGAAACTACACGTGTTTTTTTTTTTCATACTTTAATTAAATTTATGCACATATTACAATCTCTCGTTGGGAGACAAAATTAGTGCAACAACATCTTGAAAAGGTTGAATAAGAAACCAAACGAAATAGGAAAAAAAAAACCCACATATATACATATACATAAATATATGAAGGCCATTTTTATGACATATAACAGTTTCCTTTCTGCGAACACTTTAACATACATGTGGCTTACTTAGTACACCAAAAACACAATCATTAAAAGGATAGAGATTGAGTCCCATTGTCGCATATCAAAGCAGCCTCTTTACATGAATCCCTCAGTAATTCTAAAGATGACAAAAAAGATTTTAATTCAATTTTCAATACAGTTAGGGAAGGTCTTTTACTTTTCCATTTGCATTTGTGTATGTGGTATTTGCCCATAATTATCACCACCTTGTGTAGCATGGACAGTTCCTTAGATGGATCACCATTATTATATAAAACTTGTGTTAGAGTCAGTGGGGTCATCCCATCTATTCTTATACTCAACCAGTCTACTAGATCTTGCCAAAAGTCAGTTGTTACTGAGCAGGAAAAAAACAAATGATCAATACTTTCCACATTTTGTGAACAAAATCCACATGGCTCTACCTCAAACCCAAACCTTTTTCTAAGCATTTCAGCTGCTGGGTAATATCCATTAATTATTTTAAATTGCATTTCTTTGACTTTGGGGGGGATAGGCCAACTTAAAACATGTGTATATTTGTTCGTTATTTTAACGTTACTCCCTTTTAATTTTGTGTTACTGTTAAAATCGTGAAATAATTCATTTTTAAATATTTTGTTTATGGTTTTATTATTACAGTTTTTATCAGTCAAAGGAATCTGATTTAGCTGTAGAGAAGGTAAACTAATTTGTCCCTTAGAGTAATATAAATAGCCTTGTATCAAACTCAACAGAGGTAAGGGGATCGCCTTACAAACCTTGTCATATTCTCTAAGGGAACACTGAATGTTAAACTTTGCATTAAAAACACCCACTGAGAGAAACTGTCCCTTTTCATCAAGTAAATCTGTTATAAAGATTATGTTTTTTTCATACCACTCTTTAATGAACAATGACTTCCTATTAATTGTAATGGTCCTGTTATTCCACAAGGTGGAGCAATGTGGTGAAAAGTTATGGGCAAAAACCTTCTTCCAATAAGACAAGACCTGCTTATGATATTCTGACAGTTTCACAGGCAACTTCAATATATCAAAATCACATTTCAGGAGAAAATCCAACCCTCCCACCTTTTTGAAAATATTTTTTGGGATATGGAACCATATGGAGTCAGGTTTCAAGAGGAAGGCTTTTATCCAGTTTATTTTAAATACTCCAACCATTAATTGAAAATCAATTGTCTTTATACCACCTTTAGCGTAATCTTTGACGAGTTGTGATTTTTTAATGTAATGTGTTTTATTGCGCCAAATGAATTGATAGATTATAGAGTTAATCTTTTTAATGCTTTTCGGGGTAATGTATAATGAGTAAGCTGGATAAACCATCTTTGAGACGCCCTCTGATTTGGATAACAGATTGCGTCCAAAAATTGTGAGGAACGGATTTCAGCATGAACGATCAGTTCCCCAGAGAGATCCTGGAACGACGCAGGGTCCTCTTCCCAGTCCGACGTAGTTTTATCCAGAAAGGCTCCCGGGCTGTCATCGCCGTGGACCGGCTCTACGTGGACGGACAACTCTACCGCGACCCCGGCACCACTCCATGGCTGTATTGACTGCACACCAAATAAGAATCCGCTGCACTATTCTCTTCACTCACACTCTCTTGTATTAACTTTTGCTTAACTATGTAATATCAGCTTGCTAATTTAGTATAACGTCACTCTCCGCCAATGCCTTAATTGGAATGTTTCCGTTTCTATCTCTTTTTCCCTCTCTCTCTCTTGCTCTTTGGTTTATTTGCTTCTCTTTTCTATCACTATGTCGATCACCTGTTTCCCTATCCATCCACAAACAACACTGTCTATTTCTACATGCTCACTCTGCACGATCACGCACACACATGCGTTTAAAGGCAACACATTTACAACAGCCACACAGCGCACACAGATATAGGACACATGCACACATTTGCTCATTTTAGTTATTATGCACACACATAGTCAGACCTATGGAGCTTCTCGCCGCGCATTTTCTTCTCTTTATTTACAAAAAAATTATGTCTTTCCATTTTCCTCACCCGTCTAAGCGAGACACACAGCGTACATCATTAGCCACAAACACACAACTATGGGCACGCTAAGATTTGTCACATGTAATGTGCATGGAGCTGGCTCTAGGGAAAAAAGGTTAAAAATACTTAACCAACTTAAAAAATTACAGGCAGACGTTTTTTTATTACAAGAGACCCACATGCCTGTCCCAGGTTTGAATAAACTTAAAACGCCTGAGTTTCCTAATCTGTTCTCAGCCTGTTATAATTCTAGACAAAGAGGAGTAGCAATTCTAATGCATAAAAATATTAATTTCACAGTACTCGATACAGTTATAGATCCAGAGGGCAGATTCCTAATCGTCAAACTATCTATACTTAACCAAAAGCTAGGTATTGTAAGTATATATGGTCCAAATGTTGATAACCCCTCATTCTGCCACGTTTTTTTTTTTAGTACACTCTCCGAACACCTAGATTGCACACTTGTTCTTGGGGGAGACCTCAACCTGGGACTAAATGAAGAAATGGATAGGCTCAATACAGCAGGAACTCAGCGTAATTGGCAGTCCACAAATATAATCAAACAGTATATGAGCGACTTTGGTCTTTGTGATGCATGGCGCTCCCTTCACCCCAACAGTAAGGAATATTCTTTCTTCTCACATGTCCATCACTCCTACTCTCGTCTGGATTATTTTCTAGTCATTTCAGACACTGAGATTCGTCCTATAGCTGTCAGTGATCATGGTCCTGTATCTTTAACACTAATACAGATGAATAATACTACGCCAAGTAAAAACTGGAGATTTAATACATCACTGCTCAAAGACAAAGAGTTTATCAAATACTTTAAAAAGGAGTGGACTCTATATTTAGGCTTTAATGACATACCTGGAACATCAGCATCTGTCCTCTGGGAAGCAGGGAAAGCCGTGATGAGAGGTAAAACAATCTCTTTCTCATCACATAAGAAGAAAGAAGAAAACAAAAATATTCAGGAACTAGAAAAAAACATCAAATTCTTAGAAAAAGCCTATGTGTCACACCAAGATCAAGAAATATTAAACAAAATACGCGAGACAAAACTAGAATTAAATGAAATTATTAATAAAAAGACTAAATTCTTAGTACAAAGACTTCGCCTGCAAAATTATGAACACGGTAACAAATCCGGACAATTTCTTGCTAACCAGTTAAAAATCAATAAAGAAAAAAACATTATATGTGCTGTTAAAGATTTATCTGGGAATACAATATATGATCTTAAAAAAATAAACAAATTTTTTAGGGATTTCTATGAAACTTTATATACACCACAAATAAACCCATCTAAAAATGAAATTGATCAAGTTCTCGACAACATAACTCTTCCAAAATTATTAGACACCCAAGCAATGGCACTGGACTCGCCACTGACACCAGGTGAACTCCAGGAAGCTCTGATAAGTATGCCCAATAATAAGGCTCCAGGTCCAGACGGCTTTTCAACAGATTTTTACAAAGAATTCTGGACGATTCTGGCACCAGTTTTTCACAAGATGTTGCAGGAAATCAAAGAAAATGGTAGACTACCACCAAATATGAACTCTGCAAATATCAGTCTCTTACTAAAACCAGGCAAAGACCCTGTATTTCCTTCAAGCTATCGTCCAATATCCCTTATTAATGTAGACCTTAAAATAATCTGCAAAGCTCTCTCAAAAAGATTAGAGAAAATAACCCCCCTTTTAATTTATCCTGACCAAACTGGTTTTATAAAAGGTAGGCACTCATCAACAAATACACGTAGATTACTTAATTTAATAGACTACTCATGCAGTAAAAACATTGAAACCGTAATATTTTCTTTAGATGCAGAAAAAGCATTTGACAGAGTTAACTGGAAATTTCTATTTGCAACTTTACACAAATTTGGGTTTGGATCCTCTTTCATAAACTGGTTAAAAATATTATATAATTCCCCAACAGCTTGTGTCAGAACAAATGACCAAACATCCTCCAGCTTCTGTCTCCTGAGGGGCACCAGACAGGGATGCCCACTCTCCCCTTCACTGTTTGCTATTTTTATTGAGCCACTAGCAGCAGCAATTAGACAGGCTACAACAATTTAGGGCAGAAAATGTAAGAATGTAGAACATAAAATCAGCCTTTATGCAGATGATGTGTTACTTTTTCTCCAAAATTCACAAACCAATCTCTCTGGGGTAATTGCATTAATAAATTCTTCCTCAAGTGTCTCAGATTATTCAATTAACTGGTCAAAATCTACAGTTCTTCCGATTAATTGCTCCTTCCATAATTCCTCTCCTTCCCCACTGCAATCTGGAAATATAAAATATTTAGGTATTAATGTCTCTCCTAAGCTTTCAGAATTAACTAAATTAAACCACATCCCACTTTTAAAGACAGTAGAAGGCAATCTGGCTAGATGGAAATCTTTACCCATATTACTCATGGGAAGGGTCGCTGCTATAAAAATGATGGTCTTGCCAAAAATAAACTATTTATTTTCAATGATCCCAAATAAGCCATCACAAGATTGGTTCAGATCTCTAGACTCGTATATTTCTAAATTCCTTTGGAAAGATAAACCCCCACGTATCATCTTAAAAACACTGAAAAAGACCAAGGATAAAGGAGGATTAGATCTGCCTAACTTTAATCACTAGTTTTTAGCCAACAGGCTTCAGTTCATCTCTAGATGGTTTAAACACACCCTCTTAGATGAACCTTGGATAGATGTAGAACACTGTAATAACCTAGAAATCTCAAACATCCAACGACATGAATGCTTCAAAAGCGTCAGCATCAGCTCTTCTCTGACAGCATGGTGGGAGTTTCTAAAAATGACAGTCTTCATTAATCCCATGCAAACGTACACCTATCTGGAACAATCCGGACATATTACAAAACAATAATATGATAAACTTTCCAGATTGGAGTTGCAAAGGAATTAAATACTTGGAACATATATTGGAAGGAACAGACTTTATTTCGTTTGACAGACAAAATATGGGATCAACAAGAAACGATTTTTGGATTATCAACAAATTAAACCCATAGTAAAAAAGAAATTTAATCCCAGTGAAGCTGAATTACAAACACCACCAAGTGTGGTACAATTTTTTTAGTCTAAAACCCCCCAAATTATTGTCTAAAATATACAGAACACTTTCTAAAATAGATGAATCAATATCCCTTCCTATTGCAAAATGGGAAGCAGATTTATCAATCAGCTTAGACCCAAACCTTTGGTCTCAGATATGCTTAAAAACCTTTCAATGGATCAGAAATCCCAGTTTGCAATTAATACAATACAAAATATTACACAGAGTGCACTATACTGGTCATAGGATGTTCAAGATGGGCTATACGCCTTCCAACAACTGCTCACACTGCACAGCAAATACACCGGACAATTACATCCACGCTCTTTGGTTCTGTCCACCAGTTCAGAAGTTTTGGCGTGAGATATGTGAAGACTTATCAAAGTGTCTGAAATGTAACATTCCAGCCTCCCCTTTAGTATGCTTGCTGGGCAACTTGGATGAGGTCACTGCAGAAATAAACACGTTGTTTTTACGGCCCTATGCATTGCAAAGAAAATGGTCCTCATTAACTGGAAAAATAAAAATAATCTTAATTGTAACCAATATAAAAACCCTCTAATAGATCACATTCGTCTTGATACAGCCTCTGCCATCACATTTGATCAATCCCTTTGGGCTCCATCACCTAGTGGGGGTGGGGTGTCATGGTTTGGTCCTGCCTTCGCTATTGTAGTTGATATGGGGGTAGGGACGGCCTTAGGACGTCTGGGGAGTCCCTAGGGACGTTTTCCCTGGAGGGCCTAACCCGGGGGATGTGGCCATGACCTGGTTAGGGGCTCTGGTGGCTCTTAGATGGTGTTTTTCTTGTGGCTGCGTACAGCGGAGATGGGGCAGGGTCTGTGCTGGCGGACGTTGGTTACTGGCCTGGTAGCCTGGCTGCCCCTGGGTGGGTCCGGGATGTGCTCTCCTGTGTTTTAAAGGCACTTTAGAACAGCACACAGCAACACTACATATGAGCGGGCGTAGGGAGGTTTTGGGGTCTTCACTCACCCCGCTTCTGTTAGCCATCAGGGCTGGGGGGCTGGGAGGAGGTGCTGGCCGTCAGATTGGGGTCTGGGATGCGGGCCCTCCCTGCTACTGCAGATAAGGAGGTGGTCCGCTTGCCTCCACCCCAGAGACAAGGGTAACATCTCCTGGGTCTAGGTGCGGCTTGCCCCTCTGGGGGCACCTGGACCTGGGATATAGAGTATGTTTGGGGAGTGTGACTGTCTGTGCAGTGTCTACTTGTGTCTGTCTACACGTTGGGTGAGTGCCGAGTATTTGGTTGTGTATATGGGGGTAGGAATGCATGTTTGTGTCCGCGTGCGCCTGTTCGTCTGTGTCTATATGTCAGGTTGGGTCTTAGACTCAACCTCTCTGGGTACATCTCGGGCCCTCTAAAGGACGGAGGCCTATCTCCCCTCACCACACTCCTTGCCGGTGGATGATGCCCTCAGATGTTGGTGTGTTGGTGGTTCTTGTCGACTGGGGCTGGGCGCTCATGTATGTACCGGCTCACTCCTGGTGGCCGATTGGCGGGGCCTGGCGCCTGTGGCCCGGCTGGGCTCCTACCGGGGGGTGGGGTGCCCTCAGTCCTCTGGCCTCTGGGCCTGAAGCTCGGTCCTCTCTGGCACAGCTGGCTGCCGGCAGAGCTCGCGGGCACGCCACTGCAACCCCCTCTGGCCTCTGCTCCGTAGCTGCTGGGTGACCTCTCGTTTGGGACTCTACTCGGCTCTTCCCAGGAGGGTGGCACAGTTCCCCCCCCCTTTTGGTGGTCCTCCTCGGGTCCTCGTACTCTGGGGCCTCTGGCTTGTTTTTCTTTCTTTCTTCCCCCTTTCTCACCGTCTCTTCTCCCCTTTGGTTTTCTTTCTCTCCCTCTCTTTCTTTCACTCTTTCTCCCTGTCCTATCCCCCAGTCATGCCTGTCCTGTTTGTAGCAACCGAAAATAAAATAAATACATAATTATAATAAAGGTCAATCAAATGGACCAATATGGCAAGGCCATGATGATCCACTTGGTAAAATAAATCCGCTTGGCATCTTTCTTGGCCTTAAGACAACAATTCTGATGGCTAAAGATCCAAATGGGACAAAAAAAAGAAAAAAAAAGAAAAAATTGTAATATCTCTTGTTAACCAATGATTTAGCGTTTTGGACATACCATCAATTTTGTCTTTTAGGTTTTTTGATTCTCTAGTGTTGATGTCTTTGTTTAAATAAATGCCTAGATATTTGACTTTATTTTTCACTGGAATCGTCCTCATGCTATTTTCCAAACAATCATAAAGTGGCAAAAGTTCACACTTCTTTAGATTCAGACACAAGCCTGAAGCTTTAGAAAAAATTTTAATTACATTCAGTTTCTGGAACTTAATCTAACAATAACAGCTTGTTTTCACAACTCATTGTGGTGTTGTGATGTGACTGTTCAGAGAGTTCATGATAGAAAGACGTTTGCATAAGCAGAAATAGTAAACACTTATCAGTACAACTCAGTTGCATTTCATGACAATAAAACTTAAAAATCCTCTAACAAGTTCAATATCAAAAATATTTATTCCTTCGATGTCTGAATGGTTCACAATGAGGTAGGCCATTAATTGAGTGCAAAGAATAAATAATTTTGGAGAAATTGGGCAACCCCGTCGAATTCCACGGAATACGTCTATCCTAGGTGTTATGCCTGGATTGAGCGAAACATAACTATAAATCTGCTTGTAGAACAGTTTGATCACTTTGCAAAATTTGTTTCCAAATCCAAAAAGTTCTAAAGATCTAAATTAAAAATTATGGTCTATTGAATCAAATGCTTTAAAAAAAACAGTCAATAAATAATATTAAACTTTCTGAATTAATAACGGATCGGTAGTCAATCATATCTAATATTAATCTTATGCTATTATGAATCTGCCTTCCTTTAATAAACGCTGATTGGCACTCATCAATTAATTTGTTTAAGATGCTCTTAATCCTATTTGCATATACTAAGGCTAATAATTTGTAATCATTACATAAAAGTGTTATGGGTCTCCAATTGTCTAGCACTTGTAAATTTTTGTTTGGTTTGGGCAATAAGGTTATTAATCCTGTTTTCATTGTTGGGGATAGTTCTTCATTTTTTAAACAATCCAAAAAGCCATTAAATAACAAATCTTTCATCTCTAGACTATAGAAATAAAATTTATTTTTTCCCCCATGCTCAATCCACTTGGCTTTAGACCTTATATATGCTCCTTTAGCCTTAATCAACTACACCTTATCTAGCTGGTGTTACAACGATTGTAAGTGTTCTGACTCGTCTGCAGTCATACAAGGCTTACCACATAATACAGTGGGGCAAAAAAGTATTTAGTCAGCCACCGATTGTGCAAGTTCCCCCACTTAAAATGATGACAGAGGTCAGTAATTTGCACCAGAGGTACACTTCAACTGTGAGAGACAGAATGTGAAAAAAAATTCCATGAATCCACATTGTAGGATTTGTAAAGAATTTATTTGTAAATTAGGGTGGAAAATAAGTATTTGGTCACCTCAAACAAGGAAAATCTCTGGCTCTCACAGACCTGTAACATCTTCTGTAAGAAGCTTTTCTGTCCCCCACTCGTTACCTGTATGAATGGCACCTGTTTGAACTCATCATCTGTATAAAAGACACCTGTCCACAGCCTCAAACAGTCAGACTCCAAACTCCGCCATGGCCAAGACCAAAGAGCTTTCGAAGGACACCAGGAAAAGTATTGTAGACCTGCACCAGACTGGGAAGAGTGAATCTACAATAGGCAAGCAGCTTGGTGTGAAAAAATCAACTGTGGGAGCAATCATCAGAAAATGGAAGACATACAAGACCACTGATAATCTCCCACGATCTGGGGCTCCACGCAAGATCTCATCCCGTGGGGTCAAAATGATCATGAGAACGGTGAGCAAAGATCCCAGAACCACACGGGGGGACCTGGTGAATGACCTGCAGAGAGCTGGGACCAAAGTAACAAAGGTCACCATCAGTAACACACTACAACGGCAGGGAATCAAATCCCGCAGTGCCAGACGTGTTCCGCTGCTGAAGCCAGTGCATGTCCAGGCCCGTCTGAAGTTTGCCAGAGAGCACATGGATGATACAGCAGAGGATTGGGAGAATGTCATGTGGTCAGATGAAACCAAAGTAGAACTTTTTGGTATAAACTCAACTTGTCGTGTTTGGAGGAAGACGAATACTGAGTTGTATCCCAAGAACACCATACCTACTGTGAAGCATGGGGGTGGAAACATCATGCTATGGGGCTGTTTTTCTGCCAAGGGGACAGGACGACTGATCCGTGTTAAGGACAGAATGAATGGGGCCATGTATCGTGAGATTTTGAGCCAAAACCTCCTTCCATCAGTGAGAACTTTGAAGATGAAACGAGGCTGGGTCTTCCAACATGACAATGATCCAAAACACACCGCCCGGGCAACAAAGGAGTGGCTCCGTAAGAAGCATTTGAAAGTCCTGGAGTGGCCTAGCCAGTCTCCAGACCTCAACCCCATAGAAAATCTGTGGCGGGAGTTGAAAGTCCGTGTTGCAAACATCACTGCTCTCGAGAAGATCTGCATGGAGGAATGGGCCAAAATACCAGCTACTGTGTGTGCAAACCTGGTAAAGACCTATAGTAAACGTTTGACCTCTGTTATTGCCAACAAAGGTTATGTTACAAAGTGTTGAGTTGTATTTTTGTTATTGACCAAATACTTATTTTCCACCCTGATTTACGAATAAATTCTTTACAAATCCTACCATGTGGATTCATGGATTTTTTTTTTCACATTCTGTCTCTCACAGTTGAAGTGTACCTCTGGTGCAAATTACTGACCTCTGTCATCATTTTAGGTGGGGGAACTTGCACAATCGGTGGCTGACTAAATACTTTTTTGCCCCACTGTATGTATGTATGTATGTATGTATGTATGTATGTATATATATGTGTATGTATATATATGTACCGTATTTTCACGACCATAAGGCGCACTTAAAAGTCTTAGATTTTCTTCAAAAAGTACGGCGCGCCCTATAGCGCAGTGCGCCCTGTGTGTTGTAATGAGGACGTAGTAGAGAACACCATGAGAACGCTAAAGGGTGAAGTGTGGCCGAGTTGGAGGAAAGACTCGAGCGGTGGATCATCGAGCAAAGAACGAGCGGGAGAAGCGTTTCGACGGTCACCATTCAGCTAAAAGCAGTTTCACTTTCACTTTTTATGAAATGGTGCCATTTTTCCATCCGGACCAGGACTACGGTAGCGCAGCAACTTCCAGCGGATTATAAGGAAAAGCTGGCCATCTTCCGCTCCTATTGCAGCAAACACATCCAGCCCAGCCACGTCACTAACATGGACGAGGTCCCGCTCACTTTTGACATCCCAGTGAGTCACACTGTGGAGAAGGGGACCAGCACGGTAGCGATACGCACAACGGGGTATGAAAAGTCTTCTTTTACTGTTGTGCTTGGCACAAAGAGTGGAAGGCAGCGCCGGGCGAGTTACGCCACAATTTGCGAATGGATTGTAGATGCTTGGGCTAACATGTCTGCTGGCACTGTTGTTCGAGCTTTCGCAAAAGCCGGCATCATTTCCGAGGAGCCGCACGGCACGGAAAGTGACTCTGACAGTGAAGAAAGTGAACCTGGAATGTTTGATGGAGATTTAGCGCAGCTGTTCAATTCAGACACAGAGGATGAGGACTTCGATGGGTTTGATTGATGATAAAAATGTGAGTACCAAACTTTGTTTTGCTCCTGCTTTATTTTTAAATACGCACACTTGTATGCTTGTGTGTTGTTGATGATGATGATTACTGGTAATAAAAATGTGAGTACCGAACTCAGGTTTGCTCCCGCTTTATTTTTAAATACGCATACGGTACTTGTATGCGCCCTATGATCCAGTGCGCCTTATGTGTGTGTTAAATACAGTAACGGCACACATAACTGAGACTGCGCCTTTTAGCACAGTGCGTCTTATGGTCGTGAAAATACGGTATATATATATATATATATATATATATATATATATATATATATATATATATATATATACTGAACAAAAATATAAACGCAACACTTTTGTTTTTGCTCCCATTCCCCATGGGATGGACGTAGAGACCTAAAATTCATTCTAGATACACAATATAACCATCCCTCCCAAACAGTGGTCACAAATCAGTCCAAATGTGTGGTAGTGGGCACATCTGCTATATTGAGATAATCCATCCCACCTCACAGGTGTGCCACATCAGGATGCTGATCTGACATCATGAGTAGTGCACAGGTGTACCTCAGACTGCCCACAACAAAAGGCCACCCTGGAATGTGCAGTTTTTTGCGCTATTGGGGGTCTGGGGACCCAGAACCGGTCAGTATCTGGTGTGACTACCATTTGCCTCATGCAGTGCAACACATCGTCGCATGGAGTCTATCAGATTGTCAATTGTGGCCTGTGGAATGTTGGTCCACTCCACTTCAATGGCTGTGTGAGGTTGTTGGATATTCGTGGGAACTGGTACACGCTGTCGTATACGCCGGTCAAGCACATCCCGAACATGCTCAATGGGTGACATGTCCGGTGAGTATGCTGGCCATGCAAGAACTGGGACATTCTCAGCTGCCATCTGCCCTGAACAATGTGAACCATGATTCATCCGTGAAGCGCACACCTCTCCAACGTGCCAGACGCCATCGAATGTGAGCATTTGCCCACACAAGTCTGTTACGGCGACGAGCTGGAGTCAGGTCAAGACCCCGATGAGGACGACGGGCATGCAGTTGAGCGTCCCTGAGACGGTTTCTGACAGTTTGTGCAGAAATTGTTTGGTTGTGCAAACCAATTGTTCCAGCAGCTGTCTGGGTGGCTGGTCTCAGACGATCTTGGAGGTGAACCTGCTGGATGTGGAGGTCCTGGGCTGGTGTGGTTACACGAGGTCTGCGGTTGTGAGGCCGGTTGGATGTGCTGCCATATTCTCTGAAACGCCTGTGGAGACGGCTTATGGTTGAGAAATGAACATTCAATGCACGGGCGACAGATCTGGTTGACATTCCTGCTGTCAGCATGCCAATTGCACGCTCCCTCATTGCTTGTGGCATCTGTGGCATTTTGCTGTGAGACAAAACTGCACATTCCAGGGTGGCCTTTTGTTGTGGGCAGTCTGAGGTACACCTGTGCACTACTCATGATGTCAGATCAGCATCCTGATGTGGCACACCTGTGAGGTGGGATGGATTATCTCAATATGGCAGATGTGCCCACTACCACACATTTGGACTGATTTGTGACCACTGTTTGGGAGGGATGGTTATATTGTGTATCTGGGATGAATTTTAGGTCTCTACGTCCATCCTATGGGGAATGGGAGCAAAAACAAAAGTGTTGCGTTTATATTTTTGTTCAGTGTATATATATGTGTGTATATATAATCACTGACTTTCAGCTTGTTGTGTTTGTGGATATATGACTGACTTTACTTATTAAACATTCGCACATAAATAAGTGACGTCATATTCAGTACTTTTGACAGTTCACTCTTCGGCCGCTCCATCTTATTAGAGAAATTCCACATACATAAATGTAAATTTCAAAACTCAACCCCATCATTTAATTTGTTTTTGACTGAAATTGAATATTACTTAAACTCTCTTAAATTAACTTCCAATAAAAAAGGTTTATCATTGATTGAAATTCATTCAGAAATGTTTAACGAATGAGCTGTCACAACTTTCAAGTACAAAGTTGTTATGAAGTCTGTCACATATCCCCCCCTTTTTTTCTTTTCTATCCTTTATTTATTTATCCTTCTTATTTCATTGTACTGTATATTGTTACTCTTATTTGCCTTGTATGTCTACTGTACAAACTGAACTGGAATGCCTGACTGTTTGCTTTATGATTTCAATAAAGTTTGGAAATAAATAAGAAACCTCTTCGGCCACTCCCTTCTGCCGTATTTTGCGGCACACTTCTCCACACCCACCGCCGCGCTATGAATTGTGGGATATATGGGACCACGAAGCGTGCACCGGACCACGCTTGATATTTGGGGAAATCGACGGCGCATTTGGAGTATGCATTTGAAGTACACTTCAAATTGGGACAGCCGTCGTCGCGTGGCGGTGACATAACCGCACTTAAAATGCGTACTTCAAGCGTGCAGTCTCTTAATTGGGACACAGCCTATGTCCTCTGCCTCAGCCATTTTTCTTATTTCCCTGTCCTTATCACCACTAGAGGGTTGTATTTCATTTTATGTACTGGTTATGGCAGAGGTAGGTACGGGGTTATTTAAGGTCAAGGGTAATTCTGTCCAGGTGTTGCTGATGAGAAGGGGCAAACCATTTCCTACTGTGCTTAGTCCAGTTACTTGTTGTCTGTGTTTAAATGGAAATTTAAATGGATGTTGCAAAGGAAATAAAAGTCCCCTTAGGCCCCCTCCTTGATTCAGAGTCTTTCCCTTGTCATGTAAATGGTCTCCTTGACTCTGGTCTCAAACAGGCGTTCCTCCCTGTCCAGGATGTGTACTTGTGTTCCTGGAGGACAGGCGGGTCCACGGACCAGTCCACAGCTGAACACCGTACTTGGGTTCAACTTCCAGTGAAACTGAGGCCACAGCTCAGGACAATAGAAGATTGAAAAATGCTGCCTGGTCTAATGGGTCTCAATCTCTGCAACGTTCGGCTTTCAGAATTTGTCTTAAACACCATAAAAGCATGGATCCATCCTACCTTGTATCAGAAAAACGTTGATGAACTCTGAGCAAATGAAACCACAACTTTAAAAAAATGAATTCACAAAATTAATTGTTTCGACATCTTAAACACAAAATCATAAGTTTTAATACCTACAGCAAGTTTAAGAAAAAATAAAAGATTTTAAAGATCTTTCAACCTTTTTTCTCAAATGTAAAACAGCAGATGGAACTTACATGCGTCTTTTATGGAATTGTCTAAAAATATCTAAATTCTGGCTCTGCATCATCAAGGAAATGAACTTGATACTAAACTGTAAGATCTGTAAAGATCCGGGTCAATTCTTACCACAGTTGCTGCCTCTGAATAAAAATCTGGACAAAAGAGATCCACATTATTAAATAAGCTTACGTTTAATGTCAGGAGATGTGTTATTGAACTGGATTACGGAGCAGCCCCCCTACTGTAACTCAGTGTTACAAGGAAATTTTTCATAACTTTCAGGTCAGATTTTAAATAAGCTGCAGGAACCCTCTTCAGTGTGAGTGGAGAGCAGCCAAGTCTCCTCCTCTGATAAACCTCCATCTGTGCCACTGAAAACAGTTCATCTGACTGACTGTAAACATGTTTCCATTTGTCACTTCAGCCTTTACTCTGAAATACAGGAAATGAAATCACAGCTCAAACTTCTTCATCCAACTGCTGGAACATAGCGAACCACTCGACATGAACACTGAAGCAGAACAGTTTAGAAACCTTAAAATGAGACTAGGGAACCATTTTCATTCATAGTTGCCTCATCAGATCTTTATAGGAGATTCACTCTGAACTCTGTGGAGTCTGATCTCAAGGGTTTTGAGTCTGACACTGAAACCAGAGGATCTTTCTGTCTCTTTAGATTCACTGTGATCCAGTGATGGAAGTGATTTCAGCCCTGAGTGATCACGCTGATGTTTGCACAGAGCAGACAATGAGGTGAATGTTTGGGCACATTGGTAACAGTGAAACAGTTTTTTAGTAACGTGGGATCGTTTGTGTTCGGAGTATGAACTGAGATTCCTGAAGCTCTTGTCACACTGGTCACAGCTGTAGTTTCCTTCCATGTGTGTACGTTCATGATAGTTACGATTAGCTGATTGTGAGAAGCTTTTGTCACAGTATCTGCACTTGTATGGTTTCTCTCCTGTGTGGACTTGTGTGTTTTAAGCCCACTTGCAGTAATGAAAGATGACCCACACTGATCACAGATGTGCTTTTTTGTCCCACTGTGAATGAGTTCATGTCGTTTTAATCCACTTGATGTGGTGAAGCTTCTCCCACATTCTTTGCAAAATTTCAGTTCTTCTCCAGTGTGTCTACGTTGATGTGTTTTTAAGGTGTATTGGTGCCCCTCAGGGGTGTGTTCTGAGCCCTCTGCTATACACCCTCTTCACCCATGACTGTATTTCCTCCTGCGCGTTGTTAAGGTTCAAAATATTGGGGATGGAGACAAGAGAAAAACCACAATAACAACACTGGTCCGGTCGGGTTGAGTCAAACGATGATTTAATGATCACACACGTGGGAGATGGACACTGATGCAGACAGCCTCAAAATCTCAAAATGGTGGAGCATTGCTCAAACTTTTATAGCCTCTGGTGCCTCCACCTTATCATACAAAGCCTAAACATTCACATGCTTTCTCTCACACAGCGCCTAAGCTACGACCTTGGCTCCCTGTTTATCTGCTCCTGCTGAAATGGGGCAGAAAACTCCAGCACACTCTGTTCTCTTCTACTCAGACAAATTAGATTTCTTATAACTCAGCAGTATAATGCATCATAAAACAATATCATTCATTCACAACAAGTCAGCAGTTTAATGTAATGCAAATCAGTTTAACTAATGCAATAGTTATCAGCTTCTTCTAATTCAGGAGAATAATGCAAACTAAAACTACATAATAATTCACAATCTTTAATTAGGGGTATAACATGGCATAAAATAATATCATAATTTTACAGCGTCCAATCTCATTGTTAAGTTTGCAGATGACACTACAGTGCTCGGACTTATATCCAACAATGATGAGACAAACTACAGGACAGAGGTGCAACAACTAGAGTCATGGTGCCACGACAATAACTTGGTCTTAAACACCAAAAAGACCAAGGAGATCATTGTAGATTTCCGGAGGAAGGGTCATAACAACCATCTGCCTCTCTTCATTGGCAGTGAGGCGGTGGAGAGGGTGAGCAGTTTTAAATTCTTGGGGGTAACTGTGACCGAGGACCTGTCCTGGGGCAACCATATCACCTTAGTTGCACGGAAGGCCCAACAGCGCCTCTACTACCTGAGGAGACTACGGAGCGCACACATTCCCAGATCTCTGATGTTGAACTTCTACAACTGTGCCATCAGCAGCGTCCTGACGCATGGATTTCTAGTGTGGTTCCCCAGCTGCACCAAGGCCAACCAGCAAGCACTCCAGCGGGTGGTGAAAGAAGCTGGCAGAATTATTGGAACAATTCTGCCAGAGATTAGTAATATCTTCCCCACTCGCTGTCTGAAGGTGCACAGTATCCTGCGGGACCAACATCACCCTGCGCGCCACCTTTTCCACCTGCTGCCCTCAGGGAGAAGGTACAGGTCTATACAGGCCAGAACATCCAGACTGGCCAACAGCCTGTATCCACAGGCTGTGAGGCTCCTGAATTCTGCCCCCCTCCCCTCTCTGCCCCCCTCTCACGGACAATAACCATATCCAACTTCTTAATAGCACTGAACTGGTTTGCATTGGTGCATTATATCTTTATTCTCTCTTCCCCCCCCCCTCCCCTTCTTTCTTAAATAGACAACCATCATATCTCACAGTACAATAATATTGAACGGGTTGCATTGTTGCATTTTGTCATGTTTCTCAGTTCTTTGTCTGAATGTCCTATGAACATTACCTGTCTTGTTCTCATGTTGTTGCTAAGGATTGTCTCATTGCACTGAAGTTACACTGGGTTAAATATTTACACTTGGGTTTTAACCCTTTAAGACCTACCATAGAACCAAGTCCGCCAGAGCTTATATTATATTTTTACATGCTGTGGAGCCATTTTTGAGAGCATTTCAAGTTGCTATATATCAATACAACCATTATAGCCCAGATTTTAATAATATGTATTCATTAAGTGCATAGTAATTACATAAATTGCAAAAAAAGTGCAATAAACTACAAAAAAATTGAAAATCGTTTTTGATTTTTTAACATATATTTGTAGTTAGAGAAATTTAAGAGGCTTATCCCTCAAAACTGTAAATACAAAAAAGTTGCACAAAATAGTTTCCCACCACAGGAAATTTATTTTGAGTGTCTTCATAGTTTTATTTTTGAAATACACCAATTTTTATACACTGCAGGAAAAACGAAAATAAATATTATAGTGCAAATTTGCAAAAAAGCAGCATATGCATCAAAATAAACTATTTCCAGCAGTGCAATATGAGTCCTAAGCATCCCAGAAACGACACAGAAAGTCATAAAGTCAAAGATAACTTTTAAAAAGAGCAGTATAGGCCCTGAGGCCCTGATCGCAAAAAAGACTACATTTCCGCGAAAATGACGTCACTTCCGGTTTCGGCCAGGTAATGGCGGAAATGCAAAAGTTCGCGCTGACGTCTATTCCAACGTAGGAAGTGTTTTGAACAGCTGATTGGATCGGCAAAGCGTGTTTCTGGAATATTATGTTTTTGTTCCTGCAAGCGCTTTTTATGCAGTTTTTGCTAAGCTTTATGTGGAAGGAAACCGTGACCTAGGACAAGCTGATGGCACAATATGTAAGTACAACTCCTCCGGTTTCATATGCAAAAAAAAATATTGCGCTAGCTTACGTGGTTGCAGAGCTACTGGGATTTAAAAATAGTTACGCATAACAGAGCGTTCCCGCTCCGATCGGCTCTAAAGGGTTAAGGGGTTTTTTTTGTTTTTTTTTTTGTTTTTTTTTTACGGGTGTACGGAAGCCCCAAACGCAATTTCATTGTTCTTTGACAATGACAATAAATAAATACTTGACTACTTGACTTGACTTGACTGCAATTTTTTCCACAAAGGTCACAACGAAAGTCTTTCCCACCACCACAGTGATGACAGGGTTGAGAACTGGATCCATCTGTGTCGCTCTGCTTCTAAACAAAGACACAAAGACAGTGTAAGTCAGTCCTTCAACACTTTTATCCTGAACATCGCCTGAAATAAAGAGCAAATAAAAAACAAACAAAAATCATAACTGAAATGAAAATCTGAATAATCACTCAGAGCTGCTTTTTCATGCAGTAGAATTGACGAAACATCAGAATCAGTGAGCTGCAAGCCTTCAGCCCCGACCGTGTCCGTGCTGTCGGGTGAGAAAGGCGACATCTCACTGATTCTGATCTGCGGGTCGGCGCTTTGTGTTTACGTCTTTGTGCAGAATCCGTGTACCTGCTCTCATTTACTGTTTGGTGGTTGTCAAAATTTTGTGAGGTTTCACCTGAGATTCGGGCATGTCGAGCAAAATAAAATTATATTAAAAAAATCGATTCAGAATTTTAATGAATTGATATCACGTTATCCAAGCCAGAATTGATTTTAATCAGTAAATTGATTATCAAAACCCACCCCTAGCTGAGACAGTTTAATGAGCATAATTGTTCCAAACAGTCAGGCTAAAATGACAAGTTAAAAATATAAATACATACCTCACAGTAACTGCACTTGTAGAGTCTCTTTCTGGTGTGGATCTGTTGGTGTACTCTCGGGTAATGTGGAGCTTTATAAGGTCTCTCCTCAGTGTGGGTAAACATGTGGCGTTGGAACTGTTTGTTGGTTATAAACTGTTTGCCACATTGATCACAGCAGTACACATCATGTCTGGTGTGAATGCGTAGGTGTGTATTTCGGTTCCCTAACCGGCTGAAGGTTTTCCCACAGATGTCACAGCTGTATGCCTTAATTCCAGAGTGGGTAACTAGATGACTCTGTAAGTGGCCACTTTGAGCAAAAGCTCTTCCACACTGATCACAGGTGTACGCTTTAACTCCACTGTGGATGAGTTGGTGGTTTTTTAGGGAATCCTTCCTGGAAAAAGACTTTCCACACAAGTCACAGCTGAACGGTCTCTCTCCAGTGTGGATGACCTGATGATGTTTCAGGTGACACTTGGAAATAAAACCCTTCCCACACTCATCACAGGTGTATGTTTTCTCTCTCTTTCTTGGTTGAGGTTTGTCGGCCTCCTGAGAGCGCTGACTTCTCGCTCCATGTTGGTCCTGCAGTGACAGAGATACAAACAGAGGCAGTGAGTGAAATGCAGTCGTGGAACAAACTCAACCTTCAAACTCCCTCCATTAACACTAGTTTTAAACCTGAAGGTGGAGTGTGGCACCAAACACCTTAAAGGCATCTTATCCCCACCTGCTGGTAGTTCTAACACATTACATCCAACCTGGTGTTAAAAATAATTCATGACTGTTCAAACACTCTAAAATAATCTTTTCCTTATTTTCCTTACTTTTACTCCCCACAGAAAAAAAGACTTTCTACTCATTATATTTTCAAAATAGACTTTTTACTTTTGGTTTCAAACTCAAACTGATTTGAGCCTGAAAATTAACACATGAAAGACAATCCTGATCGTGTACTAATCACCAGGGTATGAAACATAAAAAGAGATGAAAGAGGCAAAACTGTGAGTCATAGTCAGGAGTTAAAGTGAGACGTTGTTCTTCTTTCTTTTTTGCACAGCACCTGAACAAACAGGTAATTTCAAATGCAGCGTTTCTATCAACAAACATCAGCAAACACACAAACTGTTTGTGTGCAGTTTGTCTCACAGTGTGTTGCTGGCTAAAGGTCCAGCTGCTGCACATCACAGGGAGAGAAAAGAAAGAGAGCTAACTTCACTCAGAGATGGAGAAAGATAAGACACACAGGACAGGAGAGGAAGAAGAGAGGTTAGATTTAAAGGGAAGGACTGCTCAGTGGGATTCGATCAACTGCAGATTAAAGCTTACATGTAAGTCCTCATGTGTTGAAATCAGATATTGGGTCTGTACTAGAGATGGCACGATACCACTTTGTTATGTCCGATACCGATATCATAAATTTGGATATCTGTCGATATGAATCTGATATAGTGACAGGGGATTTCTTTAAATCACCCTGTAATTCTTCAGCTAAGACACCTGAGTTAGAAAACACAAAGACTGCAGTCGTATTTACACGCGTGGGCAGTCACTTCTGAGATCTGCGAATCTGCGATCTGCCTGCGTGGTACATTTATACATGTCTGTGTGTGTGTGTGTGTGTGTGTGTGTGTGTGTGTGTGTGTGTGTGTGTACAAAAATAACAACGTCACTCAGAGCAACAGAATCAGCACATACACACTTAAGATTATAGTTTCACTTCTGTAAAAAACATGCTCTGCAAACCTGCAGTTTCCTGTCTACACTTTGTACAGAGTGTACTAAAAGCAACGGGTTCTTTCCCTTTTCTACATTTGTACTCAAAAAACAGGAAATGGTTCAGTAGCTGGATAAATTCATCACAAGGTTATTGGGTGAAAAGTCACATAGACGTTTAGCACATTTCATGAAGCTGATCAAATTATATGAAAACAAACATCTCTTGACATATAGTGTGTTTTTAATCAATAAAGCTGTTTTTTTAAAATATCTTGCTGCTTTTTGTATAAGTTCATGCTCAAGTAAAAACAACAACAAAAAAACAAAAAGAAAAAACTAAAGCTATTCTGTTATACCTGTATGCAAAAAATACACTGCACCCAAAATATTTCATAGTTCAGCAATACTGACCAATCTAATGAATGTAAACCTACTCCATCCTCCCTATTCTGGTATTTTAAAGAGTAAGCAACCTAACTAATAGGGCTCTAAAACTCCCAGCAAAAAAAAACAAAAACAAAAGGCAACCACCCACCCTCCACCTCATGATACTTGCAAGGAAATCAATTATTTTTCAAGAACATTTAAATAGATTCAACATCTTCAACAGATTTGCAGACTGCACAGATGGTACCTTCCCAAAGGAAAAAGTAGTATAGCTTACTAGGGTATATTAGACTTGATAGTTACTATATACAGTAATGAACTTCTATACATTTTACATCAGATTAAAACTTTGGGTGTAAGCTTCGTATAATTATTTATTAAAAGCTAGACATTTTAAATGAGAATATGAAAGAAAAATATGTCTTTGTGCCCCCTTTTCCCTGTTAATGCCCTATCGGCCCCCCTGGCTAAACTTTGCTAGATCAGCCCCTGCACAGTTACCAGCGTCAGCTACGTAGAAAAAGATCCTGGTGTAGAACGTAAATAAATTCTAACAACAGCTTATCAAGCTTAAACGTGCTGCAGTTGTTCAGCCGCTGGTTTCCTCTTTCTGGTGCGAAGTGGGCCAAAAACAAACAAGAGAGACGGACTCGCGACAGAAAAGCCGATCAGCTGATCATTAAGCAGTTTCATGATTGAAGTAGCAGCAGGAGAGGGAGAGAGAGAGAAGAGGCAGTCGCTCCATATATCGGTTGTTAAGCTTAACGCAGGAATGCTTTACAAACATTCAGAGATGAACTTACACACTTGCTTTACTTCTCTCGGGGATAACTTCCTCCGAGATGAAATGCCGGATTGGTAGCAAGGCTCCAAATGCTCAGACTGCAGACAGGTCCCGCACGCCACAACCACTTTATCACGTGATGCATACTGCTGCCACGTGCTACGGTTATGAGCCGAGTTACGCCATGTCGCAAGTTTTGTGAAGTGCTTTTTTGATATTTAATGGATCAGATTACATTTTTTATTTCTCTCCGATATCCGATCCAGTAATTTACGTCAGTATAAGACAGATACATAATATCGGATTGGTCCATCTCTAGTCTGTACATATGATTTTATGTCTTTTTTTCAGATTATGAAACTTGCTGCAAAACAATCTGAGGCAGATTAACTGTGCCGCCTCAGATGCAGCCTTTTCATGCAGTAGAATTGTTAACATGCTAACACAGTTTAATGAGCAGAGTTGTTCCAAACAGTCAGGCTAAAATGACAAGATAAAAACATAAAAACATACCTCACAGTAACTGCGCTTCGAGAGTCTCTTTCTGGTGTGGATCTGTTGGTGTTGTCTCAGGTAACGTGGAGCTTTAAAAGTCTTCTCACACAGGTCACATTTATGAGGTCTCTCCTCAGTGTGGGTAAACATGTGTTGTTGTAACTGCTGGTTTCTTGTAAAGTGTTTACCACACTGATCACAGCAGTACACATCATGTCCGGTGTGAATGCGTAGGTGTGTATTTCTGCTCACAATCAGGCTGAAAGTTTTTCCACAGATGTCACAGCTGTATGCTTTAATTCCAGAGTGGGTAACTAGATGAGCCTTTAAGTTGCTACTGTCAGTAAAAGCTCTGCCACACTGATCACAGGTGTACGCTTTAACTCCACTGTGGATGACTTGGTGTCTCTTTAGGGAATCCTTCCTGGGAAAAGTCTTTCCACACAAGTCACAGCTGTACGCTTTAACTCCAGTGTGGATGACCTGATGCTGCTTCAGTTTATCCTTCTCAGTAAAATCCTTCCCACAATCGTCACAGCTGTATGTTTTCTCTCCCTTTCTTCTGTGAGGTTTGTCGGCCTCCTGAGAGCGCTGACTTCTCGCTCCATGTTGGTCCTGCAGTGACAGAGATACAAACAGAGGCAGTGAGTGAAATGCAGTCGTGGAACAAACTCAACCTTCAAACTCCCTCCATTAACACTAGTTTTAAACCTGAAGGTGGAGCGTGGCACCAAACACCTTAAAGGTCTCTTATCCCCACCTGCTGGTAGTTCTAACACATTACATCCAACCTGGTTTTAAAATAATTCATGACTGTTCAAACACTCTAAAATATTTTTGACTTTTTTTTTTTACTTTTACTCCTCAAACAAAAAGGACTTTCTACTCATTACATTTTCAAAACAGTCTTTTTTACTTTTGGTTTGAGAAATTTGAGGGGAGTTATTTCATCACTAAGGGCATCAAACATCAAACTGATTTGAGCCTGAAAAGTAACACATGAAAGACAATCCTGATCGTGTACTAATCACCAGGGTATGAAACAGAAAAAGAGATGAAAGAGGCAAAACTGTGAGTCATAGTCAGGAGTTAAAGTGAGACGTTGTTCTTCTTTCTTTTTTGCACAGCACCTGAACAAACAGGTAATTTCAAATGCAGCGTTTCTATCAACAAACATCAGCAAACACACAAACTGTTTGTGTGCAGTTTGTCTCACAGTGTGTTGCTGGCTAAAGGTCCAGCTGCTGCACATCACAGGGAGAGAAAAGAAAGAGAGCTAACTTCACTCAGAGATGGAGAAAGATAAGACACACAGGACAGGAGAGGAAGAAGAGAGGTTAGATTTAAAGGGAAGGACTGCTCAGTGGGATTTGATCAACTGCAGATTAAAGCTTACATGTAAGTCCTCATGTGTTGAAATCAGATATTGGGTCTGTACATGTGACACGTTTTTTTTTTTTCAGATTATGAAACATGCTGCAAAACAATCTGAGGGAGATTAACTGTGCCGCCTTGATGCAGCCTTTTCCAGGCAGTAGAATTGCTAACATGCTAACACAGTTTAATTTGCGGAGTTGTTCCAAACAGTCAGGCTAAAATGACAAAATAAAAATATAAATACATACCTCACAGTAACTGCGCTTGGAGAGTCTCTTTCTGGTGTGGATCTGTTGGTGTCGTCTCAGGTAATGTGGAGATTTAAAAGTCTTCTCACACAGGTCACATTTATAAGGTCTCTCCTCAGTGTGGGTAAACATGTGGCGTTGTAACTGCATGTTGGTTATAAACCGTTTGCCACACTGATCACAGCAGTACACATCATGTCCGGTGTGAATGCGTAGATGTGTATTTCGGTGCCCTATCTGACTGAAGGTTTTCCCACAGATGTCACAGCTGTATGCCTTAATTCCAGAGTGGGTAACTAGATGCCTCTGTAAGTGGCCACTTTGAGTAAAAGCTCTGCCACACTGATCACAGCTGTACGCTTTAACTCCACTGTGGATGAGCTGGTGGTTTTTTAGGGAATCCTTCCTGGGAAAAGTCTTTCCACACAAGTCACAGCTGAACGGTTTCTCTCCAGTGTGGATGATCTGATGATGTTTTAGATTAGACTTCAGAGTAAATCCCATCCCACACTCGTCACAGCTGTATGTTTTCTCTCTCTTTCTTCTGTGAGGTTTGTCGGCCTCCTGAGAGCGCTGACTTCTCGCTCCATGTTGGTCCTGCAGTGACAGAGATACAAACAGAGGCAGTGAGTGAAATGCAGTCGTGGAACAAACTCAACCTTCAAACTCCCTCCATTAACACTAGTTTTAAACCTGAAGGTGGAGTGTGGCACCAAACACCTTAAAGGTCTCTTATCCCCACCTGCTGGTAGTGGAAACACATTACATCCAACCTGCTGTTAAAAATAATTCATGACTGTTCAAACACTAAAATATTTTTTCCTTATTTTCCTTAGTTTTACTTCCCACAGAAAAAAAAAAACACTTTCTACTCATTATATTATCAAAACAGACTTTTTACTTTTGGTTTCAAACATCAAACCAATTTGAGCCTGAAAAGTAACACATGAAAGACAATCCTGATCGTGTACTAATCACCAGGGTATGAAACATAAAAAGAGATGAAAGACGCAAAACTGTGAGTCATAGTCAGGAGTTAAAGTGAGATGTTGTTCTTCTTTCTTTTTTGCACAGCACCTGAACAAACAGGTAATTTCAAATGCAGCGTTTCTATCAACAAACATCAGCAAAATTCAGTTGTGTACATCCACAGAGAGCAGCAGGTCAGCTGATCACAGCCTGTACTTGAAGAAAATCTACTGGAGCTCTCAACAGAAATTATTGTGAGCTGTGATTCTTTTCCCCACGCTGAGCCACTACAGCTGATTTTAGGGTTCCCACCTGCTCAATCCCACTTTAACCTCTTCCCTGCTCATGTTCCTGTTTAGAGGCAAAGTCACCCTCTACAATGTAGGCAACAGAAAATACACACATGTTTTATTTTCCTTCATTTTCTAATTAACTGATTCAAACAGAGAACCTTTATTAGAAATAAATAGTTTGTACTTCATTTACTAATCTTATTTTATTATTACATTAATAAAGCACAAGGTTCAGTTAACTTTGGATAAAAACATGTGGTTAAAATGTTCTTCAAGGAGCTACTTTTACTTTCTTACTCTGATTACATTTCAGAGCCTGTACTTTTTCACTGTTACTTAAGTAAAGAAGTTGAATGAATACTTTTACTGAAGTATTTTTTAACACTAATATCTGTACTTAAGTATAGAGTAAAGAGAGTTTGAAGAGTTTCATAATAATTTCCCACTCTACAGAGCTCAGCTGACAGCTTCTGTCTGATATCGGGCTGCTGTTGTGGTGCTATGAACGTGTCTTTTTGGGGATGATGAAAAAATGTTTTGTCCATTTGATTAATAAATATTTTTTATGAATAAACCTTTCTTGTTTTAACATGTGCTGTGGTCTGTAAAAAACAACATAATATACAACACAGTCATATAACAGGTTGGGAGGATGAGAGTTTTAGACGTGACTGATTATTTGGTGAAACTGTGATATTTTCCTCACCTCCTGTGTTGAGCTCATTGTTTCCTCTGTAGTGACTCAGCTGAGTCCAGATGGCTGAAAATGTTCCTCTGCTGCTCCGTCAGACTCTTCTCCTCCTGCTGATCAGCTGGGACACAAAACAGATCTTTGTTAGGCTCCACACTGCACTGAAGAGTCAAAGTGTCTCATATGTTCATCTGACAACACAAAGTACAAATTTCACTCTGATTGCTTGTAGAAATCTTGTGAGACGTGTTGTGCTGCAAAGTGAGGAAACTCTCTCACTCACTTATACTTCAGGAGGAACTTTGTGACATTGGCTCTAATATTCTAAGCAGCCCTTTACTATGACAGGGCCAGAAAGTCCTATTTGAAGGTTTGGGAGAAGGACCATGTTAAAGGTGGATTGGGGTTTATACACTTTGTTATAATACAGGTAAGGCTGTAAGAGCCTGAGATGGTGTCCTGAATGAAGCTCTAAAACCAGTTTTCAGCTAACGACTCTGCTTCAGTCTGGAAAACAGCAACTACAAGTTTAAAGACTCCATCAACAATTCACACCCAGCAACAGCCTGAACAGCTCCTCCTGTGGTTTCCACAAACAGGGACAGACCTGTTACTCCCCCACCCCACACTTTCAACTCCTTCAGCCCTCCAGTCCCACCACCTCCACCATTCCTAAAAGTTTGATTCTGTGCAGCCATTCCCCAACTTTCTGAACGGTACTGTCCTGATTCTTTGATGTTGGGCTGAGAACAAAAAAACATTACTCAGATCTTGTCCAGTCAACAACAATTATTTATTAAGCACATATGTGGGAGATGTACACGACACCACCCTCAGCGTAGTCCAGTAGATCTCAAAGAGGAAGCACTTCGATACACAGTTTTACATGTCAGGGTTCACGCCCCTTCATGCGTAAGCAGATAACATAACATGCACGATAGTTGTCTGCAACTCCTTTTATAGTATTGATGTTTGTTCCTCACTAACGGTTTCAGCACTCTCTCACCTCCATCTGTTTCCTGTTTCTCGTTGTGAGGCCCCATGATCGTATATGACACATCCTGAGTCCATCCTGTTCTAATCTGCGCAGGCACGTATGCAGTTACAAGCAAAACACTACTTTAAATGTCTTCCAGTTTAAACCTTCTATAACCTCTTGATTAATATGGCACTTATTTAAAATTACAACATTTATATTTCCCACAGTACTCATGGTCATTGATCAGTGGTTTCAGTGCTTTCCTTCCTGCTTTGACTGCAGCTGTGTTTGACACAGGAAGACATTATTACATTCTTCATGATTATACTTTATTCTTTTTGGGGGAAGTGCAGCTTTAAACCTTCACATGATTCAAGTCAAACCAACAAATCAATCTGAACGATCACAGGTGGGAAAAACTTCTGTAGACAAAATGAAATCAAACCCAACATTTAATCCACAACACGATTAAAAACATGATTCTCCCAAATCACCAAGAGCTGCACATTAACCACCACAATATATTTTATTCTCTGTGCTTTCAAATATGAACACTGTTTACTTTCATCTCTGTTTCATTAGTTTTTGTTAACATCTTCCTGTGCATCACAGCAAACACTCAACTTCTCCCAGCATGTTGAGCTAATGATTAGTTGGTGTTTTTCTCCAAACACTCTCTCACTCTTCTCTCAACGTGTTCACAATAAACTGTGAACAGACACCGAGGAGAGCAGCAGAAGACCTCATTCAGGAGCTAAACTCAACATGAACTGAACTCACAGTAAAGTTAGCTCGGTGCTTACCTTTAGATGAGCCCACAAACCGAGAGAAACTCCGCGATGAAGCTGCAACTCTTTCCAAACACAGGAAACAGATCAGGGAGCAGAGACCCACGTGGTTCACGCTGATCTCAGCTACGATCCAGGAGACAAGGGTGGGCAGATCGATGCAGATATCGATCCAAACGTTGGTTTAGTTTGTTTTATCATCCAAATTCAGGATTTTACTCGCTTAGGATGAAACGGTAACTCCGTCTGCGTAAACTGTTTCCAGCATGTGATCCCGGAACAGACTTCTTCTTCTTTTTATTGGTTATTGGCGGTTGTCAAACACCAAAATGGTGCATTACCGCCACCAACTGATGTGGAGTGAAACGTCGACACCAGAATCCTCCCTCAATGTATACTCTGTTTTAAAAACTGGAATAAGGCCTGACAACTTTCACTTCTTGAACCCTTTTGCAGTAAACTTACGTTTTGAACAGTGGGCGCGTCAACATTATCCCCCTATTCAGCTTCTCGGCGACTCAAAGGTTTGACAGTCACCAATAGTAGTGATCAAACCAGTATGTCCAAATCTTATTCCAGATATGACCACCTCCTCTCTCCTACTCCTTCCTGTGCTTCTCATTTCTCCTACCCTCCTTAAATTTTTATACAACCATCGTCCCCTCCTTTCTTCCTCCCACTTTTTTTTTACCATGTTTCCTTTATTTCTTGTCTTATTATACTCGTTATCTCTGTCTGACAGAAGTTAATAGCCAGTTCAGTTAACCCCATGTTTTGTGGCTTTCTTCACAACTCTGTCGTTTCATTTCCTCTGACTCCATAGTGAGCTGGAATACATAAAAAGCCAACTATAAGTCCCATCATGTGTATTTCGTTAAATGTTTGCTGAACCTCTGTTAGTACATCTGCTCTACTTTCTGAGTGGCTACACTGTAAACTGGCCAATGAAGAGCTTCAGTCTGAACAAATGCCTGATTGTAACGGTCACATGTCTTCTACCCACTGAACAGCTGACAGTACTGGAAGCATTTCTCCAGTGTGTACTGACGGTCCACCATTGATCCTTTTCAGGGACCACAAATGCTACCCCGGTTTGACTGGCTGTATTCTTTGATGCATCTGTATATATTTGTACATAATTATAATACTGATCAATGTAAGTCTGTACTGTATGTAAGTTTAAATTAAATTCCCTATTCTTGTTCTTCTTTTCGTGTAATGTGAAATCTACTGTGACATCAGAATATTTGGCTCCAGCTTATCCCAGGAACAACATTGGAGATTTGAGCGCAGTCCTAGGAACAGCTAGGATGCACAGGACCCTCAAGCCCCCAGGCCTCTTTTAGAGGACCTGAGCTTGAATGATAAACCACCTGCATGGGCAAGAGGGGAATTTATCATCTTTCTGTCTGGTTGTTTTTTTTTAACATCTATTTTTTATTATTTGTTAAGAGTGAGTACAAGAAAAAAATTATTATAATATGATGTGTTAAACTTGTTTAGATTATAGGAATAAGGAAGGATTTGTCTGTGTTTTAGTTTGGCTTAGCTGTAGCCTGAGAGTGTGTAATTGTTTAGAGAGAAAGGAATTTATGGACACTGGGGGTCTGCTGTCATAAATGGAGGCAGGAAGCTACAGTGTGGGGTTGCTGATGCTGATGCTTGTACCTTTAATAAAAACTCATAATTGTTATAAGTTAGAAGTAGGTTTGAAGGAGACTTTCCACATGCTTATCTGTAAATGTAAGACAACAAGAGGCCACTGGCCCAGTGGATGCAGAGTGGGGGTCTCAGTGTTTGTAATATGTCAACTCTGTTTTGTGTGTTGTCTAAAGTAATCTGATGTAGCTTGGTGAGGAGATTACTTTTGACCGGCAGGAAGTGACAGAGACACACACACACAGTGCTTTAACTGTTACGCACCCACATGCACACTCACTCACGTGCACACACATACACACGGGTACGCGCACACACAGGCAAGAGTGAATTCTGGTCCACACTAGTTAGTGGCGGCAATGCCCCACCTCCTTATTTGCAAACCACGAAAAAAAAGTGAGCATGCACCAGGAGAGGAAGACTGTGTCCAAATTCAGGGGATTGATACTTCAAATGCCGTATTTGTAGGCAATTATGTCACAGTGATGCGATGAAGGCTTTTCAAAGTCGAAGAGTCCTCCAAATGTGGTGACGAACGTATCCTACTTTTCCACAGATTTCAAGGATTGGTTGGGTGTGGGGCGGAAGGGGCTTGAGCACCCGTCCCTTTCCTGATGGGAGCCCAAAGTGCCCGTTTGTTGAGGCATTTTTTTTATGTGTGTGTACTTGTGGAGTCCTGTCTGTGCCCCTCAAAAATAATATTTAACTATCAATCCTAGTTTTTGCTAAATAAAAGGAAATGACTTGCATCAGTCACATGATCGCCATTAACCAATGGGTATTTTTGAAAATGCAGATTTTTCTATGTGTTTGCACCTTTCGTCCACACGAAAACGGCGTTTTTGGTCACTGAAAACGGAGATTTTTAAAAACTCCGGCCAGAGTGGATATTTTTGAAAACTCAGTTTTTGCATTTACGTGTGGACGAGAAAAACGGAGAAAACGCAGCGTCAAAGGTGTGCGCCTTTTTTGACGTCACACTGTGCGCCACGTTATTTTTTCGGTGAAATGAATTTCTACAATACTGTTACTGTTAATTGTACTCTCTGCAGTGTTTAAATGCTTACATATACACACAGTTACTGTCCCTCCACACATACGACTCGGTTCTGCTTCTATGCCCCAGCTTTGTTTACTTTTTCCCACTGAGGCTTCCAGACTTCTGATTGGCCAACATTTCTGCACGGTTAGGAATATTTTTGCACTGTTGCTTTGGCATGTTCATAGCAGCGTTTTCCTTCATTTCTGCCTTTACGTCTGGACGGGATTATTTTTTAAAACGAAAATGGAAAATCTCCGTTTTCAAAAATACCCGTATACGTGTGGACGTAGCCACAGACTGATGCGACAAAACCAGTAAGTAGGTGTACAGTGCACACTGTAGTCTACAGCACACAGTATTAGCTTATTACGTACACGTTGGTAAGTTGTCTTGTGGCAACTGACGAATTGAAACAATTGAGCGTGCTGTGTGTGCAACAGCGCGACACACATTACCTGTCCTTTTATTAACTGTACAAGTAGTGCTGGTCATAGCTGCTGGCTAACTGGGTAAGGCTGTCATGGGTCTGTAGCTCTGTCACCGTTTTATGGAACATATTTAGTTTTAAAGTAAGTTACAGGGCTTCTCCTGCCTTTCCGCGAGGGCTTGTATTTCACTAAAAGCTATCTAATATTCATGTCCACATAATTATGGATGATTATAATTAATATTATATATAATTAATATTTAAAAATCACACGCTGTATTTTAAAGAACATACATTAAGAAGCAGATCATATTAGATTTATATTTTAAATAAGACAAAATGCTGATTTTACAGCAGTAAAATGATTGTATCTCTACAGTTTAAACATGTAATAAGCTTTCTGCCTGCACAGAGTGAATAGTGAAACGAATACATCATGAATACAATATTTCATATTTATTACTTTCCCCCCCTCATTGCCTTATTATTGTAGCTCTAGTAATAAATAATAAGGGAAGGATTCTGGATCAGCACCATGATGCCCAAAGTATATCCAGTATTCTGAAGAAGGTCTAAAATGTCACTGTGTGTGTTTTATGTATATAGATTTTTTAAATTATTATTCATGATATAACATTGTCCAGACATGGCTGGTAAGGACATGGGGAGGAAACAGAGCTGTGTGAGGCTACTAAAGGCAGAGGATTCCTCAGCAGCTGGATTACAAAGAGCACAGGTAACATTAACACATGGACCAGTTGTTGGAGAGGTATTCCAGTATAAGAATAATAATAAGCACAACTGGAATGTTTTGCTGCTGTCACAATTTTTATTATAGATTAAGTGCAGGAGTTGTTAGGTGTGGATAATTACATAATAGTTTATTGCAATAGCAAGTTGTGCCTTGTTCTCAGATGGACACCAAGTGGAGAGTGATAGATGAGATGAGGGGATGTCATATACTGGCATGAATTCAAAATTCTGCTCCTCACATACAAGGTCTTAAATAATCAGGCTCCATCTTATCTTAATGACCTTGTAGTACCATATCACCTTATTAGAGCACTTCGCTCTCGCACTGCAGGCTTACTTGTTGTTCCTAGAGTATTTAAAAGTAGAATGGGAGGGAGAGCCTTCAGTTTTCAGGTCCCTCTTCTGTGGAACCAGCTTCCAGGTTGGATTTGGGAGACAGACACTATCTCTACTTTCAGTTCTGTTCTAGGATGCCCTCTGGACCTAGAGGTGGTGAGTGACAGGAGAATGGTGGCTAAGCTGTCATCCCTGTTGGACAACATCTCCCACCCCATGCAGGAGACTCTGACAGCTCTGAGCAGCTCCTTCAGTGGCTGCGGCACCTATGATGTGGGACGGAGAGATTTCGCAGGTCTTTCCTCCCCACTGCCATCAGACTCCACAGCACAAGAAAGACTTCAACTGACTAAGCACACACATCCACACATGTGCAATACTCTTTCTGGCATCGTTGTATTATACTCAATTCTATATAGCATTTGTAGTCTATTTTATTCGATTGTATGTAGTATTTTATTTCATTCTATTCTGATCCGTGTTAAGGACAGAATGAATGGGGCCATGTATCGTGAGATTTTGAGCCACAACCTCCTTCCATCAGTGAGAACTTTGAAGATGAAACGAGGCTGGGTGTTCCAACATGACAATGATCCAAAACACACCGCCCGGGCAACAAAGGAGTGGCTCCGTAAGAAGCATTTGAAAGTCCTGGAGTGGCCTAGCCAGTCTCCAGACCTCAACCCCATAGAAAATCTGTGGCGGGAGTTGAAAGTCCGTGTTGCTCGGCGACAGCCCCAAAACATCACTGCTCTCGAGAAGATCTGCATGGAGGAATGGGCCAAAATACCAGCTACTGTGTGTGCAAACCTGGTAAAGACCTATAGTAAACGTTTGACCTCTGTTATTGCCAACAAAGGTTATGTTACAAAGTATTGAGTTGTATTTTTGTTATTGACCAAATACTTATTTTCCACCCTGATTTACGAATAAATTCTTTACAAATCCTACCATGTGGATTCATGGTTTTTTTTTTCACATTCTGTCTCTCACAGTTGAAGTGTACCTCTGGTGCAAATTACTGACCTCTGTCATCATTTTAAGTGGGGGTACCTGCACAATCGGTGGCTGACTAAATACTTTTTTGCCCCACTGTATTATTCCAGTGTTTTTTCTCAAAATTTTCTATGCAACTTTGCACTGTCTATTACTGTAACAAAAATTTCCCACACGAAGGATTAATAAAGGTTATCTTTTTTTATGCAACCAAGACTACATATCTCCCGTACTGGCATCCTTACAGTGGCTGCCAGTTAGGTTTTGAATTAATTTTAACGTTTTATTATGTGTTTTTAAGGCGTTGCATGGGTTAGCACCCTCAAACCTTTCTGATCTTTTAAATTGGTTCGCTCCTGTAAGATCACTGAAGTCTGTGGATCAGATGCTCTTAGCTGTCCCAAGGTCCAGATTAAACACAGAGGATAAGAAAGGTCTGGCCTCTCTTATCTGGAAACAAAATTAACAAAATTCATTGAAAAACCTGTGGCAAAAATTCCTTTTAGTTTTGTTTTGTGAAACTACAAACTGATGAACTAGATTACTGGTAGAATGATGTATAGAATGATGTTTTTTTCTACAGTTGACAGGCTAACAAACCCTCCTGTGTCAGTGGCAGCTGAACTTCATTCAACCATGACCTGCAATGACTTTGCCAAATTCTTCACAGAAAAAATCCAAAAGATTAGACAAGCAATTGGTACATCAACAGCAGATTCACGATATGTACTGTGTCCACCGAAAAACTGTTTAAACACCATGAAACAGTTTCACCCGATTAACAGCAAAGACCTGGAGGACATCTTAGGTCAACTGAACTCCTCCTCTTGCTGTTTAGATGTCCTGCCAACAGGTTTTTTCAAAAAGGTCTCAAAGACTTTAGAGTCAGACCTGTTACAGATCGTCAACTTTTTTTTAATATCAGGTGTGTTTCCAGAACCACTAAAAACTGCTGTAATCAAACCTATACTAAAAAAGGACAATCTTGACAAGACACAAATGAACAACTACAGGCCGATCTCAAATCTCCCATTTTTAAGTAAGATCATTGAAAAGCAGTTTCTCAACAGCTCAATTACTTCTTAAAACAGAATAACTGCTATGATGCCTTCCAGTCAGGTTTTAGACAGAACCACAGCACTGAAACTGCTCTGACCAAAGTGTTTAATGACATATGTCTGAACACAGACAGTGGAAAAATGTCAGTCTTAGTTTTACTGGATCTCAGTTCAGCATTTGATACAGTTGACCACAACATATTACTCAAATGACTGGAGAACTGGACAGGTCTTTCAGGAACTGTACTAAACTGGTTCAAAACATACGTAGAAAACAGGAAATACTTTGTATCAATAGGTAACTTCACATCTGAGCAGACAAGTATCACATGTAGAGTTCCCCAAGGTTCCATCTTGGGACCCCTTCTGTTTAACATTTACATGCTCCCACTGGCACAGATTATAAAGCACAACAAAATAAACTATCATAGCTATGCAGATGACACACAAATATATATCACAATGTCACCAGGAGACCGAGGCCCTGTACAGGCTCTTGGTAAATGCATTGAGGAAATTAATGACTGGTTGTGCCACAATTTTCTCCAGCTAAACAGAAACAAAACTGAAGTAATAGTCTTTGGTGCCAAAGAAAAACGATTACAGGTCACCAGAGAACTTCAATCTATACACCTAAAAACCACCAACCAGGCGAGAAATTTGGGTGTAGTGATGGATGCAGCCCTACACTTAGAAAAACACATTAAGACAATAACAAAGTCAGCTTACTATCACCTCAAGAATATTTCAAGGATAAAAGATCTGATGTCTCAATAGGACCTGGAAAAACTAGTCCATGCATTCATCTTTAGTATGCTTGATTACTGTAACAGCATCTTTACAGGTCTACCTAAAAAATCAGTCAGACAACTACAGCTCATTCAGAACTCTGCTGCTCGAGTCCTCACTAAGACCAAAAAAGTGGACCACATCAGTCCAGCTCTGAGGTCCTTACACTGGCTGCCTGTCCGTCAGAGGATAGACTTTAAAGTCCTGATGCTGGTCTATAACGCTCTGAATGGTTTAGTACCAAAATACATCAGTGACCCAGTATGAACCTTCCAGATCCCTCAGGTCATCTGGATCCATTTTTCTTTAAATCAGTTCCCAGAGTCAGAACCAGACACGGAGAAGCTGCATTCAGCTTTTATGCTCCTTATATCTGGAACAAACTCCCAGAAAGCCTCAGATCAGCTGAAACACTCAGTTTATTTAAATCCAGGTTGAAGACTCACCTGTTCTCAGCTGCATTTGAATAAAGCACCAAATCCACACTTTTAAGCTTAAATTTCAAAACTTACATTTTAACTACTGATTTTATCGACTGTTTTTTAATCAATTTTAAATCGTGCTTTTTATTTGTTTTTGTTTTTGAATGTCTCTGTAAAGCACTTTGAATCACCTTGTTGTGGAATTGTGCTATATAAATAAACTTGCCTTGCCTATAAATGAAACATGGTTTGCCCTCTTATGCATATTGTAAAGATGTATCATGACTAGTAATGTGGGATACCACTGATTTCATTTCTGATTCGATACCAAGTAAAATTCAGGCTGGTATTGATGATACTGAACCGATACTGATACTTTGTACAAAAAATTATTTTATTTATTGTATCTTCTATTGTATCTCCAATTTTAGCGTCATCATGATTACAGGACATCAGACTACTTGTTCTTATCACTTAATAATACAGAAGTCATCATATAATAAAAAAACTGAAGTGGTGCGCTATTTGAACACCTTGCTGGTTATAACAGAGGTAGGTACGGGGTTATTTAAGGTCAAGGGTAATTCTGTCCAGGTGTTGCTGATGAGAAGGGGCAAACCATTTCCTACTGTGCTTAGCCTAGTTACTTGTTGTCTGTGTTTAAATGGAAATTTAAATGGACGTTGCAAAGGAAATAAATGCACCTTTAAGCCCCCTCCTTGATTCAGAGTCTTTCCCTTGTCATGTAAATGGTCTCCTTGACTCTGGTCTCAAACAGGCGTTCCTCCCTGTCCAGGATGTGTACCTGTGTTCCTGGAGGACAGGCGGGTCCATGGACCAGTCCACAGCTGAACACCGTACTTGGGTTCAACTTCCAGTGAAACTGAGGCCACAGCTTAGGACAATAGAAGATTGAAAAATGCTGCCTGGTCTAATGGGTCTCAATCTCTGCAACGTTCAGCTTTCAGAATTTGTCTTAAACAGCATAAAAGCATGGATCCATCCCACCTTGTATCAGGAAAACATTGATGAACTCTGAGCAAATGAAACCACAACTTTAAAAAATCAATTCCCAAAATTAATTGTTTCGACATCTTAAACACAAAATCATAAGTTTTAATACCTACAGCAAGTTTAAGGAAAAATAAAAGATTTTAAAGATCTTTCAACCTTTTCTTCTCAAATATAAAACAGCAGATGGAACTTACATGCATCTTTTATGGAATTGTCTAAAAATATCTAAATTCTGGCTCTGCATCAACAAGGAAATGAACTTGATACTAAACTGTAAGATCTGTAAAGATCCGGGTCAATTCTTACCACAGTTGCTGCCTCTGAATAAAAATCTGGACAAAAAGAGATCCACATTATTAAATAAGCTTATGTTTAATGTCAGGAGATGTGTTATTGAACTGGATTACGGAGCAGCCCCCTACTGTAACTCAGTGTTACAAGGAAATTTTTCATAACTTTCAGGTCAGATTTTTAATAAGCTGCAGGAACCCTGTTCAGTGTGAGTGGAGAGCAGCCAAGTCTCCTCCTCTGATAAACCTCCATCTGTGCCACTGAAAACAGTTCATCTGACTGTGACTGTAAACATGTTTCCATTTGTCACTTCAGCCTTTACTCTGAAATACAGGAAATGAAATCACAGCTCAAAATTCTTCATCCAACTGCTGGAACAAAGCGAACCACTCGACATGAACACTGAAGCAGAACAGTTTAGAAAGCTTAAAATGAGACTAGAGAACCATTTTCATTCATAGTTGCCTCATCAGATCTTTACAGGAGATTCACTCTGAACTCTGTGGAGCCTGATCTCAAGAGTTTTGAGTCTGACCCTGAAAGCAGAAGAGGATCTTTCTGTCTCTTCAGATTTACTGTGATGGGAGTGATTTCAGCCCCGAGTGATGACACTGATGTTTGCACAGAGCAGATAATTTAGTGAATGTTTGGGCACATTGGTAACAGTGAAACAGTTTATTAGTAACGTGGGATCGTTTGTGTCTGGAGTATGAACTGAGATTCCTGAAGCTCTTGTCACACTGGTCACAGCTGTAGTTTCCTTCCATGTGTGTACGTTCATGATAGTTACGATTAGCTGATTGTGAGAAGCTTTGGTCACAGTGTCTGCACTTGTATGGTTTCTCTCCTGTGTGGACTCGTTTGTGTGTTTTAAGCCCACCTGCAGCAATGAAAGATGACCCACACTGATCACAGATGTGCTTTTTTGTCCCGCTGTGAATGAGTTCATGTCGTTTTAATCCATTTGATGTGCTGAAGCTTCTCCCACATTCATTGCAGTATTTCAGTTTGTCTCCAGTGTGTTTACGTTGATGTATTTTCAGGGTTTCTTGCCGACTGAAAGCTTTGTGACAAAGGTCACAATGAAAGTCTTTCCCACCACCACAGTGATGACAGGGTTGAGAACTGGATCCATCTGTGTCGCTCTGCTTCTAAACAAAGACACAACGACAGTGTAAGTCAGTCCTTCAACATTTTTATCCTGAACGTCGCCTGAAATAAAGAGCAAATAAAAAACAAACAAAAATCATAACTGAAATGAAAATCTGAATAATCACTCAGAGCTGCTTTTTCATGCAGTAGAATTGCCGAAACATCAGAATCAGTGAGCTGCAAGCTTTCAGCCCCGACCATGTCCGTGCCGTCAGGGGAGAAAGGCGACATCTCACTGATTCTGATCTGCGAGTCGGCGCTTTGTGTTTACGTCTTTGTGCAGAATCCGTGTTCCTGCTCTCATTTACTGTTTGGTGGTTGTCGAAATTGTATGAGGTTTTACCAGAGATTCGGGCGTTTCGGGAAAAAATAAAATTATAATAAAAAATCGATTCAGGATTTTAATGAATCGATATCACGTTATCCATGCCAGACTCGATTTTAATCGGTAAATCGATTATCAAAACCCAACCCTAGCTAAGACAGTTTAATGAGCAGAGTTGTTCCAAACAGTCAGGCTAAAATGACAAGATAAAAATATAAATACATACCTCACAGTAACTGCACTTGTAGAGTCTCTTTCTGGTGTGGATCTTTTGGTGTAGTCTCAGGTCATGTGGAGATTTAAAAGTCTTCTCACACAGGTCACATTTATAAGGTCTCTCCTCAGAGTGGGTAAACATGTGTTGTTGGAACTGCGTGTTGGTTGTAAACCGTTTGCCACACTTTTCACAGCAGTACACATCATGTCCGGTGTGAATGCGTAGGTGTATATTTCGGTACCCTATCTGACTGAAGGTTTTCCCACAAATGTCACAGCTGTATGCCTTAATTCCAGAGTGGGTAACTAGATGCCTCTGTAAGCTGCTACTGTGAGTAAAAGCTCTGCCACACTGATCACAGCTGTACGCTTTAACTCCACTGTGGATGAGTTGATGTCTTTTTAGGGAACGCTTCCAGGAAAAAGACTTTCCACACAAGTCACAGCTGAATGGTTTCTCTCCAGTGTGGATGACCTGATGATGTTTTAGTGAACCCTTCCCAGTAAAATCCTTCCCACACTCGTCACAGGTGTATGTTTTCTCTCTCTTTCTTCTGTGAGGTTTGTCGGCCTCCTGAGAGCGCTGACTTCTCGCTCCATGTTGGTCCTGCAGTGACAGAGATACAAACAGAGGCAGTGAGTGAAATGCAGTCGTGGAACAAACTCAACCTTCAAACTCCATTAACACTAGTTTTAAACCTGAAGGTGGAGTGTGGCACCAAACACCTTAAAGGTCTCTTATCACCACCTGCTGGTAGTTCTAACACATTACATCCAACCTGGTGTTAAAAATAATTCATGACTGTTCAAACACTCTAAAATCATTTTTCCTTATTCTCCTTACTTTTACTCCCCACATTAAAAAAAGGACTTTCTACTCATTACATTTTCAAAACAGACTTTTTACTTTTGGTTTGAGGAATTTGAGGGGAGTTATTTCATCACTAAGGGCATCAAACTGATTTGAGCCTGAAAAGTAACACATGAAAGACAATCCTGATCGTGTACTAATCACCAGGGTTTGAAACATAAAAAGAGATGAAAGAGGCAAAACTGTGAGTCATAGTCAGGAGTTAAAGTGAGACGTTGTTCTTCTTTCTTTTTTGCACAGCACCTGAACAAACAGGTAATTTCAAATGCAGCGTTTCTATCAACAAACATCAGCAAACACACAAACCGTTTGTGTGCAGTTTGTCTCACAGTGTGTTGCTGGCTAAAGGTCCAGCTGCTGTACATCACAGGGAGAGAAAAGGAAGAGAGCTAACTTCACTCAGAGATGGAGAAAGATAAGACACACAGGACAGGAGAGGAAGAAGAGAGGTTAGATTTAATCAATCAATCAAAGCTTTATTCACCACATGCAGGTTGCCTTGCAGTGAAATGGGACCCCCCCCGACCTTACACACACAACACAGACATTACATGGGGTTACAAGTTGGAGATCGGTAGCGTTACAGAAAAACACTTAAATGTACACTACAATGGGAAAGTACAAGAGGAAAAAAAGAGACCTCTACTCGTGCTGTGCTTCCATGGTAGGACAGCATGAGAACAGGAAACAAAAAACTTCTCTGTACAAAAAGCACATAAATGTCCACAGCACAACTTTGTGAAAGACATGACAAGCCACAGGATTGGGTGAGGAGTGAGGAGTAATCCGAAGCGAACACAGCAGCCGCCCTGCACAGCGCTACCATTCCAGCACACAGACCCGCCGTGTTCCCCCGCAGGAAGCAGGAAACAGGAAACAAGCATCGAAGGCGTTTGGAAAGGGAGGGGGATGAGTGTGTGCTTATCAGTGTAAGTGTATGTGTGTGCGCGTGTCCAGAGTTCAGCTGAGACAGTGTCCTCCGCCCTATCAGGCTAAGTAAACAGTCTTCCAGCCAACCCAGGTGGCCTTGCATGGAATGGGAAGGAACAGACTAAACACAGTCGTTATCAGGGTGTTTTGTTGGGCTCCAGCCTTGAGGCCGCAGCTGGCGCCGAAGGGGTAGCCGCATGAAGTGATGATGGTTTTTACTTTAGTGCGAACAACTCATATGTATTTCAAAGCTGTTCCAACGCTGGTCTCTCAATCTCCCGTTGGAGAGCCGTGAGCTTCTCCATGATGTTATCCAAACTTACGCTCCGTGATGTTGTCATTCTTGTGGTCAAAGAGCAGGTTCTGAGAACTCACGACCGCAGTGCACTTCCCAAGATTTGATCCAATTTGCGCTCAAAGGTGTTATTGGAGCTAGCCCCTCCAGATGTAATCCAGTTTTTCACTCAGAGGTCTTGTTGTGAGTATTCACGGCAGCCATGCGTTCTCCAAGATCTTCTCCGTGCTGCACTCAATGAGCCCATTTTGAGAAACTCACGCCTCGTCCCATCATTTCAATCCCAGCGGGCAGCCTTGTGGGGGTTTGAACAGTCAGTTCCACTTCCTTAATTCTGCGATAAGCCAGGGCCAAGCCAGCTCCGATCAGCAAGAACCCTGTTATCATGGTTCCGAATAGGTAGATATCTTAAGCACTCAGGCTCACCCGAGCCCAGACTTCTTGTTGAGAAGGGGTGTCAATTGCATTCACAGACCAGTTGATCAAATCCATAATTCCTCAAAGGGAAGGACTGCTCAGTCGGATTTGATCAACTGGAGATTAAAGCTTACATGTAAGTCCTCATGTGTTGAAATCAGATATTGGGTCTGTACATGTGACATTATGTTTTTTCTTTCAGATTATGAAACATGCTGCAAAACAATCTGAGGGAGATTGACTGTGCCGCCTCAGATGCAGCCTTTTCCATGCAGTAGAATTGCTAACATGCTAACACAGTTTAATTTGCAGAGTTGTTCCAAACAGTCAGTCAACCAGATCTGTCGCTCGTGCATTGAATGTTCATTTCTCAACCATAAGCCGTCTCCACAGGCGTTTCAGAGAATATGGCAGCACATCCAACCGGCCTCACAACCGCAGACCTCGTGTAACCACACCAGCCCAGGACCTCCACATCCAGCAGGTTCACCTCCAAGATCGTCTGAGACCAGCCACCCAGACAGCTGCTGGAACAATTGGTTTGCACAACCAAACAATTTCTGCACAAACTGTCAGAAACCGTCTCAGGGACGCTCAACTGCATGCCCGTCGTCCTCATCGGGGTCTTGACCTGACTCCAGCTCGTCGCCGTAACAGACTTGTGTGGGCAAATGCTCACATCCGATGGCGTCTGGCACGTTGGAGAGGTGTGCGCTTCACGGATGAATCATGGTTCACATTGTTCAGGGCAGATGGCAGCTGAGAATGTCCCAGTTCTTGCATGGCCAGCATACTCACCGGACATGTCACCCATTGAGCATGTTCGGGATGTGCTTGACCGGCGTATACGACAGCGTGTACCAGTTCCCACGAATATCCAACAACCTCGCACAGCCATTGAAGTGGAGTGGACCAACATTCCACAGGCCACAATTGACAATCTGATAGACTCCATGTGACGATGTGTTGCACTGCATGAGGCAAATGGTGGTCACACCAGATACTGACCGGTTCTGGGTCCCCAGACCCCCATTAGCGCAAAAAACTGCACATTCCAGGGTGGCCTTTTGTCAGATCAGCATCCTGATGTGGCACACCTGTGAGGTGGGATGGATTATCTCAATATGGCAGATGTGCCCACTACCACACATTTGGACTGATTTGTGACCACTGTTTGGGAGGGATGGTTATATTGTGTATCTGGAATGAATTTTAGGTCTCTACGTCCATCCCATGGGGAATGGGAGCAGTAACAAAGGTGTTGCGTTTATATTTTTGTTGAGTGTATGTTTCATACTCTGGTGATTAGTACACGATCAGGATTGTCTTTCATGTGTTACTTTTCCCGTTTCTCAAGTTGGTTTGATGTTTGATGCCTGCAGTGATGAAATAAAGCCCTCAGATGCCTTAAAAGTAACACATCTGTTTTGTAAATGTAAGGAGTACAAAATACGATTTTCTTTTTCTAATGTAGGGAGCAAAAGTAAAATATTTTCCTTCACTGAATCAACTTTTAAATGTTACATTGTAATTATTAATATTGAAAAATGACAAAATGATAGAAATATATAATAGGAAACAGGAAACATAAAAAAGTATAGACTTGGTAAACATTTATTACTTTTCTGAGTGTGTTAGCATGCTAGCATTAATAACTGTGTACAGCAGGAGGGATGGGCATGATCTTAGAGTTTAAACAGTCATGAATTATTTTTAACACCGGGTTGGATGTAATGTGTCAGAACTACCAGCAGGTGGGGATAAGAGACCTTTAAGGTGTTTGGTGCCACACTCCACCTTCAGGTTTAAAACTAGTGTTAATGGAGGGAGTTTGAAGGTTGAGTTTGTTCCACGACTGCATTTCACTCACTGCCTCTGTTTGTATCTCTGTCACTGCAGGACCAACATGGAGCGAGAAGTCAGCGCTCTCAGGAGGCCGACAAACCTCACAGAAGAAAGGGAGAGAAAAAACACACCTGTGACGAGTGTGGGAAGGATTTTACTTTTAAGGCATTCCTAAAACAGCATCAGGTCATCCACACTGGAAAGAGACCGTTCAGCTGTGACTTGTGTGGAAAGTCTTTTTCCTGGAAGGGTTACCTAGAAAAACACCAACTCATCCACAGTGGAGTTAAAGCGTACAGCTGTGATCAGTGTGGCAGAGCTTTTACTCACAGTAGCAGCTTACAGAGGCATCTAATTACCCACTCTGGAATTAAGGCATACAGCTGTGACATTTGTGGAAAAACTTTCAGCCACATAGAGAGCCGAAATACACACCTACGCATTCACACCAGACATGTTGTGTACTGCTGTGATCAGTGTGGCAAACAGTTTACAACAGACTCAAGCTTGCAACAACACATGTTTACCCACACTGAGGAGAAACCTTATAAATGTGACCTGTGTGAGAAGACTTTTAAAGCTCCACGTTACCTGAGGCACCAACAGATCCACACCAGAAAGAGACTCTACAAGTGCAGTTACTGTGAGGTATGTATTTATATTGTTATCTTGTCATTTTAGCCTGACTGTTTGGAACAACTCTGCTCATTAAACTGTGTTAGCATGTTAGCAATTCTACTGCATGGAAAAGCAGCTCTGAGTGATTATTCAGATTTTCATTTCAGTTATGATTTTAGTATTACTGTAGTATTATGGTGGTAGTATTGTAGTTATTGCAGCCCAGTAAAATGTGTTAACTGAAACAGTAAAATGTAATTGGACGTCTGCAGAGATGCTCTTTATTTATGTTGAAGGACTGACTTACAATGTCTTTGTGTCTTTGTTTAGAAGCAGAGAGACACAGATGGATCCAGTTCTCAACCCTGTCGTCACTGTGGTGGTGGGAAAGACTTTCGTTGTGATCTTTGTGGAAAAACTTTCAGTCGAAAAGACAATCTAAAAGTACATCAGCGTAAACACACTGGAGACAAACTGAAAAACTGTAAAGAATGTGGGAGAAGCTTCACCACATCAAGTAGATTAAAATGCCATGAACTCATTCACAGTGGGGTTAAAAAGCACCTCTGTGATCAGTGTGGGTCATCTTTCATCTCTGCATTGGAGCTTAAAACACACAAACGAGTCCACACAGGAGAGAAACCATACAAGTGCAGACACTGTGACAAAAGCTTCTCACATTCAGGTAATTGTAACAATCATGAACGTACACACATGGAAGGAAACTACAGCTGTGACTAGTGTGACAAGAGCTTCAGGAATCTCAGTTCATACTCCAAACACAAACGATCCCACGTTACTAATAAACTGTTTCACTGTTACCAATGTGCCCAAACATTCACGTCATTGTCTGCTCTGTGCAAACATCAGTGTGATACAGCCACATAGAGAGCCGAAATAGACACCTACGCATTCACACCAGACATCTTGTGTACTGCTGTGGCAAACAGTTTACAACAGACTCGAGCTTGCAGCAACACGTTTACCCACACTGAGGAGAAACCTTATGTGATGTAAACACATGATGTCAATGAAAATATCCACCTAGTTACATTTTAACCCTGAGGGGTCGACCACTTTTTTATGTGCGATACCGATATCATAAATTTGGATATCTGCTTTTTAATCAATAAAACAGTTTTTTAAATATCTTGCTGCTTTTTGTATAACTTCATACTGAAGTTAAAAAAAACAGTAATTATTATTGTTATACCTGTATGCAAAAAATACACTGCACCCAAAATATTTCAGAGTTCAGCAAAACTGATCAATCTAATAAACTTCAACCTACTCCATCCTCCCTATTCATGTGAGTGAAGTTGGCCCCCCCACCTTCTTCAAATCCAACAAGTGTTATCAAACGTTTGTGCTGCAAAGATTTTCGTTTGTGCTGCTATCGTTTTAAAGATATTAATAAAAAATTCTAGAGGTCATCAGAGGTCAACCAGCCCCCCCACATTAATGGAATCAAACAAAACCGGTGTCAATCAATTGTGCTACGTTTGTGCTGGTTTGTGCTGCAAAAATTGTCGTTCGTGCTGCTATCATTTCAAAAATATTAATAAAATAATGTCTTTATGTGTGCTCAATCATCCAGGTAAGTAAATTCCAAAAGTTGATTCTGTTCACCTGGACATTTTCAGTGGGAGAAACGTTTTGTCAGTCATCCAAGTGACTTCAGTCTCAGCTGACTGCAGGTTTCCCCAACCTTATAAACAGTACATTTGCACAGCGAAGGAAACTAGCACCACTGAATGAACAATGGGCTGGGGGGTTAGTTCCATGATTGTTAGTATGCAAATTCTTATGACCATTCATCAACGACTACTAATCAAAGACACAGATTCTCAAATGGCCATGAGTACCATTCACCGAGAGTTGGGGAATGGCTGCAATCACAGCATTGTAAGATGGCGAAAGATGTACCCTTGGGCCCCCCTTCTCGATTCAGAGATGGTCAGCATCCTGACAGCCTGATGGACGAAGCTGTCTCTCAGTCTGCGGGTTCTGGCCCGGAGGCTCTTCAGTATCCTTCCTGATGGCAGCAAACTGAAGAAGCTGTTTAAGGGATGAAGAGAGTCACCTGTAATGAAGAGGACCTTCCGGATGAGGCAGGCGCAGTAGATCTCCTAGAGAGGGAGGCAAGAGAGGTCCCCACAATCCTCTCTGCTGCTCTCACTACCCGTTGTCATTTTTTTCCTGCAGGACCCAGTGCAGGAGTCATACCACACAGTGATGCAGCTGGTGAGGATCAGTGATGGGAATAACGGCGTTACTTCTTTCAGTAACGAGTAATCGAACTACTTACTATTCCTATCGTTACAATGCCGTTACAGTTACTAGCAAGGAAACGCGGTCCGTCACTATTTTTCAACAAACAGAGGGTTGAAGCTGTGTTCAGCTTACTGCATCTTATATCAGTTGCACGGAAGTAGCTGACTACGTAAGTAATCTGGACGCTACAGCTTTAAGCAGCTGGGCGCTCCCGCGAACGGTAATCACGATCACTGTCTAGCACAACACCTGGAGCTGTTTGACTGAGGAAGAATAAAGTAGTCGTGGTAAGCCAATCCCATGACCAATTAAAGACGAAGCAACAAGGTGGTATATACCAGTTTTTAAATTGTGTTTATAGGCCACGTAAAACCAGAGTCATGATAAACAAGATATACACGGCGTTTTTTCCTCAATAGTTTCGTCACGTAAGGACAGCACCAGCAAGCACTCTCTGCTTCTCCCCCCTCCAGAGCGAGGGTGGAGCCGTAGGCATATTCAGTTCACAAGGGTTTAATGTTATATCAAAATAGAATCAAACACGTAACAGTAGCACCTAAAAACAATTTAAAAACTTGATTTTATAAAAAACAGTCCTGGATCACACATCGCTCTGTGTTTTCTTTTGTTTATAGTTTGTCCTTTTGGCATTAGATCCTAGGTTCCTTAAATGTGAGTGAAGTTGGCCCCCCCACCTTCTTCAAATCCAACAAAAGTGGTATCAAACGTTTGTGCTGGTTTATGCTGCAAAAATTTTCATTTGTGCTGCTATCATTTTAAAGATATTCAGGAAAATTTCTAGAGGTCATCAGAGGTCAACCAGTCCCCCCACAATAATGGAAACAAACAAAACTGGTGTCAATCAACTGTGCTACGTTTGTGCTGTCTCTGTTTTACAGGATATTAACAAAAATGTAAAGGTCAAAAGGTCAACCAGCCCCCCCACATTACCCAAATCTATAAAAATGATGTCAAACATTTGTGCTACGTTTGTGCTGCTATCATTTTAAAGATATTAATAAAATAATGTCTTGATGCGTGCTCAATAATCCAGGTAGGTACCAATTTCAATAGGTACCTCCCACAGGTCGCACTTATTCCGCCAACGATGTGGAGATCGAGCTGTTTTAGATTCAGCAAAATCAAAGCACTCAAAAAGATCCTCTGGAAAAGATTAAAATTCTTGGAACAGAGTTTAATACACAGAATTATATCAACAGGAAGAAAATACAGTTCTTCTTGCCTTCTGGCAGCTGAGGCGAGAAAAAACAATCCCAGGTGGCAAAAACTTCATTAATATAATTGTAGATAATATTTGACGTAAATATGCGGGTCTTGTGATTTTAAACATGTAGGTTAGATGCTTATCACAGTGATTCCATTATATAACCACTCCAGTGTATGTATAGTGTATACATGTCAGTATAAGTCAAGTGCATTTTTAATCTGTAGCTCTGTTGCAGGGTGTTTTGGTACCATTCTTTATTCATGGCTGTGTTTTGGGGCAAAATTGTGAGCAGACTCCCTTGGATGAGAAGCAACCCCACACAGAAATGGTCTCAGGATGCTTTACTGTTGGCATGACACAGGACTGATGGTAGCGCTCACCTTTTCTTCTCTGCACAAGCCTTTTTCCCAGATGCTTCAAACAATCGGAAAGAGGCTTCAGCTGAGAATATGACTGATAGGTTTGCAGCATAAACCTATTCGCTGGAACGTTAAGGACAACTTGCTACACAGCAAAAAGCAAGACACAAGGCACCAAAGTTCTTCGTGTTACTCATGCATGAGGGAGACCTGCCTGGAGCCAAGTGTCGTTCCACCACTTGACCTCCGTCAGACTCTCAGCCAGGGTCCCCATAGCACTCATTTTATTGTGGTCACATGAATATGCATAGGGTCATTAACATACAACATCTTACATAGGTATACATGTGAACAAAGAATACTGTCTGTGTGTGTGTGTGTGTGTGTGTGTGTGTGTGTGTGTGTGTGGGGTCAGAGTGTGACCCCATAAACGACTTCCCTTAACCTGCTCGTTTGGAAAATCCAACAGTTCATCTATATGTAAAAAAGCACTTAGACTAAAACTGACATAGCTACGTTAATTCAGGATTACTGAATTGGAGACTCGGCTTCGCACCCTTCATTCACCCGTAGCTAGCCAGGCCCCTGTAGCTGGTGCAGCCGAAGATAGCGTAGGCCCCGCTAGCTGTTCCCCGGCAGACCCCAAGCAGCTGGGGAAACAGGGAGGCTGGGTCACGGTGAGGAGGAAGCATAGTCCTAAACAGAAGCCCCAGGTACACCACCAACCCGTTCATGTGTCTTACCGTTTTTCCCCACTCGGCGACACACCCGCCGGGGGTCAAACTCTGGTAATTGGCAATTCTGTTTTCAGACATGTGAAGCTAGAGACACCGGCAACCATAGTCAATTGTCTTCCAGGGGCCAGAGCAGGCGACATTGAAGGAAATTTAAAACTGCTGGCTAAGGGTAAACGTAAATTCAGTAAAATCATAATTCACGTCGGCAGTAATGACACCCGGTTACGCCAATCGGAGGTCACTAAAATCAATATTGAATCGGTGTGCAACTTTGCCAAAACAATGTCGGACTCTGTAGTTTTCTCTGGTCCCCTCCCCAATCAGACCAGGAGTGACATGTTTAGCCGCATGTTCTCCTTAAATTGCTGGCTGTCTGAGTGGTGTCCCAGAAACGATGTGGGCTTCATAGATAATTGGCAAACCTTCTGGAGGAAACCTGGTCTTGTTAGGAGAGACGGCATCCATCCCACTTTGGATGGAGCAGCTCTCATTTCTAGAAATATGGACAAATTTATTAAACCCCCCAAAATATGACTATCCAGAGTTGGGACCAGGAAGCAGAGTTGCAGTCTTACACGCCTCTCTGCAGCTTCTCTCCTCCTGCTACCCCCCCAAAAACCCATCTCCATAGAGACTGTGTCAGCTTCCAAAAAAGACAAAAACAAACTAAAAACCAGCAACAAACAACTTAAACATAAACAATCACAAAGGAAGAACAATACAGTATCCACATCTGAACCAAAGAGTAAAACAGTGAAATGTGGATTATTAAATATTAGATCTCTCTCCTCAGAGTCCCTGTTAGTACATGACTTAATAATTGATCAACAAATTGATTTACTCTGCCTTACAGAAACCTGGTTGCAGCAGGATGATTATGTTAGTTTAAATGAATCAACACCCCCGAGTCATTCTAACTACCAGAAATCTCGAAGCACAGGCCGAGGGGGCGGTGTGGCAGCAATTTTTCACACTAGCCTATTAATTAATGAAAGACCAAGACAGACTTTTAATTCATTTGAAAGCCTGATGCTTAACATTGTCCACCCCAGCTGTGAAACTCAGAAACCAGTCTTACTTGTTATCATCTATCGTCCACCTGGGCCTTACACAGAGTTTCTGTCTGATTTCTCAGACTTTATATCTAATTTAGTTCTGAGCTCAGATAAAATAATTATTGTGGGTGATTTTAACATCCATGTAGATGCTAAAAATGACAGCCTCAACATGGCATTTAATCTGTTATTAGACTCAATTGGTTTCTCTCAAAATGTAAAAGAACCCACCCACCACTTTAATCACACTCTAGATCTTGTTTTAACATATGGCATAGAAACTGAACATTTAACAGTGTTTCCTGAAAACTCTCTCCTGTCTGATCATTTCCTGATAACATTTACTTTTACAATAATTGATTACACAGCGGTGAAGAGTAGACTTTATCAAAGTAGATGTCTTTCTGAAAGTGCTGTAACTAAGTTTAAGAATATAATCCACCCACTGTTATCATCTCCAATGCCCTGTACCAACATAGAGCAGAGCAGCTATCTGAACGCTACCCCAACAGAGGTCGATTATCTTGTTAATAATTTCACCTCCTCACTACGTACGACTCTGGATACTGTAGCTCCAGTGAAAACTAAGGCCTCAAATCAGAAGTACCTGACTCCGTGGTATAATTCTCAAACACGTACCCTAAAGCAGATGACTCGTAATCTGGAGAGGAAATGGCGTGTCACAAATCTAGAGGATCATCATTTAGCCTGGAGAAATAGTTTGCTGCTTTATAAGAAAGCCCTCCGCAAAGCCAGAACATCTTACTATTCATCACTGATTGAAGAAAATAAGAACAACCCCAGGTTTCTCTTCAGCACTGTAGCCAGGCTGACAAACAGTCAGAGCTCTTTTGAGCCAACCATCCCTTTAACGTTAACTAGTAATGACTTCATGAACTTCTTCACAAATAAAATTTTTATCATTAGAGAAAAAATTACCAATAATCATCCCACAGATGTATTATTATCTACAGCTACTCTTAGTACCATTGATGTTAAGTTAGACTCTTTTTCTCCAATTGATCTTTCTGAGTTAACTTCAATAATTACTTCCTCCAAACCATCAACCTGTCTTTTAGACCCCATTCCTACAAAACTGCTCAAAGAAGTCCTGCCATTAATAAATTCTTCGATCTTAAATATGATCAACCTATCTCTAATAATCGGCTATGTACCACAGGCCTTCAAGCTGGCTGTAGTTAAACCTTTACTCAAAAAGCCATCTCTAGACCCAGCAGTCTTAGCTAATTATAGGCCAATCTCCAACCTTCCTTTCATATCAAAAACCTTGAAAGAGTAGTTGTCAAACAGCTAACAGATCATCTGCAGAGGAATGGTTTATTTGAAGAGTTTCAGTCAGGTTTCAGAGCTCAGCACAGCACAGAAACAGCTTTAGTGAAGGTTACAAATTATCTTCTTATGGCCTCTGACAGTGGACTCATCTCTGTGCTTGTCCTGCTAGACCTCAGTGCAGCATTCGATACTGTTGACCATAATATCCTATTAGAGCGATTAGAACATGCTGTAGGTATTACAGGTACTGCGCTGCAGTGGTTTGTATCATATCTATCTAATAGACTCCAATTTGTGCATGTAAATGGAGAGTCCTCTTCACACACTGAGGTTAATTATGGAGTTCCACAGGGTTCAGTGCTAGGACCAATTCTGTTTACATTATACATGCTTCCCTTAGGCAGTATCATTAGAAGACATAGCATACATTTTCACTGCTATGCTGATGACACCCAGCTCTATCTGTCCATGAAGCCAGATGACACACACCAATTAGTTAAACTGCAGGAATGTCTTAAAGACATAAAGACCTGGATGGCCGCTAACTTTCTGCTTCTTAATTCAGATAAAACTGAGGTTATTGTACTCGGCCCTGAAAATCTTAGAAATATGGTATCTAACCAGATTCTTACTCTGGATGGCATTACCTTGGCCTCCAGTAACGCGGTGAGGAACCTTGGAGTCATTTTTGACCAGGACATGTCCTTCAACGCACATATTAAACAAATATGTAAGACTGCTTTCTTCCATTTGCGCAACATCTCTAAAATTAGAAATATCCTGTCTCAGAGTGACGCTGAAAAACTAGTTCATGCATTTATTACTTCCAGGCTGGACTACTGTAATTCATTATTATCAGGATGTCCAAAAAACTCGCTGAAAAGCCTTCAACTAATCCAAAATGCTGCAGCAAGAGTACTGACAGGGACTAGAAAGAGAGAGCATATTTCTCCTGTTTTGGCTTCCCTTCATTGGCTTCCTGTTAAATCCAGAATTGAATTCAAAATCCTGCTCCTCACATACAAGGTCTTAAATAATCAGGCCCCATCTTATCTTAATGACCTTGTAGTACCATATCACCCTATTAGAGCACTTCGCTCTCGCTCTGCAGGCCTACTTGTTGTTCCTAGAGTATTTAAAAGTCGAATGGGAGGGAGAGCCTTCAGTTTTCAGGCCCCTCTTCTGTGGAACCAGCTTCCAGTTTGGATTCAGGAGACAGACACTATCTCTACTTTTAAGATTAGGCTTAAAACGTTCCTTTTTGCTAAAGCATATAGTTAGGGCTGGACCAGGTGACCCTGAATCCTCCCTTAGTTATGCTGCAATAGACGTAGGCTGCCGGGGGATTCCCATGATGCATTGAGTTTTTCCTTTCCAGTCACCTTTCTCACTCACTATGTATTAACAGACCTCTCTGCATTGAATCATATCTGTTATTAACCTCTGTCTCTCTTCCACAGCATGTCTTTATCCTGTCTTCCTTCTCTCACCCCAACCGGTCGCAGCAGATGGCCGCCCCTCCCTGAGCCTGGTTCTGCCGGAGGTTTCTTCCTGTTAAAAGGGAGTTTTTCCTTCCCACTGTCACCAAAGTGCTTGCTCATAGGGGGTCATATGATTGTTGGGTTTTTCTCTGTATCTATGAAGCGCCTTGAGGCGACTTTTGTTGTGATTTGGCGCTATATAAATAAAATTGAATTGAATTAATCCTACCGTAAAACAATAAAACAAGGTACGACCTCTTCCCATGCTCCCAGGATGTAGGTGTGCATTCCTGGAATGCACACCAAGCCTTTGCAGCCTGCTAAAGATCACGCATCCTATCACTACACAATTGATTATACACCTCTAAGCATATATGGTTAAATATTTCCTAATACAAATGACAATAATAAAATCTAAACCCAACAATGACTTTGCCCCAGTCCTCAGCAGTCCATTCACCATGTTTACATGATTTTTGTTAAATTAAATCATGTTAACATGAAATAAACAGAAAAGGAAAACTGTGTTCTGACTTGTTTAGAAATATATTTTTCTTTTGTTTTTTTTATTCTTAGATTTTTTTCTAGCTCCAGTCTGTGTCTCCAACAAATAGGACAAAGGATCACCTGCAGCTCAGACGGGATCTACCCTCAACCTGAGCTCACCTGGTCCATCAGCCCTTCATCCAGCATCACCAACAAAAACACAACAGCCCACCAGACTGAGCAGCAGCTTTACAGCATCAGCAGTTCTCTGATACTTCCAAACAGTGACATGGATCTATATTACATCTGTGCAGTCAGCACTTGCAGAAACAGGAAGAGAGCAGCCTTCAGAAAAAGAAATTATACATCCATCCATCCATCCAGTGGAACATTTTCATCAGATCTTTACAGGAGATTCGATCTGAACTCGGTGGAGCCTGATCTCAAGGGTTTTAAGTCTGACACTGAAACCAGAGGATCTTTCTGTCTCTTCAGATTCACTGTGATCCAGTGATGGGAGTGATTTCAGCCCTGAGTGATCACGCTGATGTTTGCACAGAGCAGATAATTTAGTGAATGTTTTGGCACATTGGTAACAGTGAAACAGTTTATTAGTAACGTGGGATCGTTTGTGTGATTTAAGTTGACTTGCAGTGGTGAAGGATGACCCACACTGGTCACAGCTGTAGTTTCCTTCCATGTGTGTACGTTCATGAAGGTTACGATGACCTGATCGTGAGAAGCTTTTTTCACAGTGTCTGCACTTGTATGGTTTCTCTCCTGTGTGGACTCGTTTGTGTGTTTTAAGGTGACCTGCAGTGGTGAAGGATGACCCACACTGATCACAGAGGTGCTTTTTAACCCCACTGTGAATCAGTTCATGTTGTTTTAAGTAACTTGATGTGGTGAAGCTTCTCCCACATTCTTTGCAGTATTTCAGTTTGTCTCCAGTGTGTCTACGTTGATGTCTTTTTAGGGAGACTTGCCAACTGAAAGTTTTTCCACACACGTCACAATGAAAGTCTTTCCCACCACCACAGTGACGACAGGGTTGAGAACTGGATCCATCTGTGTCACTCTGCTTCTGAACAAAGACACAAAGACAGTGTAAGTCAGTCCTTCAACATTTTTATCCTGAACGTCGCCTGAAATAAAGAGCATCTCTGCAGACGTCCAATTACATTTTACTGTTTCAGTTAACACACTCAGTTTATTGGGCTGCAATAACTACAATACCACCACCATAATACTACAGTAATACTAAAATCATAACTGAATGCAGAGCGACTGAAAGCTCTGTTCCCCATAGTACTAAGGTGTGAGGACGGAACAGTAAGATGAATAGCAGATGATGATCTGAGAAGGCAGGAAACAGTGGTGATATGGAGCAGGTCACACAAATATGAAGGAGCAGATTTATGGATACACCTGTATGTAAGAAGTAACATTTTAAAATGTATCCTGGCTTCTATGGGCAACCAGTAAAGGTGCTGAAGAACTGGGGTAATATGAGCTCTTGACAGAGTGCAAGTTATGACCCGAGCTGCAGAATTTTTGAAGAAGTTGGAGTTTATGAAGGGACCTTTTAGGGAGACCAAATAGGAGGGAATTACAGTAATTAATACGGGACGTAATAATCACTCACAGCTGCTTTTCCATGCAGTAGAATTGCTAACATGCTAACAGTTTAATGAGCACAGTTGTTCCAAACAGTCAGGCTAAAATGACAAGATAACAATATAAATACATACCTCACAGTAACTGCACTTGGAGAGTCTCTTTCTGGTGTGGATCTGTTGGTGTTCTCTCAGGTAATGTGGAGATTTAAAAGTCTTCTCACACAGGTCACATTTATAAGGTCGTTCCTCAGTGTGGGTAAACATGTGGCGTTGTAAGTTTGTGTGTTTAGCAAACTCTTTGCCACACTGATCACAGCAGTACACGTCATGTCTGGTGTGAATGCGTAGGTGTGTATTTCGGCTGTCTATCCGACTGAAGGTTTTTCCGCAAATGTCACAGCTGTATGTCTTAATTCCAGAGTGGGTAACTAGATGGCTCTGTAAGTGGCCACTTTGAGTAAAAGCTCTGCCACACTGATCACAGCTGTACGGTTTAACTCCACTGTGGATGAGTTGGTGTTGTTTTAGAGCATTCTTCCAGGAAAAAGACTTTCCACACAAGTCACAGCTGAACGGTCTCTTTCCAGTGTGGATGACCTGATGCTGTTTAAGATGACCCTTCAAAGTAAAATCCTTCCCACACTTGTCACAGGTGTGTTTTTTCTCTCTCTTTCTTCTGTGAGGTTTGTCGGCCTCCTGAGAGCGCTGACTTCTCGCTCCATGTTGGTCCTGCAGTGACAGAGATACAAACAGAGGCAGTGAGTGAAATGCAGTCGTGGAACAAACTCAACCTTCAAACTCCCTCCATTAACACTCGTTTTAAACCTGAAGGTGGAGTGTGGCACCAAACACCTTAAAGGTCTCTTATCCCCACCTGCTGGTAGTAGGAACACATTACATCCAACCTGGTGTTAAAAATAATTAATGACTGTTCAAACGTTTCACTGTAGAAAACATTGGATTAATTTTTGATTAAAGGCAATTAAGTGCCATTCATTTTCAATCTATATTAATCGCATTTTATTTGTATGAGCAAAAAAAAAAAAAACACAAAAAAGGGAAAATATACACACTTAATGTGTTTACTGCCTGATACCGGGCTACCGTTGTGGTGCTTTGAACGTGTTTTTTTGCAGTGATAAACCAATATTAAGTCTGTTCGAACAACAATAATACTACTATTAATAATAATAATAATATTATTATTAATAGTAATCAGAATAATAAAACAATAATAATAATAATAATAATAATAATAATAATAATGTACTTCCACAGCATGTCTTTTATCCCAACCACTCTCTGCAGATGGCCCCGCCCCTCTGTCAGCCTTATTCTGCTGGAGGTTTCTTCCTGTTAAAAGGGAGTTTTTCCTTCCCACTGTCGCCAACATGCTTGCTCAAAGGGGGTCATATTATTGTTGGGTTTTTCTCTGTATGTATTATTGTAGGATCCACATTACAATAAAAAGCACCTTGAGGCGACTATTGTTGTGACTTGGTGCTGTATAAATAACACTGAATTGAACTGAAAATTTAATTAATATCTATGGGCTCAAAGTGTAGTCATTAATATTCTGTACTTGTAAATCAGTTTTGTATGTGTAAAAAGAATTTGTGTGTGCGTAAAAAAGATTTGTTTGTGGACTTAGCAAAAAAAAAAACCCAAAAAACGTTACAAGTACGAATTTTGACCCTATTTTTCTTCCTTTCATCTGATTGGTCAATGTCATGTCAATCACAAATGTAACAATCCAATCAGAGAACAGATGGGTTTGGCTGTCGGCAGGGCGCTTGTTTGAATTGGGCTGTAAAAACTACAATACTACCACCATAATACTACAGTAATACTAAAATCATAACTGAATGCTGAGCGACTGAAAGCTCTGTTCCCCATAGTACTAAGGTGTGAGGACGGAACAGTAAGATGAATAGCAGATGATGATCTGAGAAGGCAGGAAACAGTGGTGATATGGAGCAGGTCACACAAATATGAAGGAGCAGATTTATGGATACACCTGTATGTAAGACGTAAGATTTTAAAATGTATCCTGGCTTCTATGGGCAACCAGTAAAGGTGCTGAAGAACTGGGGTAATATGAGCTCTTGACAGAGTGCAAGTTATGACCCGAGCTGCAGAAATTTGAAGCAGTTGGAATTTATGAAGGGACCTTTTAGGGAGACCAAAGGAGGGAATTACAGTAATTAACACGGGACGTAATAATCACTCACAGCTGCTTTTCCATGCAATTGCTAACATGCTAACAGTTTAATGAGCACAGTTGTTCCAAACAGTCAGGCTAAAATGACAAGATAAAAATAAAAATACATACCTCACAGTAACTGCGCTTGTAGAGTCTCTTTCTGGTGTGGATCTGTTGGTGTTCTCTCAGGTGATGTGGAGATTTAAAAGTCTTCTCACACAGGTCACATTTATAAGGTCTCTCCTCAGTGTGGGTAAACATGTGTTGTTGTAACTTTGTATGTCTTATAAACGGTTTGCCACACTGTTCACAGCAGTACACATCATGTCCAGTGTGAATGCGCAGGTGTGTATTTCGGTTCCCTCTGTGGCTGAAAGTTTTTCCACAAATCTCACAGCTGTATGCCTTAATTCCAGAGTGGGTAACTAGATGATTCTGTAAGTGGCTACTGTGAGTAAAAGCTCTGCCACACTGATCACAGCTGTACGCTTTAACTCCACTGTGGATGAGTTGGTGTTTTTTTAGGGAACCCTTCCAGGAAAAAGTCTTTCCACACAAGTCACAGCTGAACGGTCTCTCTCCAGTGTGGATGACCTGATGCTGTTTCAGTGAACCCTTCAAAGTAAAACCCTTCCCACACTCGTCACAGGTGTGTTTTTTCTCTCCCTTTCTTCTGTGAGGTTTGTCGGCCTCCTGAGAGCGCTGACTTCTCGCTCCATGTTGGTCCTGCAGTGACAGAGATACAAACAGAGGCAGTGAGTGAAATGCAGTCGTGGAACAAACTCAACCTTCAAACTCCCTCCATTAACACTCGTTTTAAACCTGAAGGTGGAGTGTGGCACCAAACACCTTAAAGGTCTCTTATCCCCACCTGCTGGTAGTTCTAACACATTACATCCAACCTGCTGTTAAAAATAATTCATGACTGTTCAAACAGTAAAATCATGCCCATCCCTCCTGCTGTACACAAATATTAATACTAGCATGCTAACACACTCAGAAAAGTAATGAATGTTTACCAGGTCTATACTTATTTTTATATTTCCTTTTGTTGTTTCCTATTAGATATTTATATAATTTTCTCATTTTTTTAACAATAATAAATCCAATGTAACAGTTACTAGCTTGGTTTAGTGAAGGAAAATGTCAGAGTCTGATTGCAACCCGAGGGATTTCTTTTATAAAACATACTACCTACCTAAAAAAAGAAAAAAAAACATCTGTATTTCTATCTGCTTAATTTACAAAACAGATGATTTATTTGTAAAAAAAAAAAAAATGTTTGGAATCATGTATGATTGTGTTCCACTTCTAACGTCTACACCACTTTGTATTGGTCTTTCACGTGTGTCAACAGAAAATTGTACTTAGTAGTCAGTATAATCTTTTAATGATATAAGTGTGCATATGGTAGAGTACTGCATGTTGACCTTTTGATGACTTGTTGTTCACTACAAGACTTGTTATAAATTTCTTCCCACAGCGATAGTGACAGCTGGACACTCTTATCTTCGCTTCGTACCAGGCAGAGGAGTCGTTCCTTTGTCTCACACACACACACACGCACGCACACCAGGGCTCTAGAGTGCGACCAATTTTTTTTGTGTGTACAGTAGTTTACAATGACAATACAATCTGTTCCCCTCACATATTTTTTAGTTTTTCTTACATGAACAGATACGATAACACACACAGGCACACCCACACACACGCTTAAATAAACAAACAAAACAAAACCTAATAAGAAACCCAAAACAAACACAAACAACAAACCCCAAAACACACAAAAAAAAAAAAAAAAAGGGGGGGGGGGGGGAAGATATGATATCAATCAGCTGGTAGAGCTTTTAAAGACTTGCAATAGTCTACGAAGGGGCCCCAGATACGATAAAATTCTCTGTATTTGCCCTTCGCCACAAGGCCTATCTTTTGCAATTTAAGAAATGACATCACATCTCTAAACCAAAAAGAAACTGAAGGTGGCTTTGAAGATTTCCAAAGGGGTAAGATGCAACGTCTAGCCAAAAGTGATGTAAAGGCTAATATTTTGAAGTGTGTAGGGTGGGTTAGACCAGTGTTGACTGGAAGCCCAAAAACAGCTAGAAAAGGGTCCATGCAGATTTGGGTCCCAAGAGCCTTGGAAAGAATAACTGAATACTGACTCCAGAAGCCATGGAGTCTTGGGCACAGAAAGAACATATGGCCTAGGTCCCATGGGGTGGCATGACATCTCTCGCACTGATCCATCACTTGTGGGTAAATGTCAGACAGACGAGACTTTGAATAGTAAACCCTGTACAACACCTTGAACTGGATAAGTTGTAACCTGGCACAGGACGTACTATAACGGACATTGGATACTGCCTTCTCCCATTGCTGATCCGAAAAAAATTACTCCTAACTCCCGCTCCCAAGCCCCCCTAATCTTAGCAACTGAATGGACATTTAAACCCATAATTTGTTTATATATTAAAGATATAATTGACTTCTTATTGGGTTTAAGGGATAAGAATTCCTCCCACGGTTGGACATTTGGAAGAAGAGGGTAGGAGGGGAAGAGAGCAGAAGTGCAATGCCATGCCTGAAAATAACGGAATAGATTGGTAGCCGGAAGATTTGTTTCTGAACACAGGTCTAAAAAAGTTAAGAAAGTGCCATCTTTATAGAGATCCTTAAACGTATTAATACCATGACGCTTCCACTGTACATAGGTACCATCAATGAGGCCAGGAGTAAACAGATGGTTCTGCGTGATGGGCATGTGTACTGACGCAGAGACGTACTTAAAATGACTCCTGAATTGTGACCAGATCCTTAGACTAGACTGTACCACGGGATTTTGGGTGAAATGAGAAGGCTTAAGTGGTAGTGGAGAGAACAATAAAGCTTCTAAGGATGAGGAAGTGCACGACAGGCGCTCCAGTTTGCACCACAGCAGTTCTTGAGATTCAAGCCAATGGGTCAATTTGTGAACATGAGAGGACCAATAGTAAAATAAAAAGTTAGGCAAGGCAAGACCGCCATCAAATGTCAGTCTCTGTAATAATGATTTCCTCACCCTGGGGTGTTTCCCTCCCCACAAAAACGATGTAACTAGCTGGTGGTCTCTCTCTCTCTCTCTCTCTGTACTTCAAGAACAGTTTCCCGTCTCCAACCTCTGTTTTCTGTATTATTCATTCGCTTATTACCCACCAGTCTACCGTTGTTTACAGCGCTGTCTTTTTCTTTTCTTTTTTTCACTTAAATGACCTCGGACAAGAAAGCCTATTTTTTCTGTTATTCAAGACTGAAGAAATTTAAACTTTATATGCAGAACATTGTAGAATATTTTTAAGGTTATCTGCTATAAAAAGCCAGACCAGGGAAAATCTCCTTCATGTTTTTCTGTGTTTTATTCTCAGTTACTTTCACACAAAGGCATCTGCTGTGATGTTCACAATTCTGAAGAAGTCAGTACTGATAAATGATCAGAATTATAATATTTCTGACTGTCTGAGGCTAAGTTGAATCGAATCGGGACTTTGAAAACCGGAATTGAATGGATTATAGAAATCAGTGATGATACCCAGCCCTAGTGAGCAGCCTAGGCCCGACAGCAGTGGATGTAGCTGCAATAGGAAAAGAACTATTGCTCACTTTTCTGTTAAGTTAAGGCCTGATCCTTCTGAAATTCATAGCCAGTGCTCTGACACGGTATCATCAATCTTTGAATGCTGAAAAAGCACAGTGTATCCAGAAAACACATTATATTATATCAATTATTATAAAATTTGTGTACGCCTAACTTTTGTGCCGGTACGCCTAACTTTTTAAAGTTAGGCGTACCGATACGCCCATGGCAAAAGGTTAGTCTAGAGCCCTGTATACACATCCACATTCCAGTGTAATGAACAAACGCACCCACTGATGTATATAAATAAAGACCAGGACAGTCTCAGAGCCCTCACTCCCGTGCGAGTGCTCTGTGACTGCCCTTGCTGCAAGTAAAACTGTGTGTTTCTCCTCTCTGATTCTCAGCTGAAGAAATGTCTTCGAATACATCTCTTGAAAACGTGGTATTCCAATGAAATTGATTCATGTTTGTGGCTGTAATGTAACAAAATGTGAAAAAAAGTTATAGGGAGCCAAAAATGCAAGCCACTGTAAGTCCTCATGTGTTGAAATCAGACATTGGGTCTGTACATGTGACATTATGATTTTTCAGGTTGTGAAAGATGCTGCAAAACAATCTGAGGCAGATTAACTGTGTTATTTAAAGACTGCATGAAGATCCTCTGCAGGTTAGTGCAGGATAAACAGGTTCGTTTGCTGAACTGTGATGGATTTAAAGTAAAGAACAGTGTGTGACTGGTGCACAGTGACTGTGGTGCTCATGTCACAGTTAGATTACATCAAGTGTAGCAGAGATTCATTTAAACTGAAGCTCATGATGCTGACATTCATTCACTGAGTTCCACCTTCATACCAACAGTATAGTGTCTAATATAAAGACAGTGTACTGTCAGTGTAGAGGATGGAAATCAGCCAGGACAGCTCATGAAACATCTGCTGACATCTGGTTGAATTCAGTTGTGTACATCCACAGAGAGCAGCAGGTCAGCTGATCACAGCCTGTAATTTAAGAAAATCTACTGGAGCTCTCAACAGAAATTATTGTGAGCTGTGATTCTTTTCCCCACGCTGAGCCACTACAGCTGATTTTAGGGTTCCCACCTGCTCAATCCCACTTTAACCTCTTCCCTGCTCATGTTCCTGTTTAGAGGCAAAGTCACCCTCTACAATGTAGGCAACAGAAAATACACACATGTTTTATTTTCCTTCATTTTCTAATTAACTGATTCAAACATCCATCCATCCATTCGCTTCCGCTTATCCTTTTCAGGGTCGCGGGGGGCGCTGGAGCCTATCCCAGCTGTCATAGGGCGAGAGGCGGGGTACACCCTGGACAGGTCGCCAGTCTGTCGCAGGGCCAACACACAGGGACAGACAACCATTCACTCGCACATTCACACCTGATTCAAACAGAGAACCTTTATTAGAAATAAATAGTTTTTACTTCATTTACTAATCTTATTTTATTATTACATTAACAAAGCACAAGGTTCAGTTAACTTTGGATAAAAACATGTGGTTAAAATGTTCTTCAAGGAGCTACTTTTACTTGTTTACTCTGATTACATTTCAGAGCCTGTACTTTTTCACTGGTACTTAAATAAAGAAGGTGAATGAATACTTTTACTGAAGTATTTATAACACTAATATCTGTACTTCTACTTAAGTATAGAGTAAATGTACTTTTGCCTCCTCTGATCATTTCTATAATATTATTTATATCAGTGATGGCCAAATGAAGCTTTCTGAAACACTGAAGCTTGTATTGAAAAAGGTTCATTACTCAAAGCTTTTCAACACAGTCCTCTTTGGTGACATCTGCTGGCCAAAAATGTGAAGAGCAGCTTGAATCTACAAATTATAATGAAGCTTCATTATAATTGCCCACTCTACAGAGCTCAGCTGACAGCTTCTGTCTGATATCGGGCTGCTGTTGTGGTGCTTTGAACGTGTATTTTTTGGGGTCATGAAAAAACTGTTAGGTTTAATGTATGTGTTGTAGGTTGCCATTTAAAAAGCTACACAATGCCATTTAGAAAGCTAGAATGCTTCTGTTTGCTATCTAGGTAACCTACGCATATGACTACGTGCATGACATTGATAAGGGGAACAAGCAGCCTTGAGAAGAACAGATTCTACCAACAACAATCTGGGAGAGCTGCACTCTCATCATATAACCACACACAATGTATAATCACACTTGCACAGCACAATCACTTCGTAACCAGTTATAGTAGTTTCTCATAGGTAATACAGCAACAAGCTTTATGCTTCATGTGTGTAACCAATAAAAACAACCTGCAGGGGGAAAGCAAGTTGAAGTGGGTTGGAGACAACTGCTTCCCCCTCGCGAGTGAAAACTTGAGCTCTGTGTGACCTCGTTCCTGAGTGAGTTTCTGTTTATCCAGCAGTATCAGGGGTAAAACTCTGACAAATGTCCATTTGATTATTAATAATGTTGATGAATAAACCTTCCTTATTTTAACATGTGCTGTGGTCTGTAAAAAACAACATAATATACAACACAGTCATATAACAGGTTGGGAGGATGAGAGTTTTAGACGTGACTGATTATTTGGTGAAACTGTGATATTTTCCTCACCTCCTGTGTTGAGCTCATTGTTTCCTCTGTAGTGACTCAGCTGAGTCCAGATGGCTGAAAATGTTCCTCTGCTGCTCCGTCAGACTCTTCTCCTCCTGCTGATCAGCTGGGACACAAAACAGATCTTTGTTAGGCTCCACACTGCACTGAAGAGTCAAAGTGTCTCATATGTTCATCTGACAACACAAAGTACAAATTTCACTCTGATTGCTTGTAGAAATCTTGTGAGACGTGTTGTGCTGCAAAGTGAGGAAACTCTCTCACTCACTTATACTTCAGGAGGAACTTTGTGACATTGGCTCTAATATTCTAAGCAGCCCTTTACTATGACAGGGCCAGAAAGTCCTATTTGAAGGTTTGGGAGAAGGACCATGTTAAAGGTGGATTGGGGTTTATACACTTTGTTATGATACAGGTAAGGCTGTAAGAGCCTGAGAAGGTGTCCTGAATGAACCTCTAAAACCAGTTTTCAGCTAACGACTCTGCTTCAGTCTGGAAAACAGCAACTACAAGTTTAAAGACTCCATCAACAATTCACACCCAGCAACAGCCTGAACAGCTCCTCCTGTGGTTTCCACAAACAGGGACAGACCTGTCACTCCCCCACCCCACACTTTCAACTCCTTCAGCCCCCCAGTCCCACCACCTCCACCACTCCTAAAAGTTTGATTCTGTGCAGCCATTCCCCAACTGTCTGTGAACGGTACTGTCCTGATTCTTTGATGTTGGGCTGAGAACAAAAAAACATTACTCAGATCTTGTCCAGTCAACAACAATTATTTATTAAGCACATATGTGGGAGATGTACACGACACCACCCTCAGCGTAGTCCAGTAGATCTCAAAGAGGAAGCACTTCGATACACAGTTTTACATGTCAGGGTTCACGCCCCTTCATGCCTAAGCAGATAACATAACATGCACGATAGTTGTCTGCAACTCCTTTTATAGTATTGATGTTTGTTCCTCACTAACGGTTTCAGCACTCTCTCACCTCCATCTGTTTCCTGTTTCTCGTTGTGAGGCCCCATGATCGTATATGACACATCCTGAGTCCATCCTGTTCTAATCTGCACAGGCACGTATGCAGTTACAAGCAAAACACTACTTTAAATGTCTTCCAGTTTAAACCTTCTATAACCTCTTGATTAATATGGCACTTATTTAAAATTACAACATTTATATTTCCCACAGTACTCATGGTCATTGATCAGTGGTTTCAGTGCTTTCCTTCCTGCTTTGACTGCAGCTGTGTTTGACACAGGAAGACATTTTTACATTCTTCATGATTATACTTTATTCTTTTTGGGGGAAGTGCAGCTTTAAACCTTCACATGATTCAAGTCAAACCAACAAATCAATCTGAACGATCACAGGTGGGAAAAACTTCTGTAGACAAAATGAAATAAAACCCAACATTTAATCCACAACACGATTAAAAACATGATTCTCCCAAATCACCAAGAGCTGCACATTAACCACCACAATATATTTTATTCTCTGTGCTTTCAAATATGAACACTGTTTACTTTCATCTCTGTTTCATTAGTTTTTGTTAACATCTTCCTGTGCATCACAGCAAACACTCAACTTCTCCCAGCATGCTGAGCTAATGATTAGTTGGTGTTTTTCTCCAAACACTCTCTCACTCTTCTCTCAACGTGTTCACAATAAACTGTGAACAGACACCGAGGAGAGCAGCAGAAGACCTCATTCAGGAGCTAAACTCAACATGAACTGAACTCACAGTAAAGTTAGCTCGGTGCTTACCTTTAGATGAGCCCACAAACCGAGAGAAACTCCGCGATGAAGCTGCAACTCTTTCCAAACACAGGAAACAGATCAGGGAGCAGAGACCCACGTGGTTCACGCTGATCTCAGCTACGATCCAGGAGACAAGGGTGGGCAGATCGATGCAGATATCGATCCAAACGCTGGTAGTGGTTTATGATCGATACTTTAGTTTATTTCTCTCCTCTAAGGTCACTACTTCACTCGCTTTGGATGAAACGGTAGCTCCGTCTGTGCAAACTATGATTGGGGAACAGGCTTCTTCTTTATATTGTTTGCACCATTTTGTTGTTTGGCGGTTGTTAAACACCAAAATGGTGCATTACCGCCACCATCTGGTGTGGAGTGGAACGTCGACACACAAATCCTCCCTAAATGTATACTCTGTTTTAAAAACTGGAATAAGGCCTGACAACTTTCACTTCTTGAACCCTTTTGCAGTAAACTTACATTTTGAACAGCGGGCGCGTCAACATTATCCCCCTATTCAGCTTCTCGGCGACTCAAAGGTTTGACAGTCACCAATAGTAGTGATCAAACCAATATTTCCAAATCTTATTCCAGATATGACCACCTCCTCTCTCCTACTCCTTCCTGTGCTTCTCATTTCTCCTACCCTCCTTAAATTTCTTTCTCCCTCCCACTGTTTTTGTCATGTTTCCTTTATTTCTTGCCTTATTATACTCATTATCTCTGTCTGACAGAAGTTAATAGCCAGTTCAATTTTTCAACTCCTTCAATTCTGGCATGCCAGAAGATTCTTTCCTAGGTGTATTGCCCTAGATGACATAAGATGTGATGTGGATGAGAACCTGTGGCCAAATAGAGAAGACCGAGTAGAATAGCATTACTATTGTATGTGTATCAGTGGATGGTGTGTATACAAATTCTTGTATTTTGGGATTACTTAGTGCAAAAATAATAAAAATACATAAACAAATATTAACGAATTCTGCATGATGTCTGATTCATTCCAGTAACATATATTGAAATTATAAACAGAGATGTGTCCTTGTTTTACACAAGAAAACACTGTGTAATGCCTCAACTGAAGCCAATTGTACTAAATGCACTATATGTGCACTGTTACAAGAATGTTTTTCTCTCTATTGTTTTCTATTATTTTATATAATTTTAAGTTGAGCAGGACAGAGTTCTTTTAAAGAAAGATTTACTTATATTCTCAAAAGTTAAACATGGCAGGCTTCTGTTTAAGAAAGTGACCTGTTTTATTGTGTTAATGTTGTCATTTTGAGCTAAAAATAAATGGCCAAATGATCATTTGTTTCCCATGTGTTCATACCACAAAGAATATGCATCTACTTAAATCAATCACGTGGTACAGCCGGGCAGCGAGGCTTCAGACGTCATCATTTTCAGCTCCTCCCATAAATGAAGCAAGCCTCGATACGTGCATCGCGGAAATGCCCCCTAAATTACTCGACACAAGCCTCAATACAGAACGTCACATCACTACCGATGACATTACTCTGTAAACTCTCAAAGCACTTTAATAAACAAGCAAACAATTCCACCTCTCGCATTATTGCGTAAAGTTGACAGCGCGTCAGGCAAATAGGCAGGCTCCATCCCCGGCCTCTAGCGACTGTGGAAGTCGCTACATCTTTAGTCAACATAAAACCGCATTCTGGAGAAGCAAGCCGCAAGCAGGATCAAAGAAATCAGATCAAAGAACCTGAAAGACGCCAAGTAAGTGCAGCGCATCTGAATGAGTGAGCCAGTGTAACAGCAGTCTGGCGAGGAAGGAGCGGCTAGCAGGTCCAGCGGGCATGTGGTGTAGAGGTTAGCCGGATAACTCGAAGCCAGTCAGTTAAATTAAACAACAGACCTTTATTCATTATCAGCAACATAAGTCCATACAAGCCAGGTCTCCACGGCTCTACTCTGCCCATACATACATGTGTGGGGTTTGGTAGTCACCGGCGCCAGGCCGTTACAACAGTAAGGTGTTTCCTCGGAGAATGGAACATGAGCAGCATGGAATGGGTGCCGCTAACAACACCACACCCACTAGGAGACTCCCACAACTACTACAATAGTAGGGCAACCCCCCCTAGTGGTGCTATAACCCAAAAGGGTTGTTACATCACCCCCCCCCCGGCAATTAGGAGGCTGTCCTCAGTCCACCTAGTACCCGTCCAACCAGCGGTCATTACGGGGCACCGGCGGGGTTCGTTGGGGAGATGGCCGCTCTCCCGGCTCTCCCGTAGCTCCATGATCCAAACACTTCAGCAGGCTCTTCTGCAGCTCCAGCGAAGCCCATAAGCAAACTCGTGGCTTCTCGACCTCCTCTTCCAAGTTTACCACTACAAGGTTGAGGTAAAGAGGTGTAGAGTGAGGGATGATGTACTTTGTCAGGCCAGGCGTCTCAGCATCCGGGTCGCAGCCATCTTCCTCACTCCTCGTGTCTGCGTGGGACGCCATTTTAAAAGTGTGGAAACAACTCGCTCCCACAATAGTTATGGCGAAGTGAAAAGAGCGTTCACACACAGTACCTAAGCGCATATATCAGTCAGACCGAGAGCGTCCATGCACACTCTGATGCTTCAATGCTTCACACAAAACCTCTGAATAAACAATGAGTCAAAGTCACTGCAGCATTAGCTTTAGCGCCGCAGATGTCGTAACGGTCCAACAGCACTGAGTTGGCGGTCCAACGGACCGTACAGTTACTCACGGAGTACTCTCCCTCGGCAGGCGAGCGTGTCAAGCGATGGGTCGGCGCTCTTCTGTACCTGCAAATATCGCTGAAATCGTGGGGAGTCGGCTCCTTCACGGGGTTCTATCGGCTCGGCAAATACAGCCAGATGAAGAGAAAAAAAACACGCCACCTCAGCCGAAGTGTCAATCGTTGAAAAACACGGGAAAAATATCCAAGCCCACCGTCTGTCGGTCCGGATGACTATGAAGATCCAGAGAACAATGTACGGCCGCCACTTTGTAACAGCAGTCTGGCGAGGAAGGAGCGGCTAGCAGGTCCAGCGGGCATGTGGTGTAGAGGTTAGCCGGATAACTCGAAGCCAGTCAGTTAAATTAAACAACAGACCTTTATTCATTATCAGCAACATAAGACCATACAAGCCAGGTCTCCACGGCTCTACTCTGTCCATACATACATGTGCGGGGTTCGGTAGTCGCCGGCGCCAGGACGTTACAACAGTAAGGTGTTTCCTCGGAGAATGGAACATGAGCAGCATGGAATGGCTGCCACTAACAACACCACACCCACTAGGAGACTCCCACAACTAAAATGGTAAATGGCCTGTATTTATATAGCGCTTTACTAGTCCCTAAGGACCCCAAAGCGCTTTACATATCCAGTCATCCACCCATTCACACACTGGTGATGGCAAGCTACATTGTAGCCACAGCCACCCTGGGGCACACTGACAGAGGCGAGGCTGCCGGACACTGGCGCCACCGGGCCCTCTGACCACCACCAGTAGGCAACGGGTGAAGTGTCTTGCCCAAGGACACAACGACCGAGACTGTCCAAGCCGGGGCTCGAACCGGCAACCTTCCGATTACAAGGTGAACTCCTAACTCTTGAGCCACGATTGCCCCAACCAAGTTGCCCTACTACAATAGTAGGGCAACCCTCCCCAGTGGTGCTATAACCCAAAAGGGTTGTTACACCAGCAGCACCGACACACCTGATGCAATTCTGAAGAGCGCAGGTAAGAATACCTGTGCATGTCTGGTTGTGGAAAAGGAAGCCACATTGCATTAGCGCTGAGATGTTTCAAGAGGAGACACTGAATGGAATGAATGTTGGTTAAACGTGCAACGTTTTTGCTTCGCTCTTGGATTGATGACTGCGCTGCGTCTTATTAATTATGCTGCTTGGATGACGTTCAAATGGACAATTAAATTGCCGTTATGTTAAAAGGATTTTATGGTCAAAGTCTATTGTGGCTTCCAGTGGATATATGTTTTAATGGATGATCACTGAATTTTTAAATAAATTTAAAAAAAAAATCGAACAAATCATGAGTCAAACAGGTGGTGATGATTGTTCCTCTAATGATTTGGGGGGAAAGAGACCAAGAAAAATGACTGGAAAGGCATTGTTGAATAAAATCAAAAAATTACAAAATGAATGCAAAATATATATGTCAATAAAATGAAAGGACTAATACAAAAAATGAAAGAGCTCATGCAACACTGTTAGGTTTTGTATTGTTGATTGTCATTTATGCTTAGAAATATTTAACCATATATGCTTAGAGGTATATAATCAATTGTGTAGTGATAGGACTGTGATCTTTAGCAGGCTGTAAAGGCTTGGTGTGTATTCCACACTAGAATGCACACCCACAGTCTAGGAACATCAGAGAGGTCCTATCTTCTCTTTGTTGATATATGGTATAGCAAACACACGTATATCTCTTTAAGTATAAGAGCCTTTTGTTTAGATAGATCTGCTAGACGCCTGGCACCAGCTTTGGGGAGTCTTCACAGGGTCACATCTTGACCTCACACAAACCACACCACACACACACACACACACACACACAGGCAAGGTACTCTTTGTGTGTATGTAGACGTCATATGTTAATGAACCTATGCATATTCATGTAACCTCAATAAAAGACCAGTGTTACGGGAGAACGAACGAGAGCAACTGGGGTCAAGCGAAGGAACGGCGTTTGTCCGGTTCTCTCCCGTGCACGAGAAACATGAAGAACTTTGCCTACTTCGTGTCTTGCTTGCTGTGTAATTATATTGTCTTCAACGTTCCAGCGAATAGGTTCAAGCTACAAACCTATCAAACACAATGAAAATCTTTCTCAAATTAAGCAGTATGTGGTGGATTTACAGTTTTTTACAGACGCTAGGACACATGTCTCAATACTTAGGTCAGCTTTTCTAATGCTAATCAGCTGCTCCTGTTTGTAAACCCACTTGTTCCCATGATTACGCATCTTAACTCATCATCATTGTTCATCTATGCATTACTTTTATGTATTAGTCATCTATTTGTTGTAATCATCTATCCTTGCAGTTGTTTATTACACAAAATAAATTATATTATCACACTTCTGGCCACATAGCGCTGATATTCACTGCACATGCCCATATTAACCTTAACCAGAGGGTTTAAAAAACAAACCAATGTTTACATACCATATCTGCTTCTGCCGTGGCCTGGTGGACAAAAAAATTGGTTAAGGGTTCCCTGAAATTTCACGACCCTCATTTTCTTCATGTGCCCACCATTAGAAACATGCCTATGGAAAAGTGCGCCAGCACACAGTGCAGTGCACTTTATTGGTGTTATCGTGCACTTTTTCCAGCCAGGTGTTTTCCTTTTCCCATTCCTCACCGTACTTTTGCAGCCTTTTTTTTTTTCTCGGAGGGGAACAAACATTGCTGGTCTAATGCTGGGCTTACACTGTGCGATTTTTGGCCCATTTTGAGCCGATTTTTGAGTCGTGCGACCGTTTTGGTTATTGGCCCGATTTTCGCCTTCCTTGTGCGTCGTGCATCGTGTAGTATACGTGGGGTCATGAGAAGCAATTAACACCTCACGACCAGCTCCCATTCATCAAGCGTCGTGAGGGTGTCACTGCAGCCGCTCACACTGCTCACGCGCAAACACATAAACGTCGGTGAAAAAGACTGGGCAGCACGGCTGTGCAGCATGTGATTTGGACACAAACGATGGAGGCACAACTTGTAGAACTTGGGAAAGCTCATCCGAGCCTTTTCGATGTGGCATCACAAAATTATCACGACCACAACAACAGTGAAAATAGTTGGATCTACACTGCTGCTCAATCACAGCTGCCTGATCAGTGTTTTTCATTAGCAATTTAGCAAAGTTGATGGTGGTGGTGTGTCTGTGTGAGTGAAAGACAAAGAGGGAGAGCGAGCGACAGATTTTCTGTTATAACCTTCATTTTATGGACGCACAGTGTGAGCATTCAGGTCGCATCAGAGCATCGGGCCGTATAGTGTGAGACTCTGCATCGTGACCTACGAACTTCTAACCCCTGCGAGTCAATCGTGCAGTTCGAGCAGAAGCTGAATAATGCGACTAAAAAAAAATCACACAGTGTATGCCCAGCTTTAGGTGTACTGTCATCCGAGACTTGCACCAGCAGTGTCGGCGTTTGTTTCCCTGTTGGCCATGCTTCTTGTTGTGGTCATCTGTTGTCTTCCGGTATTTTCTCCGCAAGCGACCTTTCCTCGACCAATGAGATAAGCGGTAATCTGAATTGTCATAAGTGTGCTGTCAGCTCATTGGTCACAAAGCAGGAGAGGGGCTGGGAATTATGTTTTCAAACAAAGCGTTAATTCCATTAAAAGTTATAGACTACTTTTGATTCTCACTGTATTACGGGACAAAGTGCGTCCCTTTTCAGCACAATACTGGACGTGTACTTTTGTGTCTAAATACGGGATGATTCTGTTTTTCAAGGGACGGTTGGCAACCCTAATCACCCCCGTCTCTTCACCCTCAGCTCACTGGGGATGTCGGGTCTGTCTGCCGGTAGAGCAGCCGCAGGGTGCAGCGCTAACAGCTGATCCCTAAAATAAACAAAGCAGCCATGCACCGGGTATCCAAATAGGGGTGAAAAAAGTGGAGACAAAAGAAGAGAAAAGTCAACATAACTAGCACAAAGCGGTAATGCATGATGGCAGAATCTGATTGCTAAGACATAAGTTAAAGGTTAAGAGAAGTAAAGAGGAAAATAACAAAGAAGCTCAGAAATCAGCAGAGCTGCCATAACACGAAACATGTGTTGCAACTTTATTCCCAACAATACGGCTCTGGACGGAACGGTCACTAGGGCGCTCGAGAATCTGAAAACGTTGTCTAGAACCATGCATGAGCAATCAGGCGTGAACACGGGGCTGGGAGACTGGATCACGTCTGTCTTTGGGCAATGGAAGGGTGTGTTTATGTCTGCCATGTTTTCTCTTATAGTTTTTCTAGGTTTATTGATGATCGGGTGTTGTCTCATTCCTCTGCTAAGGCGGGTGTTGGTAAATCTGGTAAGCAGGGCCCTAGACTCTGGTTCAGCTGGTCCGGGGTATATGATGCCGTTGCGAGAGGCCGCCTGGACGGAGGAGTGAAACAAACTCTGGGTAAAGGTTGGCCTTTTTTTTAAGGCCAAAGAGGAGGAGTGTGGACAAGAGATATTTTATTCTGTATTCTTATGGTCACAGTTATAATCAGAATTATCATTGATGAATCATTTACCATTGTTGAATCAGTTGACAGAATAATCTTTGAATCACATCTATGTTACTCTGAGCAAATATTAATGTACACAGATTATCAGCACTTTAATCAGTCTATTGTTGTTCTGTATTATTCTTTCTATTTGCTTAAGCTGTTGCACATTCTTGTAACCGCTCGAACTCGTGGGTCCTGTTGGACCCTGGGCTGTCTACATTCAGTTCTGCACGTACTCAGGCCTGTAACAACATGCACATAGTTATGTAAAACACGCACGTTCACACACACACTTAGTAAGAACAGGAGGGTCGTCTTAGGACAGTTTTTCTGATAGATATACATTCACAAAATGCACAATGTAATACACACTTGTTTTTCTCTAAAAGTAGCAGTTGATGTCCATATAAGGAGAACTTTTTGAGTGTGGGGAACTGTTATCATTTCCAATAAAGATCTAACTGTGACGTCATCACGGCAATATAATGATGGGGAACGGTCCATTCGCAGTATTGCAAGTTTTCTTCCCACACTCCTGCGCAAAGTGTGTAAAATAAAGATCACTATTTTTGACACCTACCCGGACTCAGCCTGCTTTCTTCTCTTACCCAAATCGAACGAACTTCAACAACAGTTAAGGTTTCAGAAAAAGCATTCTGTCGTTTGTTTGCTTGATCATACTTTAAACACATTCAAATGCATAGTGGGATTATAATACAAGTGAATACTGTGACAAGCACTGGTACTGAATAGGCAATCACTTAGCAGCAAGGTGAATCGGTGATGCATTAGTGTGGTCTGCACTTCCTCTTTTTGATTGGGTGAAATGAGTTGAAAGTAATTGGATGAGGGAACCATGGGGAGTGCCCTGCATAATTAATAATAAAACGCTGTTTTAAATGCCGTTACAGCTGACACAGAACATCGTAAAAAACGCCATTTTTATGTCTCTTTGAACGGCATTTTCTGCCGAGTGACGTAAAAAGCGGCGTTCAAAGACAGATACAAACGGCATTTTTTCTGCCACTCAGATGGGGCGTTCAAGGTAAAAAAGTGGAATTTGTCCAGACAGAACGCAGTTTTTTACGGCGTTTGGACTAATTAAACGGAATTTTTTTACGCCATTTCTTAACCAAACGGGTTGGAAAATTGGCGATATTTGGCACTTATGGCTTGCCATACATTCGCGCTAATTTGACGCGCGTTTCATGCGTTTTTACGATGCAAATCTGCTTCTGAATTTTCGCAGGACCCACAATCACGCGTCATCGAACTTTTCCATTGACTTTACACGTAAACCTGACGCTCTGGTCGCATCTATTGCGTTCGGTGTGAACACACCTTAAAGGGTCTCATCTCTGCATCGTTCAGCTTTCAGAATTTGTCTTAAACAGTATAAAAGCATGGATCCATCACACCTTGTATGAGGAAAACATTGATGAACTCTGAACAAATGAAACCACAACTTTAAAAAAATGAGCTCCCAAAATTAATTGTTTCGACATCTTAAAAACAAAATCATAAGTTTTAATACCTACAGCAAGTTTAAGGAAAAATAAAAGATTTTAAAGATCTTTCAAATTTTTCTCAAATATAAAACAGCAGATGGAACTTACATGCATCTTCGATGGGATTGTCTAAAAATATCTAAATTCTGGCTCTGCATCAACAAGGAAATGAACTTGACACAAAATTATAAGATCTGTAAACATCCGGGTCAATTCTTACCACAGTTGCTGCCTCTGAATAAAAATCTGGACAAAAGAGATCCACATTATTAAATAAGCTTATGTTTAATGTCAGGAGATGTGTTATTGAACTGGATTACGGAGCAGCCCCCCTACTGTAACTCAGTGTTACAAGGAAATTTTTCATAACTTTCAGGTCAGATTTTTAATAAGCTGCAGGAACCCTGTTCAGTGTGAGTGGAGAGCAGCCAAGTCTCCTCCTCTGATAAACCTCCATCTGTGCCACTGAAAACAGTTCATCTGACTGTGACTGTAAACATGTTTCCATTTGTCACTTCAGCCTTTACTCTGAAATACAGGAAATGAAATCACAGCTCAAACTTCTTCATCCAACTGCTGGAACAAAGCGAACCACTCGACATGAACACTGAAGCAGAACAGTTTAGAAAGCTTAAAATGAGACTAGGGAACCATTTTCATTCATAGTTGCCTCATCAGATCTTTATAGGAGATTCACTCTGAACTCTGTGGAGCCTGATCTCAAGGGTTTTGAGTCTGACCCTGAAACCACAAGAGGATCTTTCTGTCTCTTCATATTCACTGTGATGGGAGTGATTTCAGCCCTGAGTGATCACGCTGATGTTTGCACAGAGCAGATAATTTAGTGAATGTTTTGGCACATTGGTAACAGTGAAACAGTTTATTAGTAACGTGGGATCGTTTGTGTTTGGAGTATGAACTGAGATTCCTGAAGCTCTTGTCACACTGGTCACAGCTGTAGTTTCCTTCCATGTGTGTACATTCATGCTTGTTTTGATGACCTGATTGTGAGAAGCTTTTGTCACAGTATCTGCACTTGTATGGTTTCTCTCCTGTGTGGACTCGTTTGTGTCTTTTAAGCACACTTGCAGTAATGAAAGATGACCCACACTGATCACAGAGGTGCTTTTTTGTCCCACTGTGAATGAGTTCATGTCGTTTTAATCCACTTGATGTGCTGAAGCTTCTCCCACATTCTTTGCAGTATTTCAGTTTGTCTCCAGTGTGTTTACGTTGATGTGTTTTCAGGGTTTGTTGCCAACTGAAAGTTTTTCCACAAAGGTCACAACAAAAGTCTTTCCCACCACCACAGTGATGACAGGGTTGAGAAATGGATCCATCTGTGTCGCTCTGCTTCTAAACAAAGACACAACGACAGTGTAAGTCAGTCCTTCAACATTTTTATCCTGAACGTCGCCTGAAATAAAGAGCAAATAAAAAACAAAAATCATAACTGAAATGAAAATCTGAATAATCACTCAGAGCTGCTTTTCCATGCAGTAGAATTGCTAACATGCTAACACAGTTTAATCTGCAGAGTTGTTTCAAACAGTCAGGCTAAAATGACAAGATAACAATATAAATACATACCTCACAGTAACTGCACTTGTAGAGTCTCTTTCTGGTGTGGATCTGTTGGTGTCGTCTCAGGTAACATGGAGATTTAAAAGTCTTCTCACACAGGTCACATTTATAAGGTCTCTCCTCAGTGTGGGTAAACATGTGTTGTTGTAAATGCGTGTTGGTTATAAACTGTTTGCCACACTGATCACAGCAGTACACATCATGTCTGGTGTGAATGCGCAGGTGTCTATTTTGGTTCTGTTTCAGGCTGAAAGTTTTTCCACAAATGTCACAGCTGTATGCCTTAATTCCAGAGTGGGTAACTAGATGACTCCGTAAGTACCTACTGTCAGTAAAAGCTATGCCACACTGATCACAGCTGTACGCTTTAACTCCACTGTGGATGAGTTGATGTCTTTTTAGGGAACGCTTCCAGGAAAAAGACTTTCCACACAAGTCACAGCTGAATGGTTTCTCTCCAGTGTGGATGACCTGATGATGTTTTAGTTTAGCCTTCAAAGTAAATCCCATCCCACACTCGTCACAGGTGTATGTTTTCTCTCTCTTTCTTGGTTGAGGTTTGTCGGCCTCCTGAGAGCGCTGACTTCTCGCTCCATGTTGGTCCTGCAGTGACAGAGATACAAACAGAGGCAGTGAGTGAAATGCAGTCGTGGAACAAACTCAACCTTCAAACTCCCTCCATTAACACTAGTTTTAAACCTGAAGGTGGAGTGTGGCACCAAACACCTTAAAGGTCTCTTATCCCCACCTGCTGGTAGTTCTAACACATTACATCCAACCTGGTGTTAAAAATAATTCATGACTGTTTAAACACTAAAATCATTTTTTCCTTATTTTCCTTACTTTTACTCCCCACATTAAAAAAAAAAAGACTTTCTACTCATTATATTTTCAAAACAGACTTTTCACTTTTGGTTTCAAACATCAAACTGATCTGAGCCTGAAAAGTAACACATGAAAGACAATCCTGATCGTGTACTAATCACCAGGGTTTGAAACATAAAAAGAGATGAAAGAGGCAAAACTGTGAGTCATAGTCAGGAGTTAAAGTGAGACGTTGTTCTTCCTTCTTTTTTGCACAGCACCTGAACAAACAGGTAATTTCAAATGCAGCGTTTCTATCAACAAACATCAGCAAACACACAAACTGTTTGTGTGCAGTTTGTCTCACAGTGTGTTGCTGGCTAAAGGTCCAGCTGCTGTACATCACAGGGAGAGAAAAGAAAGAGAGCTAACTTCACTCAGAGATGGAGAAAGATAAGACACACAGGACAGGAGAGGAAGAAGAGAGGTTAGATTTAAAGGGAAGGACTGCTCAGTGGGATTTGATCAACTGCAGATTAAAGCTTACATGTAAGTCCTCATGTGTTGAAATCAGATATTGGGTCTGTACTAGAGATGGCACGATACCACTTTGTTATGTCTGATACCGATATCATAAATTTGGATATCTGCCAATACCGATATGAATCTGATACTGTGTGTTTTTAATCAATAAAACAGTTTTTTAATATCTTGCTGCTTTTTGTATAAGTTCATGCTCAAGTAAAAACAAAAAAAAAAAAACAAACAAAACAAAACAAAACACTAAACCTATTCTGTTATACCTGTATGTAAAAATACACTGCAAGGCAAGGCAAGGCAAGGCAAGTTTATTTGTATAGCACAATTCAACAACAAGGTGATTGAAAGTGCTTTACAGAGACATTAGAAACAAAAACAAATAAAAAGCATGATTTAAAATTGATTAAAACAAGCAAACAAACAAACTAATTAACAAACAAACAAAACAGTATATAAAATCAAAACAGATAAAATTAGAACAATAGATAAAATCAGTAGTTAATGTAAGTTTTGAAATTTAAGCTTAAAAGTGTGGATTTGGTGCTTTATTCAAATGCAGCTGAGTCTTCGACCTGGATTTAAATAAACTGAGTGTTTCAGCTGATCTGAGGCTTTCTGGGAGTTTGTTCCAGATATAAGGAGCATAAAAGCTGAATGCAGCTTCTCCGTGTCTGGTTCTGACTCTGGGAACTGATAAAAGACCAGATCCAGATGACCTGAGGGATCTGGAAGGTTCATACTGGGTCAGGAGGTCACTGATGTATTTTGGTCCTAAACCATTCAGAGCTTTATAGACCAGCATCAGGACTTTAAAGTCTATCCTCTGACGGACAGGCAGCCAGTGTAAAGACCTCAGAGCTGGACTGGTGTGGTCCACTTTTTTGGTCTTAGTGAGGACTCGAGCAGCAGAGTTCTGAATGAGCTGTAGTTGTCTGACTGATTTTTTAGGTAGACCTGTAAAGATGCTGTTACAGTAATCAAGCCTACTAAAGATGAATGCATGATACTTGCAAGGAAATCAATTATTTTTCAAGAACATTTAAATAGATTCAACATCTTCAACAGATTTGCAGACTGCACAGATGGTACCTTCCCAAAGGAAAAAGTACTATAGCTTACTAGGGTATATTAGACTTAATAGTTACTATATACAGTAATGAACTTCTATACATTCTACATCAGATTAAAACTTTGGGTGTAAGCTTCGTATAACTATTTATTAAAAGATAGACATTTTAAATGAGAATAAGAAAGAAAAGTATGTCTTTGAGCCCCCTTTTCCCTGTTCATGCCCTATCGGCCCCCCTGGCTAAACTTTGCTAGATCCACCCCTGCACAGTTACAGCCGTCAGCTACGTAGAAAAAGATCCTGGTGTAGAAAGTAATGTTAAATAAATTCCAACAACAGCTTATCAAGCTTAAATGTGCTGCAGTTGTTCAGCCGCTGGTTTCCTCTTTCTGGCGCGAAGAGGGCGATAAACAAAGAAGAGAGTAGGGCTGGGCCATATTATACCGTTCACGGTAATACTGGTATAATGTTAGGCAACGATAGGAAAATGAAATATCGCGATAGAATATGAGTAAAACGCGCATGCGCAGTGCCTTTGTTTTCATACGCACATGGCCGATTGTTGAGTGAAACAGATGAACCAGAATTGGTTTGTAAAAATGGTGCAACTTCCGTGATGTGGAACTGGTTTGGTGTTTGTCCGTCAGATACACGACAAAGCACATTTTTTTTGCAGAACATGCAAGCGGCCGTCGTTATTGTCGTATTTGTTGGACTAAAATGTTCTTAAATCTGGGAGTAATCTGGGTCCTAAACAGTGTTGCCAACTTAGCGACTTTGTCGCTATATTTAGCGAGTTTTCAGAGCCCATAGCGACTTTTTTTCTAAAAGAAAGTGGCTAAAAAAAGACGTGAAAGCGCGTATCGCTTTTACTCTCAACAAGCAGCGGGTGCTGTAACGCAGTCAGTTCTTCTTTTACTCTTATGCTGTTTTGTGGATCACAAGGTTTAAAACTACTTATAAACACACACACACACACACACACACACACACACACACACACACACACTGTAACGCCACCAGAGTGCCTATTTCGGGTCACTTTTGCCGGTCCAAGACCGGGTAAAGGAGTAGGGTTGGAATTGTGACATAAAAAAAACAAAACAATAATTGCTAAAAGAAATTTAATTTGTAGTTCTAAATAAACTCTAAATGCATTTAGGACGTTTTTTACTCACTTTATGTCTCTTCCACGGTGTTATTTCTCTCTCCAACAACATAGGTTACAATTAGATTAGCATGACCAATTATGCAAATTAGGCGATGACGTCATTTAGCGACTTCTAGCGACTTTTAGGACAACCAATAGCGATTTTCCTTACTGAGGAGTTGGCAACACTGGTCCTAAACTCCGTCTGCTTCAAGTCAAACGAACACTGCAGCATCACTGACAGTTAAAAACTGTCTAAATTCTTTCATCTTTAATAAAACGATCAGCATTGCTGCTTTATCAGGTGTAACTATGAAGTTTAACTTCCAGGCATCCATGAAAACAAAATTTATTACATTTAACGGAGTTAGCAGTTAGCAAGAAGCTAGCGGAAGTTAGCTCGCTAGTTTCGCTAGTTACCTAAGCATGATATAGCATGTTCTGACTGAGAGATTTCTGAAAAAATTCAAACATACAGCTCTGCTATCACTTCCAACATAAATGAAGACAGGAAACTAAACAGCAGTGACGTTTGTAGGGTTACTGAAGTTGGGCTAGCTGGTATATAATGATGTGCTACGTGATCGCTAGCGACACAGCTATGTTAGCATAACATAAACAGTGAAGCTGGAGGACGAACACTAACACTTTTCCACTTATAAAAGTTCACGTGAAGGTTCCTCATGGTTAGAGACAAATGCAATCGCATGGCAGGATGCTGTAAACGGACCAAACTTCAGTCAGGAGAACAACTGAGATAATCCATCCACAATACAAGGTTAGTCATTAATATACTGCAACAACATGGGAATAAAGCAGCTGCCAGAGAATTCAACATTAATGAATCAATGGTACAGAAGTGGAGGAAGCAAGAAGAATGAGTTTAATAAAGTTTGATTTATCTGACTGCTTTGTTTCGCTTAATGTGCCTTATAATCCCGTGCACCTTATGGTCCGAAAAATACGTACTGCACACTGCAGTTTAATGTTGCAAAGCACCTCTTTTTAACTTCAGTGGATATTATACATGGTTATGCTCAGGATATGTCAGCCCATTTCTACTGGAAATGACTTTTGGTTAAACTTTGAGCAAGGAATTTGCATTTGCACTGTTAAATTTTTATAAAGCTTTAATGTACATAAAAACCAGCTTCTTGTTTAAGTGAAAATAAATGGAAGGTTGTCTTTTTGTGCTAGTAATGTTGTGGAGTTGTATTTTGTCTCGCATCAATTATATCGTCAGTTATATCGTTATCGCAAATTTTCAAATATATATCGTGATAAATATTTTTGGCAATATCGCCCTGCTCTAGAAGAGAGACGGACTCGCGACAGAAAAGCCGATCAGCTGATCATTACAGTTTTTTACAGACGCTAGGACACATTTCTCAATACTTAGGTCACTTTTGCAAAACACTTCACACAATCCTCCTAACTGACCGTCAGCTTGGCAAAGCAGTTCATTTCACATTCAAAATGCACTACAACTACCAAAACACTTCATTCAGGTCTCAAATAAACTCATTCTTCCAGAACACTAGCAAAGGTTGACAGCCGACAAACACACTTTGTCACCCACAAAACAATGACCTAAAAAACACTAACAACATGTAGCATTACACAGTGTTTTCTTGTGTAAAACAAGGACACATCTCTGTTTATAATTTCAATATATGTTACTGGAATGAATCAGACATCATGCAGAATTCGTTAATATTTGTTTATGTATTTTTATTTTTCTGCACTAAGTAATCCCAAAATACAAGAATTTGTATACACACCATCCACTGATACACATACAATAGTAATGCTAATCTACTCGGTCTTCTCCATTTGGCCACAGGTTCTCATCCACATCACATCTTATGTCATCTAGGGCAACACACCTAGGAAATAATCTTCTGGCATGCCAGAATTGAAGGAGTTGAAAAATTGAAGGAGTAACACCTGTGTAGATGTTCATCTACAATAAGAATCAGCTGTGGCTGGTTAAACTGCATTTTTAGATTTAAAATATGTTTCAATAAAATATTGCTGTTGAATTTTGCTGTCTTTTTAAGTTTTGCATTGTGTTATTGTTTTGGCCATAAGTTTAACAGTTTTGAAAACAGTATGTAAGCACATGCAAAATGTCCTGTCCGTACAAAGATTTTTGGCAGTTCTTGTGTCTGAGTGAGAAGATAATTCATGAAATTTGAGAGATGTAGTCATTGAATGCATTTTGTGCCAAAACAATGATAACTGGTCCTCAGTTTAGCCCACATAGACTTCTGTTGTGCTCACTGTGTGAGGAGTTTTGCAAACGTGACCTAAGTATTGAGAAATGTGTCCTAGCGTCTGTAAAAAACTGTAATCAGTTTCATGATTGAAGTAGCAGCAGGAGAGGGAGGGAGAGAGAGAAGAGGCAGTCGCTCCATATATCGGTTGTTAAGCTTGACGCGGGAATGCTTTACAAACATTCAGAGATGAACTTACACACTTGCTTTACTTCTCTCGGGGATAACTTCCTCCGAGATGAAATGCCGGATTGGTAGCGAGGCTCCAAATGCTCAAACAGACCGCAGACAGGTCCCGCACGCCACAGCCGCTCTATAACATGATGCATACAGTTGCCACGTGCTACGGTTATGAGCCGAGTTACGCCATGTCGCAAGTTTTGTGAGGTGCTTTTTTGATATTTAATGGATCGGATTACATTTTTTATTTCTCTCCGATATCCGATCCAGTAATTTACGTCAGTATAAGACCGATACATAATATCGGATTGGTTCATCTCTAGTCTGTACATATAATTTTATGTCTTTTTTTCAGATTATGAAACTTGCTGCAAAACAATCTGAGGCAGATTAACTGTGCCACCTCAGATGCAGCCTTTTTCATGCAGTAGAATTGCTAACATGCTAACACAGTTTAATGAGCAGAGTTGTTCCAAACAGTCAGGCTAAAATGACAAGATAAAAACATAAATACATACCTCACAGTAACTGCGCTTGTAGAGTCTCTTTCTGGTGTGGATCTGTTGGTGTCGTCTCAGGTCATGTGGAGATTTAAAAGTCTTCTCACACAGGTCACATTTATAAGGTCTCTCCTCAGTGTGGGTAAACATGTGGTATTGTAACTTTTGGTTTGTTATAAACTGTTTGCCACACTGTTCACAGCAGTACACATTATGTCCGGTGTGAATGCGTAGGTGTGTATTTCGGCTCTGTTTCAGGCTGAAAGTTTTTCCACACTTGTCACAGCTGTATGCCTTAATTCCAGAGTGGGTAACTAGATGCCTCTGTAAGCTGTCTCTGTGAGTAAAAGCTGTGCCACACTGATCACAGCTGTACGCTTTAACTCCACTGTGGATGACTTTGTGTCTTTTTAGGGAACCCTTCCTGGGAAAACTCTTTCCACACAAATCACAGCTGTACGCTTTGACTCCAGTGTGGATGACCTGATGCTGCTTCAGTTTATCCTTCAGAGTAAACTCCTTCCCACAATCGTCACAGGTGTATGTTTTCTCTCTCTTTCTTCTGTGAGGTTTGTCGGCCTCCTGAGAGCGCTGACTTCTCGTTCCATGTTGGTCCTGCAGTGACAGAGATACAAACAGAGGCAGTGAGTGAAATGCAGTCGTGGAACAAACTCAACCTTCAAACTCCCTCCATTAACACTAGTTTTAAACCTGAAGGTGGAGTGTGGGACCAAACACCTTAAAGGTCTCTTATCACCACCTACTGGTAGTTCTAACACATTACATCCAACCTGGTGTTAAAAAGAATTAATGACTGTTTAAACACTAAAATATTTTTTCCTTATTTTCCTTAGTTTGACTCCCCACATAAAAAAAAAGACTTTCTACTCATTATATTATCAAAACAGACTTTTCACTTTTGGTATCAAACTGATTTGAGCCTGAAAAGTAACACATGAAAGACAATCCTGATCGTGTACTAATCACCAGGGTATGAAACATAAAAAGAGATGAAAGAGGCAAAACTGTGAGTCATAGTCAGGAGTTAAAGTGAGACGTTGTTCTTCTTTCTTTTTTGCACAGCACCTGAAAAAACAGGTAATTTCAAATGCAGCGTTTCTATCAACAAACATCAGCAAACACACAAACTGTTTGTGTGCAGTTTGTCTCAGAATCAGAATCAGAATCAGAATGGGTTTATTGCCAGATGTTGAGGTTTACAACATTAGGAAATTGCTGCGGTGCTTCAGTGCAGACAATAAGAATTAAAGTGCTATGTAGAAAGAAAGATATGTGCATGAGATATACATGAGAATAAGAATTATGAGTGCTACGTAGAAAGATATATACATGAGTGCAGGTGGTGATCAGTGCCAAACATGAAATGATGCAGTGACACAGCGTAGGGTCATGTGTTAGTGGCGGGGACAGTCATGTGGTTATTGTTCATGTGTCCAACAGCAGAGGGGAAGAAACTGTTCTTATGGCGAGAGGTTCTGGTGCGAATGGACCGGAGCCTCCTGCCTGAGGCGAGCAGGTCAAACAGACTGTGTCCAGGGTGAGAAGGGTCAGCTGAGATCCGGGCTGCACGCCGCAGTGTCCTGGAGGTGTACAGGTCCTGCAGAGATGGGAGTCTGCAGCCAATCACCTTCTCAGCAGAGCGCACAACACGCTGCAGTCTCTGTTTGTCCCTGATAGTGGCTCCAGCGTACCACACGGTGATGGAGGAGGTGAGGATGGACTCGATGATTGCAGTGTAGAATTGCATCATCGTCCGTGTTGGCAGGTTGAATTTCTTCAGCTGCCTCAGGAAGTACATCCTCTGCTGGGCTTTCTTGATGACGGAGGTGATGGTGGGCTCCCACTTCAGGTCCTGGGTGATGGTGGTACCCAGGAAGCGGAATGAGTCCACAGAGGTGATGGGGGTGTCAGTCAGGATGATGGGGGGGAGTGGAGCTGTGTGCTTCCTGAAGTCCACAATAATCTCCACTGTCTTCTGGGCATTCAGCACCAGGTTGTTGTGGCTGCACCAAGACACCAGACGTTCAACCTCCCTCCTGTAGGCAGACTCGTCCCCGTCCGAGATGAGCCCAATGACGGTGGTGTCATCTGCGAACTTGATTAGCTTGACAGACTGGTGGGTGGAGGTGCAGCAGTTGGTGTACAGGGAGAAGAGCAGAGGAGAAAGAACACAGCCCTGAGGGGAGCCGGTGCTGATGGTCCGGGAGTCCGAGACATTCTTTCCCAGCCTCACGTGCTGCTTCCTGTCCGTCAGGAAGTCAGTGATCCACCGGCAGATGGGATCAGGCACATTCATCTGGGAAAGCTTGCCTCGGAGATGGTCTGGAAGGATGGTGTTGAAGGCAGAGCTGAAGTCCACAAACAGGATCCTGGCGTAGGTTCCTGGGGAGTCCAGATGCTGCAGGATGAAGTGTAGGGCCATGTTGATGGCGTCGTCTACAGACCTGTTGGCTCTATATGCAAACTGCAGGGGGTCCAGGAGGGGGGCCGTGAGGGTCTTGAGATGGGAGAGAACTAGGCGCTCAAATGACTTCATGACTACAGATGTCAGAGCCACGGGTCTGTAGTCATTTAGTCCAGTGATCCTAGGTTTCTTGGGGACAGGGATTATGGTAGAGGACTTGAAGCAGGCAGGCACATGACATGCCTGCAGTGAGGAGTTGAAGATGCCAGAAAACACTGGGGCCAGCTCGTTTGCACAGTGTCTGAGGGTGGCAGGAGACACACCGTCTGGGCCGGGAGCTTTCCGAGCATTCAGACTCCTAAACTGCTTCCTCACATCTGCTTCATGAATATGAAGAGTTGTGGTCGGAGGAGGTGGTGTGAAATCCTCTTTTGTGTGGGGTGAGGGGGCGGGTGTTGCAGGTGAACAGTTTGAAGGTGGTGATGGCTCTATGTAGGGGGGAGAGGTGGGGGAATGAGTGTCCAAAGTGCCTCTATTGTTGGGGTCGTTGGAGGTGTGAAGGCTGCCTGATGGCTCATCAAAACGGCAGTAGAAGTCGTTAAGGGTGTTGGCTAAGAGCAAGTCGTCAGTGGAGTGGGGGGTTTTAGGCTTGTAGTTTGTAATATTCCTAAAACCTTTCCACACAGAGGCCGAGTCATTCTCTGAGATCTGCTGCTGCATCTTCTCAGAGTGCTGATGTTTGGCAATGTCCACTTCTTTAGTGAACCTGTACTTGGCCTCTCTGTAGCAGTCCCTGTCTCCGCTTCTGAACGCCTTACTCTTTTCCAGCCACTGCTTTATGAGTTTAGGAGTAAACCAGGGTTTGTCATTGTTATAACTCACCCTGGTGCGTGATGGCACAATGCTGTCCTCACAGAAGTGGATATAGGAGGTGACAGTGTCCGTAAACTCGTCCAAGCTGTTAGAAGCAGCCTTCATTGTGTCCCAGTCTGTAGACTCCAAACACGTGCGAAGCTCCTCCACAGCCTCGTTGCTCCACAGTTTTTTAGTCCTCACGACAGGTTTGGAGAGCTTCAGCCTCTGTCTGTACGCGGGGATTAGGTGGATCATGACGTGGTCAGAAAGTCCGAGTGAAGCGCGGGGCACCGCGCGATAGGCCCCGCTGATCGTACTGTAACAGTGGTCTAATGTTCTCTCCTCTCTGGTCGGGCATTTAATATGCTGCTTATATTTTGGAAGCTCATGGCTCAGATTGGCTTTGTTAAAGTCCCCAAGAGCAATGATGAGAGAGTCCGGGAATGTCCGCTCCGTGTGGAGAATCTGCTCCGCGAGTGCGCACTGAGCTGCCTGCGCATCCGCATCTGGCGGGATGTAAACAGCGGCCAGGATGAATGAAGCAAACTCCCGCGGAGAATAAAACGGTTTGCAGTGAATAAAAAGATATTCCAGAGAGGGAGAGCAGTGCTGAGCAATCACTGTTACATCTGTGCACCAGCCACTATTAATGTAGAAGCAGACACCTCCACCTTTGGTCTTACCAGAGAGAGAGGCCTGCCGGTCCGCGCGCAGCAGATGAAAGCCCTCCAGCTTGAGCGCGCAGTCCGGGATGTCCTCACTGAGCCACGACTCCGTAAAACATAAGACACAGGAGGAGGCAAAGTCTTTGTTCATGCTTCTCATCAGGGCCAGTTCGTCTATCTTATTCCAGAGTGAGCGTACATTAGAAAGGAAGATCCCAGGAAGGGCCGTTCTCAGTCCGCGTTTCCTCAAACGCACGAGTACGCCGGCTCGCTTCCCTCTCTTTCGACGTCTCACTTTCCTGATCAGAGTCAGCAGTAAATCTGCCGCAGATGCGACAAATATTGGAAATAAATCCACAGGCGTTGTAGTCCTGCAGTTAAGGAGCTCTTCTCTGGTGTAAGAATATCCAGAGGAGTGCCCAGACACAGAAGAAATGCACAAAAACAAGACAAAAGTAACGCACTGAAGCACCAGGGCATCCATACGCGGCGCCATCTTGGTTTAACACAGTGTGTTGCTGGCTAAAGGTCCAGCTGCTGTACATCACAGGGAGAGAAAAGAAAGAGAGCTAACTTCACTCAGAGATGGAGAAAGATAAGACACACAGGACAGGAGAGGTAGAAGAGAGGTTAGATTTAAAGGGAAGGACTGCTCAGTGGGATTTGATCAACTGGAGATTAAAGCTTACATGTAAGTCCTCATGTGTTGAAATCAGATATTGAGTCTGTACATGTGACATTATGTTTTTTCAGATTATGAAAGCTGCTGCAAAACAATCTGAAGCAGATTAACTGTGTTATTTAAAGACTGCATGAAGATCCTCTGCAGGTTAGTGCAGGATAAACAGGTTCGTTTGCTGATCTGTGATGGATTTAAAGTAAAGGACAGTGTGTGACTGGTGCACAGTGACTGTGGTGCTCATGTCACAGTTAGATTAAGTGTAGCAGAGATTCATTTAAACTGAAGCTCATGATGCTGACATCCATTCACTGAGTTCCACCTTCATACCAACAGTATAGTGTCTAATATAAAGACAGTGTACTGTCAGTGTAGAGGATGGAAATCAGCCAGGACAGCTCATGAAACATCTGCTGACATCTGGTTGAATTCAGTTGTGTACATCCACAGAGAGCAGCAGGTCAGCTGATCACAGCCTGTACTTTAAGAAAATCTACTGGAGCTCTCAACAGAAATTATTGTGAGCTGTGATTCTTTTCCCCACGCTGAGCCACTACAGCTGATTTTAGGGTTCCCACCTGCTCAATCCCACTTTAACCTCTTCCCTGCTCATGTTCCTGTTTAGAGGCAAAGTCACCCTCTACAGTGTAGGCAACAGAAAATACACACATGTTTTATTTTCCTTCATTTTCTACTTAACTGATTCAAACAGAGAACCTTTATTAGACATAAATAGTTTTTACTTCATTTACTAATCTTATCTTATTATTACATTAACAAAGCACAAGGTTCAGTTAACTTTGGATAAAAACATGTGGTTAAAATGTTCTTCAAGGAGCTACTTTTACTTTTTTACTCTGATTACATTTCAGAGCCTGTACTTTTTCACTGTTACTTAAGTAAAGAAGTTGAATGAATACTTTTACTGAAGTATTTATAACACTAATATCTGTACTTCCACTTAAGTATAGAGTAAATGTACTTTTGCCTCCTCTGATCATTTCTATAATATTATTTATATCAGTGATGGCCAAATGAAGCTTTCTGAAACACTGAAGCTTGTATTGAAAAAGGTTCATTACTCAAAGCTTTTCAACACAGTCCTCTTTGGTGACATCTGCTGGCCAAAAATATGAAGAGCAGCTTGAATCTACAAATTATAATATAGAGTAGGGATGGGTATTGTTTAGGTTTTATCCGATACCGGTGCCAAATCGGTACTTTTGAAACGGTGCCGGTGCTCAAACCGGTGCTTAAAGAATGGAGAACACAAAATTGGTCTTAAAACCTCTCATGTTCAGCTGGTTTTTTGTAAAAATATAACAAAGTTAGCCTTTTCTGCAGCTATGGGGCATATATGGTATCACTCTTAGCTGGAAGCAGTGCTTAATCAATGGAAAAAACACAAACTTTGTCCAAAAACCTCTCATGTTTAGCCGTTTCCCTCTTTTTCTTTAGTCATTTTAGCCTTTTTGGCCAGGGTGAAGGGAGTATCTGCCATCAAACAAGAAGACAGCCGCATGTAGCTATGATGGTGTTTGCTAGTTCACCTTACATGCATTAATTTAATAATGTGGTTAGCCTACTCAACGTAAATTACACATGAACAACATTAAGCTACTCACGCAGAGAAGAACAGCTGCTGCTGCATCATCATCCTCATCATTTCTGCTACACTGGCAGGGCTAGGGGCCAGGACTCTCGTCTTCGGGGTTTTTGGGGGATATTGCTAACTCCGGATCCGATAACAGGCAACCAACGCACAGTAGATGTGCTCGGTGTGAGGTCTCGCAGCAAGCTATCATACGGCGCATTTCTGGGCTTTTAAAAAAAACTCTATGCGTCGCCAGGTGTTTCATCGGATTCGAGGTGTTACCTCCTTTGACAGTATCATAGTATCAGCTTAAAGCACTTGTTGCAGGCTGCTGAGTTTGCATATTTTGCTGTGAAGTACAGCCAGACTTTTGACCGCTTCGCCTTGGCCATTTTTAATCTGTAGCTCTGCATAAAAGAACATACGTACCTGGCCCCGCCTACTATCCTCGGAAACGTAAAATGATTGGCTAGAATCTAAAGTGTATCACAGCTCAGGAAAAAAAAGCACCGAAATAAAGCACCGAAATGTGCGCTGCTTTTCGGTCTGGTTACTACCGTTTATGTCAGAACCGGTGCCATCATGGCACCGGACACCGGTACCCATCCCTAATATAGAGTTTCATTATAATTGCCCACTCTACAGAGCTCAGCTGACAGCTTCTGTCTGATATCGGGCTGCTGTTGTGGTGCTTTGAACGTGTATTTTTGGGGATGATGAAAAAAATGTTTTGTCTATTTGATTATTAATAATGTTGATGAATAAACCTTCCTTATTTTAACATGTGCTGTGGTCTTTAAAAAACAACATAATATACAACACAGTCATATAACAGGTTGGGAGGATGAGAGTTTTAGACGTGACTGGTTATTTGGTGAAACTGTGATATTTTCCTCACCTCCTGTGTTGAGCTCATTGTTTCCTCTGTAGTGACTCAGCTGAGTCCAGATGGCTGAAAATGTTCCTCTGCTGCTCCGTCAGACTCTTCTCCTCCTGCTGATCAGCTGGGACACAAAACAGATCTTTGTTAGGCTCCACACTGCACTGAAGAGTCAAAGTGTCTCATATGTTCATCTGACAGCACAAAGTACAAATTTCACTCTGATTGCTTGTAGAAATCTTGTGAGATGTGTTGTGCTGCAAAGTGAGGAAACTCTCTCACTCACTTATACTTCAGGAGGAACTTTGTGAATGTACTCATGGTTCTAGTGAAACTTACATAATCTACAGCACGCCAAAGTTAAATAGCATGGCTGTCTACCATCATTACCTACTTCAAGTTATGTTAGTTGAAGCAGCAGCCCTTTACTATGACAGGGCCAGAAAGTCCTATTTGAAGGTTTGGGAGAAGGACCATGTTAAAGGTGGATTGGGGTTTATACACTTTGTTATGATACAGGTAAGGCTGTAAGAGCCTGAGAAGGTGTCCTGAATGAACCTCTAAAACCAGTTTTCAGCTAACGACTCTGCTTCAGTCTGGAAAACAGCAACTACAAGTTTAAAGACTCCATCAACAATTCACACCCAGCAACAGCCTGAACAGCTCCTCCTGTGGTTTCCACAAACAGGGACAGACCTGTTACTCCCCCACCCCACACTTTCAACTCCTTCAGCCCCCCAGTTCCACCACCTCCACAATTCCCCAACAACCAATGATTAAAGCTCATTGATTAATGAGCTTTGATCAGTGGTTTCAGTGCTTTCCTTCCTGCTTTGACTGCAGCTGTGTTTGACACAGGAAGACATTATTACATTCTTCACGATTATACTTTATTCTTTTTGGGGGAAGTGCAGCTTTAAACCTTCACATGATTCAAGTCAACAGAAACAAATCAATCTGAACGATCACAGGTGGGAAAAACGTCTGTAAACAAAATAAATAAAACCCAACATTCAATCCACAACATGATTAAAAACATGATTCTCCCAAATCACGAAGAGCTGCACATTAACCACCACAATATATTTTATTCTCTGTGCTTTCAAATATGAACACTGTTTACTTTCATCTCTGTTTCATTAGTTTTTGTTAACATCTTCCTGTGCATCACTTTACAGCAGCCACACTCATTAAAATGAGACTTTGTAGGAGTTCACTTCCTTTCATCTGTTCATCCACAGCAGCTGGACAATAAAGTTTATTGTGACCCTGATACTGCAGCAGATCGCTCTCATCCATTTCCTGTTATCACTTCAAATAGAAATGAGGCTGTAGAGGTTTGGTGCAGGCAGAAAAACAGCTGCAGGGACAATGAAAAGACTTTTCTGCTCCAACTTCTCCCAGCATGCTGAGCTAATGATTAGTTGGTGTTTTTCTCCAAACACTCTCTCACTCTTCTCTCAACGTGTTCACAATAAACTGTGAACAGACACCGAGGAGAGCAGCAGAAGACCTCATTCAGGAGCTAAACTCAACATGAACTGAACTCACAGTAAAGTTAGCTCGGTGCTTACCTTTAGATGAGCCCACAAACCGAGAGAAACTCCGCGATGAAGCTGGAAGTTTTTCCAAACACAGGAAACAGATCAGGGAGCAGAGACCCACGTGGTTCACGCTGATCTCAGCTACGATCCAGGAGACAAGGGTGGGCAGATCGATGCAGATATCGATCCAAACGGTCGTTTAGTTTGTTTTATCATCCAAAATCAGGATTTTACTCGCTTAGGATGAAACGGTAACTCCGTCTGCATAAACTGTGTCCAGCATGTGATCCCGGAACAGACTTCTTCTTCTTTGTATTGGTTATTGGCGGTTGTCAAACACCAAAATGGTGCATTACCGCCACCAACTGGTGTGGAGTGAAACGTCGACATCAGAATCCTCCCTCAATGTATACTCTGTTTTAAAAACTGGAATAAGGCCTGACAACTTTCACTTCTTGAACCCTTTTGCAGTAAACTTACGTTTTGAACAGCGGGCGCGTCAACATTATCCCCCTATTCAGCTTCTCGGCGACTCAAAGGTTTGACAGTCACCAATAGTAGTGATCAAACCAGTATGTCCAAATCTTATTCCAGATATGACCACCTCCTCTCTCCTACTCCTTCCTGTGCTTCTCATTTCTCCTACCCTCCTTAAATTTTTATACAACCATCGTCCCCTCCTTTCTTCCTCCCACTGTTTTTGTCATGTTTCCTTTATTTCTTGTCTTATTATACTCATTATCTCTGTCTGACAGAAGTTAATAGCCAGTTCAGTTAACCCATGTTTTGTGGCTTTCTTCACAACTCTGTCGTTTCATTTCCTCTGACTCCATAGTGAGCTGGATCCATAAAAAGCCAACTATAAGTCCCATCATGTGTATTTCGTTAAATGTTTGCTGAACCTCTGTTAGTACATCTGCTCTACTTTCTGAGTGGCTACACTGTAAACTGGCCAATGAAGAGCTTCAGTCTGAACAAATGCCTGATTGTAACGGTCACATGTCTTCTACCCACTGAACAGCTGACAGTACTGGAAGCATTTCTCCAGTGTGTACTGACGGTCCACCATTGATCCTTTTCAGGGACCACAAATGCTACCCCGGTTTGACTGGCTGTATTCTTTGATGCACCTGTATATATTTGTACATAATTATAATACTGATCAATGTAAGTCTGTACTGTATGTAAGTTTAAATTAAATTCCCTATTCCTGTTCTTCTTCTCATGTAATGTGAAATCTACTGTGACATCAGAATATTTGGCTCCAGCTTATCCCAGGAACAACATTGGAGATTTGAGCGCAGTCCTAGGAACAGCTAGGATGCACAGGACCCTCAAGCCCCCAGGCCTCTTTTAGAGGACCTGAGCTTGAATGATAAACCACCTGCATGGGCAAGAGGGGAATTTATCATCTTTCTGTCTGGTTGTTTTTTTTTAACATCTATTTTTTATTATTTGTTAAGAGTGAGTACAAGAAAAAAATTATTATAATATGATGTGTTAAACTTGTTTAGATTATAGGAATAAGGAAGGATTTGTCTGTGTTTTAGTTTGGCTTAGCTGTAGCCTGAGAGTGTGTAATTGTTTAGAGAGAAAGGAATGTATGGACACTGGGGGTCTGCTGTCATAAATGGAGGCAGGAAGCTACAGTGTGGGGTTGCTGATGCTGATGCTTGTACCTTTAATAAAAACTCATAATTGTTATAAGTTAGAAGTAGGTTTGAAGGAGACTCTCCACATGCTTATCTGTAAATGTAAGACAACAAGAGGCCACTGGCCCAGTGGATGCAGAGTGGGGGTCTCAGTGTTTGTAATATGTTAACTCTGTTTTGTGTGTTGTCTAAAGTAATCTGATGTAGCTTGGTGAGGAGATTACTTTTGACCGGAAGGAAGTCACAGAGACACACACACACAGTGCTTTAACTGTTACGCAGTGAAAGAGTGAATTCTGGTCCACACTAGTTAGTGGTGGCAATGCCCCACCTCCTTATTTGCAAACCACGAAAAAAAAGTGAGCATGCACCAGGAGAGGAAGACTGTGTCCAAATTCAGGGGATTGATACTTCAAATGCCGTATTTGTAGGCAATTATGTCACAGTGATGCGATGAAGGCTTTTCAAAGTCGAAGAGTCCTCCAAATGTGGTGACGAACGTATCCTACTTTTCCACAGATTTCAAGGATTGGTTGGGTGTGGGGCGGAAGGGGCTTGAGCACCCGTCCCTTTCCTGATGGGAGCCCAAAGTGCCCGTTTGTTGAGGCATTTTTTTTATGTGTGTGTACTTGTGGAGTCCTGTCTGTGCCCCTCAAAAATAATATTTAACTATCAATCCTAGTTTTTGCTAAATAAAAGGAAATGACTTGCATCAGTCACATGATCGCCATTAACCAATGGGTATTTTTGAAAATGCAGATTTTTCTATGTGTTTGGACCTTTCGTCCACACGAAAACGGCGTTTTTGGTCACTGAAAACGGAGATTTTTAAAAACTCCGGCCAGAGTGGATATTTTTGAAAACTCAGTTTTTGCATTTACGTGTGGACGAGAAAAACGGAGAAAACGCAGCGTCAAAGGTGTGCGCCTTTTTTGACGTCACACTGTGCGCCACGTTATTTTTTCGGTGAAATGAATTTCTACAATACTGTTACTGTTAATTGTACTCTCTGCAGTGTTTAAATGCTTACATATACACACAGTTACTGTCCCTCCACACATACGACTCGGTTCTGCTTCTATGCCCCAGCTTTGTTTACTTTTTCCCACTGAGGCTTCCAGACTTCTGATTGGCCAACATTTCTGCACGGTTAGGAATATTTTTGCACTGTTGCTTTGGCATGTTCATAGCAGCGTTTTCCTTCATTTCTGCCTTTACGTCTGGACGGGATTATTTTTTAAAACGAAAATGGAAAATCTCCGTTTTCAAAAATACCCGTATACGTGTGGACGTAGCCACAGACTGATGCGACAAAACCAGTAAGTAGGTGTACAGTGCACACTGTAGTCTACAGCACACAGTATTAGCTTATTACGTACACGTTGGTAAGTTGTCTTGTGGCAACTGACGAATTGAAACAATTGAGCGTGCTGTGTGTGCAACAGCGCGACACACATTACCTGTCCTTTTATTAACTGTACAAGTAGTGCTGGTCATAGCTGCTGGCTAACTGGGTAAGGCTGTCATGGGTCTGTAGCTCTGTCACCGTTTTATGGAACATATTTAGTTTTAAAGTAAGTTACAGGGCTTCTCCTGCCTTTCCGCGAGGGCTTGTATTTCACTAAAAGCTATCTAATATTCATGTCCACATAATTATGGATGATTATAATTAATATTATATATAATTAATATTTAAAAATCACACGCTGTATTTTAAAGAACATACATTAAGAAGCAGATCATATTAGATTTATATTTTAAATAAGACAAAATGCTGATTTTACAGCAGTAAAATGATTGTATCTCTACAGTTTAAACATGTAATAAGCTTTCTGCCTGCACAGAGTGAATAGTGAAACGAATACATCATGAATACAATATTTCATATTTATTACTTTCCCCTCCTCATTGCCTTATTATTGTAGCTCTAGTAATAAATAATAAGGGAAGGATTCTGGATCAGCACCATGATGCCCAAAGTATATCCAGTATTCTGAAGAAGGTCTAAAATGTCACTGTGTGTGTTTTATGTATATAGATTTTTAAAATTATTATTCATGATATAACATTGTCCAGACATGGCTGGTAAGGACATGGGGAGGAAACAGAGCTGTGTGAGGCTACTAAAGGCAGAGGATTCCTCAGCAGCTGGATTACAAAGAGCACAGGTAACATTAACACATGGACCAGTTGTTGGAGAGGTATTCCAGTATAAGAATAATAATAAGCACAATTGGAATGTTTTGCTGCTGTCACAATTTTTATTATAGATTAAGTGCAGGAGTTGTTAGGTGTGGATAATTACATAATAGTTTATTGCAATAGCAAGTTGTGCCTTGTTCTCAGATGGACACCAAGTGGAGAGTGATAGATGAGATGAGGGGATGTCATATACTGGCATGAATTCAAAATTCTGCTCCTCACATACAAGGTCTTAAATAATCAGGCTCCATCTTATCTTAATGACCTTGTAGTACCATATCACCTTATTAGAGCACTTCGCTCTCGCACTGCAGGCTTACTTGTTGTTCCTAGAGTATTTAAAAGTAGAATGGGAGGGAGAGCCTTCAGTTTTCAGGTCCCTCTTCTGTGGAACCAGCTTCCAGGTTGGATTTGGGAGACAGACACTATCTCTACTTTCAGTTCTGTTCTAGGATGCCCTCTGGACCTAGAGGTGGTGAGTGACAGGAGAATGGTGGCTAAGCTGTCATCCCTGTTGGACAACATCTCCCACCCCATGCAGGAGACTCTGACAGCTCTGAGCAGCTCCTTCAGTGGCTGCGGCACCTATGATGTGGGACGGAGAGATTTCGCAGGTCTTTCCTCCCCACTGCCATCAGACTCCACAGCACAAGAAAGACTTCAACTGACTAAGCACACACATCCACACATGTGCAATACTCTTTCTGGCATCGTTGTATTATACTCAATTCTATATAGCATTTGTAGTCTATTTTATTCGATTGTATGTAGTATTTTATTTCATTCTATTCTGATCCGTGTTAAGGACAGAATGAATGGGGCCATGTATCGTGAGATTTTGAGCCAAAACCTCCTTCCATCAGTGAGAACTTTGAAGATGAAACGCGGCTGGGTCTTCCAACATGACAATGATCCAAAACACACCGCCCGGGCAACAAAGGAGTGGCTCCGTAAGAAGCATTTGAAAGTCCTGGAGTGGCCTAGCCAGTCTCCAGACCTCAACCCCATAGAAAATCTGTGGCGGGAGTTGAAAGTCCGTGTTGCTCGGCGACAGCCCCAAAACATCACTGCTCTCGAGAAGATCTGCATGGAGGAATGGGCCAAAATACCAGCTACTGTGTGTGCAAACCTGGTAAAGACCTATAGTAAACATTTGACCTCTGTTATTGCCAACAAAGGTTATGTTACAAAGTATTGAGTTGTATTTTTGTTATTGACCAAATACTTATTTTCCACCCTGATTTACGAATAAATTCTTTACAAATCCTACCATGTGGATTCATGGTTTTTTTTTTCACATTCTGTCTCTCACAGTTGAAGTGTACCTCTGGTGCAAATTACTGACCTCTGTCATCATTTTAAGTGGGGGTACCTGCACAATCGGTGGCTGACTAAATACTTTTTTGCCCCACTGTATTATTCCAGTGTTTTTTCTCAAAATTTTCTATGCAACTTTGCACTGTCTATTACTGTAACAAAAATTTCCCACACGAAGGATTAATAAAGGTTATCTTTTTTTATGCAACCAAGACTACATATCTCCCGTACTGGCATCCTTACAGTGGCTGCCAGTTAGGTTTTGAATTAATTTTAACGTTTTATTATGTGTTTTTAAGGCGTTGCATGGGTTAGCACCCTCAAACCTTTCTGATCTTTTAAATTGGTTCGCTCCTGTAAGATCACTGAAGTCTGTGGATCAGATGCTCTTAGCTGTCCCAAGGTCCAGATTAAACACAGAGGATAAGAAAGGTCTGGCCTCTCTTATCTGGAAACAAAATTAACAAAATTCATTGAAAAACCTGTGGCAAAAATTCCTTTTAGTTTTGTTTTGTGAAGCTACAAACTGATGAACTAGATTACTGGTAGAATGATGTATAGAATGATGTTTTTTTCTACAGTTGACAGGCTAACAAACCCTCCTGTGTCAGTGGCAGCTGAACTTCATTCGACCATGACCTGCAATGACTTTGCCAAATTCTTCACAGAAAAAATCCAAAAAATTAGACAAGCAATTGGTACATCAACAGCAGATCCAGGATATGTACTGTGTCCACCAAAAAACTGTTTAAACACCATGAAACAGTTTCACCCGATTAACAGCAAAGACCTGGAGGACATCTTAGGTCAACTGAACTCCTCCTCTTGCTGTTTAGATGTCCTGCCAACAGGTTTTTTCAAAAAGGTCTCAAAGACTTTAGAGTCAGACCTGTTACAGATCGTCAACTTTTTTTTAATATCAGGTGTGTTTCCAGAACCACTAAAAACTGCTGTAATCAAACCTATACTAAAAAAGGACAATCTTGACAAGACACAAATGAACAACTACAGCCCGATCTCAAATCTCCCATTTTTAAGTAAGATCATTGAAAAGCAGTTTCTCAACAGCTCAATTACTTCTTAAAACAGAATAACTGCTATGATGCCTTCCAGTCAGGTTTTAGACAGAACCACAGCACTGAAACTGCTCTGACCAAAGTGTTCAATGACATATGTCTGAATACAGACAGTGGAAAAATGTCAGTCTTAGTTTTACTGGATCTCAGTGCAGCATTTGATACAGTTGACCACAACATATTACTCAAACGACTGGAGAACTGGACAGGTCTTTCAGGAACTGTACTAAACTGGTTCAAAACATACGTAGAAAACAGGAAATACTTTGTATCAATAGGTAACTTCACATCTGAGCAGACAAGTATCACATGTGGAGTTCCCCAAGGTTCCATCTTGGGACCCCTTCTGTTTAACATTTACATGCTCCCACTGGCACAGATTATAAAGCACAACAAAATAAACTATCATAGCTATGCAGATGACACACAAATATATATCACAATGTCACCAGGAGACCGAGGCCCTGTACAGGCTCTTGGCAAATGCATTGAGGAAATTAATGACTGGTTGTGCCACAATTTTCTCCAGCTAAACAGAAACAAAACTGAAGTAATAGTCTTTGGTGCCAAAGAAAAATGATTACAGGTCACCAGAGAACTTCAATCTATACACCTAAAAACCACCAACCAGGCGAGAAATTTGGGTGTAGTGATGGATGCAGACCTACACTTAGAAAAACACATTAAGACAATAACAAAGTCAGCTTACTATCACCTCAAGAATATTTCAAGGATAAAAGATCTGATGTCTCAATAGGACCTGGAAAAACTAGTCCATGCATTCATCTTTAGTAGGCTTGATTACTGTAACAGCATCTTTACAGGTCTACCTAAAAAATCAGTCAGACAACTACAGCTCATTCAGAACTCTGCTGCTCGAGTCCTCACTAAGACCAAAAAAGTGGACCACATCAGTCCAGCTCTGAGGTCCTTACACTGGCTGCCTGTCCGTCAGAGGATAGACTTTAAAGTCCTGATGCTGGTCTATAAAGCTCTGAATGGTTTAGTACCAAAATACATCAGTGACCCAGTATGAACCTTCCAGATCCCTCAGGTCATCTGGATCCATTTTTCTTTAAATCAGTTCCCAGAGTCAGAACCAGACACGGAGAAGCTGCATTCAGCTTTTATGCTCCTTATATCTGGAACAAACTCCCAGAAAGCCTCAGATCAGCTGAAACACTCAGTTTATTTAAATCCAGGTTGAAGACTCACCTGTTCTCAGCTGCATTTGAATAAAGCACCAAATCCACACTTTTAAGCTTAAATTTCAAAACTTACATTTTAACTACTGATTTTATCGACTGTTTTTTAATCAATTTTAAATCGTGCTTTTTATTTGTTTTTGTTTTTGAATGTCTCTGTAAAGCACTTTGAATGACCTTGTTGTGGAATTGGGCTATATAAATAAACTTGCCTTGCCTATAAATGAAACATGGTTTGCCCTCTTATGCATATTGTAAAGATGTATCATGACTAGTAATGTGGGATACCACTGATTTCATTTCTGATTCGATACCAAGTAAAATTCAGGCTGGTATCGATGATACTGAACCGATACTGATACTTTGTACAAAAAATTATTTTATTTATTGTATCTTTTATTGTATCTCCAATTTTAGCGTCATCATGATTACAGGATATCAGACTACTTGTTCTTATCACTTAATAATGCAGAAGTCATCATATAATAAAAAAACTGAAGTGGTGCGCTATTTGAACACCTTGCTGGTTATAACAGAGGTAGGTACGGGGTTATTTAAGGTCAAGGGTAATTCTGTCCAGGTGTTGCTGATGAGAAGGGGCAAACCATTTCCTACTGTGCTTAGCCTAGTTACTTGTTGTCTGTGTTTAAATGGAAATTTAAATGGACGTTGCAAAGGAAATAAATGCACCTTTAAGCCCCCTCCTTGATTCAGAGTCTTTCCCTTGTCATGTAAATGGTCTCCTTGACTCTGGTCTCAAACAGGCGTTCCTCCCTGTCCAGGATGTGTACCTGTGTTCCTGGAGGACAGGCGGGTCCATGGACCAGTCCACAGCTGAACACCGTACTTGGGTTCAACTTCCAGTGAAACTGAGGCCACAGCTTAGGACAATAGAAGATTGAAAAATGCTGCCTGGTCTAATGGGTCTCAATCTCTGCAACGTTCAGCTTTCAGAATTTGTCTTAAACAGCATAAAAGCATGGATCCATCCCACCTTGTATCAGGAAAACATTGATGAACTCTGAGCAAATGAAACCACAACTTTAAAAAATCAATTCCCAAAATTAATTGTTTCGACATCTTAAACACAAAATCATAAGTTTTAATACCTACAGCAAGTTTAAGGAAAAATAAAAGATTTTAAAGATCTTTCAACCTTTTCTTCTCAAATATAAAACAGCAGATGGAACTTACATGCATCTTTTATGGAATTGTCTAAAAATATCTAAATTCTGGCTCTGCATCAACAAGGAAATGAACTTGATACTAAACTGTAAGATCTGTAAAGATCCGGGTCAATTCTTACCACAGTTGCTGCCTCTGAATAAAAATCTGGACAAAAAGAGATCCACATTATTAAATAAGCTTATGTTTAATGTCAGGAGATGTGTTATTGAACAGGATTACGGAGCAGCCCCCTACTGTAACTCAGTGTTACAAGGAAATTTTTCATAACTTTCAGGTCAGATTTTTAATAAGCTGCAGGAACCCTGTTCAGTGTGAGTGGAGAGCAGCCAAGTCTCCTCCTCTGATAAACCTCCATCTGTGCCACTGAAAACAGTTCATCTGACTGACTGTAAACATGTTTCCATTTGTCACTTCAGCCTTTACTCTGAAATACAGGAAATGAAATCACAGCTCAAAATTCTTCATCCAACTGCTGGAACAAAGCGAACCACTCGACATGAACACTGAAGCAGAACAGTTTAGAAAGCTTAAAATGAGACTAGAGAACCATTTTCATTCATAGTTGCCTCATCAGATCTTTACAGGAGATTCACTCTGAACTCTGTGGAGCCTGATCTCAAGGGTTTTGAGTCTGACCCTGAAAGCAGAAGAGGATCTTTCTGTCTCTTCAGATTTACTGTGATGGGAGTGATTCCAGCCCCGAGTGATGACACTGATGTTTGCACAGAGCAGATAATTTAGTGAATGTTTGGGCACATTGGTAACAGTGAAACAGTTTATTAGTAACGTGGGATCGTTTGTGTCTGGAGTATGAACTGAGATTCCTGAAGCTCTTGTCACACTGGTCACAGCTGTAGTTTCCTTCCATGTGTGCACGTTCATGATAGTTACGATTAGCTGATTGTGAGAAGCTTTTGTCACAGTGTCTGCACTTGTATGGTTTCTCTCCTGTGTGGACTCGTTTGTGTGTTTTAAGCCCACCTGCAGCAATGAAAGATGACCCACACTGATCACAGATGTGCTTTTTTGTCCCGCTGTGAATGAGTTCATGTCGTTTTAATCCATTTGATGTGCTGAAGCTTCTCCCACATTCATTGCAGTATTTCAGTTTGTCTCCAGTGTGTTTACGTTGATGTATTTTCAGGGTTTCTTGCCGACTGAAAGCTTTGTGACAAAGGTCACAATGAAAGTCTTTCCCACCACCACAGTGATGACAGGGTTGAGAACTGGATCCATCTGTGTCGCTCTGCTTCTAAACAAAGACACAACGACAGTGTAAGTCAGTCCTTCAACATTTTTATCCTGAACGTCGCCTGAAATAAAGAGCAAATAAAAAACAAACAAAAATCATAACTGAAATGAAAATCTGAATAATCACTCAGAGCTGCTTTTTCATGCAGTAGAATTGCCGAAACATCAGAATCAGTGAGCTGCAAGCTTTCAGCCCCGACCATGTCCGTGCCGTCAGGGGAGAAAGGCGACATCTCACTGATTCTGATCTGCGAGTCGGCGCTTTGTGTTTACGTCTTTGTGCAGAATCCGTGTTCCTGCTCTCATTTACTGTTTGGTGGTTGTCGAAATTGTATGAGGTTTTACCAGAGATTCGGGCGTTTCGGGAAAAAATAAAATTATAATAAAAAATCGATTCAGGATTTTAATGAATCGATATCACGTTATCCATGCCAGACTCGATTTTAATCAGTAAATCGATTATCAAAACCCAACCCTAGCTAAGACAGTTTAATGAGCAGAGTTGTTCCAAACAGTCAGGCTAAAATGACAAGATAAAAATATAAATACATACCTCACAGTAACTGCACTTGGAGAGTCTCTTTCTGGTGTGGATCTTTTGGTGTAGTCTCAGGTCATGTGGAGATTTAAAAGTCTTCTCACACAGGTCACATTTATAAGGTCTCTCCTCAGAGTGGGTAAACATGTGTTGTTGGAACTGCGTGTTGGTTGTAAACTGTTTGCCACACTTTTCACAGCAGTACACATCATGTCCGGTGTGAATGCGTAGGTGTATATTTCGGTACCCTATCTGACTGAAGGTTTTCCCACAAATGTCACAGCTGTATGCCTTAATTCCAGAGTGGGTAACTAGATGCCTCTGTAAGCTGCTACTGTGAGTAAAAGCTCTGCCACACTGATCACAGCTGTACGCTTTAACTCCACTGTGGATGACTTGGTGCTGTTTCAGAGCATCCTTCCAGGAAAAAGTCTTTCCACACAAGTCACAGCTGTACGGTCTCTCTCCAGTGTGGATGACCTGATGATGTTTTAGTGAACCCTTCCCAGTAAAATCCTTCCCACACTCGTCACAGGTGTATGTTTTCTCTCTCTTTCTTCTGTGAGGTTTGTCGGCCTCCTGAGAGTGCTGACTTCTCGCTCCATGTTGGTCCTGCAGTGACAGAGATACAAACAGAGGCAGTGAGTGAAATGCAGTCGTAGAACAAACTCAACCTTCAAACTCCCTCCATTAACACTAGTTTTAAACCTGAAGGTGGAGTGTGGCACCAAACACCTTAAAGGTCTCTTATCCCCACCTGCTGGTAGTTCTAACACATTACATCCAACCTGGTGTTAAAAATAATTCATGACTGTTCAAACACTCTAAAATCATTTTTCCTTATTTTCCTTACTTTTACTCCCCACATTAAAAAAAGGACTTTCTACTCATTACATTTTCAAAACAGACTTTTTACTTTTGGTTTGAGGAATTTGAGGGGAGTTATTTCATCACTAAGGGCATCAAACTGATTTGAGCCTGAAAAGTAACACATGAAAGACAATCCTGATCGTGTACTAATCACCAGGGTTTGAAACATAAAAAGAAATGAAAGAGGCAAAACTGTGAGTCATAGTCAGGAGTTAAAGTGAGACGTTGTTCTTCTTTCTTTTTTGCACAGCACCTGAACAAACAGGTAATTTCAAATGCAGCGTTTCTATCAACAAACATCAGCAAACACACAAACCGTTTGTGTGCAGTTTGTCTCACAGTGTGTTGCTGGCTAAAGGTCCAGCTGCTGTACATCACAGGGAGAGAAAAGAAAGAGAGCTAACTTCACTCAGAGATGGAGAAAGATAAGACACACAGGACAGGAGAGGAAGAAGAGAGGTTAGATTTAATCAATCAATCAAAGCTTTATTCACCACATGCAGGTTGCCTTGCAGTGAAATGGGACCCCCCCCGACCTTACACACACAACACAGACATTACATGGGGTTACAAGTTGGAGATCGGTAGCGTTACAGAAAAACACTTAAATGTACACTACAATGGGAAAGTACAAGAGGAAAAAAAGAGACCTCTACTCGTGCTGTGCTTCCATGGTAGGACAGCATGAGAACAGGAAACAAAAAACTTCTCTGTACAAAAAGCACATAAATGTCCACAGCACAACTTTGTGAAAGACATGACAAGCCACAGGATTGGGTGAGGAGTGAGGAGTAATCCGAAGCGAACACAGCAGCCGCCCTGCACAGCGCTACCATTCCAGCACACAGACCCGCCGTGTTCCCCCGCAGGAAGCAGGAAACAGGAAACAAGCATCGAAGGCGTTTGGAAAGGGAGGGGGATGAGTGTGTGCTTATCAGTGTAAGTGTATGTGTGTGTTCAGCTGAGACAGTGTCCTCCGCCCTATCAGGCTAAGTAAACAGTCTTCCAGCTAACCCAGGTGGCCTTGCATGGAATGGGAAGGAACAGACTAAACACAGTCGTTATCAGGGTGTTTTGTTCGGCTCCAGCCTTGAGGCCGCAGCTGGCGCCGAAGGGGTAGCCGCATGAAGTGATGATGGTTTTTACTTTAGTGCGAACAACTCATATGTATTTCAAAGCTGTTCCAACGCTGGTCTCTCAATCTCCCGTTGGAGAGCCGTGAGCTTCTCCATGATGTTATCCAAACTTACGCTCCGTGATGTTGTCATTCTTGTGGTCAAAGAGCAGGTTCTGAGAACTCACGACCGCAGTGCACTTCCCAAGATTTGATCCAATTTGCGCTCAAAGGTGTTATTGGAGCTAGCCCCTCCAGATGTAATCCAGTTTTTCACTCAGAGGTCTTGTTCTGAGTATTCACGGCAGCCATGCGTTCTCCAAGATCTTCTCCGTGCTGCACTCAATGAGCCCATTTTGAGAAACTCACGCCTCGTCCCATCATTTCAATCCCAGCGGGCAGCCTTGTGGGGGTTTGAACAGTCAGTTCCACTTCCTTAATTCTGCGATAAGCCAGGGCCAAGCCAGCTCCGATCAGCAAGAACCCTGTTATCATGGTTCCGAATAGGTAGATATCTTAAGCACTCAGGCTCACCCGAGCCCAGACTTCTTGTTGAGAAGGGGTGTCAATTGCATTCACAGACCAGTTGATCAAATCCATAATTCCTCAAAGGGAAGGACTGCTCAGTCGGATTTGATCAACTGGACATTAAAGCTTACATGTAAGTCCTCATGTGTTGAAATCAGATATTGGGTCTGTACATGTGACATTGTGTTTTTTCAGGTTGTGAAAGATGCTGCAAAACAATCTGAGGCAGATTAACTGTGTTATTTAAAGACTGCATGAAGATCCTCTGCAGGTTAGTGCAGGATAAACAGGTTCGTTTGCTGAACTGTGATGGATTTAAAGTAAAGGACAGTGTGTGACTGGTGCACAGTGACTGTGGTGCTCATGTCACAGTTAGATTACATCAAGTGTAGCAGAGATTCATTTAAACTGAAGCTCATGATGCTGACATTCATTCACTGAGTTCCACCTTCATACCAACAGTATAGTGTCTAATATAAAGACAGTGTACTGTCAGTGTAGAGGATGGAAATCAGCCAGGACAGCTCATGAAACATCTGCTGACATCTGGTTGAATTCAGTTGTGTACATCCACAGAGAGCAGCAGGTCAGCTGATCACAGCCTGTAATTTAAGAAAATCTACTGGAGCTCTCAACAGAAATTATTGTGAGCTGTGATTCTTTTCCCCACGCTGAGCCACTACAGCTGATTTTAGGGTTCCCACCTGCTCAATCCCACTTTAACCTCTTCCCTGCTCATGTTCCTGTTTAGAGGCAAAGTCACCCTCTACAGTGTAGGTAACAGAAAATACACATATGTTTTATTTTCCTTCATTTTCTAATTAACTGATTCAAACATCCATCCATCCATTCGCTTCCGCTTATCCTTTTCAGGGTCGCGGGGGGCGCTGGAGCCTATCCCAGCTGTCATAGGGCGAGAGGCGGGGTACACCCTGGACAGGTCGCCAGTCTGTCGCAGGGCCAACACACAGGGACAGACAACCATTCACTCGCACATTCACACCTGATTCAAACAGAGAACCTTTATTAGAAATAAATAGTTTTTACTTCATTTACTAATCTTATTTTATTATTACATTAACAAAGCACAAGGTTCAGTTAACTTTGGATAAAAACATGTGGTTAAAATGTTCTTCAAGGAGCTACTTTTACTTGTTTACTCTGATTACATTTCAGAGCCTGTACTTTTTCACTGGTACTTAAATAAAGAAGGTGAATGAATACTTTTACTGAAGTATTTATAACACTAATATCTGTACTTCCACTTAAGTATAGAGTAAATGTACTTTTGCCTCCTCTGATCATTTCTATAATATTATTTATATCAGTGATGGCCAAATGAAGCTTTCTGAAACACTGAAGCTTGTATTGAAAAAGGTTCATTACTCAAAGCTTTTCAACACAGTCCTCTTTGGTGACATCTGCTGGCCAAAAATGTGAAGAGCAGCTTGAATCTACAAATTATAATATAGAGCTTCATTATAATTGCCCACTCTACAGAGCTCAGCTGACAGCTTCTGTCTGATATCGGGCTGCTGTTGTGGTGCTTTGAACGTGTATTTTTTGGGGTCATGAAAAAACTGTTAGGTTTAATGTATGTGTTGTAGGTTGCCATTTAAAAAGCTACACAATGCCATTTAGAAAGCTAGAATGCTTCTGTTTGCTATCTAGGTAACCTACGCATATGACTACATGCATGACATTGATAAGGGGAACAAGCAGCCTTGAGAAGAACAGATTCTACCAACAACAATCTGGGACAGCTGCACTCTCATCATATAACCACACACAATGTATAATCACACTTGCACAGCACAATCACTTTATAACCAGTTATAGTAGTTTCTCATAGGTAATACAGCAACAAGCTTTATGCTTCATGTGTGTAACCAATAAAAACAGCCTGCAGGGGGAAAGCAAGTTGAAGTGGGTTGGAGACAACTGCTTCCCCCTCGCGAGTGAAAACTTGAGCTCTGTGTGACCTCGTTCCTGAGTGAGTTTCTGTTTATCCAGCAGTATCAGGGGTAAAACTCTGACAAATGTCCATTTGATTATTAATAATGTTGATGAATAAACCTTCTTGATTTTAACATGTGCTGTGGTCTCTAAAAAACAACATAATATACAACACAGTGACATAACAGTTTGGGAGGATGAGAGTTTTAGACGTGACTGAGTATTTGGTGAAACTGTGATATTTTCCTCACCTCCTGTGTTGAGCTCATTGTTTCCTCTGTAGTGACTCAGCTGAGTCCAGATGGCTGAAAATGTTCCTCTGCTGCTCCGTCAGACTCTTCTCCTCCTGCTGATCAGCTGGGACACAAAACAGATCTTTGTTAGGCTCCACACTGCACTGAAGAGTCAAAGTGTCTCATATGTTCATCTGACAACACAAAGTACAAATTTCACTCTGATTGCTTGTAGAAATCTTGTGAGACGTGTTGTGCTGCAAAGTGAGGAAACTCTCTCACTCACTTATACTTCAGGAGGAACTTTGTGACATTGGCTCTAATATTCTAAGCAGCCCTTTACTATGACAGGGCCAGAAAGTCCTATTTGAAGGTTTGGGAGAAGGACCATGTTAAAGGTGGATTGGGGTTTATACACTTTGTTATGATACAGGTAAGGCTGTAAGAGCCTGAGAAGGTGTCCTGAATGAACCTCTAAAACCAGTTTTCAGCTAACGACTCTGCTTCAGTCTGGAAAACAGCAACTACAAGTTTAAAGACTCCATCAACAATTCACACCCAGCAACAGCCTGAACAGCTCCTCCTGTGGTTTCCACAAACAGGGACAGACCTGTCACTCCCCCACCCCACACTTTCAACTGCTTCAGCCCCCCAGTCCCACCACCTCCACCACTCCTAAAAGTTTGATTCTGTGCAGCCATTCCCCAACTCTCTGAACGGTACTGTCCTGATTCTTTGATGTTGGGCTGAGAACAAAAAAACATTACTCAGATCTTGTCCAGTCAACAACAATTATTTATTAAGCACATATGTGGGAGATGTACACGACACCACCCTCAGCGTAGTCCAGTAGATCTCAAAGAGGAAGCACTTCGATACACAGTTTTACATGTCAGGGTTCACGCCCCTTCATGCCTAAGCAGATAACATAACATGCGCCAGTGAGTTACAGTTGTCTGCAACTCCTTTTATAGTATTGGTGTTTGTTCCTCACTAACGGTTTCAGCACTCTCTCACCTCCATCTGTTTCCTGTTTCTCGTTGTGAGGCCCCATGATCGTATATGACACATCCTGAGTCCATCCTGTTCATCCACAGCAGCTGACTAAAGACTAAATAATATTTTTTATGTTCTTGACATATCTGTTAATTCAGTCGAAGCTGGTCTCTATTTTGAAATCAGGTGTCCGCGCATCCTGCCGTAATACTTAGAATACAAAGAAACACAAAGCATGGTGGAGGCTGACTTGACTTTAATTCCCAAACTGGAGGCTGGGTTGACACCAGTAGCATGCTGAGCTAATGATTAGTTGGTGTTTTTCTCCAAACACTCTCTCACTCTTCTCTCAACGTGTTCACAATGAACTGTGAACAGACACCGAGGAGAGCAGCAGAAGACCTCATTCAGGAGCTAAACTCAACATGAACTGAACTCATAGTAAAGTTAGCTCGGTGCTTACCTTTAGATGAGCCCACAAACCGAGAGAAACTCCGCGATGAAGCTGCAATTCTTTCCAAACACAGGAAACAGATCAGGGAGCAGAGACCCACGTGGTTCACGCTGATCTCAGCTACGATCCAGGAGACAAGGGTGGGCAGATCGATGCAGATATCGATCCAAACGGTGGTTTAGTTTGTTTTATCATCCAAATTCACTATTTTACTCACTTTGGATCAAGGGCGTAGATTTGGCATGAACGGAAGGGACATGTCCCCACCAATAATTTGATCTCTTCGAGTAAAGAAAAACAAAACCGATAGAAATTTAAAAAAACAAACAAAAAACGATCTGTCAGCGTCTCGTTTCACTCACCCAGCGGTGCAGAAAGAGTTAAATTACGTTCTTTACTGGAGTCCTACGTCATGTGACAAATATGGCCAATGTGATTGGCTGAGCCTTTCAGGGAGGTCTGTTTAGTTTTAGCAGCGGCAAGCCTGCGCTGTGAGGAGGAGAGGAGGATGGCAGCAAAAAGATCCTGGATATAAGAAAATATTTTTTTAATGATGGGTAGATGAGGCCTCATGAAGCGTTTTAGCACAAACTGTATCCATGCTGTGTCGACACAGTTTTGCTGTTTTGCTCCATGCTGACACCTGCTGGACCTTAAATACCATTGCAGGCAACTTGAGACTCACAACAGACACTGATTCAATGACCTAGTCATACTTATATACACTGTATACACTGTAAGGTATTGTACTTTTCATGGAATCATTTTACATCTATATTACAAATATTGTAGACATCTTTAAAATATATTATGAATGACATTAAGTGAAAATTAAAATGAAAGTATTGTGAATTTGGATCTAATGCACAGCCCACAAAGCAGTCTACCTGCCATGCAGAGCGTGCACAAGTCATTGTTAGTCAAATGGCTGTGAAATTTGCATATTATTTTTAATCACATCGGAACTAGAGAAAAGTTTGAAACCAAGCAATTCATATACACCTTTCCTGTGTTTTTGATAATTGGAGAGTCATGTAAATTTAAATATTTTGTGACACAATTAAAAAGTCACACCAATAACCACCTTATTGAACACACACTGAACTTTTCAGGCAAAACTGCCTGGCGGTTTTATCAGGTGTTGTCTGCGTTCCATCGCTGATCCCTCATCAGTGACACAGAGCCTCAACCTGCACGTCACTAAGTTGGTGATTGGCACACTCTTGTTGGAGGAGGGCGCTTTTTCACCCCTCACTCTCTCGTTCTAACACAGCTGTGGGTTGAAAGGGCAGAGCACGTCGTACACCCTTGTTGTCTTCCTCAGCGTCTTAACGCAGGGATCTTTCTTAACCTTTGCGGTTTTTTCTGTGTGCTCTGGAATCTTCTTGTGATGAGCAGCAGGACCCCAAATGACATGACTCGGGCCCTTGACCGCTGTCTGGGCTGTCGGCTGTGCCTGGACTGGTCCCTGCTTCCCGCTCTCTAAAGATTTCTGATCAGCACCCAGTTTCAGTCTGGAGCTTCCACCCTTGGGATGATTTCTCCCAGCAATACTCTGGATACTGCACCTGTATTTCCTTACTTGAAGGAAAAACTTCTAACCGTTTTGAAAATATATCAATCATCATCAATCAGCATTCCACTTTCTGTTCAGTGAACTTGTAGGTTATCAACAACTTATCTAATAGCACCTGTAGGGGTTTAATACCTGTACATTAACTGTTAGTCACACAAATCATAGAAAAATCACTGAAAATTGTAGAAAACTGTAGAAAAATCACCAGATAGTTATAGAGTAAACCTGAAATCCCTCCTTTTGATACATTGTCCTTCCCATGTGGCAATTTACCATAATTTCTCATGGTTAGCGCTGGCCAACTGTGGGGAAGAAGGACCCAAATGCTGGACTCTTTGATGAGTGCATTTTATATACAGTGGAGCAAATACCAAGAACACAAATCCCTGTGAGCTCACTAGACTCCCATGTCATGTCTTCACCCAAATGTTCGTGCTCTCTGCTCTCGTCTTCCCAAACTCCCTGTGTGTTCTTTCCTTTTTCGTCCCCGCTCCTCCTACAGGGAAACACTAACTCCCGCGGGCATACATGACCAGCATGACACTACACTTAGACACACACTAACTATGGAGTGTAACTCAACGATCCAGCGTCGAGGAGCTCTAAGCTACACTCCTATGTTACTCCCCTGACAAGTCAGATCAGCTGCAGGTGTGTAAGGTCCTTAGTTGTGGCCAAAAAACAAAACAAAAGCAAAAACAAAGAAACCCTGGTGTATTGGCTCCATTTTTTGATAAATAATTGTATATATTTACACAATGTGTGGATAAGTTTTCAAAATACACAATTTATATTTGCATGGCTGTAGGTGGCTGTAGGTTTGCATGTGAGTGGCTGTAGTTCAGGTGGTAGAGCAGGTCATCTACTGATCGGAAGGTTGGTGGTTCGATTCCTGGCTTTCCCCAGTCTGCATGCCAAATATCCTTGTGTGTGAATGTTACTTAGAAAGCAACTAGAACAATGTGCTTGTGCGAATGGGTGTGAATGGGTGAATGCACAAGTTGTGTAAAGTGCTTTGAGTGCTCAGAAGAGTAGAAAAGCACTATATAAGAACCAGTCCATTTACCATTTCAAATTATAAAATAATTTATTTAACATGTCTGTGGTTTTTACAGTAAAAAAATACTACTAGGGTAGTCTTTTGTATGATTTCAGGAATCTTGTGTTAATACAGTGTGTCAATGAAAAAACAAATAAATTCAGACACGTGAGGTTGAGCTACAAACAATGATACCAAACAAGGCAGGAAAAAACAACCTTTCTGATCTTCTAAATTGGTACACTCCTGTAAGATCACTGAGGTCTGTGGATGCTCTCAGCTGTCCCGAGGTCCAGGTTAAACACAGAGGAGACCGGGCCTTTGCTGTGACTGCTCTTAAATTGTGGAACAAACTGTCACACAAAGACCTCTCCAACATTGGACACTTTCAAAACCCGTCTAAAAAATCCACTTATATTCCTTGGCTTTTAAATCAGGATGAGTTTGTACTACTTTTATCTTACTTCTTACTCAAATCTTCTAATTTTATGATTCTTTCATGTCTTCTTATGTTTTATCTCTTTTATCTCTTTTTATGATCTTAAATGTCCATCACCTTGGTCAACAGTTGCTGTTTTCCATGTGCTATATAAATAAATTTGACTTGACTGGACTTGACTATATATTCAGGAGTGTTGCAATGCTATGGAGGAACTGCAGTATTTGCAGGAGTTAATAATGCCAGCTAACATTAAACTTCTGATTCAAACTTTTTCATTTAAACTGAGAGAAAAATAGAGAACAAAGGCAAATGAGATTCTCGAGAAGACTGGCCAAAGAGCATGTTTCCCAGATATTGTTTTAGAAAGAAAGTTTCGGATAACAAATGGAGTTTAAGCTGTGCAAAATGTTTATTCTGTAAACTGAATGGAGGAAAACCCAGCCAACAACAGATGGCAGACCTGCCAGAGGAAAGAGTGGTTCCAGATCTGCAACCTTTCAGAAACGTTGGTCTAGATTATTTTGGTCCACTTGTTGTGAAAAGAGGGCGCAGTATTGTAAAACGGTATGTAGTAGCGTTCACTTGCATAACAAGCAGAGCCGTGCACCTCGAAGGGGATTACTTTTTAGATACTGACTCATGCATTAATGCACCATCAGAAAAGCTATCACAGGACACAAATGACCTCCAAGCATTAACACCGAACCACTTCCTCGTCATGAAGTGAAAACCAGCTCTTAAGGGCCCCTGAATGATTTTCTCCATCTGGAAAGAACAGGCCTGTTGCAACCTGTAATATGTCCTTTTTCTTGGCATCCTTGCAAATGTCTATTTTTCTTGTTCCTCCTCCTCATCTAGCTCTAACCTGCTTGAAAACCTCAGTGTCTTCATCATAATGCATCCATCCTATTTCTATTTTTCTATTTCTCTTCAGAGCATTTCTTTTATGGGTTGTTTGGAAATGTTCTTTTTGCCGTGTGCTACTGCCATCCTCTTCAGATAATTTTCTTTTGGACAGTTTGGATTTCAGCCATTCAAAAAGCGCTGACTTGCGGCTGCTGCCCCTCCGTCTGTAAAATCCAAATACTGCTAGACAATCACCGTATGATGGCAAATTGTTAGGGTCCCTGGGTCGTTGACCCAGTGTTTTGTGTTTTTGGTTCTTTGATGTAGGTTATTTCATTATTTTCTAGCTTTGCTTTATGGGTTTTAGGATCATTCTTAGTTTAGGTTCTCTGGGTGGGGTTTGGTTAGAGTTTTAGTGTTCTGGTTTTCTGTCTGTGTTCCATAGTTGCTGTCTCCCCTGTCTGCTGTATCCCCACATCCAGTCAGTGTCTGTGTCTACCCTAGTCCCACGTCTTTGTTCCCTTTGTTATAGTGCCTGCCTGTGAGTCTGTGTTATGTTTCCTGTTTTACTTTGAAAGTCCATGTCTGATGTTAATGTGTCTGGTTTTGCTTCCCCTTGGCTCGTTAGGCCTGATTTGCCCCAGCTGTGTTTCCCTCCTGTTACCCATTCCCTGATTGCTCCCTTTGTGTATTTAAGCCCCGTGTTTCTTTGTGTCTGTGTCGTGATCTACTCTCATTTATGCTGTGTGTTCCGTTTGCCTGGTCATGTAAGTTTATTTGGATTTTGGATTTCTGTTACTTTTTGCTAGTGATGGCCAAATGAAGCTTTCCGAAGCACTGAAGCTTGTATTGAAAAATGGTTCATTACTCGAAGCTTTTCAACACAGTCCTCTCCGGTGACATCTGGTGGTGAAAATTTTGAAGAGCAGCTTGAATCTGCAAAATAAAACGGACTGCTCAATTATCACTGCTCACTCAAGAGTGGAGTTCTCTCTGATATTGGGCCACCGTTCCGTTGCTTTGAACATGTAATTGGTTTTGTTTTCTCGATTGGGGGGCTGAAAAAAATGTAATGCGTATCTGCGTAATACATTTTGATCAATAAACTTTCCCTATTTAAACATGCACTATGGTGTGGCCTTTCTTTGCTCATAACTCCTTGATGTTGGTAAATACAATAAGTGAGCAATATATATAATATACATATGATAATGCACAGCACATTATGGAGTATGCCCCTGCTGTGAAGTCCTGCCTCCATCTACTTGTCGTTTAATCACTGGACAGCTGGACAGGTTCATACAAAATATTAGATGAGGCCAATTCCTATACATATTTTTGACCTAGGGGTGGGATTGATTGTGAACTGGAAAGGGAAAATGCTTAGGGGGCTGAGTACGGCTGCATCGTCACTGATTTGTAGAATCATTTTGATTCGATACAGGATCCGATTCAATTTGATTGGAATCTGGAAAGTTTTGCCTCAGTCAGAAATATTACAATTCTGATCATTTAACAGTATATATCCATAATTTCGTATCTATTAAAAGAAAGCTGACACATGTGAGACTTAATTAGAGATGTAAACAGAGAGTTATGAAACCTGCAGCTGCAGAAGCCAGCGGGAAAAAAAGAGGCAAACACAGCGCAGACCCAACGACACACCAAAATCTGATTCTGACGCGTCGGGTCCGCGCTCTGTGTTCACGTTTGTATGCAGAATCCGTAAACCTGCTCCCAGTTACTGTTTTAGCTGCATGGTGTTTGACGACATGTTGTGAGGTTTAACCTGAGATGCTGGCGTTTCAGGCATAATAACGTTAATTTACAAATCGACACGGGATTTTAATGAATCAATATCACTTTATTCAATTTAGCATGGATTGTAATCAGAAAAGCGATAATCAAAACCCACCCCTAATCAAGAACTTGCAAAGTAAAAACATGATCTATGTAAGGTAGCCCTTTTGTTATTTACATTTAAAAAGAGGATTAGTGTTACTGTGCGCTGGCTGAGTCTGTTTCTTTTCTTAGAAATAGTTTCTCCTGCCCTGGAGAAAATCCACTTGCATGGAACAGAAGAGGCTGTGGAGTGCAGGAACCACACTGCAAGCTGGTAGATATGCAGGTATTCCTGGGTCCTGCAGACTATCACCTAAAAACAATAAACAAAATGATTTTCTAAACTGTGTAGCAATGTAATGTACGTATAGTGTCAAATACATTTTTGTAGTCTTCATTAGCTTTAATTCACATGGAAGTGTTCCTAAAGTCATATGCTGTAATGATATTTACATTATGAAAACATGATTTTGGACATTTCAAGTTTTTCACTTCGGCAGATAAAATGAATTGAGCAAAATCAACTCAAAATATTCCCACACGCCAGAACGTCCTCTCTTCCTCGCTGGCTCCATATCTGTCAGTGGAATGATCACCTCGTCGCTATCTGTCACCATCAACACACTCCACGAATCCCGTGGATGATTCACTTCCTTATATCCGTTTGAATCAGGTACCGAAGCAGTTACGTGCGTAATGAAGCTTCAGACGTCACTGGTCACGTGACTTTTGCCAAACGAAGCAAGCCTCGACACAGTGCTTCTGAACCAGTGTGTTGTTTTTTTCGACACACGCTCCGGAGCGTCAGCTTCAAGCGGGCCATCACTACTTTTTGCCATCCAGCAATAAAAGCTGAGTTTTGAGCCATTTTCTGCCTCCGAGTGTCTGCACTTTGGGTCCTTCTACTTCCACTCCTACCTGCACACAGCCTTAACCTGACAGAAGATCACGACCAGAACATGGACCCCGCAGACTCTTTAGCTTTTGGATTAAACGCTGAGATGGAGCGGATGATTAAGCTCCTTGACCGCATTGCTCAGGCCAATGATTTGAGGACCATGGCAGTTGGGCTAAGCGCTGTAGATGCCATCATTCGGAGCAACCCTTGGCTTACTCAGCTTTCTATGGACACTGTGCTGGGCAGCTCCATAGCTGCCTGGAGGGAGCAAGTCAGGGCTGGCGAGCTTGCTCTCTCTACCTCCACCTCCACTTCTTTACCGCCGCTCCAGGACAACACACACTCACCACCTGCCTCGTCGCTACCTCAGACTGCCTCTCCTTCCTCACACCAGCCGGGACCTTGTTCGCCTGCCCATTCGCCTGCCTTTTTCCTGGTGGCCATGTGGTCGGAGGATGAGGAGGAGGTCTCCGTTTCTCCGCCAGTTTCAGTTCCCTCCTTCAGAAGGAAACGACGCCACCGTCGCTCCTCTCCTCAATCTTCTGGTCAGCCACCTGTCTCCGCTGGAGGGTCCGAGGGGCCCATTCAGCCTCTTGCCTCGTCAGCTGGGGGTCCGGGAGGACCCAGCCAGCACGTCCCAGTGTCTGCTGATGGTTCTGGCGAGGCCGTTCAGCCACCACCGGCTCCTCCGCCTGGTCCGGCCTCCGAGTCTGCAGCTCCGCCTGGTCCGGTCAAAATGCACGGACAATTCTGCATTCCCATATACAGTGGAAAAATGTTCCACGGGCTTCTCCACATTTAAAACATGTATCTGGAATTCTGTTATTATATTTATTCAATTTCACCGGTGTTACATACAGTGGGGCAAAAAAGTATTTAGTCAGCCACCGATTGTGCAAATTCCCCCACTTAAAATGATGACAGAGGTCAGTAATTTGCACCAGAGGTACACTTCAACTGTGAGAGACAGAATGTGAAAAAAAAATCCATGAATTCACATGGTAGGATTTGTAAAGAACTTATTCGTAAATTAGGGTGGAAAATAAGTATTTGGTCACCTCAAACAAGGAAAATCTCTGGCTCTCACAGACCTGTAACGTCTTCTGTAAGAAGCTTTTCTGTCCCCCACTCGTTACCTGTATGAATGGCACCTGTTTGAACTCATCATCTGTATAAAAGACACCTGTCCACAGCCTCAAACAGTCAGACTCCAAACTCCGCCATGGCCAAGAACAAAGAGCTTTCGAAGGACACCAGGAAAAGTATTGTAGACCTGCACCAGACTGGGAAGAGTGAATCTACAATAGGCAAGCAGCTTGGTGTGAAAAAATCAACTGTGGGAGCAATCATCAGAAAATGGAAGACATACAAGACCACTGATAATCTCCCTCGATCTGGGGCTCCACGCAAGATCTCATCCCGTGGGGTCAAAATGATCATGAGAACGGTGAGCAAAGATCCCAGAACCACACGGGGGGACCTGGTGAATGACCTGCAGAGAGCTGGGACCAAAGTAACAAAGGTCACCATCAGTAACACACTACAACGGCAGGGAATCAAATCCCGCAGTGCCAGACGTGTTCCGCTGCTGAAGCCAGTGCATGTCCAGGCCCGTCTGAAGTTTGCCAGAGAGCACATGGATGATACAGCAGAGGATTGGGAGAATGTCATGTGGTCAGATGAAACCAAAGTAGAACTTTTTGGTATAAACTCAACTCGTCGTGTTTGGAGGAAGAAGAATACTGAGTTGCATCCCAAGAACACCATACCTACTGTGAAGCATGGGGGTGGAAACATCATGCTATGGGGCTGTTTTTCTGCCAAGGGGACAGGACGACTGATCCGTGTTAAGGACAGAATGAAGGTGGCCGTGTATCGTGAGATTTTGAGCCAAAACCTCCTTCCATCAGTGAGAACTTTGAAGATGAAACGAGGCTGGGTCTTCCAACATGACAATGATCCAAAACACACCGCCCGGGCAACAAAGGAGTGGCTCCGTAAGAAGCATTTGAAAGTCCTGGAGTGGCCTAGCCAGTCTCCAGACCTCAACCCCATAGAAAATCTGTGGCGGGAGTTGAAAGTCCGTGTTGCTCGGCGACAGCCCCAAAACATCACTGCTCTCGAGAAGATCTGCATGGAGGAATGGGCCAAAATACCAGCTACTGTGTGTGCAAACCTGGTAAAGACCTATAGTAAACGTTTGACCTCTGTTATTGCCAACAAAGGTTATGTTACAAAGTATTGAGTTGTATTTTTGTTATTGACCAAATACTTATTTTCCACCCTGATTTACCAATAAATTCTTTACAAATCCTACCATGTGGATTCATGGATTTTTTTTTTTATTTATTTATTTTTTTTCACATTCTGTCTCTCACAGTTGAAGTGTACCTCTGGTGCAAATTACTGACCTCTGTCATCATTTTAAGTGGGGGAACTTGCACAATCGGTGGCTGACTAAATACTTTTTTGCCCCACTGTAGATACACAAAAGAAAAGTATTGTACCATGTTGAGAATTTACCGATTTGAGAGAGCAACCCTTCCCACACCCCAGCCTGTGTAAGAACATACAGGCATCCCTTAACCCCAAAACTACTTCCGCCCTCTTCTTGGAACATGTCCACCCTAAACCGAGGAACTATTCACCTGCATTTAGCAACAGTTGTTAAAGTAATTACAATTGATTAAAAGAATTTAACTAAAGAAAAAAAAAGATAATAACAATAGAAATAAATCCACCTTGTCAAGTTTTTACTCTCACACATTTGACACAATAAGTGAAATTACTAGTAACTCTTATTAAGAGAACAAAACAACCAATGTCTAACCCAGCATTGTATAACAACCCTTTGGCAATATAATAAATTGTTCTGTCCATTATGGTTCATAAATACACTTAGTGTATTTACGAGTTAGTGATCTACCATCATATACCTTATCAAACATCTTGTACTTGATTGAGGCTCTTAATGTAGGCGTCCACGTCCGCTGGTGTATCGAATACATGCGTACGTTCCTCGTTGGTCAAAAGCAGCCTCGCTGGATAAATGATCCGATGTTTCCACGATCCAATCTCCCGCAGCTTCTTCCTCATACCATCATACTGACGCTGCTGTCTATATGTCTCTGCAGGCAGGTCCAGCAGGAAGGCTATCTTATTGTCCTTATACGTCAGTTCTTTTGTCGTCCTAGCGGCTTTCATGATGCCTTCTCGATCTCTGTAACTTAAGCACTTAATTATAAAAGTTCTCGATCGGTTTGCAATGGAGCTTTGCCTTGTGATTATCCTGTGCGCTCTCTCCAGGACAGGAGGGGGAATTTTCAAAATGTCCGATATAAACTTCTCCATGAAAGTACGTGGATCTGTACCTTCTTCTTTCTCAGGGATGCCGAGGATTCGGATGTTATTACGCCGACTTCTTCCTTCCAAATCCTCCACCTTTTTAGATAGAAATTTGGCCTGTCTTTCAAGGCATTCCATATCATTTTTCAATAAGGTGATTTCGTCCTCCGCGTTGGAGATTCTTTTTTCAGCCTCGTCAATTCGCCCTCCACATTTTTGTATATCAGCTTGAACAGCTCCTATTGCTGACATAATACCACCCATTTCAGTATGGAACTCTTGCTTGAACAATCGAATAGCGTTTAAAAGGTCCAAGGTAGAAGGCATTTCTGGGTTTGCAGGTTGCTTTTCTTGCTCGTGTTCATGCATAGCGTCCATCTGCCCTTCCTCCACCCCGCTTTCGTCTTGTGCCTCAGACGTAGTTTTTTGTTTGTCCTTGTTCAGTTTTTTAGGCATGTTAGCGTTCTCATATGTTCCCAAACGAACTATGTCAAAACATAAGTTCTATTTTGGATTTACAGAGAGTATTTAACGAAAAAGACAACTGAGCTCGCGAAGCACGGGTCTCCTCACTTTGCCGCCATTACCGGAAGTCAGGTTTTGAATATTTTATTTTTCTTACATTTCAGGTTCTTACATTTCAGATTTTTAATAGGCTGCAGGAACCCTGTTCAGTGTGAGTGGAGAACAGCCAAGTCTCCTCCTCTGATGAACCTCCATCTGTGCCACTGAAAACAGTTCATCTGACTGTGACTGTAAACATGTTTCCATTTGTCACTTCAGTCTTTACTCTGAAAAACAGGAAGCGAAATCACAGCTCAAACTATTTCTTTGTTTAACATTTTAAATGTTTATTTAACATTTTCAAGACTTCACGTTCAAAATACATTCAATAAAAACTTGATAAGGTAAGATTATTTATATAGCACAATTCAACAACAAGGTGATTCAAAGTGCTTTACAGAGACATTAAAAAAATAAAATAAAATGAAAAGCACGATTTAAAATGGATTAAAAAAAACAGTAGATAAAATCAGAACAGTAGATAAAATCAGTAGTTAAAATGTAAGTTTTGAAATTTAAGCTTAAAAGTGTGGATTTGGTGTTTTATTCAAATGCAGCTGAGAACAGGTGAATCTTCAACCTGGATTTAAATAAACTCAGTGTTTCAGCTGATGTGAGGCTTTCTGGGAGTTTGTTCCAGATATATGGAGCATAAAAGCTGAATGCAGCTTCTCCGTGTCTGGTTCTGACTCTGGGAACTGATAAAAGACCGGATCCAGATGACCTGAGGGATCTGGAAGGTTCATACTGGGTCAGGAGGTCACTGATAACATGAAAACAGATTTTTTCATCCAACTGCTGAAGCAAAGCAAACCACTTGACATGAACACTGAAGTAGAACAGTTTAGAAAGCTTAAAATGGAACTAGGGAACCATTTTCATTCATAGTTGCCTCATCAGATCTTTACAGGAGATTCCATCTGAACTCTGTGGAGCCTGATCTCAGGAGTTTTGAGTCTCACCCTGAAAGCAGAAGAGGATCTTTCTGTCTCTGCAGATTCACTGTGATGGGAGCGATTTCAGCCCTGAGTGATCAAGGTGATGTTTGCACAGAGCAGATAATTTAGTGAATGTTTTGGGACATTGGTAACAGTGAAACAGTTTTTTAGTAACGTGGGATCGTTTGTGTGTGGTGTATGAACTGAGATTCCTGAAGCTCTTGTCACACTGGTCACAGCTGTAGTTTCCTTCCATGTGTGTACGTTCATGCTTGTTACAATGACTTGAGCGTGAAAAGCTTTTGTCACAGTGCCTGCACTTGTATGGTTTCTCTCCTGTGTGGACACGTTTGTGTTCTTTAAGGTTGACTGCAGTGGTGAAAGATGACCCACACTGATCACAGAGGTGCTCTTTAACCCCACTGTGAATCAGTTCATGGCGTTTTAATCTACTTGGTGTGGTGAAACTTCTCCCACATTCTTTGCAGTGTTTCAGTTTGTCTCCAGTGTGTTTACGTTGATGTGTTTTTAGGTTTTTTCTATGGCTGAAAGTTTTTCCACAAAGGTCACAGAGGAAGTTTTTCCCACCACCACAGTGATGACAGGGTTGAGAACTGGATCCATCTGTGTCGCTCTGCTTCTAAACAAAGACACAGTGTAAGTTAGTCCTTCATCATTTTTATCCTGAACGTCGCCTGAAATAAAGAGCATCTCTGCAGACGTCCAATTACATTTTACTGTTTCAGTTAACACACTCAGTTTAGTGGGCTGTAAAAACTACAATACTACCATCATAATACTACATTAATACTGTCCATCCATCCATTCACTTCCGCTTATCCTTTTCAGGGTCGCAGGGGGCGCTGGAGCCTATCCCAGCTGTCATAGGGCGAGAGGCGGGGTACACCCTGGACAGGTCGCCAGTCTGTCACAGGGCCAACACACAGGGACAGACAACCATTCGCACTCACTTTCACTCGCACATTCACACCTAGTGGCAATTTGGATTATCCAATTAACCTATCCCCACAAGTTGCATGTCTTTGGACGGTGGGAGGAAGCCGGAGTACCCGGGGGGAACCCACGCAAACACGGGGAGAACATGCCAACTCCACACAGAAAGACCCCGGCCTGATGGTGGAATTGAACTCAGGACCTTCTTGCTGTGCGGCAACAGTGCTAACCACCGTGCCACCGTGCTGCATTAATACTGATACTACTAATATGTTACAATAACATCTGACTTGCACTAAAGTACTACTATCCTAATATCTGCAGGGTACCAACACAGTGCAAAACTACTAATGTAACACTGCAATAATACTAATTTAATGCTGCATTAATAACACTAACTGTGTAGTTATAACACTCAGCTGAATGGGACACAAGAAAAACACTACTACCCCCATGACACTGCAATTATAATATTAAATGAGTATTTTAACACTACTACTATACTAAAATACTATTACGTAACAACACAACTTTGTTAACCATAATAGAAGATTACTGAATGTTTGGTTTTGTACTTATTTTCATTTGTGTTTTATTTTATTCCATGTACTCCTAACAGAGGAATCAGGCTCTGTAAACAAAAGGCCTTTTATGTGGAAATAATAAAAATGTCATTATATACCAGGAAACTGCCTGAACATTAAATAACACCATCATATTAATTTTCAGCACTTTTAGTTTTTCATGATCCTGTAAACAAAAATCACAACTGAAATCACTTCATTACTTAAATCACGCTGCTGTTATTGTGTATATATTTATTTATATTTCTTCATACATTCTTATATAGTTCTATATTGTGTATTTTGTTGTACAGTTATTTTATTTTCAACTTTAATTTATATATTTTATCTTATTCTCCCAGTTAAATTTACCCTTCATTCTAATTTGTGTTGTACAGTTATTTCATTTTTAACCTTAATTTATATTTTATTCCTTCCTAGTTAAATTTACCCTTTTTAATTTTTCATATTTATTTCCTATCTTATTCATAGCCTTTTCCTATTTTGTTTTCTTTAGGTCACGAGCAGTTGTCCAAGCATTTCACTACATATCGTACTGTGTATGACTGTGTACGTGACAAATAAAATTTGAATTAGAATTTTTGAATTTGAAATGAAAATCTGAATAATGACTCAGAGCTGCTTTTCCATGCAGTAGAATTGCTAACATGCTAACACAGTTTAATGAGCAGAGTTGTTCCAAACAGTCAGGCTAAAATGACAACAATATAAATACATACCTCACAGTAACTGCACTTGTAGAGTCTCTTTCTGGTGTGGATCTGTTGGTGTTCTCTCAGGTAACGTGGAGCTTTAAAAGTCTTCTCACACAGGACGCATTTGTAAGGTCTCCCCTCAGTGTGGGTAAACATGTGGCGTTGTAACAATGTGTTGTTTGTAAACTGTTTGCCACACTGATCACAGCAGTACACTTTAACTCCAGTGTGGATGAGTTGGTGTCTTTTTAGAGCACTCTTCCAGGAAAAAGTCTTTCCACACAAGTCACAGCTGAACGGTCTCTCTCCAGTGTGGATGACCTGATGACGTTTTAGTTTAGCCTTCCCAGTAAAACCCATCCCACACTCGTCACAGGTGTGTTTTTTCTCTCCCTTTCTTCTGTGAGGTTTGTCAGCCTCCTGAGAGCGCTGACTTCTCGCTCCATGTTGGTCCTGCAGTGACAGAGATACAAACAGAGGCAGTGAGTGAAATGCAGTCGTGGAACAAACTCAACCTTCAAACTCCCTCCATTAACACTAGTTTTAAACCTGAAGGTGTAGTGTGGCACCAAACACCTTAAAGGTCTCTTATCACCACCTACTGGTAGTTCTAACACATTACATCCAACCTGGTGTTAAAAATAATTCATGACTTTTCAAACACTCTAAAATATTTTTCCTTTTTTTCTTTACTTTTACTCCCCACAGAAAAAAAGACTTTCTACTCATTGTATTTACAAAACAGATTTTTTACTTTTGGTTTGAGAAATTTGAGAGGAGTCATTTCATCACTAAGGGCATCAAACATCAAACCAATTAGAGCCTGAAAAGAAACACATGAAAGACAATCCTGATCGTGTACTAATCACCAGGGTGTGAAATATAAAAAGAGATGAAAGAGGCAAAACTGTGAGTCATAGTCAGGAGTTAAAGTGAGACGTTGTTCTTCTTTCTTTTTTGCACAGCACCTGAACAAACAGGTAATTTCAAATGCAGCGTTTCTATCAACAAACATCAGCAAACACACAAACTGTTTGTGTGCAGTTTGTCTCACAGTGTGTTGTTGGCTAAAGGTCCAGCTGCTGCACATCACAGGGAGAGAAAAGAAAGAGAGCTAACTTCACTCAGAGATGGAGAAAGATAAGACACACAGGACAGGAGAGGAAGAAGAGAGGTTAGATTTAAAGGGAAGGACTGCTCAGTGGGATTTGATCAACTGGAGATTAAAGCTTACATGTAAGTCCTCATGTGTTGACATCAGATATTGGGTCTGTACATGTGACATTATGTTTTTTCAGGTTGTGAAAGATGCTGCAAAACAATCTGAGGCAGATTAACTGTGTTATTTAAAGACTGCATGAAGATCCTCTGCAGGTTAGTGCAGGATAAACAGGTTCGTTTGCTGAACTGTGATTTAAAGTAAAGAACAGTGTGTGACTGGTGCACAGTGACTGTGGTGCTCATGTCACAGTTAGATTAAGTGTAGCAGAGATTCATTTAAACTGAAGCTCATGATGCTGACATTCATTCACTGAGTTCCACCTTCATACCAACAGTATAGTGTCTAATATAACGACAGTGTACTGTCAGTGTAGAGGATGGAAACCAGCCAGGACAGCTCATGAAACATCTGCTGACATCTGGTTGAATTCAGTTGTGTACATCCACAGAGAGGAGCAGGTCAGCTGATCACAGCCTGTACTTTAAGAAAATCTACTGGAGCTCTCAACAGAAATTATTGTGAGCTGTGATTCTTTTCCCCACGCTGAGCCACTACAGCTGATTTTAGGGTTCCCACCTGCTCAATCCCACTTTAACCTCTTCCCTGCTCATGTTCCTGTTTAGAGGCAAAGTCACCCTCTACAATGTAGGCAACAGAAAATACACACATGTTTTATTTTCCTTCATTCGGGCTGCTGTTGTGATGCTTTGAATGTGTATTTTTGGGGTGAAGAACAAAATGTTATGTCCATTTGATTATTAAATAATTTCGATGAATAAGCCTTACACATGTGCTGTGGTGTAGTCTTTCTTTGCTTGTGACTTAATAATGTTTGTAAACATAATAGTCTAAAAAAACAACATAATATGCAACACAGTCATATAACAGGTTTGGAGGATGAGAGTTTTAGACGTGACTGATTATTTGGTGAAACTGTGATACTTTCCTCACCTCCTGTGTTGAGCTCATTGTTTCCTCTGTAGTGACTCAGCTGAGTCCAGATGGCTGAAAATGTTCCTCTGCTGCTCCGTCAGACTCTTCTCCTCCTGCTGATCAGCTGGGACACAAAACAGATCTTTGTTAGGCTCCACACTGCACTGAAGAGTCAAAGTGTCTCATATGTTCATCTGACAACACAAAGTACAAATTTCACTCTGATTGCTTGTAGAAATCTTGTGAGACGTGTTGTGCTGCAAAGTGAGGAAACTCTCTCACTCACTTATACTTCAGGAGGAACTTTGTGACATTGGCTCTAATATTCTAAGCAGCCCTTTACTATGACAGGGCCAGAAAGTCCTATTTGAAGGTTTGGGAGAAGGACCATGTTAAAGGTGGATTGGGGTTTATACACTTTGTTATGATACAGGTAAGGCTGTAAGAGCCTGAGAAAATGAAAAACAACTATTTTTATAGAGCCAAAAAAAGAAAAGATTTCTAAAGGGAACATTCATTTTATTTATTGTTATTTTATTATTATTTTCCTAAAATGTGTCAAATATATATTTTCTCATCTAAATGTCCACTGAGATGTGTGCCAGGGGGCGGTAATGCTCCTTAACATTGGCTGCCAACCAGCCAATGTCACGACCACAACAACCGTGAAAATAGTTGGATTTACACTGCTGCTCAATCACAGCTGCCTGATTAATGGTTTTCATTAGCAATTTAGCAAAGTTGATGGTGGTGGTGTGTCTGTGTGAGTGAAAGACAGAGAGGGAGCGAGCGACAGATTTTCTGTTATAACCTTCATTTTATGGAGGCACAGTGTGAGCACTCGGGTCGCATCAGAGCATCGGGTGAGACCCTGCATCGTGACCTACCAACTTCTAACCCCTGCGAGTCAATCGTGCAGTTTGAAAATCGCACAGTGTATGTCCAGCTTTAGATGTACTGTCGTCCGAGACTTGCACCGCAGTGTTGGCGTTTGTTTCCCTGTTGGCCATGCTTCTTGTTGTGGTCATCTGTTGTCTTCCGGTATTTTCTCCGTAAGCGACCTTTCCTCGACCAATGAGATAAGCGGTAATCTGACTTGTCATACTCGAATTGTCATAAGTGTGCTGTCAGCTCATTGGTCACAAAGCAGGAGAGGGGCTGGGAATTATGTTTTCAAACAAAGCGTTAATTCCATTAAAAGTTATAGACTACTTTTGATTATCACTGTATTACGGGACAAAGTGCGTCCCTTATTAGCTCAATACGGGACGTGTACTTTTGTTTCTAAATACGGGACGTTTTTATTTTTTAAGGGACGGTTGGCAACCCTAGGGGTGAGTAACTCTGCTTTTAGCATGTTAGCACCCTAGCACCACTGAAGGAACAATGGACAGTTATTGAGCATTAATATGCAAATCCTCATGAACATTGAACAACAACCACTGATTAAAGCTCACTGATCAAATGCTGTGATTGCAGCGACTCCCCAACTCTCTGTGAATAGTACTCATGGAAATTGATCAGTGATCTTTGAGTAACGAGTTTTAATCAGCGGTTTCAGTGCTTTCCTTCCTGCTTTGACTGCAGCTGTGTTTGACACAGGAAGACATTTTTACATTCTTCATGATTATACTTTATTCTCTTTGGAGGAAGTGCAGCTTTAAACCTTCACATGATTCAAGTCAACCCAACAAATCAATCTGAACGATCACAGGTGGGAAAAACTTCTGTAGATAAAATAAAACCCAACATTCAATCCACAACATGATTAAAAATATGATTTCTCCAAATCACCAAGAGCTGCACATTAACCACCACAATATATTTTATTCTCTGTGCTTTCAAATATGAACACTGTTTACTTTCATCTCTGTTTCATTAGTTTTTGTTAACATCTTCCTGTGCATCACTTTACAGCAGCCAGACTCATTAAAATGAGACTTTGTAGGAGTTCACTTCCTCTCATGTGTTCATCCACAGCAGCTGGACAATAAAGTTTATTGGCTGTGTCCCAATTCACGCTTGAAGTACGCATTTTAAGTGCGGTTACGTCACCGCCACGCGACGACGGCTGTCCCAATTCGAAGTGTACTTCAAATGCATACTCCAAATGCGCCGTCGATTTCCCCAAATATCAAGCGTGGTCCGGAGCACGCTTCGTGGTCCCATATATCCCACAATTCATAGCGCGGTGGTGAGTGTGGATAATTTTGCCGCAAAATACGGCAGAAGGGAGCGGCCGAAGAGGTTTCTTTTTTATTTCCAAACTTTATTGAAATTATAAAGTGAACAGTCAGTCATTCCATCTCAGTTTGTACAGTAGACATACAAGGCAAATAAGCGTAACAATATACAGTACAATGAAATAGGAAGGATGAATAAATAAAGGACAAAAAAAAAGAAAAAAAGGGGGGGATATGTGACAGACTTCATAACAACTTTGTACTTGAAAGTTGTGACAGCTCATTCGTTAAACATTTCTGAATGAATTTCAATCAATGATAAACCTTTTTTATTGGAAGTTAATTTAAGAGAGTTTAAGTAATATTCAATTTCAATCCAAAACAAATTAAATGATGGGGTTGAGTTTTGAAACTTACATTTATGTATGTGGAATTTCCCTAATAAGATGGAGCGGCCGAAGAGTGAACTGTCAAAAGTACTGAATATGACGTCACTTATTTATGTGCGAATGTTTAATAATTAAAGTCAGTCATATATGCACAAACACAACAAGCTGAAAGTCAGTGATATATATATATATATATATATATATATATATATATATATATATATATATATATATATAATCTGACAATACTATAATATTGGCCATATTATATTTACATTACCGCAGTGAGATGACTTTAGTCTCATGAACAACATTAACTAATTGTTATTTACTAACTAATCTTAAATGACTGTTCAGCACAGAAATGAAGCCCAACAATCATGTTTTACAGTCCCGTGGTCTCAGCCTCAGATACTCAACTAATCAAAGTGATGTCATAACAAAAATGAATGACTAACAAAACATTTTTCTCCTTCATTTCTGTCAAAAAAAAGCTGTATGTAACGTGTCTCGCGGTTAGTATCATGGTTGCTAGGCAACCTGAACAGCGCGACGAAGCGTATACCGTCCCATTTCACAAGCCTCTCACTTCCGCACTTCTCGTACTTATAGTACGCACCGTACGTAGTGCGCGTACTTCAAGCGTGCAGACCCTGAATTGGGACACAGCCATTGTGACAAATACAGGCCATTTCACTTCCTCTCATGTGTTCATCCAGAGCAGCTGGACAAACTTATTGTGACCCTGATACTGCAGCAGATCGCTCTCATCCATTTCCTGTTATCACTTCAAATAGAAACGAGGCTGTAGAGGTTTGGTGCAGGCAGAAAAACAGCTGCAGGGACAATGAAAAGACTTTTCTGCTCCAACTTCTCCCAGCATGCTGAGCTAATGATTAGCTGGTGTTTTTCTCCAAACACTCTCTCACTCTTCTCTCAACGTGTTCACAATAAACTGTGAACAGACACCGAGGAGAGCAGCAGAAGACCTCATTCAGGAGCTAAACTCAACATGAACTGAACTCACAGTAAAGTTAGCTCGGTGCTTACCTTTAGATGAGCCCACAAACCGAGAGAAACTCCGCGATGAAGCTGCAACTCTTTCCAAACACAGGAAACAGATCAGGGAGCAGAGACCCACGTGGTTCACGCTGATCTCAGCCACGATCCAGGAGACAAGGGTGGGCAGATCGATGCAGATATCGATCCAAACGTTGGTACTACTTTATTCTCTTTGAATGGAAAAGCAGCTCTCTGTGCAAACACCTCCTCTCATGGAACATTCTTACTTTGTTTCGCAACCCTTCTTCTTCGTCTTCCTACAAATTGTATTTGTCGTTGTCAAACAACAAAATGGTGAATTACCGCCACCAACTGGTGTGGAGTGTGAACTGGAACGTCGACCAGCAACAATTTACTTTACTTTTAAAAACTGGAATAAGGCCTGATAACTTTCACTTCTTGAGTCCTTTTGCAGTAAATCAATAAGATTCAGTTTCATTTTTATGTTACTGAGGTTTTGGATCAGTTACCTTCTCACAGTGTAATATAACATGCTCTACAGTTTCCTCTTCTCTTTTTTGAATGCTTTGAATGGAGGTTATAATCCACCATCACTGAACTAAAATGAAACTCATATGTCGTGTCCAAATTCATGGGCTGCATCCTCCTGAGGTCGCATTTGTAGACCGATTACGTCACAGCGACGCGCCGAAGGCTGTCCAAATTCGTAGACTCCTCCGAATGCAGCCGACAAATGCGTCCTCCTTTTCCCCGAATTTGAAGGATGGGTCGGGTGTGTCCTTCGTGGCCTGCCATATCCCAGAATTCATAGCGCAGCCCAGCCAAACTCCAGTTTCCAACAATGGCGGCCGCTACTAAGTTTTAAAATTACTCATACTAATCTTTCTGGGTCACAAAATAAACTTTTAACATTTAAAGTAGTTGTGTAAACATCAAATATCTGCTCGGTTTATCAAGATATCGCATATTTGCAAAAGTGCTTCGACGTTTTCGGAGGCTTCTGCTACCCACCAGCTCGATAGCTAGCCGGGAGCTCGAGGGTTACTGATGCGGCCGAGAACGGCACAACTCCCGGCACATCATTTTCAGATCACCGCGGACTTTCGCTGCTCAGGTTAAACGTAATATATAAGTCCCTTAGACAACCTAAAAATGTTATTGTTGGGCTTTTTTCAGTGTTTTGTTTGTTCGTGAGTAAATCGGTGTGGCTGAGATTAAAGTTATTAGATTAGATTAGATAAAATAAATGTATTAATCCCCCTGGGTGGGTTCCTCCTTGGTTTTTACACAGGTGACTAAACGTCAAACAGAAAACTGATTAAACAGAAGTATGAGACAGTCGAGAATTTACGCCAGTGTCTGGTTATATTTTAGATAGCAAGGAGCAGACGGCTGAGTTTATTAAACTCCACCGAGACAGCGGTGACGCTAATCAGAAGGCTAGACCGTTCAATTTCACGGCCATTTACTTCCAGCCTACCCGACCTTCTGAGGACCCGGCCCAAGTATACCGCGAAGGCCGGGTCCTCAGGAGGATGCAGCCCATGAATTTGGACACGACCTTAATAGGAGGTAATTTTTTCTTAATGGATATTGTCATGGTCCGGGGTCCTTAGACCCAGAGTTTTGTGTTTAATATTGGTATCATCTTGTGTTTTGGGTTAATTCTTGTTTTCTTGTTCTTGGGGGTTTTGTGTTTAGTGTTTTCTATACCTACCCATGTCCTCCCCCAGTGCTCTGTTCATGTCCCTGAGTTTGTTTTTGAATTTTTCTGTTTTACTTTGAAGGTCTCAGTCTAGGTTTGTGTTCTTTTCCTGATTACCTTGTGTATTTATAGTGTGTCTATCTCTGCTTGTCGTTGGTTTGTCTGTGTATCGCTGTGTCTCTAACCCCAACATTCTCCGTGCGGTTTTCCCGTGTTCGTATGATTTCAGGTTTGTTTACTACTTTTCCCCAGTTTAGGTTATTTTGTGGTGGACCACTAGAGGGCTCCACTCACACCCAGTGTATAGGAAGCGTCTTCCGTGGGTTTTGCTGGGATTGTGTAGCGCGGTTAAAGAAGACCTCGGGGTTTCCCCGGCTGAACTGGTCCTCGGCCAGCCTCTCCGGGTCCCTGGGGAATTCTTACCTGAGAGCCCTCCCCCATGTTTCGATACCTCTTTGTTGCCTTTTCGCCCCCCAAGAGACTCATTTCCTGTTCCTGGTCCTGTGCACCACTGCCTGCCTGACACTTTTGTTCCGAGTTTGTTGGACTCTGCTCGTTTCGTTTTCGTCAGGCACGATGCCCATAGGACTCCGCTGCGTCCACCATATGACGGGCCATACAGGGTTCTTAAACCAGGCAACAAACATTTCATTTTGGACTTTGGCGGTCGGCAGGAAGTTGTCTCTGTTGACAGACTTAAGCCTGAACATGTTATGCAAGAGGATCAGGTGGTCCCGGCCCAGGCCCCTCGCCGCGGCCGCCCACCTGCCACCGGGCTGATGGATTCTGTTTTTTCCCCCAGGAGTGACCCAAAATCAACGGAGTCCAAGTCGTCTGAAGCTTTTTCTGACCGCCAGTGCCAGCCTCGCTCCTGGGCTGGGTTGCCCTCTGTCAGTTCCCCACCCCCCCAGTTCAGCCGTTCCGGCCGTTTGCTTAAGCCCCGGGTCCTGGACTAGTTCTGCTGGGTGTTCGGGGGGGGGACATGTGTGGTGGACCACTAGAGGGCTCCACTCACACCCAGTGTATAGGAAGTGTGTTCCTGTGTTTTGTGGCGCGATATGCGCAGTTGATGTTGGAGACGAATAAAGAAGGAGTGAGAACTGAGAGCTCTGTGTCGTTGTGTTTACCTCCACAATGTTTCAGTTTTCCTATCCTGCACTAAAACTCACTCGCATCTCTGCGTTGATCTGCATCTTGGGTCTTTCCTTACAACACCACACGACTGCTGCCACAGCCGTGACAATTATATTCATTTCACTTCAATTTTGATTTTATTTTTTATTAATGCATGTATGCATTTCCTTTTATATATAGCACTTATTTACAATAGCAGTTTCCAAGGTGTGTTATTGCAAGGTAAAGGTCATTTTAAACTTTGTAAAAATATTCTACTAATATCTTATATTTTAACAGGAGTGACTGGTTTTAAAAAAGGGATTTTTTACGTCTGTGTAATATTTCTTTAGTCTCTGTTACTCTGTTGTTTCTCTCCATATGTCACGGGGTAGAAAGGGACAAGTCATCTAAGTTTTTCTACTGTGCATGTTTTGCTGCGTTTTACCTTTTTAATATTTTAATATTGTACACTGGTTTATTTTTATGAGTTTTACTGCATGTTTTAATGGTATTTATTTGATGACTTGTCCTGGAAAGACTCCGCCCCTACCTGATAATAAACTGATCACACCTGCGAGAGATCCCAGAGAGGCCAATAAGAGGGCCTGGCAGACCAAAGGAAGGGGTTCGACCGAGAGGCTAGAATGACGGCCAGGAGTAAGTGGTGCCAGGCGGCGGCGGCGCCTGCAAGCCGAAGGGGCTGGTGGAGCTGGGCGTTAGGAGAGAACGGACAGTACCAGCGCACAGGGCACCAGCGCACAGGGCACCAGTGCAGAGAGTGACAGTACCAGCGGGGAGAGCGGAGACAGCACCAGCGGAAGGCACGGGACGGCTGTGTGGTTTTGCAGTTTTTAAGAAGCGGCGGGCGGAGTTGAGAGCTCTGCCCACCCGGGGTAAGTCTTTGACTTATCCCCTTTTATTGAATAAAAACTGCCGGAAGAATAGTGACTGCCGCTCCTCCCTTTCTCTAGCATATCAAGACGCGAATGCGGAAAGGAAGGAGAGGACTCCGCTGCGTTTCCCTTTTACTTCGCTGGATTTCTTAACTCCCTGGGACTTTTATGCTGTGGTGGATTCCACTGGACTTTTAATGTTGTGTTTTATTGATTTTTATTGTGTTATCCCTTGGCCAAGGTTGTTTTAATTTATCTTACATTTTTAACTATTTAAATATAATAAATTATATTTTTAATCTTACAGTTTAAATTGTGTTTCCCTTGGCGGCTCCACTGCTCTGCCCGTTTTTAGGAAGGTCTCCTTCCTTTTAAAAACTCAAAACATCTTGGAAATAAATCAGCCTTTCCGCTCCGTTACACATACTCAACCTTGTTTTTGTTTTTCCCCTATAACACACAGTTATGCATCACATATTATAAATCTGACTTTGATAAATATTTAGATCTTCACACATTTCAGGGTCCAAGTGTGGGTTGACTGAAGTGTTTGCTTTTATCCCCACAACATCCTAAACTTTTACTGTTATGTATGAGCAGAAACGAAAAACCAAAAACAACATGATATATGCAGTACTGTCTTCAGCCTCTAGGCGACATTGTTGTTCAGGAAGTATATTCTCCTCTGAATAGTTGCTAAAAGCGCTTGTCTAACCAAAGACTGTAAACAGAAGACAAAAGTTTATGAACTGTAAAACAGAACAGATACACTGAAGCCACAGTGATATTAAACATACAGCACTGACAGTGATGACAGACAACACAGGGCACTAGAGTGCGAACAATTTGGTCACAAATGCGACCAAATTTTTCAGTGGTGTGACTGTTCGGGTAACAAAAATAAAATAAAAATCTCTGCAACTCTCTGTGTGGTCAGCAACAGACACACATTATGCCCCTATCGTGGACTAAACCAATCAGAGATAGTCAGGGGCGGGACCTCTCTGATTGGCCGTGGTCCAGTTGAAAGTGCAGTTGGAAGAGAGAGGTGAGTAGCTTGAATAAAGCGATATCGATTCATTAAATCCTGAATCGACTTTTAAATATAACTGTGTTTTACCAGAAACACCAGATTCTCAGATTAAAGCTCACAAAACCATTTCAACAACCACCAACCAGCAAATGAGAGCAGGTACACGGATTCCACACAAAGACGTAAACACAGACCCGACGCATCAGAATCAGCTTCGTCTTTCTCGGCTTTCTCACCCGACGGCTCGTAGACGGACACGCTGTCGGAGCTCTGTGTTTACGTCTTTTTGCGCTGATTCTGAGCTGCAGGTTTTGTCTCTCCAACCAAAATTCACCGAGCCAGCAGCAAAAGAAGCAGCAAACTGCGCTTCACATTTGATAAATGTCATCATGAATTCCCTCTGAGCTTTGCTGTTTTGCTTCCACCACGATAAAAATCATACTTCATGCAGAGCTCTCTCTCTCTCTCTCTCTCTCTGTACTTCAAGAACAGTTTCCCGTCTCAAATCTGTTTTCTGCATTTTTCATTCGCTTATTACCCATCAGTCTACCGTTGTTTACAGCGCTGTCTTTTTCTTTTCTTTCTTTTTTTTCACTTAAATGACCTCGGACAAGAAAGCCTATTTTTTCTGCTGTTGTTCAATACAGAAGAAATTAAAACTTTTTAAAATTATGCAGAATATTGCAGAATATTTTTAAGGTTATCTGCTATAAAAAGCCAGACCAGGAAAATCTCTTTCATGTTTTTCTGTGTTTTATTCTCAGTTGCTTTGACACAAAGGCATCTGCTGTGATGTTCACAATTCTGATGAAGTCTCACATGTATCAGTACTGATAAATGATCAGAATTATAATATTTCTGACTGTCTGAGGCTAAATTGAATCGAATCAGGACTTTGAGAACCAGAATCGAATGGATTATAGAAATCAGTGATGATACCCAGCCCTAGTGAGCAGCCTAGGCACGACAGAAGTGGATGTAGCTGTAATAGGAAAAGAACTATTGATAACTTTTCTGTTAAGTTAAGGCCTGATCCTTCTGAAATTCATACCCAGTGCTCTGACACGGTGTCATCAATCTTTGAATAATGCTGAAAAAGCACAGTGTATCCAGAAAAACACATTATATGCTGCAATAAATGCACTGCCCAAGTGTCCCCTCTCCCCACTGCCTTTCAGCAGCATGCAACAGCAAACAGGTCGTCAGAGGAGCCGAGATGATGATTAAGTTTAACATTTTCTACAATATTGACAAAGCACTTTAAGCACAAGATTGTTAGTTAATAATTTAGAAATGAATATTGTCTGTATGGACTGCAATTCCCCCCCCCCCCCCCCCCCCCCCAAAAAAAAGTGCACATGTAAAACTGCGGTGTTAAGTGATGCGGTTGAAAAATTTAAGTGCGCCTTTTGTGCCGGTGCACCCATGGCAAACAGTTAGTCTAGAGCCCTGCAACATTACAGGTCAGTTTAGGTCAGTTCCAAAAACAATAATAAAACAATAACGCTATCAGGATAACTGGTGACATAAATCCAGTATGCCTCTGATGACTGGACATGAGCAGTGTTACAATTTATAAACTGATGAAAGATTTTATTACTAAAAAAATTAAGGAGTGTTTTTAAAATAAAATCTTTGTGGAAAATGAAGGTGTGGCAACAAAAATAAATATATTTGAGCAATAACTCAAGTTGTTCAAATTTGGAAGGAAGCATGATCTCTGGGTGAAGACTGTAGTAACCGGAGGATGAGAAACAATGATGGTTTAATGAGCACTGAATAACAGAGAATTCATTTGTCTTCCATACAGTTACTGGATGTAGTGTTTGTACAGCACGTTTTAAAAAATGCAAAGATAATGACTTTAAATGATCATATTAAATGGTTAATCAGTGACTTTTAAATTATAAGTTTTATTTTCATATTTAGTTGATGGAATTTGTCTTCATGTTGCAACAATCAGGAACAGCTGACAGTGAAATCTCCTTTTGAGCGGGCAGTTTGTTTAAAACCAGAGTTTATTTCAAAAATATCATTAAATGGTGGACATTTTACAGTCTGCAAACCCACCTGTAGCTCCAACCCCTCACAAAGTAAAGTGGCTTCACATAGTGGTGAAACCACATACTACAATAACACCACATCTACAGTAAAAACCTGTTAACAATGCTCAAGGGTTACTTGAGCATCCCTCAAAATTTATACCCATCCTTTGCCCTTGGGACCCAAACGGGCCCCATTTTTCACTAGGGTCACACGAGGGTTAACCTGATTGTGAAATGGTTCATACTCTGATCACATCTATATGGTTTAAGTCCAGCGTGAATAATTTATGTCTCATTACAGCTCACAATGTTGTATATGAAGAATCTGAAAAGTAATAAACTGTCAATTAGTGCAATAAAAAGTGTACAGTGATAAAAATGAATATAAAAGAAAATGCTCAAGTAAAGTATTAATCCAAACTGGAAGCTGGTTCCACAGAAGAGGGGCCTGAAAACTGAAGGCTCTGCCTCCCATTCTACTTTTAAATACTCTAGGAACAACAAGTAGGCCTGCAGAGCGAGAGCGAAGTGCTCTAATAGGCTGATATGGTACTACAAGGTCATTAAGATAAGATGGAACCTGATTATTTAAGACCTTGTATGTGAGGAGCAGGATTTTGAATTCAATTCTGGATTTAACAGGAAGCCAATGAAGGGAAGCCAAAACAGGAGAAATCTGCTCTCTCTTTCTAGTCCCTGTCAGGACTCTTGTTGCAGCATTTTGGATTAGCTGAAGGCTTTTCAGTGAGTTTTTTGGACATCCTGATAATAATGAATTACAGTAGTCCAGCCTGGAAGTAATGAATGCATGAACTATCCTTATGAGGAGCAGCTTCCTGTGCTGCTCCTCATAAGGACGCATCTTATGACATCTCAGTTTAATGTGAGAACTCATTATCGCAATTTATTCATTAAATGTTTACAATTCACCTAGACTTCACCAATTATTGTACTGAGCCTTGCAATTGGATTTTTTTTCATCAGCCTCAGCTTATAGATAAGGTAGAAAAAGCTCCTCCTCCTGCCCCTCCCTTATCTCTGGTAGGTTCCTAGCAGGTGTTTGTTTTTCCAGCTAAGCAAACAAAGAAAGAGGCGACCTTGTTTCAGTCACTCTACTCTCTCTTCCACCCTCCTCTCTACCACACCTGAAACGGTCAACTTCAACTTTTTATCATCTGCTGATCAGTTGGAAACTGTTTATGCTGGGAGCAAACATTCAGTCTTTGCCTGAGTGCTGAATCAGCCACGTCAGTGAAACCATCTCCCATCAGTAAGTCTGTGTTCCTGTAGCTGCCTCGATGATGACTTACCTGTTTCTCTCCTCTGTGCAGCAGTCCTGCCATTTTCCCATGTGAGGGAGAAATGTGTGAGAGAGCTGTGGAGGAGATTCTGTTCCTGTTTGTGAAATTAAAACTCTGGATTCATTGACAAACTTTCCAAGGACCTTGTTAATAAAGTCTGTGGATTTATCCCTGCCTGAAGATTGTGTAAATAGTTTCCATTTCATGACTCCTGCATCTGAGTCCATCCTGCCTCACTGGATATAAAAATACAACTTGTTTCAGTATCAGTTCTTCTTTTAGTGACTGTTTATGCGGATGTGTGACTTGCAGTCGGAGCATGACCCGTAACAACTGTGCCGTGTTTTTGAGGGTCTTTTCTTTTCTGTGGATGATCATTCCTGGCAGAGCAGGTGAGTTTGTTCCTGCCTTGTTTTTCATTTAAATAATGATTAAGACAATAATGTACAGTAAATGTTGCAGCACAGAGGAAAATGTGTCAAGATACAAACTTTACATTTTAAAGCTTCACAATAAGGATGATAATACATCAGTGACCAACAATGTCCAGTGACTTTTGTCACTGTGCTGTAAATATGATCACTAACATCTAACAGCTGTTACTCATGTTGACTTTGAATGAGGAAGTAAAAGGCCTGTGGATGGAGCAGGAGGGGGAGGGGAACTATTGAAAAGATGCTTCCTGTCAGTAGGTTAGGTTCAGAGTCTGTTATTCCAGTGACTTGCTCAGAGGTTAAATGAGCTTTCTGTCTGAATTTTCCAAACTCCAGGATGGACAAATTTAGTTTTCAGTAAATCTGCTTTCTGGAGCAGAGCTCTGGCCACTCTTGGACTTACTGAGACTGTGGAGTTAGTGAGAGAGGTGTGGGTGCAGGGCTTTTCTGATTTTGCATATAATTTGCATACCAGTTCATGTGGAGAAGAGAAAAAAGAACTTTTACTTTCATCACATTTTTATCTGTCCGGCCGGGGTATTCCCATGATTAGGGATGGGTATTGTTTAGGTTTTATCCGATACCAGTACCAAACCGGTACTTTTGAAACGGTGCTCGAACCGGTGGTTAAAGAATGGAGAACACACACTTTGTCAAAAAACCTCTTATGTTTAGCTGTTTTTTTTTTGTAAAAAGATAACAATGTTAGCCTTTTCTGCAGCTAGAGGGCATACAGTATATGGTATCACTCTTGGCTGGAAGCAGTGCTTAATCAATGGAAAAAAACACAAACTTTATCCAAAAACCTCTCATGTTTAGCTGTTTCCCTCTTTTTCTTTGGTCATTTTAGCCTTTTTGGCCAGGGTGAAGGGAGTATCTGCCATCAAACAAGAAGACAGCTGCATGTAGCTATGATGATGTTTGCTAGTTCACATTACATGCATTAACCCTTTAAGACCTACCATAGTACCAAGTCCTCCAGAGCTTATATTATATTTTTACATGTTGTAGTGCCATTTTTGGGAGCATTTCAAGTTGCTATACATCAATACAACCATTACAGCCCAAACTTTAATAATATGTCTGCATTAAGTGCATAGTAATTACATAAAATGCAAAAAAGTGCAATAAACTACAAAAAAATTGAAAATCATTTTTGTTTTTTAACATATATTTCTAGTTAGAGAAATTTAAGAGGCTTATCCCTCAAAACTGTGAATACAAAAAAGTTGCACAAAATAGTTTCCCACCACAGGAAATTTATTTTGAGTGTCTTCAAAGTTTTATTTTTGAAATACACCAATTTCTATACACTGCAGGAAAAACGAAAATAAATATTACAGTGCAAATTTGCAAAAAAGCAGCATATGCATCAAAATAAACTATTTCCAGCAGTGCAATATGAGTCCTAAGCATCCCAGAAACGACACAGAAAGTCATAAAGTCAAACATAACTTTTAAAAACACCAGTATAAGCTCATGAGGCCTTGGTGGTAAAAAAAAACTACATTTCCGCGAAAATGATGTCACTTCCGGTTTCGGGCAGGTCATGGCGGACATGCGATAGTTCGTGCTTTTTATGCAGTTTTTGCAAAGCTATATGTGGAAGGAAACTGTGACCTAGGACAAGCTGATGGCATAAGATGTAAGTACAACTCCTCCGGTTTCATATGCAAAAAAAATTATTGCGCTAGCTCACGTGGTTGCAGTGCTACCGGGATTTAAAAATAGTTACGCAAAACGGAGCGTGCCCGCTCTGACCGGTTTTAAAGGGTTAATGTAATAACGTGGTTAGCCTACTCAACGTAAATTACACACGAACAACATTAAGCTACTCACTCAGAGAAGAATGGCTGCTGCTGCCATCATCATCCTCATCATTTCTGCTACACTGGCAGGGCTAGGGGCCAGGACTCTCCTCTTCGGGTTTTTGGGGTATGTTGCTAACTCCGGGTTCGATAACAGGCACCACACCTGCAGTAGATGTGCACGGTGTGAGGTCTCGCAGCAAGCTATCAAATACGGTGAATTTCTCGGCTTTTTAAAAAAACGCTGAGGTGTTACCTCCTTTGCACAGTATCACCTTAAAGCACTTGTTGCAGGCTGCTGAGTTTGCATCTTTTGCTGTGAAGTACAGCCAGACTTTTGACCGCTTCACCTTGGGCATTTTTAACCTGTAGCTCTGCTCTAAAAGAACGTAGGTACCTGGGCCCGCCTACTATCCTCGGAAAGGTAAAATGATTGGCTAGAATTCAAAGTGTATGACATCTCAGGGGAAAAGAAGCACCGAAATAAAGCACCAAAATGTGCGCTGCTTTTCGGTCTGGTTACTACCGTTTATGTCAGAACCGGTACCCATCCCTACCCATGATGCATTGAGTTTTTCCTTACCAGTCACCTTTCTCACTCACTATGTGTTAATAGACCTCTCTGCATTGAGTCATATCTGTTTTTAATCTCTGTCTCTCTTCCACAGCATGTCTTTATCCTGTTTTCCTTCTCTCACCCCAACCGTTCACAGCAGATGCCCCGCCCCTCCCTGAGCGTGGTTCTGCCGGAGGTTTCTTCCTGTTAAAAGGGAGTTTTTCCTTCCCACTGTCGCCAAAGTGCTTGCTCATACGGGGTCACATGATTGTTGGGTTTATCTATTATTGTACAATCTACTGTACAATATAAAGCGCCTTGAGGCGACTGCTGTTGTGATTTGGTGCTATATAAATAAAATTGAACTGTATTAAGAGGTTGATGTGGGCTTGTGTCCTCTTACCAGATGTTTCAGATCCTGAGGCGTCCTGTGTTTTTTTGGAGAGATGTGTCTTACCGTGCAGTTTCCAGAGTGGTTCTGATGTTTTCATCCACTGGGTTCAGGGGACAGCACAAATCCGTGTCCACTCCTTCTACCACAACAAAGACCAACTTGGAGATCAGGACCAGCGTTTCAGAAACAGGACTTCTCTGTTCAAGGATCAGATCTCAGTTGGAAATGCCTCACTCCAAGTGACAGGGGTTACAATCCAGGACCAGGGCAGATACAAGTGCCACATAAGCACCATCAAAGGAAACCAGGAGTCATTTGTTAACCTGAAAGTGAATGGTATGAAAAATATGCAGTATAACTTAAAACTATAGAGTCAAGAAGGTCTCTTGTAGGCATACAGACGTTTTTAGATCTAGTCAGGTATTACACAAAAGGCTCCCTCAGACCAATATATACTCAGGACTTACATTTTGTGGATATATAATAATGGGTGGATAGTGCAGTGGGGCCACATGATGGGTGTGCATTCCGTTGAAGCCTACCTCGGAATAAGAAGAGATATGTAACTGAAACAATACTAGTTATGTCCCCTAGATTAACAAGGTCCATGTCAGTTGACATGGACAGGACACACTGAGAAAAGCTCCTGGAACATAAGGGATGAGAATACAGGGCTAGAAACAGCTCACTGATCCAGACCACACCACCAGGATCTACAGCAATGACATCAGTAACAGCTCCCTGAGGAGGCTGACGTTTAAATGTAATATGCAATAGAAGAAAAAGCTGATCACGAACAACATGCGTTGGCTATACTGAAGCATTAGTTAACTGCAAAATGGAGTCTAATTACAGCTGTGCATCATTTTATTCTGTGCAGTGACAGAATTAAAGAATCGTTCTTTTTCTTTACAGTTCACCTTTTAAGTCTGGGAAGAGTAGATAGTGGGCCTAACTTTGGCCTTCTAATAACTAAAAACAACAACTGTTATTGAATGGTGCATACACCCTTGTCCTCAAACCCCAGTTATTGGCGAATCAAGTTTCTCTTTTGTTTTACAGCTCTGGTGCGTCAAATCATTATCCAGCAGGTAGGAAACAGACTCACCTGCAGCTCAGAGGGGATCTACCCTGAACCTCAGCTCACCTGGTCCACCAGGCCTCCATCCAACATCACCACCGAGAACACAAAAGTCCAACAGATTGAACAGCAGCTTTACAACATCAGCAGTTTCCTGATATTTCCACACACTGATACAGATCTGGTCTACATCTGCACAGTCAGCACACACAGGAACAACAGGAGGGCAACTTGGAGGCAGCTGAGTAAGTATTGAGTCCAAATCCACAAACTATTTACTTCTGAAATTTTCTTTCGAGAATGCAAAAAGAACAGATTATATTTCATTATTTGGAATAACCCGTCGCAAACCAGATGGGAGCAACTATGAACCAAGATTAATGGGTTAGTTAACTGAGTTTAGCTCAAGGTCAGAGTTTACAGCACTATTGAGGTGGTTAGCACGGCTGGACACACAACATGCTATGTTCACAAATTTAATTTAACATCAGCTGGAAGGTGAGTATTTTCAAACATTGTGTTCATTTTTCCAACACATTCGGCATGTTATAAATTTTCTGCTGAAGGAAAACTTTTTATATACTCTGGTCCCTCATTTATCGCGGTAGTTACATTTTTTACAATTACTATTGATGTTTTATGGCTGTAAAACCTCTCACTGCACAAGGACACGGACCTTCAGAATAAAACAGGAAACTGTCACAGTTCTGGGTCAGTTTGACCCAGTATTTTGAGTTGTTATGTTTTGGTGTGTTTTTGCATTTTGGATTCTTTTCTTATGGTGATGATGATGATGATTATGAATCTATGTTTCAGTTATTCTTGTTTAGGGAGTTGTTCGTAGGTTTTGTGTTCTCATGTTTTTTGCACGTTTAGTTCTAGTTCCATGTGTCATTTTCTGTCTGTCTCTCAGTGTCGAGTCTGCGTCTTTGTGTGATGGTTTCTTGTTCCTGTTTTATTGTGAAGGTCTGCGTCTCATGTGAGTGTGTTCAGTTTTACCTCTGTCTCGTCTCGTTGATTACTCCCAGCTGTGTCTCCCACCTGTGTGTAATCTCCCTGTGTTTCTCTGTGTGCATTTAAGTCGCGTCTTCTGTCGTTGTAGTTGCTGGTCCGTCTGTGTATCCACCCTGCTTCATCTGTGTGTTTCCCTGCTGTCAACTGCCAGCTGTTTCTGCTCGCTCTCATTCATATTCAGGTTCGTGTTCTGTAGTCAGTTTGTTCCCAGTATAGTTTAGTCTTTGTTCCGTTCGCCTTTTGTCCATTTTTATTTTGTGTTTAATAAACCACCCTCACACCTTTACAAGTGCCTGCGTTTGGATCCTCCTTTATTTTCCACATGGCTCATCTCACTCGCCGTGACAGAAACTAACAGACACAGAGAACCAGAGAAGACACTGAACTGAACAGACAGACTCACAAGCAGACACAGTGACACCATAGACAGAGGGAACTCAGAGCAGTGGGAGCAGGCAGGCACAAAACAAAACCCTAACGAATGGCAAACGGAACCCAAAGACATAACAGAATAAACAAGAACACAGAATATTATAAAGAAACACAAAACACTGAGTCGTCAGACTCCGGACCATGACAGAACCATGTTATAGCAAGGGACCACTGTATGTAACATGCAGAACTAATGTTATGGAAGTCACACAGGAAAGTTAGGGTTTCTTTAGGATTTATTTAGTTTATAGGATAGTGTCAGATCTTAATTAACTGAAAAGCTAAATCTTTAAACTAATAAAGTTGAAAGTTTCAGAGTTTTAGTGTGCTACTGAGATCACAAAGGCTACAATAATCATCTGATGAAGAACTGCTACACTGATTGCGTCTTCAGTACTGCGCCTTGATGAGGAGAGATCAGAAACAGCTGAGCGAAACACTTTGAGGACACCTGCTCGCAGAGGAATACAAACAATGGAGGCGTTTGACCCTCATGTCAGGCTCGCTCCTCCATTACAAACTGTCAGCACTTTCTTTGGATACGTCATCAGAGCTTTGTGCACCTATATCCACACATTCCTGCTCCTAGTTTATTCCGTGTATTTATATTTCTCTTTCTCATAATGTGTTTTTTCTGTCTCTTCTCCTTGTCCTTTATGCGTTTCATGTGCTTTTCTGAATTCCTGTTTTCTTTGACTCATCCCTCTGGACTTTATGTAAGTTTTCATCAACTTTGCTAAAGGTCTAAGGAGCTTGGAAAGAAAAGCACCTGAACCTCTTTAAGTTGCTTGAACACATTTCATCTCTCATCTGAGAGGCTTCTTCAGTTCTAGGGTCAAATGTTCTAGGGTCAAACTGTGAACTGCCCTCTCTGTCCACTGTGAACGAGCATCTTTGAACAGAGGCGGTGACATAGATGTCCACTTCTTGATGCATGCTCAATCATCCAGGTAAGTAAAGCTCCAGAAGTTGATTCTGTTCATCTGGACGTAGCGTTTTATGGGAGAAACATTTCGTCACTCATACGAGTGACTTCTTAAGTCTCAGCTGACTGTGGGTTTCCCCAATCTTATAAACAGTACATTTGCATATGTACTGGAAGGAGGTGGAACATTTGGAGGACTGGTCCAGGAAAAACAATCTCTGCTTAAATGAGAAGAAGACGAAGGAGATGATCGTGGACTTCAGGAGGGGAAGACGTGCACACACACAAACCCATGCACATTGGAGGATCTGCAGTCGAAGTAGTATCCAGCTACAAGTTCCTGGGTATATACTTAGATAGCAACCTCACCCGGGAAAAAAAGGTGATCAGGAAGGCTCACCAGAGGCTCTACTTCCTGAGGAGGCTGAAGCGCTCAGTCCTCATGTCCATTTACAGATGTGTGGTGGAGAGTATTCTGTGCTCTGGCATCAACGTGTGGCATGGACACTGCACTGTGGCAGAGAGGAAAGCTCTACAGAGGGTGGTGAACGCTACACAGAGAGTTGTCAGAGGCAGCCTCGACATACACACATCCAAATGCAGGAAGAGGGCCACCTGTATGATTAAGTACCCCACTCACCCAGCAGACACACTCTTTGTCCCGCTCCCCTCAGGCAGGAGGCTGAGGAGCATCAAATGCAAAACTACCAGACTAAGAAACGGCTTCATTCCAGAAGCTGTGAGACTTCTGAATGCATAAATGGACAAGAACTGCTATTATAGCACCTTAATCACTACTGACACTTACTGACACCGTCACTTTATCAGTGCTGGTCATCATGCCCATTTGGTGCTAAAGTATTTATCTACACCTTTAATTATACATACATGCTATACCCATACTCCATACTAGTATTATGGTTGTTGCACTCTAGTTATAGTAGTATTTATAGTAATATTTATTGTATTGTTTTGTTACTTGTCATTTCATTTTATTTATTACTTATTACTTTAGATTTAATAATGAAGAAACAGAAATTTTTTTGCGTCTTTTCACTCCGGGACCGTGTGTCCATAATTTCGTTCCACCTCATATTAACATGTGATGCAAATGACAGTAAAGCTCCTTGAATCCCTGATTTCTTCCAGTTAATTTGCTTTGTTTTTGTCTTTGCTTGTGTTTTTCAGTTTCAGTTAAGGGTACCTACTCTGAAACAACAACAATTCCCTGCTCCAACTTAAACTCTTCACTAACCGATCTTGTCTGGAGATTCAACCACAGTCAAATAATCCTGAGTCGGACTGGGTCTGATGCCAGCTACACAGTCTCAGAGGAGTGGAAGCAGCATGTAAAGGATGTGTCAGAGTCAGGCAGCCTCACACTGCAGGACTTATCCTCAGATCAGGAGGGAACATACACGTGTGAAATCGGTGACGCTGTGGAGACACACATTACAAACACCTTTCTCAAGTTAGACAGTATTAAAGGTAAGTATTAAAGTTATTAACTGTAAAATCTGTGGAAAATAAAAACATTAGCAAACAAGCATCATGTGGGCTCTAGGTACTGTTGTTTTAAATGTATTTTTGTCTTCCAATCTTCAGACAACAGAGTCATTCCAGTGTGGCTTATCATTACTATAGTAGTAGTAGTACTACTAGTAGTGCTTCTAATCTGGTACTATAAAACGAAAGGTAAAATAATCTTCTCCCTTCACTTTATTAAGAATTAACTTTTGATGTATAAGCCGTGTGTACTGATGGTTTTTCTCCTTTTTCAGATCAGAAGACAGGCAAGGAGGCGAGAAATGCAAAGAGGTGAGAAGTGACTCGGATGTAAGCCGGCAGTTTTCCTTTTTCTTTTTGTATTGGAATGCACTGAAGCAAGTCAATATATACTGTCTAATTAGTCATTTGGCAGCCTTTTTCATCACTTGAATTGAAACTTCAAAAACATATAGAGTATTATTATTTTCTGCAGAATCATTTTTAAATGTAAGTGTTAAATATTTTTAAATGTTTAAAGATCTATTTCAAAACTTGGTAAGTTGCTTACAGATGCTGACTCAAAACTAATGTTGGTGTCATAAAACCTCTTGCAATGTGCTGAGTTTCACTAAATGAAGTTGAAATTTTTTCGGAAGCAGGGCTTCTGAAAAATTGTATGGCAAAGTCAAGATAAGATCAGAACAACTGTTACGAAAGATCCATTGAGTTTTTTTGATTAGTGAACAACAATACACATGAAAGGAAAAAGTTTGAGTTTGCTAAACGTTAGCACCTTTTTGCTTGCAGAGAAAATTCTGAACCAGACAGAGAAGGCCAAGGCAAAGAGATGACCACAGCAATGCTGTGAAGGCGAAACCCCCAGGAAAGGTCCAGTTCTCTAAGGACAAATTACATTTTTTTAATTAAGATAATATTGTGAAACAGTCATGTGACATGTGACTTTCTTATCATGGAGACAAGAATCTGCCAAAAGTAAAGCACTGTTGCCTGAATGCACCAGTGTTCAGTTTTTTTCCCCTCTCGTATGTCTGAAAGCATCGTCGTTCTTTCCTGTAAATTTCAAGAAGTAACAAAGCAAGACATTCACTTCTGAACCAACTGATGTCGGGCTGTTCACACTGAAAAAAAAGAGTCAGTTCCTCACTTTAGTCCAAAATGATTAATAATGGATAAAAACATTTCACTGGAATATGATGCACACACAATGTCTACAATAGTCCAGGAGGCAAAACATCTTCACAAAGCAAAAGTAAAAGTCCAGTTCAATTCAAATGATTAGTACTAGCATACCTGGACAATGAGGAGTGTTTGTACATGCTCCTGGGTCTTTTGACCCACCGTTGTTTTCTATTATTGTGATGTATTTTGGTTGTGGTTTTCTAACGCTTTGGTTTTTGGCTCTGTTCTTGTCACGCTGGGGCAGCAGTCGTGTGGTGAAGTGAGAAAAGGATCCAAAATGCAACAACACAGTACAAAACAGGAAATGAGGAACAGGGAGCAACTAAAGCCTATACTGGGTAAACTAGTAAACAAACCTGAAACTAGTGATGGCCCACTTGAAGCTGATGCTCCGGTGCCTGTGTCAAAAAAATCGACACACTGCTTCAGAAGCTCTGTGTTGAAGCTTGATTCGTTTGGCCAGAGTCACGTGATCAGTGACGTCCGAAGCTTCATTTAGAACGTGACTGCTTCGGTATCTGATTCAGTGGTTTATAAGCAGGTGAACCATTCGCGGGATTTGTGGAGTGTTTTGATGGTTACAGATAGCAAACCACTGATATTTCTATTGAGAGATTTGGAGCCAGCGAGGAAGAGAGGAGTTTCTGTTGTGTGAGAGTATTTTGAGTTCATTTTGGTCAATAGGGTGGGTTTTCCAGCTTTGTGTTCTTGTTGTTTGCTTTTGTTTTCTGTGTGTTTATTTTATCTGACAACGGGAAAAACTTCAAATGTCAAAAATCTGCTTTTCATAATATAAATATCATTAAATAACTTTAGAAAGACTTCTATTTGACTCTTTACATTTAATGTTATAAAAATATATATTTTATGTTTTAAATAATTTTAAAATGTTAGTCTGCAAAATGTGCAGCAATTGAATTTATTTATTCTCTTTAGCTGATAGTTTGTGGGGCCCAGTTAGAATGTATAACTGCATCTATACCAGTTTCTCTGCACTCCAGCCTCTTCTGTTCCATGTGAAGGGATTTTCCTTAAGGAAGGAGAAATTATCTCCATGAAAAGGAACAGGTTCGGCCATCGCACAGTGGAACAAATTCTCTTCTTAAATACAAATGGAAAAGGGTTACCTTAAATGCATCATGTTTTTAATTTGCAAGTTTATAAGCACTTTCCCTTTCCAGTTCACAATCAATTCTACCCCCAGGTCAAAAATATGTATAGGAAAATTTCCCTAATGTAATATTATTTATAAATACACCCGTCTAGCGATTAACTGCATAAGTACATGGAGGCAGGACCTCACAGCAGAAGCATACTCCATAATGTGTTGTACATTATTATATGTATATTATATGTAACGTGGTATTTTTCAATTATTGTATTTACCAACATCAAGAAGTCACAAGCAAAGAAAGACCAAACCACGGTGCATACTTAAACAAGGAAAGTTTACTGGTCAAAATTATTTATTAAAGTAATAAACAACATTTTTGTCACCCCAAAAAATACATGTATAAAGCAACACAACGGTGGCCCAATATCAGACAGAATTCCACTCTGTAGAGTGGGCAATCATAATGAAGCAGTTGGTTTTATTTTGTAGATTCAAGCTGCTCTTCATATTTTTGGCCACCAGATAAGATAAGAGATAAGATAAGATAAGATAAGATAAGATAAGATAAGATAAGATAAGATAAGATAGAACTTTATTAATCCCTCGGGTGGGTTCCTCTGGGAAATTCGACTTCCAAAAAAAGCACAGCAACGACCGAAGTTACAGTTACAGAACTGTTATATATATATATATATACACACACACACACACACACACACACACACACACACACACACACACACACACACACACATATAAATACAGAGACAAATATAAATAAAATATACAAAGGGGATAAATAGAATAAATAGGAATAAAAAATAAAAATACAAGTGAATTGCACATTTCAAGTATTGAGTCTATTGCACTGTTGACTATTTACAAAAAGTATTGCACAAGGTATTGTACAGTGAGGTGCAGAGGCACTACAGCTTAGTTGTTCCCCCCTCCTTTGTCCTCCTGTCTCCCCTCCCTCTCCCCTCCAGAGAGGAGTTAAACAGTTTGATGGCGTGTGGGACAAAGGAGTTTTTAAGTCTGTTAGTTCTTGTCTTGGGGAGAAGCAACCTGTCACTGAACAGACTCTTCTGGTTGTTTATGGCCGTGTGCAGAGGATGCCCAGCATTGTTCATAATGTCCATCAGTTTCTTTAATGTCCTTTTCTCTGCCACTGTCACCAGAGTGTCCAGCTTCATGCCGACCACAGAGCTAGCCCTCCTGATCAGTTTCTCCAGCCTGGATGAGTCCCTCTTTGCTGTGCTGCTCCCCCAGCACACCACAGCATAAAAAAGTACTCCAGCAACCACCGACTGGTAAAACATCCTCAGGAGCTTCCTGCAGATGTTAAAAGACCTCAGCCTCCTGAGGAAGTACAGTCGGCTTTGGGCTTTTTTATACAGGTGCTCTGTGTTGCATGACCAGTCCAGTCTATTGTCCACCCACAGCCCGAGGTACTTGTACTTGTTGACCACCTCCACCTCCTCCCCCTCTATCTGAACTGGCAGTGGACCTTCTCTGGACCTCCCGAAGTCCACAACCAGTTCCTTAGTCTTTGAGGTGTTGAGTTGCAGGTGGTTTGTGTGACTCCATGCGACAAAGTTCCTCACCAGACTTCTGTACTCCTCTTCCTGATCATCCCAGATACACCCCATGATGGCCGTGTCGTCTGCAAACTTCTGAATGTGGCATAATTCAGAGTTGTAGCAGAAGTCAGAGGTGTACAGGGTGAAGAGAAGAGGGGACAGCACAGTTCCCTGTGGTGCTCCTGTGCTGCTGACCACTGTGTCAGACGTGATGTCCTTCAGCCTGACGTACTGTGGTCTGTCGGTGAGGTAGTCGGAGATCCAAGCCACCAGGCAGGGGTCCACCTCCATCCTGTTCAGTTTTTCCTGAAGCATACAGGGCCGGATGGTATTAAAGGCACTGGAAAAGTCAAGAAACAGGATCCTGACCGTGCCTTTTCCCCCATCCAGGTGTGAGTGGGCTCTGTGTAGGAGGTACAGGATGGCATCCTCCACTCCGACACCCGCCTTGTATGCAAACTGTAGTGGGTCCTGGGCATGTTGTACCTGTGGTCGGAGGAGGTTGAGGAAGAGCCGCTCTAGAGTCTTCATAAGATGTGACGTCAGTGCCACCGGTCGGAAGTCATTCAGCTCATTGGGCCGGTTCTTTTTGGGGACCAGGACGATGCAGGATGTCTTCCATAGGGCGGGCACTCTCCCCAGTCGCAGACTGAGGTTGAAGACTCGTTGTAGCGGCTCCCCAAGTTCAGCAGCACACGCCTTAAGCATCCTAGGACACACCTTGTCTGGGCCTGCTGCCTTTCTGGGGCGAAGCTTCCTCAGTTGCCTCCTGACCTGATCCACTGTGACACTGGGAGATGTTTGGGAGGAGGGGAGGGGGGGAGATGTCTTGCTGCTGAGAGAGGGATTGGAGGAGGGGGGTGTCATGGTGTCAGGAAGGGGGGGAAGCGAGGGAGGCAGGAGAGTGGGGGGAGGACTCTGTAGTGAAGGTGAGGGTGGGGGGGTTGTGGGCTGGTCAAACCTGTTGAAGAAGTTGTTGAGTTCGTTTGCCTTCTCCACAGTCCCCCCCACTGTGCTTTTCTTGGTGTTGTGGCCATGTCACCAGAGAGGACTGTGTTGAAAAGCTTTGAGTTAATGAACCGTTTTTCAATACAAGCTTCAGAAAGCTTCATTTGGCCATCACTACCTGAAACCATAAGGACGCGGGGAGTCATGCAGGAAAGACACGGAGAAAGGAAAGTAGATAGAAATGGGGAATACCAAATCACACAGAGTGACGAGGAACACAGGCAGGCACACACTATAAATACACACAAGGTAATGAAGGAATGACACACCAGAGGGGAACACAGCTGAACCTAATTAGACACGACGAAACACAGAACTTCAAAGTAAAACAGAAAACTCACAAACTGTTTTACAAACACAAACTCAGGGACACGGACAAGGCACAAGGGGGAAGAACACAGATAGGGATAATAAAACACTGAACACCAGAACCAAATCCTAACAACTAATACAAAATCAGAAGAAAATAGAAAATAACAACAAACTCACCGACCCAGGACCATTCCTCAGTTTAGTCATTCCTGCCTGTGTTCCTCTGTGTCAACTCCATATTTCTTAGTCTGTGTCTTTGAATGTGTGAGTTTCTGTTATATTTTGAAGGTCAGTGTCTCAGATTATTGTATTCTTTACTTCTCTACTTAGTCTTGTGTTAGGAGACAATGCTGGTCTCTCTCTGATTCAGAGATCAGCACACTGCAGTCCTATTCTAAAGGCTGATCTAAAGAATTCCACACAACAGTTAGTTATAACCTCTGGTCTCCTCCCCCTACAGTAAACACCCCCACAATGGAAATACACTGGTACAGTGGCCAGGGGTGCTGACACCCTGACCCCCATCTCCTTTTAAGGTAGTGTCCACTGGGAATTGTCGGCCCTCGCCCTCAGTAACTCGTGCTACTCGTGGGGGTTGGTTGTCCTCCTGCCCTGCACCACAGTTCTTTGTTCCCAATCCAGGCCTATTTTCTATTTTTTATTCTTACACCCATTAACTGCCATGTTATAATGTTGCAAGCAATCACAAACTACAGTGTCTCTAACTCCAATGTATACCAAGCAGTCTATTATTCTCAACACCCGTCAGCTCTGTCTCCCATTCCCTGATTGCCCTGTGTGTATTTCAGCCCTGTTTTCTGGTGTGTGTTGCTGGTTCGTCTGTGTGGTTTCCCTGCATCCTCTCTACGTCTCCCTGCATCTCCATTTAATGTCTCAAGGTTTAATCTCACTCACTTCAGAAGCTGCCTGCATCTCTGGTCCCTTGTGTGGAGAGCAGGGAAATTATTTTGCTGCTATTGTTAATAATCATCATTACCATTGCATTAATAATATAATCTACAGTATTGATATTGTAGTTAGATGTTTAAACATATTGGCACCCAATTAGCCTTTATTACAGGTGCAGTTATAACCACTTTAAACTATTGAGTTGAATCTACACTGGGAAGTAATCAGGGAATGGGCAACAGGAGGGAGACACAGCTGGGGGAAATTAGGCTAACGAGACGAGACAAGGGAGGTAAAACTGAATACACTCAAATGAGACGCAGACCTTCACAATAAAACAGGAAACAAGAAAACATCACACAAGGACGCAGACACAAAGAGGCAGACAGAATATAACACATGGAACTCAAACTATGTTAAACATGAGACAAACCCCTAAACCAGAATCACTGAAAATAGGTTAATAATAATAATAATAATAATAATAATCAACAAGGCACCAGGGAAACGATACGATCCATCATTCAAAAATAAACCAAAATATAAGAACTTAAAATGCTGGGTCAAACCAACCCAGAACCGTGACAATCTCTGAAATATAAATCATGTTTAACTCAAAGTCTCTTTCACATTCTCAACTAATACTGAAACTTTTTTTTTTTTACAGTTTTTACTAAATTTAGTAAATTGATTACATTCTGTTTTTGCATTGTTAATTTTCAATCATGCTTTTTCATTGTATATTATGTGCATCTTTTTTATAAACATAAATAACGTTTTAATTTCACATTGGTGTTTACCTCATTGTTCTTGTTTCATCATTGTTTCTAATTTACCTTGAATGACTTCAGAGCTTGAATCCTATAGAAGGCCAGGGACAAAGTACCCACCTACTCAAAACATGCACATCCAGTCATATTATTGTAACCTTAGCGGTCCAATACAACAATCTGAGTTAAAAATATTTTTACATCTTTCTGTGCATTTCACAGGTGGGAAGAAATGCAGTACAAATACTTTGTTACTCACCTAAGTAGATCTTTCAAATATCTCTGCTTGAGTAAAGAAGTTGAATCAGTACTTGACCTTTTATCAGCGTATTTTAAACAGAATTATCTGTGCTTTTAAGTGCAGAATGTCTGTACTTTTGCCACCCTTGGTCTATATTAATTAGTCTATTAAAAAGTAATCCTTTATTATTTCAGCTAAAAAAAAACAACCATTTTTTTACTTTCTGTAGGCCCATCCGGACCGGGGCCCAGTTCAGCAGCGCTGCCCGGCCCCACAGAGCCCGGGACAGCCGTCGGTCATTCAAGTGACTTGAATGACCGCCAAAATGTTTCTCCCACTGAAAATGTTACATCCGGATGAACAGAATCAACTTTTGGGGGTTCATTTTACCTTTGTTAGCCACTTGGCTATGGTAGTAAGCAGTAGACAGATGGTTGACACTGATGTGGCTTATTGCAGGGGTCCCCAACCTTTTTTGCGCCACAGACCTGTTTATGCCCGACAATATTTTCATTGACTGGCTTTTTTGGTGTCGCGGATAAATACAACAAAATAAAACCAGTACTGGTACCGAAAAAAGAAGATTTGTTCATAACACACGTGAAAAGACCCAGGAAAACCGAGTTAACAATTAAAAACGATAACAAAATAACGCTGAAAACTGATAAAAACCCTGAAAACTACACATTTCACACCCAAGCCTCAACTCTTGTGGCCCGGTGCCAAACAACCGGTCCGGGGATTGGGGACCGCTGGCTTATTGAATGTTTTGGACCATGTTTAACATAATAATAATAATAATTAGCCATTAATTGGAAGAGATGTATTGTTGATTTGTCTGCTATTTGCATACTGTCTCTCACTATATAAAATATATAGTGTATTATTTTACTTATTTTGTATCTGTTGTATTTTATTTGTATTTTTTGTATTGTCCTTCTGCTATCTCTACCTGAGCTGAGGTAACGCACAAATTTCCCCGCGGTGGGATCAATAAAGTTTTATCTTTATGGGCAGAGGAAGGGTTCGCCAGGCCACCCAACAGACCAGGACAGGCCCTGTCTGAGCCACTCACATTCATAAATCCACTCGCGCTCACACGCTCTGCTCAGTCACACTGGCTCTGATTACTAATCACTAACTAACTACTGTAAACTACTGGAACAACTATCTCCTCAAAAATGTTTGTTAAATTAACCAAGCTTATACAGACTGTATATAACTACCAACTCTTGCCAGCTGTGACAATCAGTTATCTATTTTGGCCTCAAGTGTTCCTGACAAACAGCACAGTTTAGGTAAATGGCCTGTATTTGTATAGCGCTTTACACATTCACTCATCCACCCAGTCACACACTGACTGTAAGCTACATAGTAGCCACAGCTGCCCTGGGGCGCACTGACAGAGGCGAGGCTGCCGGACACTGGCGCCACCAGGCCTTCTGACCACCACCAGTAGTCAACGGGTCTTGCCCAAGGATACAACGACAGAGACTGTCCAAGCCAGGGCTCAAACCGGCAACCTTCCGATTACAAGACGAACTGCCAACTCTTGAGCCGCAATCGCCCCAGTAACACAAATGTAATATCCAAACTCACTATGTCATCATTTCAGAGGATTTTTAATTTGATTTATTTTCAGATAAAAGCAAAACTGAATCTGCATTAGCTGTGACTGTACTGCATTTGACCAGACATGTCAAAAACTGCACTAACTGACATTTTAGTCTTAATATATGAAAGTCATCTATTTTTATGTATGAATGACCGTCGAAATGTTCCTGCTGTCATGAGATAAAATGCTTTCTGAAAGGAAAAACATCTGCAACTAACACCAGCAAGTAAGAGCTTATAACGTGGTGTAACCTTCCTATTAGTTTAGACAGATGGCATCGTCATATCCTCTGTGTCTGCGTGTTTGTGTGCGTGCAGAGATCAAGGCGATTGTGGGGTGAAGAGGTTACATTAAAGTGCAGTAAGAAAATCACAGTGGACACAATCTGCACACTGCATATGCAAATCCACATTTCTCCCGATACTGGCATAAATATTTTCTGTTTTATCAGTGCTGTTCAATCAAATATGCAAATAAAATGACCTTTGACCAGGATGCTGTCGTCAGGGGAGAACTACAGGAGCAGTCTGCCGCTCCCCGTCAGTCCAATGACCTTCTGCACCGTAATGGCTTGCATGGTTTCAAGAAATCCACGGGACTGCTGGGAGTGCGGGTGATGGGTCATATTTATAGGCCTGGACGTGCTTGTATCCATATGATATATTGTTAACGGAGTTGATTGAAGTCGTTTTTATTGGATACTGGATGGTTACTTTACAGGGCACCTCTTGTGAGAGCTGCGATGCATGCATGGAGAAACGTGAACATTCCTCTTATTTTAATAAAGTTTTGAACGATTTTAAGCTTTAACGCGGAGGGCACGATGAAGCGGTGTCTGCTTGCCCTGTCCCTCCTGAGCTTGTGGACTCTCGCAATGGAAGGTAAGAAATTTCTGCTTGTTTTTGTTTTATGGCCCAGGTCCATTCGCTTTGACTTCGTACACGATCTCTGTCGCCTTTCACAGACAATGCGGGTGGCTCCACTCCGCGGTCTACCGGTTGTCCCGGTAATTTATCCGGTGTCCAGTCTAGGAGTTTTAACACTGCCGGTGTTTCAAATTATCTGACAAAACGAAAAGCCTCGCTGAAGGAAAGAGAAATGGTTTTTCTACAGCTCATGCAGATGCGTGTCAATGTTATCTGTAAATAATGCAGAGTAACATTAATACATGTAAAAATAAATAAATAAAGGCCATCTGCCTGGATTCATTCCAGCGTGTTTCTGTGGCATAACCTATCAGCTCCCGTGGAAACTCCGGGTTCTCTGCGTACATGGTCACCCTGTCAGCTTTTTGACATTTGCTGCTGATTCTGAAAAAACCGCCCACGTTAACTAATGGTGCTGATAATTTAACCTGAATAACTGCCGCTGGACTCCGTGTCAGCTGCTATCAGAACGGGTTGTTTTTATTCCACTTCTTATGTCTCAGTGTTTCTGGGTGCAAAGAATTCCTTTATGATACGATGAATTGATGATTTTCAGCAGTTCAAAATCACACCTGTGTGTCTGACAGGGTTTCTATGAGACACACTGACTTGATGTTGATGATGAGTATGCCTCAGAGAAAGAAATCCCTTGTTTCTTTTGTCTTCTCCAGCTTCACCACAGAGATATGTGTTCTTGTTCTTCTAGTTTTAAAAAATGTTAGTGTGTAAAACTGATGAAGGAAAAAATGCATATTTGAAATAAAATGGTTGAACATATTTTCAGAGGAAGAAGTCATAAATAAACGTTTGAGCGAATTTCTGAAGTCTCGTCATGTTGCAGTATCTCTGTCAGAGAACGAGCTCGTTCAGCTAAAAGCTGTTTTTCCTGAGTTGGACCTTTTCAAGTGTTACGGTTTTAAACTTTCAGATTCTGAGGAGTCCTGTAAATTTAAAACGGTGTTTATGCGTCATACAAACTCTCCAACAATCACAAATCTCTTAACCAAAATAACACTTGCTTTTTTCATCGTAACATTTAACACTAAACTGCGTGCAGCAACCCTTTTGTGCGGCTTGTTCTCATAATATTCTGTCGCCAAACCTTTGCGTTGTGAAAGAGTAAGTCTGACAAACACATGCTGCATGTCTCATTTAAACTCTGACAGAAGCTTGTTAACATCTAAATAAGGTTTTGTTGTGGTGCAGAGCATCAGTAAATCTGGCCCATGGGCACAGTTATCTCTGCCATTAACCTAATTAAAAATATATTTGCATTCCCTTTCAGAGCGCCTCAGGGGAACCACAAGATGAAGTGAATATGTAACCTAATGTGATTTCCCCCCCCCCAAGTATTCTCAGTCTCTGACATTGTTAGCCACAAATCAGTCCGTGTCGAGCACAAATGCAGTCCTACAGCTCTTCAACACCGCTCAGATCCATGATGCATAAAACTGTGTCAAAATACAGCAAGTAATTTGATTCTGGAAGATCAGCAGTGTTTTAGATCAATGTCTGAATCTTGCAGTATACAATAAAGAATCCGGGAGCAGCAGTGTGGCTTCATGCTGAGGGAGCACAACAGATGTGATTTTTGCTTTGTGTAGAGAAGGCCAGAAAGACTTGCATTGTGTTTTGTGGATCTAGACAAAGTGTGTAATAGGGTGTTAAGTAAGGAAGTGCAGCACTGCATGAGGAAGTCAGGAGTGACAGAAATGTGAGGCTGGTGTAAGACATGTATGAGGACGGAGAGACAGTGGTTAGGTGTGCAGTAGGCGTGACAGACTGGTTCAAGGTGGGGTGTTAGATTATTTTGGTGAAAGAAGAGAGCACAGGCAGGGTGTAGTGAGTAGAGATGAGTGTGAGGAGGGGTGACTTGTGACAGAAAGAGATCTCCCAATGAGATTTTCAGTGAGAGTGATGAGGATGGACAGGATTAGAATCAAGGATATCAGGTAATAGAGGACAAAGCTAGGATAAGATGGAGGCAGGTGAGCTGCTGTGGTGATCCTTAAAGAAAGAGGTCAAAATAAAAAGACAGGTTATTATATTTCAGTGTATTGATGAGTCAGGATCTGACAGTAAATTATATATTTTATGTATATCTTGTGTAGTTCTGCACACCGTACAAGTGAGCTATGTCAGAGATTTCAGGTTTAGAAGGTGGACTAGTCGTAATAAAGAAGCCCTCAGATATATCGATAACACTAAAGAAAGCCTTCATACATATTTAATGAGGTCAGCTGCACAAAGAGCTTAGTCCTTGGACCAAATTTCCTAGCACTCTGCACCACAGCAAAACTATCTTTAGACGTCTGTCTAACACTAAAAGGCGGAAAGTAATGGTTGATGTTACATCATACAGGTCAGCTGTTACACACAGACTTCAGTTTTCAGGATATCACAGCTGTGCTTTGGATAAATGCCTCAGCAACACAATTTCTAACAGATAAGCTCACCCTTACTAAAAGAAACATATTGATCTTCAGTCTCCTCTGCTTTAGCTTGTATGCCACACTGTTTTCAGAGAAAAGCATGTGCAAAACGCTGCAAGTTTTCAGACTCATTAGTCTGCTCAAATGATTCCCAACAGTTCAGCAACTAAAATGGCAGTTTGCTTACTCGGCAAACCACGGCAGCAGCTTTTTGACACGGTGACACTGACTGTTTCTAAATTAGGTCCTCGCACTGAAGTCAGATAAAACTGAGGCTGTTGTATTTCAGAAACACTTTGTCTAACCAGATGCTTACTCTGGATGGCATTATCTTGGCCTCCAGCAAAATTGTTGCAGTCTTTGAGTTCTTTTTGAGGAGAATATGTAATTCATGCGCACATTTAACAAATACATGGGACTCTTTTTCTTGCGTTTGTCAAAGAGAGCAGTCCCACATCTATCTTTAAAGTTACAAACATCCTGTCTTAGAGTAATGCTAAAAACTAGTTTATGCATTTATTACTTCTATGCAGGACTAATTCATTGTCACGTTCTTCTAAAAGTTCATCTGGAATACTGTAGCAAGAGCACTGACAGCGACTAGGAAAAAGAATGCATATTTAGCTTGTTTTCATTGGCTCCCTGTCAATCAGGAATCACATGTAAAATTTCTCCTCACCTATAAGGTCTTGAATCAGGCCCCATCTTATCTTAAAGATCTTATAGTACCATATTACCCAATTAGAGCACTTTGTACTAACACTGCAGGCTTACATGTTGTTCGTTGAGTATCTAAAAGTAGAAGACAGGAGTAGAAGGCTAGTTTGAATCAAGGAGACAGACACTATCTCTGTCTCCTTGATCCTTGATTAAGATTAGCAAAAAGTAAAGTTTTAAGTCTAAAGCATATAGTTGGGGCTGGATCAGGTGACTCCGAATCCTCCCTCAGTTAGGCTGCAATAGGTCCAGGCTGCTAAGACATTACAATGATGCACTGAGTTTTTTTTCTTCACTCTCTTCTCTTTATTCACTGTGTGTTTCTACATCATTTTGCTTTTAAACATTAGTCATTATTAATCCATGGCTCTCTTGCACAGTCTTTGTCCTGTCTTCCTCCATCAGTCACTGCAGATGGCTTCCCATCCCTGAGCCTGGTTCTGCTGGAGGCTTCTTTCTGTTAAAAGGGGAGTTTTTGCTCATGGGGGAGGGTCATCTGATTGTGGAGGTTTTCTCATATAAATAAGACTAAAACTAAATTGAACCCATTTTGTTTCCTCTTTTGACAGTGCAGAGAAAAAGAGGTCTTTAACACTGCCTTCCACCAGAACTACACTTGTGGTTGTGTGTTCACAGATTGTCTTCTATCTTGGATGTAAAAAAAAGTGGTTATTTGAGTTGCTGTTGGTGTCCTATGAGCTCAAAGCAGTCTGGTCGTTTTCCTCTGGCGTCTGGCATCAACAACAACAATGCATTTTCGCCCAGAGACTGTGCACTCACTGATATGTCCTCATTTTCAGACAGGTCTCTGTAAATCCTCGTAATGGCTGTGTGGGAAGATCCCAGTAGATCCGCTCTGTATGAATCACTCAGACCAGCCTGTCTAGCACCTTTCTCCCTGAATGCTGTTGCTCATTTAAAGTAGCCATCATGTGATTTGATTGGCTGAGTAATATTTGCTTCAGGTAATTCAACAGGTGTGCAAAATCACAAAGTGCAAAATGTGTTAGGTTAGTTTAGTTCACTTTACATTTGTTTTTGTTTTGTTTTGTTTTATAGCAGAAGAGACAATGAGTTCAGGCTTTTGCCTTTTAAAGAAAGATTTTAAAGAAATGTCTCCCAAACCAGGAAAGGATTTCCTTTGTCAGTGTGAAGATCTGAACATATTTGTGAAATTTTACCAGCAATACTATTAGATTCAGAAAGCTGATTTCATTTAAACATTTAAATGTATTTTCTAATTGGTGTGTTAATTCTGCTTGCAAAATAATACAAAATAGCTTGGATGTTGTTTCTGCATTTTAAATTTGAAGCTACAGACCCTTTTGACGTTGCTCTGCCAGTTTGTCTCATTTAGCACCTTTTTCCTGTAGTTCTACATGTTTTTGTTGCTGTCTGACTGCAATAAGCTATGTTAGCAGTCAGGGATCTCACCTTCTTCAGGCATCCTGGTTGTGCATCCCCTTCAGTTCTTGTACATTATCTGTGTGCCAACCCTCAAGTGCCTTGCACAGAAATGTAAGATTTATTCATCTTCTCCTGTTTAGTTTACTGACGTTTATCAAACTGATTTAGAATTTGGTTCGAATTTCCCAGAGGAACCCACCCGAGGGATTAATAAAGTTCTATCTTATCTTATCTTAGAAAGATGCTTATTTGAAATAAAACGGGCAGATCTATTTTTAGATGAAGTCATAAATAAATGCTTGGTCTCATTTCTTAAGACGCATCATGCCAATATATTTGCTCAGAGCAGAAGCTCTTCTAGCATGCTTTTTCCCCAAATTGAACCTTTCTTGTGTTTGTCTGTTTCAGATACTGAGGAATCCTGTAATTTTATGGAGAGATGCATCTTACCATGCAGTTCCCAGATTGGGAAAGAAATCGTCATCCACTGGTTTAAGACACCAAGAGACCTTCGTGTCCACTCGTACTACCACAGCAAAAACCAGTTTGGACACCAAGACCAGTGCTTCAGAAACAGGACTTCAGTGTTCAAGGACCAGATCTCCAGTGGAAATTCCTCACTCCAGCTGACAAGTGTGGAGGTTCAGGATGAGGGCAGATATAAGTGCCACACCAGCACCATCATGGGAAACCAGGAGTCATTTGTCAACCTAAAAGTAGATGGTATGAGAAAATTGCAGTAAACATCAGCTCATTTATAAAGATTGCTCACTGCTTGTAATCTTCATTTATTTCAGCTCCAGTTAAAGAAGTCAGTCTTGATCAGGTTGAAAACTGGATCAGCTGCCGTTCAGAGGGGATCTACCCTGAACCTCAGCTCTCCTGGTCCACCAGCCCTCCATCCAACATCACCTTCACTAACACCACCACAGTTGAGAGGACTGAGCAGCTGCTTTACAACATCAGCAGTTCTCTGATGCTTTCAGCCGGTGTTTATGACCTGCTCTTTATCTGCACCATCAGCACTCGCAGGAACAGGAGGAGAGCCACTCTGCAGAGACTATGTGAGTATTTCAACCAACTGAGATTCTCAAACTTTGGTGCAGAGCAACTGTAGGTGGATCAGCTACTCAGGCCCAGTACGACATACACACAAGACGTCACTTGTGCTTTCGGTTTAAAATAACAAACTCGAGTATTGCCTGAGAAGAGCTGTGTAGTTAAGGACATGGCATCACTTGTAATAAATTCACTGTGATTATATGCATGCAGATGTTTACCTTGGATACATGTAACTGGGTCTGAATTGTGTGGGAATGTTCGGGTTAAAGTATTGGTGGGGACCCGATTGCTTAGGGCTTCCTTGTAGTTGGAGTATCTACTGTGGTTTTCGTTGTCTTTCAGCTCATATCAGTGGTCCCAGTACTGGTGTAACAATCACCTGCACCTCGCCAAACGCTTCACTCACCAACTTCAGCCTCGTCTGGAAATTCAACCAGACTCAGACCATCGTGAACCAGACTGGGACCAACTTTACCTACTCTGTGTCAGACGAGTGGAGGGAGAAGGTGAAGAATGTGTCCAAGTCAGGCAGTCTCATGCTAAAGGACTTATCTACAAAACAGGAGGGGATGTACACCTGTAAGCTCAGTAATGCTGAGGGGACTCACATTACCCACATCCACCTGAGAATAATCAAAGGTGAGATTAAGTTAACCTAAAAAGTCAGAAAATAAGTGCTGGGGGTTCTTTTTGTTTGTTTGTTTTTGCCTGTCCCGTGTGGTACTTTACCAATCAGAATTGTTGTCTGAAGGCCAGGAAAGATGCCCAACAGATTTAGTTTTTCAAGTGGAGAAAATATGGCAATGTCATATTGGTCCACTTGATTCATCTGTATTATTATTATTATTATTATTATTATTATTATTATTATTTCTTAAGTGAGTTTTTTGGAAGTTCCCACTGCAGGGAAAACCTTTTAATGAAAAGATATCACCTTCAAACTTCTATTTGACTATTAACAATAAAAAAAAATTTTTGCATTAATATTAATAGTTTTTTTTGAAATGATGTTTCAATATTCAAAATAGGAAATCTGATCATTGATAAAGAGAAATTCAAGATTATTAAAAATAGAGCTGTCTTTCGCAATTCTTTTTGGATTGAACCTCTTTATGCTTCTGAGTATTTCAGTTAAACAATGTAATAGGGCCCTATGAGCATCTCAACCATTCTTTTTTGTGCAGCAAATGTCACATTTTTACTGATATTGTCTGTTCAATCAAAAACAACACTCAACATTTAAGTGCATACATACAAATGTATACAAGCTTTTTAACAAAACTAATTAATGAACAAAGGTAGTTTGTGTCAGGGTCGATAGCAGGGACTCAAGCGCAGAGCAGGTTGACGTTTCCAAAGTTTATTTACAACATCAGTGCAGAATATATACAGTGAAAGGGGAAATCCAGGCAGAGAGGAGGGAGAGAGAATACAAAACGCACAGGGACCATGACCGTTTGAGGGCATTTTACAGTTCTGTTGATTTTAAAATGTCTTCTGCACTGGAAACTGTAGAATATCAGCATCATTACTGGATTGTATTTACAAAGTTTTAAAGAAAGAGGAAAAAATATAGAAACTGTATTTTAAATGCGAAGTTTTATACTGGATTTGAACTGGATTCCTTGAGGAATTTATTAGTAGAAATTGACTCTTCTGTTTCAGGACGTCACATTAACCTTGTAGCCATTGTCACAGCTTTGGGGTCTGGAATTGTACTGATCGGCCTATTGACAACTGCTGCAATCTGCAGCACACAGAGAAGGGTAAGAGGCCTGTATTGCACTTTTCATAATTTATTAGCTTGCACCATCGAAACTGAAAAGGTAAAGCTGAATGGGCTGACTGAGTAGTTGGAGTGGGGCTCAAACACAGGACTCGGAAACACAGGCGAATAAAATAAAAAGGTGTCTCTATTAAACTGAAACAAAGTACAATATAACATGAGTAACAAAACGAGGAAAATTAAAACTTCAGCTCAGCAGGGAAAATGTACTTTGATGGAGAACACAACTGTGAGGGACAATGAGACAAAGGAGAGTGAGAAACTTACACAATATTTACACATTAGGTAACTGGGGAGATGGGAAACGCTGAGCTAGTCTGTCTGCATCATTCTGCCATCATGAGGGAAACTTTGCTGTTCATGTTGGAGTTGATGATTATTGAACTACTGTTACTAAACACATTTAAGTTAGATTCACAGAGTGAAAGGTAAATTTCAGCAGTACAACAATGATTGTGACCATGCTATAATCTAACAGCTATTTTATGTTTGTCATTGATTTGTTATTCATTACTGCAGCTCTGCTCCTGTTTGTCGTTGCAGCAACTCAATACCTGTTTTCACTGCAGCGATTTTGCTTCTTTTCATCAGTCAACGCAGAGTGTTACCAACACCAGGACCATGTCTGAGACTGCAAATCCTGAGCCTGAACCTTTGCAGCCAGAGCTATAGTGTCCTTATCCAACTGATCCAGGGGCTCAGTATCCAGAGGTCCCCAAACCAGCTGATCCAGAACCCAGGAGTCTCATGTTCCCTGTGTCAAAAGAACCAAAGACCTGCACTAAGAAGATGATCTCTAGTCATGATGGTGCCACACTGTAAATTTGGCTTTTTCTTCAACCATGTCATGAAAGTCTTACACTTTGGTGTCCTCAGAAGCTCATCTTTGGTTTTTGTAGATGATGAGGTTATGTTGGTTACATCAGGTGGACACAGCAGAATGATAATTAACATCTCCTCCAGGTCTGAAACTGTGGTCCTCAGCTGGAAAGAGGTGACAAGTCCACTCAGGGTCAAGAACAAGTTGCTGCACCAAGTGGAGAAGTTTAGGTATCTCGGGGTGTTTTTCACTCGTGAGGGCAGCAGGAGATTGTGGACATGGATGAAGTGATGCAGACGCTGCATCTGTCGGTTTAGTGAAGAGAGGGTCAAGCATGAAAGTGAAGTCATGATTCACCTGTCCATCTATGTCCCTACCCTCGCCTATGGTCATAGCTCTGAATAGTGACTCAAAGACGGAGACAAGTAGCATAAATGAACTTTCTCTGAAGGCTGGCTGGCCTCTCCCTTACAGACATGGTGAGGACTTCAGCCATCCGAAAAAAATAATAATAATAATGGATACTTTATTGATCCCCATGGGGAAATTACTTGTTTTTCTCTGCATTTGACCCATTCACTCAGTGAAGCAGTGGGCAGCCCACTAAGCAGGCGCCCAGGGAGCAGTGTGTAGGGACGGTACCTTGCTCAGGGGTACCTCAGGGTAGCCGTTAAGTGGATTCGAACCGCCGACCTTCCGATCATAGGGCGACCACTTTACCTACTGAGCTATCCCTGCCCCCTGCCCCCCTCTGAGCCCTGAAACGGGCTCAGAGTAAACTTCTACACTGAAAGGAACCAGTTCAGGTGATTCGGGAAACTGGCAAAGACAAAGGATAACGAGAGGATGGGCAACAGGTGGGAACACAGTTGGAATGAATTACTCCCTAAAGAGACAGGAAGAAAAACAGAACACAGGATGAAAGACTCACTGATTTAACGAAGCAGAATATGGATCCATGTCTGTCTAATGTAATATTTTTAAGGCTGTCATGGTTTGCAAATTTAAAGTGCTGGGGTCCAAAGTGATATTTTTTATGGGGCCTCAAATTCCTCGTGGCAGAATATTTGCTGCTTTTCTTATTATTGCAGGGTTGGCAACCAAAGTAAAACTTTCTGGAACAGCGCTGCCCCCTGGTGGGTAAGGTTTTAATTACAAAATAGTTTTTCAGTTATTGAATGAGAAAGAAAGGATGGACACAGTATATCCTGTCATTTCAGTGCTGTTATAAGACATTGTGAGTTTAATTGCATTACACATTAAAACAAGTATCTCTGTGCTTCTAAGGCACTTAATGCATTTCAGCTCCACCAAAGCGCAAACTAAAATGGTAAATGATAAATGGTCTGTATTTGTATAGCTCTTTACTTGGTCCTAAGGACCCCAAAGCGCTTTACACTATACACAATCATCCACCCATTCACACACTGGTGATGGCAGCTACAGTGTAGCCACAGCCGCCCTGGGGCGCACTGACAGAGGCGAGGCTGCCGGACACTGGCGCCACCGAGCCCTCTGACCACCACCACCAAACTACTGCACAGTTTGCAGCTTTAACAGCAGCCATCTGACAGTAGGGCGCTTCAACTGTGACTAACAGTTTCTTCCTTTAAAGGGAGTTTTTCCTTCCCACTATTGCCATGTACATGCTCATAGCACAACATAGTCCCTAAAATGAAGACATTTATGTGCATAAATCTAGTTGTAGTGGCCTCCTAAGATCCTACATCCTCATATGAGGACTTTACGTTTATTTTCTCACTGCACAAATTATGTATAAAGCAATAAACAACCTACTTCCTGCCAATATTCTAAAAAAAAAAAAAAAAAAAATTCTAAAAAAGAACAGGGATACAATTTGAAGGGGGAATTAAATTTAAAGCTTCCCTGTATCTGTATAACACTAAAGTGTGTGTGTGTGTGTGTGTGTGTGTGTGTGTGTGTGTGAATAAAAATACATGTTAATTACTAAACAGTGGAAAGGGGGTGGGATTAAATGAGTTTATGCTTCTAAGTTGTTTATGATTATTATTGCTTTGTTTTTCTTTTGTTTTGCTTTGTTTGTTTGTCCCTTTCTTCTCTGTTGTCGTACTATTTTAATACGTGTTATACACATGTTCAAAATAAAGAGTCAATGCAAATACATTCTGACTTTTCTGCACAGTATTGTTTATTCTGCTAATATTTTGCTAAACAATGACAAGGACTTTGTTTTATGCTGTAAAATGCAGCTATTGTCTCTATATTGTCCTTCAGACTTTTAGATAGTTGAAGCAAATGTTTATTACCCTTGTTTCTGGAATAAGAAAATAATTATAATGAAGGTATTAATTCTTTAATGACACTGAAAATTATGTTTTGGTTACTTTGGTATCTAATTTTTATCGTCTCTATTTTAGTATAATCTCTGTTATTTTTTCCTGTGTATTTGGATGTTCGCCTATGTGAGTGTGTTTATGCAGCTCCATTGATTATTTTGCTGTTGTTATTGGCCAGGATATCCTTGTAAGAAAGTCTCATGTACACGCATTGTTACTTGCAGTGTTTTAATTTAAAGCCGTAAGATCTCTCCATACGCTCCCCTTTACTACGGAAGCGTAGAGCTGCCACCCAGGCAAAAGAAAAATACAAGTGTATCACGTTATAACGTGAAAAGTTTATTGTTCTAACAATATATCATCATGTTTGTACAATATACTTTTCACGTTTGAACAACATAATATCACGTTATTACAATATACATAATTATCACGTTTGTACAATATAAATATTATATTGTACAAACGTGATGGTATATTGTTAGAACAATAAACGTTTCACGTTATAACGTGATACACTTGTGTTTTTCTTTTGCCTGCGTGGCAGCTCTACGCTTCCGTACATTTCTCACTCTCGGCAACTCACGTTATGTTTTTTTTAAAGGAAGCCTAGTCACGTGACCGCGCAGCAACAAACCAATGTGGAGCAGGAAGAAGGGGGCGGAGCAAAGTGTCGCTGCAGGAGGGGAAGTGTTTGCACTGACAGAGCAGCTTTTTCGTGAAACGGGGGCAAAGTACTGAACCTAGAGGAAAGAAATTATAAAAAACGTCGATTCAATATCATACCTACGTTAACGTCTACATTTGGATCGATCCTCTTACCCTTGTCTCCTGGATCGTAGCCGAGATCAGCGTTAATCACGTGGGTCTCTGCTCCCTGATCTGTTTCCTGTGTTTGGAAAGAGTTGCAGCTTCATCGCGGAGTTTCTCTCGGTTTGTGGGCTCATCTAAAGGTAAGCACCGAGCTAACTTTACTGTGAGTTCAGTTCATGTTGAGTTTAGCTCCTGAATGAGGTCTTCTGCTGCTCTCCTCGGTGTCTGTTCACAGTTTATTGTGAACACGTTGAGAGAAGAGTGAGAGAGTGTTTGGAGAAAAACACCAACTAATCATTAGCTCAGCATGCTGGGAGAAGTTGGAGCAGAAAAGTCTTTTCATTGTCCCTGCAGCTGTTTTTCTGCCTGCACCAAACCTCTACAGCCTCGTTTCTATTTGAAGTGATAACAGGAAATGGATGAGAGCGATCTGCTGCAGTATCAGGGTCACTATAAACTTTATTATCCAGCTGCTGTGGATGAACACATGAGAGGAAGTGAACTCCTAAAATGATCTGCAGACAGCAGCTGGGCAGTAAAAGGATTGCAAAAGAGAAAAGAGGAGCATGGAGATACCAACAAGAACACACAGGACAAAAAGATAAAGACATGCAGCAGTGACTCGGTCACTGCAACATCCTTATTTACTGTTCAAGTGGGCACAAGTAAGGAATCCATGGTGCCTTTAGGTGCATCTCGTATACCCAGCAGTCTACACTCCAAAAGCCACAGGGGTTCACTCCAGGTATTTATTAAAACCACTTATTCTTATGATCTGAATATTTAACCACGTGTTAATCAGCAAGCTCCACCAGATTGTTGTTAACCCTTTCTCTGATCACATTAATGAAACCTTTTGTAATAATTATATAACAAAGACTTGTGCATTATACATGCCCTGTACTTTGGGTATGATTACTAAACCTCCACGATATTTGTGTGTTTTTATATGATTAGCTGGTTTAACTGAAGACATGTAGTTATTAAATCCTAAAGTCAGCATGTGCCATTCACTTCTACATTAACAGATGTTACAAATTTAAAAATAAATAAATGAAAGCTCCTCAAGTACCTGTGTAATCACTTTAATAGTGGTTACATGCTCAGGTCATTTCTTTACTACAGTTCTAATTAAAAATCTCTGTCTGTGTGACATGTTGATGAAAAGGTGCTGCTGGAATCTAAATGATTCCATGTAGATATCATAATGGGCATGACTTATCTGATAATTAAAGAAATTCACAAGGTTAAATTAGTTTGTCTTTTTCACAGAGACATTTGGAGCAAGCATATGATGAAGTATACTGGTTACAACGTAATATTTTTGAGGTAGAATATAATAAGTAGAAACCTATTAAAAAATGCCTGTAAAGCAATGCATATGTTTTGTGTCACCTTAGTTTTGGCCCTGTTTAACAAACACTTTGTTGAATTAGTAATAAAAATGAGGTTGTTTTGATAACTTTAATATTGATATAATGTTAGCGCTTAATTACTTAAAATAATACAAAAAATTATAAGAAAGTAATGAGAATGTTTTTATGTCAACCAGGAAACCTGAAACTGTTTTAAAAAAACTTTTCTGGCTTGAGTTTCCGATGCACCTAAAGGCACCGTGGCTTCTCTACTGGGTCCACACATGCCTCTTTTCCAATAGTTCCTAGTCAAGTCGACTCAATTCTTAACTCATTACAGTCGAGTACCAACTCAGTGTACTTAGGACCGTTACAGTAACACGGAGAAAAGTCCCATGACATAATTCGTATACATCAAAAACAACAGAACAATGGAGAACATTGAGACGGTGGTACTTGCTGCTGAACTGAGGGTAAGCATCTGCACCTCTGGACCACAGTGTTCGCATCGACTAGGTAAAAAATTAACTACCTGGTACCAGCTAATACCCGAATGCTGAAGGTTGAACCGAGCTGAGCCAAGTAGGTGGTAGTGGAAGGGGCTAATATTGGTCAGCAACAGCAATCTATTGTCAAGAGTAGATGCTGTAGCTGCAGTCAAGGGGAGGAAGATCTTTTCAAGCAGGATTTGTAAAAAGCATTTTGACAGTCACACAAAGATGGACAGCTTTTGTTCTGAGGGTTTGGAAAGAGTTTGTCTCTGTCAGTGTCTGCATTCACTTTGTTCCTCTAATAGAAAATCAATGTGCAGATGTTTATTCATGCACTGACTGCTTCTATTCATCCTGCAGCTGCTAGAACAAATTAATGGTCTAAAAGTTGCTTTGCTCAGGTCTTTGTTTGCTCTGCTTCCTTTTTCTTCTTCCAGGGATCAAATACAGACATTCATATAATAAATGTTGTTTTTATTCAAAAATACATATTTTAGTGCACATTAGAATGAGAGTTTTAGATGCCTACCCTAGCATAATAGGCCAGAACTAGTCATATCCCACAAAAGTGTATAAACCCAAATCCATCCTTTGAGACATGAGTTTAAGGCCCTGTCATAGTAAAAAGGCTGCTTAGAACCAATGTCACAGTTACTCCTGAAGTGTTACTTAATAAGAGAGTTACCCCACTTTGCAGTACAATGATTTCTACAAAGAGTCACAGAGTAAAATTTGTACTTTTAACATGTGAGACACTTTGACTCTTCAGTGCAGTGTGGAGCCTAACGAATATCTGCTTTGTGTCCCAGCTGATCAGCAGGAGGAGAAGAGTCTGACGGAGCAGCAGAGGAACATTTTCAGCCGTCTGGACTCAGCTGAGTCACTACAGAGGAAACAATGAGCTCAACACAGAAGGTGAGGAAAATATTGCTGTTACATTTTTTTTAAACTGATGTTAAAAGACAAAATAAAAGGTCACAGGACACTGAAACAAAGTCTTTAAAAATCAAGATTAAAATTAAAACCACACATTTTCATACATTGAATAATTTTTTTCAGTGAGCAGTATTCAGGACATTTCGTTTTGATAACAAGAACTGAGAGAGTTCTGAAGGCAGGAGGAATCTAACCCTGTATTATCAACGTATACCTAAGAAAGTGTAATTCCTTATCAGGATGTTCAAATAATGCTTTGAAATTATGTTTAGGATGACCAGATAAAGTAATTAAATCATGAACTGTCACGCTGTGCTAATAAATGTTACAAACAAATAAAAGAAAACATGGAAAGTAGGAGTTCAAGCAGAGCAGCCTCCTCCTGTTCACTGAGACATGGCTCACGGACCACACACCGGACTCTGTCATAAGTCTGGATGGCTTTCAACTGGTTAGAGCGGACCGGAATGCAATGGAGAGTGGTAAGAGGAGAGGTGGGGGACTAGCAATGTATGTCAATGAGAGATGGTGTAACTCGGAGCACATCACTGTGAAGGAACAGAGCTGTACCAAAGACATTGAACTGTTGGCAGTTAGCGTCCGGCCATACCACCTGGCCAGGGAATTTTCACACGTTATTGTGCTGACTGTTTACATCCCACCCTCGGCCGACGCTACAGCAGCCTGTGATTACATTCACTCCACTGTCTCTCAGCTACAGATGGCACATCCGCAGTCCCTCATTATTATTTCTGGGGACTTCAATCATGCCTCACTATCTGTCACTCTCCCAAACTTCTTCCAGTACGTTGACTGCCATGGGACTCTCCACCATTTGACCTTAGAACTGAAGAAGCTTCTCGGATGAGAGGTGAAACGTCTTCAAGTAACTTAAAGAAGTCCAGACACTTTTCTTTGCAAGCTCCTTTGACATTTGAATATGGCCCACTTATCACCTCTCCCACCCCCCAGGTTCCATTAACCCCCCTCCATTTGCCACCCCCCCCTCCGGGTGCAATGCCATTGTCACCTGAGCTCTCCTCTCACCACAACCCTGCTTCACCCCTATCCACACATCTATCCACAACAAAGCAAGCCCCACCCCCCCACTCCAGCCCAGCCTCACATCTACTTCACAGCTGATCAGGTGAGAAATCAGCTCAAGAGGACGAAGGCAAGGAAGTTCGCCTACCGTTCTCGAATTGGGGTGGATGACGCTGTCATCTACCTGGTACACCGATCCCTCTCTCACCTAGAGCAGGCGGGGAGCACTGTGAGGATCATGTTTTTTGACTTCTCCAGTGCTTTCAACACCATCCAACCCGCACTACTGAGAGGGAAGCTGGAGGGAGCCGGAGTAGGCAAACAGCTGACTGCATGGACCATCGACTACCTTACCAACAGACCACAGTATGTGAGGCTCCATGACTGTGTGTCCGAGGTGGTAATCTGCAGCACGGGGGCACCACAGGGCACGGTTCTCTCACCTTTCCTGTTCAGCCTTTACACTTCAGACTTCTGTTATAATTCGGACGATTGCCATATACAGAAGTTCTCAGATGATACAGCCATCATTGGATGCGTATCAGACGGGAATAATCAGGAATACAGGGGGGTCATCAGTGACTTTGTTGGCTGGTGTGAGACCAACGTACTCCAAATCAACGCCAGCAAGACAAAGGAGATGATCATAGACTTCAGGAGGAAGTCCCCCCCCTGCAACACCGGTGAACATCCAAGGGAAAGACATTGAGATAGTGGACTCTTATAAGTAACTGGGTGTTCACCTCAACAATAAACTGGACTGGACTACAAATACAGACGTCCTGTATAAGAAGGGCCAGAGTCGACTCCACCTGTTGAGGAGACTGAGGTCCTTCGCAGTCTGCAGGACTCTGTTATTCTATGACACTGTGGTAGCATCTGCCCTTTTCTATGCAGTGGCCTGCTGGGGGAGTGGATGCATGGACAGGGACAGAAGCAGGATTGACAAACTGGTGCGGAGGTCTAGCTCCATGCTGGGATGTCCCCTGGAGTCTGTGGAGATGGTCGGTGAGGGGAGGATGTTAGTAAAGCTGACATCCATCATGAACAACCCACATCACCCACTGCATGAGTATGTGAGTGGGCTGAGCAGCTCCTTTAGTCAGAGACTGAAACACCCTTGCTGCAGGAAGGAGCGCTTTCGCAGATCATTCATCCCAACAGCAGTTAGACTCTATAACTCCTCAATCACGATGTCATGAGTCAGTGGACACTGTGAACATCCACGGTCACCACTTCATGCATAATGGACCTTCCATGACCTTCCAAGCTATATAGTTTGTCTTCCATATTTCCAACTATATCCATAATTACATACTGTGTATGCTACCATTGTATATAGTGTATTATCTTAGTTTTTTTCATTGATTGTACTCAATTGTATTTTTGTATTTCCTTCTGATATCTGTACCTGAGCTGAGGTGACGCAAAAATTTCCCCATTGTGGGATCAATAATAATAATAATAATAATAATAACAATAATAATGGAGTGGATTGATATAGCGCTTTTCAAGGCACCCAAAGCGCTTTACAATACCACTATTCATTCACTCTCACATTCACGCACTGGTGGAGGCAGCTACAGTTGTAGCCACAGCTGCCCTGGGGCAGACTGACAGAAGTGAGGCTGCCATATCGCGCCATCGGCCCCTCTGGCCAACACCAGTAGGCAAGTAGGGTAAAGTGTCTTGCCCAAGGACACAACGACCAGGACAGAGAGCCCAGGGATCGAACCGGCAACCTTCCGGTTACAGATACGATTCCCAACCCCCTGAGCCACGGTCGCCAAGTCTTATCTTATCTCTTAAAAGTATAGACCTGCTACATATTTAGTGCCATTCTGAGTTAATATTAACATTTGTGTATAAGGACTCATTGAGTTACTTTTAAAAAAATCAAATGGCTTATTGGCTATTTTTGATCTAAGATATATATTTTCAATTTTTTGAGCAATATAAAAGATGGACTAATCCATTGTGATGCGACCCTTTGAATTTGACCTCCACATTTTGAAGCATCAGCCACAATTATCTCCAAGTAAGGAAATGGGATGTTTACACTGAGCATACTTGTCATAATTACTGAAATATTTGATGATGTCATGTTCAGAATTTGTATATGCAGATATTTTGAAGAACATCTGCTTGCTTTACTTCTGAGAAACTCTGCCTATCTAAGATGCCCTTTTTATATTCAGTCATGTTAAGATAATTGTCTAAGACCCCTCGAGTGGCCTCTAGAAGAACTGCAGGATTTGGCACTTCTGTGCCAGCTTCAATTTTCAGCCCATTAAGTTTTGTCTTGGTTTGCACTCGCACTTGGTGGGATTTCATGTGCTACTACCACATACTAAACATTTCTACATATTAAACAAATATCTAGGACTGCCTTCTTCCACTTGTACAATATTCCTAAAATTAGAAATATGTTGTCTCAGAGTGAGACTGAAAAACTAGTACATGCATTTGTTACTTCTTTGTTGCACTTTTGTAATTCATTATTATCAGGATGTCCTTAAAACTCCCTTAAAAGCCTTCAGTTAATCCAAAATGCTGCAGCAAGAGTCCTGACAGGGACTAGAAAGAGAGAGCATATTTCTCCTGTTTTGGCTTCCCTTTATTGGCTTCCTGTTAAATCCAGAATTGAATTCAAAATCCTGCTCCTCACATACAAGGTCTTAAATAATCAGGCCCCATCTTATGTTAATGACCTTGTAGTACCATATCACCCTATTAGAGCACTTCGCTCTCGCTCTGCAGGCCGTCAGGTTCTCATGTTTACTTGTCATGTTCTCATGTTGTTGCTAAGGATTGTCTTATTGCACTGGAGTCACACTGGGTTAAATATTTACACTTGGGTTTTAAGGGGTATTTATTATTTTCTTCATTATTTTATTTACGGGTTGTACGGAAGCCCCAAATGCAATTTCATTGTTCTCTGACAATGACAATAAATAAATAAATACTAAAATACTAAAAATACTACTTGTTGTTCCTAGAGTATTTAAAAGTAGAATGGGAGGCAGAGCCTTCAGTTTTCAGGCCCCTCTTCTGTGGAACCAGCTTCCAGTTTGGATTCGGGAGACAGACACTATCTCTACTTTCAAGATTAGGCTTCAAACTTTCCTAGTTATGCTGCAATAGACGTAGGCTGCCGGGGATTCCCATGATGCATCAAGTTTTTCTTCTTCAGTCACCTTTTTCATTCACTATGTGTTAATAGACCTCTCTGCATTGAGTCATATTCCAATAAATAAATTATTATCAATCTCTGTCTCTCTTTCACAGCATGCATTTCGTCCTGTCTCTCACAGGTGGTTCTCCTGGAGGTTTCTTCCTGTTTAAAGACAGTTTTTCCTTCACCTGTCACCAACGTGCTTGCCCATAGGGAGTCATATGATTGTTAGGTTTTCGGGGGGGGGGGGTTGTATTACTGCAGGGTCTACCTTACAATATAAAGCACCTTGAGGTGGCTGTTGTTGTGATTTGGCGCTGTGTAAATAAAATTGAAATAAATGGAACTAAAAATTGATCTGCTTGAAATTCTCTTTTCTATTAAGCAGCCTTGTTGCTAACATGACTGCATATTGTTGTTGTTGTTACTATATTTCAAACATGTAAACAATATATAGGTACATTTAGTAAAGAAAATAAGAGAGAGAAAAAATACTACATAAAAGTCAATATATTTCAATATAGCTACCATTCTGATTCCTTTACATGTTCAAAGGGAGTGGGAAGAAGTACACACTTATTTAATCCCACCCCTTTGCCATAAGTTATCAGTTAATATTTAGTCAGCTTAAATAGTGAACAGATTTCTGATATAATATATACTCTAATATCACATCATGACATTTTTTTAAATAGAGACATTCACTTAATTTCAATATTTTTCCCTTTCTTTATAGTTCGAGAAGATCATATTTTTATAACTCTTTTTGAACTGGTTTATGTTCGGACATGGCTTTAATTCCATATTCAAACTGTTCCACAGTTTCACTCCATGCACGGAAACACAAAAGCTTTTTCTTGTAGTGCGTACCTTCCCTGTTTCGAAGTTACAAAAAACCCTTAAATAATAACTTCCTTCTTTCAAAAAAAACATGCTCTGAATATTATGTGGCAGTTCTTTATTTTTTGCTTTGAATAGACTTTGTGCTGTTTGGAATTTCACTAGATCGTCAACTTTCAATATTTCAGACTGCAAGAATAGTGAGTTTGTATGTTCCTGTAACCTGCATTGTGGATGATTTGAGCTGCTTTTTTTTTTTCTTTTTTTTTTTTAAGAGTAAAAAGTGAATGTAGTGTGGTTATATAGTTGTTGCCCCAGGCCTCTGCACAATAGCTTAAGTATGGTGAAACCGGTGAACAGTAGCGAATATGAAGTGATGTTCTGTCTAATACCTGCTTTAGCTTGTTTATTATTGCAATGCTTTGTGATACTTTGTAATGAATATATCTTACGTGAGCTCTCCAGTTAAGTTTTTCATCTATTATTACCCCCAGAAATTTATTCGCACTGACTCTTTCAATATCAACACCCTTTATATGAATCTTAGCATTTGTATTTAAACTACTATTTCCAAATAACATATGTTTAGATTTATTCAAATGTAATTATAATTTCTTTTTATCAAGCCTTCGTGCTGTTTCATCCTCGGATTTTAAACTAGTATTAATTTACGGCTCATTTTGTTCCACGACTGCATTTCACTCATTGCCTCTGTTTGTATCTCTGTCATTGCAGGACCAACATGGAGCAGGAGGTCCGAGCACTCAGGAGGCCGACAAGCCTCAAAGAAGAAAGGGAGAGAAAAAATACACCTGTGACGAGTGTGGGAAGGCTTTTACTCGGCCTGGAAACTTAAAAACACACCAACTCATCCACAGTGGTGTTAAAGCATTCAATTGTGACTTGTGTGGAAAGTCTTTTACTCAAAAGAGTGCCCTAAAAACTCATCAAAGCCTCCACAGTGGAATTAAAGCACACACCTGTGATCAGTGTGGGAAAAGTTTCACATGGAAACAAGGCTTAGAAAGGCATAAGCTCATCCACAGTGGAGTTAAAGCATACACTTGTGATCAGTGTGATAGAAGTTTTACTCAAGGTAGCCACTTAAGGATTCATCAAGTTTCCCACTCAGGAATTAAAGCATACAGCTGTGACATCTGTGGGAGAACCTTCAGCCATATAGAGAATCGAAACAAACACCAGCGGATTCACACGGGACAGGATGTGTACTGCTGTGATCAGTGTGGCAAACGATTTGTAGCATACAAACATTTACAAATCCACAAATTTTCTCACACTGATGAGAGACCCTATAAGTGTGACCTGTGTGATAAAGCTTTTAACGCTCCATATTCCCTGAAAGCACACCAACAGATCCACACCAGAAAGAGACTCTTCAAGTGCAGTTACTGTGAGGTATGTATTTGTATTCTCCTCTCCTCCTCTCCTTTCGATGCGACAGAGTATCTAATCAATTCAGGTTATTTTTTTGTCACCAATGTATCATCCACAGTTTTCATGATGTCGTTTTCAAAGTTTGTGTGATGGTAGACACTGATAACTGCTTGAAAAGTTTTAGTTTTGTAAAAATTGGGTCATGGTCACAACGAACATGAAAACCAGTGAAAACTTTAAATTGTGCACAATTTGTATTATCCACAATACTAGGCCTTGGAGGACATGAGCGTCTAGGTTGGCTAAGCATTTGAACTTGACCTTCATTCTTTGTGCCTAGGGTTAAAGTTTCAAGAAACTATATTGAGTATTATATCACATGCTAGGGCATGGAGAGAGCTGTACATCACACTTTCTTTTCTTTTTTTTTATATGAAAAGCCTTCGCTATGATTTGCTACCTTATCATGGTGAAGGGTTTTGTGTGTCCTGGAGATCCCAGGTGCTATGTTGGTAGAGTCTCCCATGGCAAATTGGTCCTTGACTGAGGGACAGGCAAAGAGTGATTCAAAAAACCTGTGTGAAAGAAAAATCTAGGGAACAGTTCACCTTGCCCTGGGATAGGGTTACCGGGGCATCACCCTGGCCGAGGCCTGGGGAGGGTACCTGAGGGTTAGCACCTGGCGTCCAAGCCTTAGTTCAGGGGTGGCCAACTCCAGGTCTTGAGAGCTGGTGTCCTGCAGGTTTTAGATAACACCCTGGGTCAACACACCTAAATCAAATGATTAGTTCATTACCAGGCCTCTGGAGAACTTCAAGAAATGTTGAGGAGGTAATTTAGCCATTTAAATCAGCTGTGATGGATCAAGGACACGTCTAAAACCTGCAGGACACCGGCTCTCGAGGCCTTGAGTTGGCCACCCCTGCCTTAGTTGCTGGGACCCAACAGGCCACAGCTCAAAGAACGGCCCACCACCTGCAGGAGGCACCACACTGCATTTGGGTTTAGTGCACTCTGGTGGACTGATCCCCGGCTACCCAGGCTAGTGATTGGGACACTGAACAACACCTCTCTGGTTATAAAGGAGCCTTAGTTATTGCATTTGGTTCAGAGGTACCAGCTACATACAGTCAGGCTCATCTGAACGTGAGGCTTGGGCTTGGAACCAGTCTGGATTTGCCCTTTGTGTGAGGTGTCGGCCTTGGCTGGGTACCTTAGTATCCCTTCGGGTTGCTGCCGGTATGGTGGCGTTTCTCCAGAATGAGAGGGTTTGTTCCCTATTCCTTTGTCACTGAATAGGTCCCGACAGTCGTCTGTGCTTATGGGCCGATTGGCAGCTTCAAGCATGGGTGTCGAACTCCAGGGTTTGAGGGCTGGTGCCCTGCAGGTTTTCCATAACATGAATTATGTGATTACCGTATTTTCTGCACTATAAGTCAGACTTACAATTCTTTTTAATTTTCTCAAAAATCGCCAGTGCGTCTTATAATCCGGTGTACTTTATGTATGAATTCCGGCTGTGTTTACTGTTACGGTAAACACTTCAAGACATGTTGAAGTAATTTAGCCATTGAAATCAGCTGTCTTGTATCAAGAACACATCTAAAACCTGCAGGACACCACCCATCGAGCCCTGGATTTCGACAACTGTGGTTTAAAGTGTTCAGCCTTCTTGGAGTCCGTGGTTGGGGTGCTTGAGGGTGCTCCCCCTGTGGTAGGGCTGAACGATTATGGAAAATAATCTAATTGCGATTTTTTGCCCCAATATTGCGATTGCGATGCGATATGCGATTATTTTTTAAGGTATTTGTCTTCTGTATTATTAAACAAAGACAAGCAATACATCATATAGTATGGCCAATACTATATTACATTAATTTTAAACTGTTCTTTCCTGGAAGACAGACCTCTGTTATGATGACATGAGGTGATGCATGAATTGATGACTGACATTTTTATTTAACTTCTTCAATCACAACAGTATATTTGAACATACACAATAGTTTATTTTTAGCTTACAAACATCTGAGCATAAAGTGCTGACAAGGAACCCTGGTGTAAACATTAAAATGAAAGTCAGTACAATGTGCAGATTGCAGAAATATACATAAACAAAATCAGTGGCTTTACCACACTCAGTTTTTCGACATCTGTGAACTACTAGACAGTCATTCAATTAAAAAATAATATTAAATAAATAAAACTAATAAATAAAAAATACACACATCTTACTGATCTCTGCAGTCAGTAACATTACACATAAAGTGCAAACATAATAGCAATTGTATAAACACACACACAAACACGCCTTTAAAGTTTAAAGGCGTGAAATTGGACGGTCTAGTTCTGATTAGCGTCACCGCTGTCTCGGTGGAGTTTAATAAACTCGGCCGTCTGCTTCTTGCTATCTAAAATATAACCAGACACTGGTGTAAATTCTCGACTGTCTCATACTTCTGTTTAATAAGTTTTCTGTTTGACGTTTAGTCAGCTGTGTGAAAACCAAGGAGGAACCCACCCGGGGGATTAATAAAGTTTTATTTTATCTAATCTAATAACTTTAATCTCAGCCAAACCGATTTACTCACGAACAAACAAAACACTGAAAAAAGCCCAACAATAACATTTTTAGGTTGTCTAAGTGACTTATATATTACGTTTAACCCGAGCAGCGAAACTCCGCGGTGATCTGAAAATGATGTGCCGGGAGTTGTGCCGTTCTCGGCCGCATCAGTAACCCTCGAGCTCCCGGCTAGCTGTCGAGCTGGTGGGTAGCAGACGCCTCTGAAAACGTCGAAGCACTTTTGCAAATATGGGATATCTTGATAAACCGAGCAGATATTTGATGTTTACACAGCTACTTTCTCGCCTGAAAATATGTTAAAAGTTTATTTTGTGACCCAGAAAGATTAGTATGAGTAATTTTAAAACTTAGTAGCGGCCGCCATTGTTGGAAACTGGAGTTTGGCTGGGCCGCGCTATGAATTCTGGGATATGGTAGTAATTTGGACAGCCTTCGGCGCGTCGCTGTGACGTAATCGGTCTACAAATGCGGCCTCAGGAGGATGCAGCCCATGAATTGTATAATATAATCGCAGTATAATCGCAGCCTTTGCGGTTAGAAAATTGCACTTGATCATGTCGCGATATTATCGCAAATGCGATATATCGTTCAGCCCTACCCTGTGGACTCATCCTATTGGGAGACTGGAAGTTTTTACAGCTTGGCAAAAGTCTTGAGCCAATACTTCTCCAATTATATGGTAAAGATAATAAAATACACAATTTTAGTATGTAATGCATCAAGGTCCTAGGTCAAAGGTCAAGGTGACACAAAATAGTAAGAAGCTTTTGCTTTAGTTTCCAATGTGTCATCTGCAGTGATGGGAATAACGGCGTTACAAGCAGAAAAAGAGAGAGTGAGTTTTGAGTCGTGAGAGATTTGTGATGTTTAGCGTGTTTGGAGTGTGTAGTTAATGTGTTGAATTGTGTAGTTAGTGTGTAGTGTTGTGGATAGTTTTGTGTTGTGTGTCAGAACAATGAGGTGACTACTGTCTCCAGGTAGAAACAGGAGTGATACACCTGCTGTCAGACCTGCAGGTATCAGGCTGTGATGTTTCCTTTATAGTGGACAGAAATTTTTGGAGTGGCACAAATAATTTGTGTGGCATCTTATTGAAGAACAGCTGATTGTTCTGTAAATAGTTTGAAGTGGTTATTTAGAAAATCAAGATAAAAGGTAAATGGATGCAAATAACTTTGTTGTTTGCAAAACTTGTGCGTATGATTTTAAAATTGACAATTTATATTTGCATTTAAAGTTATGAAATATGATTCATTAAACATGTTTGTGGTTGTTACAGTAAAAAATCACTTTTTGTCTGATTTTTGATCAGTTGTGTTAATACAGTATGTCAAAATGAAAACATAACTGTAAATTCAGACACGTGAGGTTGTGCTGAAAAGGATGATACCAAACAAGGCAAAGTTTTTCAAGGTGAAATGTGGAGGTAAAATCAAAAGTTAGAAAAAATGGCCAATTATACCCTGGACCCCAGAGGGTTAAACGTTTTTTTGTTTGTTTGTTTAAGTAATGCAATAGTTACTTTTCAAGTAATTAATTACTTTTAGAATATTGTAACTCAGTTACTAACGCAGTTACTTTTTTGAAGAAGTAACTAGTAACTATAATTAATTACTTTTTCAAAGTAATTTGCCCAACACTGTTCATCTGCCAGCTTTAAAGCACTATATTAGTCTTCATTCTTTATTTAGTGAGTCAAACAAAATTCTGTTCTGGATACAAATTTGGGGTAACATTAAGTTAAGCGCGTGTGCCTCTTGAATATGACGTGCTTATACTTTTTTGTATAATTTTAGTTATAGTAGTTCAGTAAGGTAAGTGCTATGATCCAAATCAGGGGTGTCAAACTCCCCTGATTTGGATCAAGGACACATCTAAGGCCTGGAGTTCGACACCTGCGCTCTAAACAGTAAAATGTAATTGGACATCTGCAGAGATGCTCTTTATTTCAGGCAACGTTGAGGATAAAAATGTTGAAGTGACTGACTTACACTGTGTTTGTGTCTTTGTTTAGAAGCAGAGCGACACAGATGGATGCAGTTCTCAACTCTGTCGTTGCTGTGGTGGCGGGAAAGAATTTTTTTGTGACTTTTGTGGAAAAATGTTCAGTCAGCAAACAAGCCTCAAAACACACCAGCGAAGACACACTAGACACAAACTGAACTACTGCAACAAATGTGGGAAAGGCTTCCCCACTCCAAGTACATTAAAACGCCATGAACTCATTCACAGTGGGGTTAAAAAGCACCTCTGTGATCAGTGTGGGTCATCGTTCATCAGTACAAGTCAGCTTAAAAGGCACAAGCGAGTCCACACAGGAGAGAAACCATACAAGTGCAGACACTGTGACAAAAGCTTCTCACATTCAGGTAATCGTAACCTTCATGAAGCTACACATTAAAAAAAGAACTATAGCTGTGACCAGTGTGACAAGAGCTTCAGGAATCTCATGTGGCAAATGAACGGTTTCACTGTTACCAGTGTGCTAAAACATTCACTTCATATTCTGCTCTCTGCAAACATCTGCAGGATCATGAAGGGCTGAAATCATTCCCATCACTGGATCACAGTGAATCAGAAGAGAGAGAAAGAACAGAGACTGAGAACCCTTGAGATCAGGCTCCACAGAGTTCAGATAGAATCTCCTCCTCCCCCTTTTGTGAGTGTGGACGCTTCCTGTCTTTGCTCTTTAAATGCTTTGCTTCTTTTATTGATTTTTATTGATTTTTATGCTGGTTTTTCCCTTTTTTCCGTATGAGCTTACCTGCGATAGCTTCTGGAAACTTATAGATCATTAGGACTAAAGCGTTCTTAACAGAAACAGCAACATTTTTATAGTTACCGTATCTTCAGCGCTCCGTGTGTCTGTGGCCTAGACACAGCTAAAGCCTGATTACAGCGTCTGGGCACCGAACAGCCTCAATAGCCTGGAAAGGTGCTAACCGCATTATAATAAATCCTCAAGCGATAATCCCCCCCCTTATGCGCGTCTTAAAACCAAGACACAAATCATGTCTCAAGAAAGGGGGAGGACGTATCACAGGCAGGGCACAGCGAGCTGAAATCTCTGAAACCGACTGGCCTTCACTTCCTACGAGACAGAGAAGCTCTTCTACCCCTGTATACGGGAGGAAACAGGACTGGACAACCGTGAATAGGATGGTTAACAACAAACCTCCAAAACAACTGAATGTGAAACTGCAGAACAGATTTGCTCCACTATCAAAGGACCCTGGATCTATATCGGACAACCATCCATCTAAAAGCAGCGAAGTAAGGTCTGAAAATCTGTTGAAAAGTAGAAGACCACAGGGAAAGCTAAAGGCTAGGCCTGAAACTCTGATTGTGGGTGACTCTGCCGTAAAGGATGTACAAAGCATGTGCAGTAAGAACTCTTAAGTCCTCTGCTTTCCTAAGGATATGGTCAACAACCTGAAGGAGAGAATTCTTCAAATTGCAGTTGAATATCCAACTGTGACAAACATTGTTCTGATGAGGCAGCTATGAATGAAAATGTTCTGCTCGTCACATTTTACGCTTTCTAAACTGTTCTGCTTCAGTGTTCATGTCGAGTGGTTCGCTTTGTTCTAGCAGTTGAATGAAGAAATCTTTTGTCGTGTTATCAAGTTTTTATTGAATGTATTTAAAAACGTGTTCTGCAGATGTTTTCTTGTTAAGGTTGTTGGTGTTGTGAAATTCTACAACAATTAAATAAAAGTTTAAAATGTTAAATTAAGAAACAGTTTGAGCCTTGATTTCACTTCCTGTATTTCAGAGTAAAGACTGAAGTGACAGTCAACCTGATGTAACAGCCAAGAAAGATTTAGTTTGTCTATGAACAGTGAACACCTGTGTGGATCAACGCGCTTGTTTTCAAAAGGTTTCTCCAGGCATGGAGAAGATCCAGGCCCCAGACATCCAGAGGCCCCAGAGTGTGAGAGCCCAAGGAGGACCACTGGAGGGGCATCCGTGCCACCCTCTGGGAAGAGCTGAGGATTCCCAGACGAGGGGTCACCCAGCGGCCACAGAAGCCAGAAGGGGCTGCAGTAGCATGCCCGCCAGCTCTGCCGGCATCCAGCTGTGCCAGAGTAAACCTTTTTTTTTTTTTTTTTTTTTTTTTGGCCTGTCCCGTTTGGCTCTTTTGCCATCAGAATTGTTGTCTAAAGGCAAAGAAAGATGCCCAACGGATTTACTTTACCAAACTGACCATCCCAGCCTTGCCGTAATGGTCCATTTGATTCACCTTTTATTGTTTATTTTATTTTCACTTACTGAATACGGGACAGACTTGACTGGGGGAAAGAAGGGGAGAAAGAAAGAAGGAAAGAGAAACAGCTGAGAAGAGGGACGGGGGAGAAGGGCAAAAGACAAAAACCAACAGAACGGGCAGAGAAAAAAAAATGCATATATCAATCACCTGGATCACCTGCTGAGAAAGAAAAAAGAAAGCAAGCAGAAGAGAACAAGAGTAATAGAATAAACAACATCACAATGATATATGGGAATATGACAGTAAATACTAAATGTTAAACATTATTGTGCAGCACATAAGATCAACAGAACACAGTGTGCTTTGAGGTAGGAGCCAAAAAGGGTGTAGTTTGTGGGTGTGATCACCCGTGTGTACACCTGTGAGCATGGACGCGCTTGTTTTTTGTTTTTTAAAAGGTTCCTTCATGTAATAATCTGCTAGAGGGTGTGGGGGGGCCACAGCCCCGTCCTCCAGGGCGTGAAGCAGGTGTGGAGGAGATCAAAACTCCAGACATCCAGAGGCCCCCAGAACACAAGAGACCAAGGAAGACCAACAGAGGGGCAGCTGCGCCACTGTTCCAGTAAGAGCTGAGGAGAGTCCCAGATGAGGGCTCACTCAGCAGCTGCGGAGCAGAAGCCAGGGGGAGTTGCAGTGACGCGCCCATGAGCTCCGCCGGCAGCCAGCTGCGCCTGAGTGACCGAGCCCCAGGCCGAGAGGCCGGGGGCACCCCACCTCCGAAGTGGCCCGAGCGAGCCCCAGGCTCCAGGCTCCGATAAGCGGCCGCCAAGGAGTGAGCCGGTGTGTACCTGGACGCCCATCCCCGGACACAAAGAACCACCAACGCACCGATGTCTGAGGGGGTCCGCCACTGGCAGGGGAAGTGGTGGTAGGGGGAGATAGGCCTCCAAACCTTGGAGGGCCTGAGATGTCCCCAGAGAGGTGGCGCCTGACACCCAACCTGACATATAGACACAGACATACAGGCACACACAGATACAAACATCCATTCCCGCCCTCATGCTCTCATATGCACTTACTCCACACTCAACCAATGTGGAGACAGACATAAAGAGACGCTGTACACACGATCACGCTCCCCAAGCGTACTCTACAAACCGGGTCTAGGTGCCCCCGCCCCTGGAGGGGGGAACTGCACCCAGACCCAGGTGGTGTTTCCCTTTTCCCTGCGGTGGGGGGAGGCAGACCGCCCCGACTCCGCAGCAGCAGGGAGGCTCCACACTCCAGACCGCAGTCGGACGGCCAACTCCTCCTCCTAGTCCTAGCCCCCCTGCTCCAGCAGGTCGCAGAGAACGGGGGTGAGAGAAGACTCCAAACCTCCCTCCACCCGCTCATTGTAGTGTTGATGCATGTGTGTTCTAAGGTGCATTTAAAACCCAGGAGGGCATGGAGCTACCTGCCAGAGAGCAGCAGGTAAGCGCATGGTCCCTCCTGCTAGCCCTCAATGTCTACGTGTATTTAAAATTGAGAGGTGGGCAACGATGCCAGGGGTGGGGTGTACACCCTGATGGTACTTTGGACTCCGTGTATCGTGCCCACCCCCAAGATCCTATATGTATGTGTAATGAGAGTGTGAGTAATGTGAATGTCTAAGTTGTGGGATAAAATTGAGGCAGAGGCAGCCAGAAGGGGACGGGGGGGGTAGCCTCCTCTGCACCCTGGTGACATACCCCTACTCCAAGGCCCTGCATGTGTGGGTGGTTGTGGTGGAGCGGGAAGAGGGAGGCAGCTGGAGATGGGGAGGGAAGGAAGGGAGGGGCAAGTGACCCCTCCCTGGGGCCAGCTCCCCCGCTGACCCCAGTAGGCACCCCCATACTCCGCGACCCGCCAGGGAAAGGGGGCCCAGGCCCCCGCAGTGGAATAGAACCCCCCCCCCCCCAAACTTACACACACAACATAGACATCACATGGGAATACAGGTCGGAGATCGGCAGCGTTACAGAAAAACACGGAAAAAGTACACGACAATGGGAAAGTAGAAGAGGAAAAAGAGACCTCTACTCGTGCTGGGCTCCTATAGAGGACAGCATGAGAACAGGAAACAAAAAAACTCCTCTGCACAGAGAGCACATAAATGTCCACAGTACAACATTATGGAACACATGACAAGCCACAGGGTTGGGTAGAGGGTGAGGACTAATCCGAAGGAAACACAGCAGTCATCCTGCCCTGCGCTATTATTCCAGCGTGGACCCAGACCCGCCGTGTTCTCCAGGAGAGGACAAGCATCGAAGGCATTTGGAAAGGGAATGAGTGAGTGCTTATTAGTGTTAGTGTATGTGTGTCCAGAGTTCAGCTGAGACAGTGTCCTCTGCCCTATCAGGCTAAGTAAACAGTCTGCCAGCCAACCCAGGTGGCCTTGCATGGAGTGGGAAGAACAGTCAACACACAGTCGTTATCAGGGTGTTTTTGTTCGGCTCCAGCCTTGAGCCCACAGCTGGCGCCGAGGAGGTAGCCGCATTATGATGTTGATTTTTCTTTTATGCGAAAAGCTCAGGAGAATTTCAAAGCTGTTCTTTAACACTCCAACACTGGTCTCTCAATCTCCCGTTGGAGAGCCTCCCCATGATGGTATCAAACTTCCGTTCCGTGGTGTTGTCATTCTTTTGCTCAGATAGCCGATTCTGAGAACTCACAACTGCAGTGTGAGTGAGCTGTTCTGCGATGTGATCCAACTTTTGCTAGAAGGTGTCATTTTGAGCACGCCTCTCCTTGATGTAACCCAATATACACTCGGAGGTGTTATTCTGAGTCTTCAGGGCAGCTGTAAGCGTCTCCAAGGTCTTAACCATGCTGCTTTCAATGAGCCCGTTCTAAGAAGTCGCTCCTAGCATATCTGCAATAGAGCGTTTTCAATGCGTACTAAAAACCGTCCTGGGACTCACCTGAGTAGCTCACTAAAAAGTTATGTGCACCCCTGGTTAGAGTCTGACAGCTGCTGGTAAGAATGACCTGCAGTAACGCTCCTTCCTACACTGTGGGTGTAAAAGTACTGCTGAACGAGCTGCTCAGTGCTTGTACCGTCTCATGCAGAGGTGGGAGGTGTTCTATTTGACAGAAAAGAAGGTGGGAACAAATCCAGTACATTACAGACCTCTAAGGAAACTGTGGATTTGAGAATATTTACCATTGCTACAAGAATGACAGAAATGGATAAAAAGTTGTTTTGTGCCTGAAGATGTTGTCATGGTTAGATCCCAATGTAAAAACCTCGAAGGTCTTGGGTATTCTGAAAAATCATAACAACCTTTGCAGATAAGAAAGGTCTGGTACGTGTAGTTCGTCTTCACACAAAAACAAACGTGATTGAAAAACCTGTAACGAAAATTACTTTTGTTATGTGAAGCTACAAACTGATGAACTAGGTTACTGGTAGAAGGATGTATGAATGAAACATGGTCTGCCCTCTTATGCATATTGTATGAATGTATCATGACTTATTATGGCTCCTTTAAGTTAAAAACCACTCCTGCATGTTTTAGTAATAAAATCTTTCATCAGTTTCATAAATTGTAACACTGCTCATTTTAAGTGTTTTTCATTTAGTGCAACAGCTGGATATTAACCTCATAATCAACATAAGCAGCTGTTTGTTTTCATTAGTGTGTTTTCACTATCTTGACAAAACAGAACATAAAAAACTTAATATAGCCATGAGATGTGATTTGAGAAGTATTTTGTATATTGTGTAGGAAAAGCTGCTCTGTACCGTAAACGCTGAGCATCAAAGTTCGTGTCCAGCCAGAGACGTCTACCTCAGATAAAACTGACATATTAGATATCAAATAACTGAAACTTTAATCCCAATGTAAAACAAAACAAGTGTGCGTATGGAGAGAAATAACAGAGTAACAGAGACTGATGAAACATTGCACAGACATACAGAATCCCATTTTTAAAATCAGTCACTCCTGTTAAAAGATGAGATATTATTAGAATACTTTCAAAAAGCTGAAAATGACCTTTACCTTGCAATAACACACCTTGGAAACTCCTATTGCAGCGGTCCCCAACCCCCGGGCCTCGGACCGGTACCGGTCCGTGAGTCGTTTGGTACCGGACTGCGAGAGTTGAGGCTCAGATCTGAAATGTATGGTTTTCAGGGTTTTTATCGGTTTTCAGCGTTATTTTGTTATCGTTTTTATCGTTTTTTCCTGGATCTTTTCACGTGTGTTATGAATAAATCTTCTTTTTTTCGGTACCGGTACTAGTTTTATTTTGTTGTATTTATCCGCGACACCTTAAAGGCCGGTCCGTGAAAATATTGTCAGGCATTAACCGGTCCGTGGCACAAAAAAAGTTGGGGACCTCTGTCCTATTGTGATTAAGTGCTATATATAAAAGGAAATACATTAATAAAAAATCATCTAAAATCAACTAATCAAACTCAGCCAGCACAATAAAATGCACTTAAATTGATCAAAAACTGAATTGATAAATTCTTATTTAGAGATCTCTTCAGTTCAGTGATGGTGGATTATAATCTCTTTTCAAATCATTCAAAAAAGAGAAAACTGTAGAACATGTTATATTACACTATGAGAAGGTAACTGATCCAAAACCTCAGTAACATAAAAATGAAACTGGATCTTATTGATTTACTGCAAAAGGGCTCAAGAAGTGAAAGTTATCAGGCCTTATTCCAGTTTTTAAAAGAGAAAATAGTTGCTGGTCGACGTTCACACTCCACACTCCACACCAGTTGGTGGCGGTAATTCACCATTTTGTTGTTTGACAACCACAAATACAATTTCTAAGGAGAAGAAGAAGAAGAAGAAGAAGGGGCGGAGCAAAGTGAGGACGCTCCACGAGAGGAGGCGTTTGCAGAGAGAGCTGCTTTTTCATTCAAAGAGAATAAAGTAATACCAACGTTTGGATCGATATCTGCATCGATCTGCCCACCCTTGTCTCCTGGATCGTAGCTGAGATCAGCGTGAACCACGTGGGTCTCTGCTCCCTGATATGTTTCCTGTGTTTGGAAAGAGTTGCAGCTTCATCGCGGAGTTTCTCTCGGTTTGTGGGCTCATCTAAAGGTAAGCACCGAGCTAACTTTACTGTGAGTTCAGTTCATGTTGAGTTTAGCTCCTGAATGAGGTCTTCTGCTGCTCTCCTCGGTGTCTGTTCACAGTTTATTGTGAACACGTTGAGAGAAGAGTGAGAGAGTGTTTGGAGAAAAACACCAACTAATCATTAGCTCAGCATGCTGGGAGACGTTGGAGCAGAAAAGTCTTTTCATTGTCCCTGCAGCTGTTTTTCTGCCTGCACCAAACCTCTACAGCCTCGTTTCTATTTGAAGTGATAACAGGAAATGGATGAGAGCGATCTGCTGCAGTATCAGGGTCACAATAAACTTTATTGTCCAGGATGTGGATGAACACATGAGAGGAAGTGAACTCCTACAAAGTCTCATTTTAATGAGTGTGGCTGCTGTAAAGTGATGCACAGGAAGATGTTAACAAAAACTAATGAAACAGAGATGAAAGTAAACAGTGTTCATATTTGAAAGCACAGAGAATAAAATATATTGTGGTGGTTAATGTGCAGCTCTTGGTGATTTGGAGAAATCATGTTTTTAATCATGTTGTGGATTGAATTTTTATTTTATTTTATCTACAGAAGTTTTTCCCACTTGTGATTGTTCAAATTGATTTGTTGGGTTGACTTGAATCATGTGAAGGTTTAAAGCTGCACTTCCCCCAAAAAGAATAAAGTATAATCAAGAAAAATGTAAAAATGTCTTCCTGTGTCAAACACAGCTGCAGTCAAAGCAGGAAGGAAAGCACTGAAACCACTGATCAAAGCTCATTAATCAAAGACTGCTGATCAATGGCAATGAGTACCATTCCCGCTGCAAGGGATCAGTGGTTGTTGATCAATGATCATGAGAATTTGCATATTAATGCTCAATAACTGACCTCCCAGCCCATTGTTCCTTCAGTGGTTCTAGTTTCAGTCATTATGCAAATGCACTGTTGAAGATTGAGGAAACCTGCAGTCGGCTGAGACTGAAGAATTCACTTGGATGAGTCACGAAATGTTTCTCCCACAAAAAGCTACGTCCAGATGAACAGAATCAAAGTTTGGGGAATGGTGGAGTTTGGAGAGCGGCACCATGGGGGCTGGAGAGACTTGTGAAGTGCTGATCAGGTGTGGGCCTCTGTTATTATGAATGGTGGGGGTGGTGGGTGGAACTGGGGGGCTGAAGGAGTTGAAAGTGTGGGGTGGGGGAGTAACAGGTCTGTCCCTGTTTGTGGAAACCACAGGAGGAGCTGTTCAGGCTGTTGCTGGGTGTGAATTGTTGATGGAGTCTTTAAACTTGTAGTTGCTGTTTTCCAGACTGAAGCAGAGTCGTTAGCTGAAAACTGGTTTTAGAGGTTCATTCAGGACACCTTCTCAGGCTCTTACAGCCTTACCTGTATCATAACAAAGTGTATAAACCCCAATCCACCTTTAACATGGTCCTTCTCCCAAACCTTCAAATAGGACTTTCTGGCCCTGTCATAGTAAAGGGCTGCTTAGAATATTAGAGCCAATGTCACAAAGTTCCTCCTGAAGTATAAGTGAGTGAGAGAGTTTCCTCACTTTGCAGCACAACACGTCTCACAAGATTTCTACAAGCAATCAGAGTGAAATTTGTACTTTGTGTTGTCAGATGAACATATGAGACACTTTGACTCTTCAGTGCAGTGTGGAGCCTAACAAAGATCTGTTTTGTGTCCCAGCTGATCAGCAGGAGGAGAAGAGTCTGACGGAGCAGCAGAGGAACATTTTCAGCCATCTGGACTCAGCTGAGTCACTACAGAGGAAACAATGAGCTCAACACAGGAGGTGAGGAAAATATCACAGTTTCACCAAATAATCAGTCACGTCTAAAACTCTCATCCTCCCAACCTGTTATATCACTGTGTTGTATATTATTGTGTATTTTTAAATTATGTTTACAAACACAAAGAAATCACAATCAATTATCCTTCTTTAATATTAGTAGTATTATTATCAATTCAATTCTCAATACAATGTTATTTATACAGTGCCAAATCACAACAATAGTTGCCTGAACGTGGTTTATATTGTAGGCAGACCCTACAATAATACATACAGAGGGGGGGGGGGGGGGGGGAATCCAACAATCATATGACCTCCTATGAGCAAGCACTTTGGCGACAGTGGGAAGGAAAAACTCCCTTTTAACAGGAAGGAACCTCCAGCAGAACCAGGCTCACTGAGCCTTCTTTTCTCAATTAACAGTGAAAAAGTACAGGCTCTGGAATGTAATCAGAGTAAGAAAGTAAAAGTAGCTCCTTGAAGAACTTTTTAACCACATGTTTTTATCCAAAGTTAACTGAACCTTGTGCTTTATTAATGTAATAATAAAATAAGATTAGTAAATGAAGTACAAACTATTTATTTTTAATAAAGGTTCTCTGTTTGAATCAGTTAAGTAGAAAATGAAGGAAAATAAAACACGTGTGTATTTTCTGTTGCCTACACTGTAGAGGGTGACTTTGCCTCTAAACAGGAACATGAGCAGGGAAGAGGTTAAAGTGGGATTGAGCAGGTGGGAACCCTAAAATCAGCTGTAGTGGCTCAGCGTGGGGAAAAGAATCACAGCTCACAATAATTTCTGTTGAGAGCTCCAGTAGATTTTCTTAAAGTACAGGCTGTGATCAGCTGACCTGCTGCTCTCTGTGGATGTACACAACTGAATTCAACCAGATGTCAGCAGATGTTTCATGAGCTGTCCTGGCTGATTTCCATCCTCTACACTGACAGTACACTGTCTTTATATTAGACACTATACTGTTGGTATGAAGGTGGAACTCAGTGAATGAATGTCAGCATCATGAGCTTCAGTTTAAATGAATCTCTGCTACACTTGATGTAATCTAACTGTGACATGAGCACCACAGTCACTGTGCACCAGTCACACACTGTCCTTTACTTTAAATCCATCACAGTTCAGCAAACGTATGGAACGCCAGGACTGCCATAATGAATTAATTAAACACACCATTAAATAATTAATTAAATGTGGCAATAATTAATTAAAATTGGAATTAATTAATTAAATAAATAGTTATGACACATGTAATTAATTAATTATTGACACATTTAATTAATTATTGACACATTTAATTAATTGTTTAATGATATATTTATTTATTTCATTTTGGCAGTCCTGACGCCTGGCTCTCATCATGAAATAATTTTATCTGTCAGCCTCACCCATCAAACTCAGGGGGCGGGGTTAACGCTGATCGAGTCAAAACCATTGCTTTGGCCTGGTGGCCATTGTTTCTAGCACACAACAACCGGCATGTGGAAGCTAACAGAACTGAACTTTGAAAAACCCTGTGTGTGTTACCAAATACCGTTTTAATATTTTTTTTAGCTGAGAATGTAGTGGTTTAATCTTCATGTGTCTGGTCGGTTTGTCAAGATACAGCCTCTTTGCAAAAGTGCTTCGATGATTTCGGAGATGTCTGCACAGTCTCACGGCAAAGCGTGGGATAGACCCGCTTGCCTCGCAAGCAATCCCACCGACAAAGCGCAGGCCCCGGTACACAGCTGTAGTAACCCCCGCTGACTTCTTTTACTGAGGTTATATTTATCGGTGTTTTATTTCCTGATGTTCTTATGTGTCCTACGTGTTTCACTCGCCAATTCTGAATTATAACTAACATTAAAAACATGTTTAAGGAGGAGAGAGAGCAAATAAATCTGTTTAACATCTGATCTTTGGGTTTTTGTTCAGTAATCAGCGTGACCTGTGTATAAACACATAAAAGAGATAACGTTGGTGTTTCTGTCATGTAGTAACTGCTGGCTTTAACTGTACAAAGGTTGTTTGACACTATGAAACACATACAGACTTCATGATGTTCGGCTAATATTTTTATTGTGAATATTAATCATGCTGACCTCGCTCTGTACACCACGCAGCGAGGTCAGCATATCCACGATATCCTCAGCTCCATGAGTTAACACAAAGTTTCCCAGCTGACTATCTAACTCCCAACTATTCCAGAGACGTGAAAATATACAGCATAAAGAAAAGTGTAAGAGACTCAGCAGCAGATTAGAATAACAGTTATACATTTAATAAATCACCAAATGAATCCAAGAAACGAGCAAACCTGTTCCGACAATTTGAATTTGTATTCCCTCAGCTGCAGACTCGCTGCTGTTTAAATGTTTGAAAAGGAAGATTAGATATAAAAAACGTCAAACATAGACTCAGTCTGCCTTCACATTTGATATGAGGCCAGCACGTATAGTGGCCTCAGCAGGCTATTACTGAAATACACGTGCTATATCATAAACTATGATATAAACAGGGAGGTCCTATTAACATGTTTAGTTTTAAAGGACACCTTCCTGCCTTTAGTCTCATTCATGAGCAGTATTAGTTTTCTTCTAACATCCAGAAGTCTGCACGATGTGTTTCATAGTTTGTAACAAGCCTTTGACAGGTAAACATAACATGACCGAAAAAGCAAAAAAAAAGCAAAAAAAAAAGAGAGAGAGAGTTGACATAAGAAGAGAAAATTCTCTCAATTATGGAGACAGACAAATGGTTCATTTATGTTTGATGTGTGTTTATTCCTCCCTAAATATCGTCGCTGAAGTTTGCCATGCACGTCAGATTTTCCTGCGCATTTTTATACGTCTGCCAACAGAGAGAGAAAAAAAATCACATTCTAACAGACAGCTGGTGCTTAGAATACAGTTGAATAACTATTAACCCTTGGTAGCACCTAAAAAACGTACCCCTTATGAGGTCCTAGAGCCAAAAATCGACCACGCCATAAAAAGTGCTATAAAAAGATTATACATTAATATTTTATTCCACTTTAAATTAGCCAATCTTTCAGACCTACTTCTCCTTGAAATATTCATGTCAAGTTTTAATTACATTTCGCGGATTTTAACCCTTTATATCCCGGTTTTGTCACATGAGCGCACGGCCGTTTTTGGCGAAAAAAATGAAAAAATGAAATATTTTCCATAAAATACATTTGAAAGTTATATTTTATTGTACTTTTAATTAGGCCTTTGGGTGGACCAAAGATTGATACCAACAGTCATTTCGATCGCCTTTTATTTTTTTTGCAGGAGCGCATTTCATAAAATGCACACACTATCGGTCCCAATCGACCACGCCCAAAAAAGTGCTATAAAAAATTTATATATTAATATTTTATTCCACTTTAAATTAGCCAATCTTTTAGACCTACTTCTCCTTGAAATATTCATGTCAAGTTTTAATTACATTTCGCGGATTTTAACCCTTTATATCCCGGTTTCGTCACATGAGCGCACTGCTTTTTTGCCCCAAAAAACATAAAACTTGAATATTTTCCAAAAAAAACATTTGAGGTAATATTCAATTGTTATTATAATTAGGCCTTTAGATGGACTAAAGATCAGCACCAAAATTAATTTCGATCAACTTACAATTTTCTTTTCCGAAGCGAATTATGTCCTCCAGGCGGTCCCTCGTCGTTGTCTAACCCGGGATCCATGCCTCCTCCCGGGTAACGTGCAGACAATTGCTCCGGTCATGTTTCGTCGGACGCCTTTCACCAGCACACACGTCGATACCACGTGACAACAAATACGTCATTTCCGGTTGAGTCAAAAAAAAAAATTCCCGCTTGAGTGACCCTGGGACTGAGACATCGCTCCAGACGATCGGCGGGGGAATCCTGTTTTCCAAGCCGCGATCGAATCCTGATTTCCGGGTAGTGTTTTACGGCGGCTCGCTGATTTCGAGCAAGCGTCAAATGTGAAGCAAGGGAGCCACCCGGTGGCCAAATAAAAAAATTACAATTCTAAGGCCTTGAGTCCAGAATGAAAACGAAACCTAAGCCATCACACAGATATTAACGGTAATAATTGTGCAGTGAAAAATAGCGTTTATAAAGGGTTTCAATGGGGCGATTTATGGCTCTAGGACCTCATGTGGATGGCGGTTTTTAGCTTAGCCACCTTAAGCTAATCGAATAAACGGAGACGGCAATTCTAAAGAAAAATGAAAAAAAAAAAGGGTTGGAAGGTTTGGCTATATTCTATTCAACACAGTGAAAATGGCCTAATATTAAAAAACGCTGTGGATGATAAATGGCCGTAGGTACTACAGAGGGTTAAAAAACAGATGATATTTAGATGATAGTTCAGTCTAACACATGTGCCAGTGAACCATTAAACGTCTGTGAAACTATGCAGTTATGAAACGTAACTTTAACCTCAGCCAAACCGATTTGCTCAGTTGTAAATAAAACAGCGAAGTAAACGTGACCCGACAGACAGAACCTGAGTGAATGAAGTCCAGCGTTTAACCACTGAGAGCTAAAACTCAGCTGAGGTTTCAAAGCTGTGTGCCGGTGATTGGACATCAGCCGCTGATGAAGCTGTTCGCCTATAAAGTGCTCTGTAAGGAAACAAGCTCCAGCAGCTCTGCGCTCGGGGAAAACACTATATTTACTTATCTTGTGCAGAAAAATGCGCTGACATTGCTTTATATCGAGCACCGGCTGCCCAGTTAAACTGTGACTATCACCAGGTAACGTAGGCGTGTTTCTTGAATTAGCAGCAGGTGTTAAACAGCTGACAGATGAGGAGGAGGATGCATGCAGGTAAACTGAGGGTCTGTTGAGCTGATCGCTGGTTTCGTGAGAAAAATGTCAGCTCGTTCTTTATGTTACAGAAGCACAGAGACACAAGACCAGGCGGAAAGAGACGATCGTTCGTTGAAAATGAGAATCTGCGAATGCAACATGTGGAACACGGAGAGTGGAATATGTAAACAAACCGGTTAATGTACCCCCTCGGTGCACTCTGCATGCTAACTGTTAGCAGAGCTAGTGAAATCTCTGAAAACATCTGAGCACTTTTGCAAACATGTTCTATGTTGACAACCTGACCAGACATACGGCGCGACATTCGCGGCTAAAACACTGTTAAAAGTGTAGCTGGTGACAGAAAAACGGGGTATTTTAAAACTACACCACCACCATTGCTGCTTGTGATTTGATCTGCATTCTGGGATACCTGGCTGCCCCAAGTCTACACAAGCAATCGATTATCTATGTGATGGCCAAACCCATGCCCACACTCTAAAGTCGGTAACTTTTGTATTTTCATTCTTCATTTGAACATAGTAATACATTTTAGTTTCCAATAACTTTATTGATTGGTTTGGATACATTTGTTCTATTTGTAAGCGCGCACATTTAGTTTACTTATGTATTCATACTACTTCATTTCTTTGCTTTCTGACTAACCTTTGTCTTTTTATTTCTTACCTGCCATCATCCCTGGGAGTTGCCGGACAAAAGATGGTAGCCAGGGTTTGAATCCATTAAATACAAAGGAAGATAATTGGACCACACCACCACTTCCTGCTGAAGGGGGGAATGTGTGTTTTCTTTACTTTAAAAACAAAGTATTTGTATTTAATTAAATATTTGAGTTTAGGGTTTAATGGGGTTTTTTGATTTTCTTCTTTAGTGTTTAGTTTATTAACAAACTAGATTGTACTGCATCGTTTGTGATTTATGATTGTGTTTTGTTTGTTACCCCTCATGTGTCACAATGGTCTGATCAGCCATTATATATACCCTTGTATGTCATTTCATGTTTAGGTCAATTATGTACGTTTGGGCAGTCATTTGGTTTGTTAAGGTTGCAGTCGTTGCATGAGTTCAGTTTTGTTTCTTTGACCTCTTTTATGAGCTCAACATTTATTAGTCTTGTAAATATAATTTTTGGGGGTTAAATAAATGGAAACTATATTTTTCTAATAATTCCTGGGCTCCTCCTGTTCTTCAACGCGGTCCATCACAATCTAGGATCGACCTGTTTTGACTTACTTTGCACGGCAACCAATCAAATGTTAGAGAAGCTGCATGGGCAGCGTTAACCCCGCCCCCTGAGTTTGATGGGTGAGGCTGACAGATAAAATTATTTCATGATGAGAGCCAGGCGCCAGGACTGCCAAAATGAAATAAATAAATATATCATTAAATAATTAATTAAATGTGTCAATAATTAATTAATTACATGTGTCATAACTATTTATTTAATTAATTAATTCCAATTTTAATTAATTATTGCCACATTTAATTAATTATTTAATGGTGTATTTAATTAATTCATTATGGCAGTCCTGGCGTTCCATACAAACGAACCTGTTTATCCTGCACTAACCTGCAGAGGATCTTCATGCAGTCTTTAAATAACACAGTTAATCTGCCTCAGATTGTTTTGCAGCATCTTTCACTATCTGAAAAAACACAATGTCACACGTACAGACCCAATATCTGATTTCAACACATGAGGACTTACATGTAAGCTTTAATCTCCAGTTGATCAAATCCCACTGAGCAGTCCTTCCCTTTAAATCTAACCTCTCTTCTTCCTCTCCTGTCCTGTGTGTCTTATCTTTCTCCATCTGAGTGAAGTTAGCTCTCTTTCTTTTCTCTCCCTGTGATGTACAGCAGCTGGACCTTTAGCCAGCAACACACTGTGAGACAAACTGCACACGAACAGTTTGTGTGTTTGCTGATGTTTGTTGATAGAAACGCTGCATTTGAAATTACCTGTTTGTTCAGGTGCTGTGCAAAAAAGAAAGAAGAACAACGTCTCACTTTAACTCCTGACTATGACTCACAGTTTTGCCTCTTTCATCTCTTTTTATGTTTCAAACCCTGGTGATTAGTACACGATCAGGATTGTCTTTCATGTGTTACTGTTTAGGTTCATATTGGTTTGATGTTTGATGCCTGCAGTGATGAAATAACTCTCCTTAAATTCCTCAGACCAAAAGTAACTCATCTGTTTTTTAAATGTAAGGAGTAAAAGTAAAAACCCTCAGGTTACAAACAGATATTTTACTTCATTAATCCAAAATAGTAACTGTTACATTGAGTTTATTATCATTGAAGAAATTAGAAATTTATGGAAATATATAAAAGGAAACATAAAGAATAAATGAATCCACAGTAACCCTGTGATGAATATGATTAAACATTTTAATTGTTTGACAGCACTCATATATATTATATATTAATGTATACTTACATATTAGTAAATAGGCTTTTTAAAAAGTTGTATTTCACAGGAGAGAACCTGTGTTAAAAGATTGACGCAAATATTCTTTATTTATTTCATTATATTGCATGAATGTCTGTTACATGCTTAACTATAAAGTTCAAAAAGTGTAATTGCATTCTGGCATATTGATCAATGATTGCAATTAAATACAGAAAATTGAGTGATTTATTAGATTATCTATTAGGTTATTATTTTTAATCTATTGACAGCACTACTTGTATCAATAAAAGAGCTGCAGCTTTCACTGACAGCACATCATGTGGTACTTTAACCTTTGTACTGTTTTCATCAATTAATTTTGCAGTTAACATGTGAACATGTTGGATGATCTGTCTGCTGTCACTGGGTGGTGCTGAGGTCTGAATCTGAGGGCAGCTCCTGGAATCACAAAGACAACAGAACCATCACAAACTGAAAAATAAAGTTTATCCCTCAAATCTGAAATAAAGCTGATCCTCTCTGTCCTCACACACTCGGGATCTGAAGTTCTTCTCTTACATATTTTCCTTTCTACAGCTCTGCTGACAGCTGACATATGAGCTGTTTATTAGATAAGGACAAAGCCTTATATACTAACAGATTTTGCAATATGTTTACCTTTGAGTTGTAGGTGCTATGTAAATTGATAAAAATGAGATGGAGCAGGTTTCAGTCCTTGTTCAGTCTGCAGCTGCATTGTGGTCACCAACATACGCAGGCATTATAACTGGTGTTTCAGCGGTTGCCTGGGTATTGGACAAGAAATATTAAAGCTTCAAATTATTTCTCTCAGAGCATGTAAGCTGTACAGAGTAATGTCCATGTAACTGAACAATAACTTATTAAGAATCATCCAGACTGTTTCTTTTAACCAGAATATTTGAAACAAACTTTATTTTAACGTAAGCTACCAAACAGCTGTAGCTGGTTTCATGCATAAATATTGGGCTTTACTATTTTAATCTATAGTTAATGATTGAAAAGTTATCTGAGCAGATTTCTTTATTTTTTGTCTGACCCCACTCCCGTCTGCTAACATAGAGGAGGCGGGGCTTATGATCTAGCCAGACACTAGTGAGCGATAGAGACAACGTTTTCTACAGTCATTGGTTTGAACAGTCATGAATTATTTTTAACAGCAGGTTGGATGTAATGTGTTAGAACTACCAGCAGGTGGGGATAAGAGACCTTTAAGGTGTTTGGTGCCACACTCCACCTTCAGGTTTAAAACTAGTGTTAATGGAGGAAGTTTGAAGGTTGAGTTTGTTCCACGACTGCATTTCACTCACTGCCTCTGTTTGTATCTCTGTCATTGCAGGACCAACATGGAGCGAGAAGTCAGCGCTCTCAGGAGGCCGACAAACCTCACAGAAGAAAGAGAGAGAAAAAACACACCTGTGACAAGTGTGGGAAGGAGTTTGCTAGGAAGTCTACACTAAAACAGCATCAGGTCATCCACACTGGAGAGAGACCGTTCAGCTGTGACTTGTGTGGAAAGTCTTTTTCCTGGAAGCGTTCCCTAAAACAACACCAACTCATCCACAGTGGAGTTAAAGCACACAGCTGTGATCAGTGTGGCAGAGCTTTTACTCACAGTAGCAGCTTACAGAAGCATCTAGTTACCCACTCTGGAATTAAGGCATACAGCTGTGACATCTGTGGCAAAACTTTCAGCCAGATACGGAATCGAAATAGACACGTACGCATTCACACCGGACATGATGTGTACAGCTGTGAACAGTGTGGCAAACCGTTTATAACACATACAAAGTTACAACAACACATGTTTACCCACACTGAGGAGAGACCTTATAAATGTGACCTGTGTGAGAAGACTTTTAAATCTCCACATGACCTGAGACGACACCAACAGATCCACACCAGAAAGAGACTCTACAAGTGCAGTTACTGTGAGGTATGTATTTATATTGTTATCTTGTCATTTTAGCCTGACTGTTTGGAACAACTCTGCTCATTAAACTGTGTTAGCATGTTAGCAATTCTACTGCATGGAAAAGCAGCTCTGAGTGATTATTCAGATTTTCATTTCAGTTATGATTTTAGTATTACTGTAGTATTATGGTGGTAGTATTGTAGTTATTGCAGCCCAGTAAACTGTTAACTGAAACAGTAAAATGTAGTTGGACGTCTGCAGAAATGCTCTTTATTTCAGGCGACGTTCAGGATAAAAATGTTGAAGGACTGACTTACACTGTCTTTGTGTCTTTGTTTAGAAGCAGAGCGACACAGATGGATCCAGTTCTCAACCCTGTCATCAATGTGGGAAAGGGTTTCATTGTGACCTTTGTGGAAAAACTTTCAGTCAACGATGCGCCCTAAAAAGACATCAACGTAGACACACTGGAGAAGAACTGAAAAACTGCAAAGAATGTGGGAGAAGCTTCCCTACATCACATCACTTAAAAGAACATGAACTGATTCACAGTGGGGTTAAAAAGCACCTCTGTGATCAGTGTGGGTCATCTTTCATTACTGCAGGTCAGCTTAAAAAACACAAACGTGTCCACACAGGAGAGAAACCATACAAGTGCAGACACTGTGACAAAAGCTTCACACATTCAGGTAATCGTAACATTCATGAACGTACACACATGGAAGGAAACTACAGCTGTGACCAGTGTGACAAGAGCTTCAGGAATCTCAGTTCATACTCCGAACACAAACGATCCCACGTTACTAATAAACTGTTTCACTGTTACCAATGTGCCAAAACATTCAATTCATTATCTGCTCTGTGCAAACATCAACGTGATCACTCAGGGCTGAAATCACTCCCATCACAGGATCACAGTAACTCTGAAGAGACAGAAAGATCCTTTTCTAGTTTGAGGGTCAAACTTAAAATCCTTGAGATCGGGCTCCACAGAGTTCAGATGTAAAAATCTGATGAGACAGCTGTGAACAAAAATGTTCCTCTAGTAACATTTTAACCCTCAGGGGTCACCGGCATGTCAAAATCACATGACCAATTTAAAAGCAACAAGATGCAGTAACCCAGAGTCTCCATTTCAACTGGAGTCGAAAGTGTGGACTTCAAACTATGTACCAGTTTTTAAATTGTGTTGACAGGCCATGTAAAACCAGATTTATGTTTAAAAAAAAAATACACGCAATTTAAAAAAAAAAAAAAGAAATAAAACAGCATTGTATTTAGAGCACGAAGAAAGGGTATAAGCGGCATGTTCTAAGGAAGGCACTAGCAAACACTCTCCGCTTGCAGGCAAAGAAATGAATAAATAAAAAGAACACCCCTTCCCTATTTGTGTTAAAGTGAACCACGTCAATCAATAAAAAACTATATGGCAACATGTGGCATTTGGTTGTTTAGGAAGATGGGGAAGTTGTAGGAGTGACGCCAGCAGTCACTGTCAGAAGAATGAGGCAACTGCTGAATGCAAAAAAGCCATCAATGACAGTGTTGTGGACTTTTTATGACATATTAGAGCTGGGCGATATAAGATTTTTTTCATATCACGATATGTTTTTTTCATTTCAGGCGATAACGATATCTATCACGATATAAGCCAAATAACTAATTTGTAAGATTTAAATGTGCCGTTGCTCACAAGTAAAATGTGAAATAATCAGCAGCTTGTTTTTATTTAAATATTTATTTCCCATAATAAGTTCAACAGGGTAGATGTACTTAAGGAACATGAGACGTTTTCAGATAAATAAAGGCAAATATTGCAAACTACACAAAAGGCAGCCGCTAAAGAGTTTAAGTTTCAAAATAGAACAAACGAAACAGACTACTAAATTGTCAATTCCACTTAGAAACAAAATATTAATTCTAAAAATAAATCTTAGTTTGTTTTACAGAAGAACAGACTAAACTGACTAACTTTTGTCAATATCAAATAAACTGAGAACTAAAAGGAAATTCTCAATCTGTCCTTGTTGTATAGCTTAGCTTTTCAAACAGTTTTAACAGTTACTTTAGTCTGACAAAAGCCGAATGACGAATTAGCGCTTCCAGTCAGAGACTGAGGCTACGTCCACACGTACACGGGTATTTTTGAAAACGGAGATTTTCCGTTTTCGTTTTAAAAAATAATCCCGTCCACACATAAAGGGAGAAATGAAGGAAAACGCTGCTATGAACATGCCAAAGCAACAGTGCAAAAATATTCCTAACCGTGCAGAAATGTTGGCCAATCAGAAGTCTAGAAGCCTCGGTGGGAAAAAGTAAACAAAGCTGGGTCATAGAAGCAGAACCAAGTCGTATGTGTGGACGGACAGTAACTGTGTGTATATGTAAGCATTTAAACACTGCAGAGAGTAGAATTAACAGTAACAGTATTGTAGAAATTCACAATAACGTGGCGCACAGTGTGACGTCAAAAAATGCGCACACCTTTCACGCTGCGTTTTCTCCGTTTTTCTAGTCCAACACGTAAATGCAAAAACGGAGTTTTTAAAAATCTTCGTTTTCAGTGACCAAAAACGCCGTTTACGTGTGGACGAAAGGTGCAAACGCATAGAAAAATCTGCGTTTTCAAAAATACCCGGGTACGTGTGGACGTAGTGCATGCACCAGTTTATTGTATTTCCAGACTTGCTTTCGGCACAATTTACAGTGCGCGCTACTCTGTTTTTTGTCAGACTTGAAATAGCCGAAATACCTTCACACTACGGAACTTCTATGGCTCTTCCGTTCGACAATCTCTCCGGCATTGGAACCATCATCGGTTTTCTCTTCGGTCACACTCGGTTGATTTTTGTAGTCGGCACACTCATTTCCTCCATTACCCGGGCGGTACGGTGGCTGGCTGCTTCCCAAACAAATACACATGTGCGGCTTGGCACTTGTGCTGTACGTAACAAGTCACGTGACGTGACGCTGCGGCTGTGATTGGTTCGGCTCTGCGCTACTTAATTTGGATTGGCTGTTTGTTTTTTGTTTTTTTTGTTTTTTTTTTAAGAGGACAAGAGCGGCGAGGTCTATCGCGATAGTTTAATTTTTCTATCGAGAAAAAGTTATATCGCGATACATATCGTTATCGTTCTATCGCCCAGCTCTATCATATCACATTAGTTATAGTAATATCACTTTCTCACTTTACCATAGTAAGAGCACTCCTGTCACTAGTTTACATGCATGTGGAAAGTTAACACAGTGAGGCCAACGTAATGGGAGACATTAAACAGATAGAGAGACTCCTTCTGCTTATCAGGGATGTAAATTCTTAGGTGAAGGCTAAGCAGAAAACAAGGTCATAATTCTCTCTGTGAGGAGGAGGTATAGCCCCCCCCCCCCCCCCCCCCCCCGTGAGAGGGGCCAACATGTAAGAGTTTGTGGAATGTTCTTTGTCTGTGTCTCTGTATATAAGATGTAAGGACGGTGGCCACAATTCAGAGGTGGTCCTGATGTTTCACTGGGATGCTCTCTCCACATTGCAATGTGTTTATTAAACCCACTTCAAATCAAGCTCACTGGGTGTGTTGAAGGTTATTGTTAAATTTTCCACAACAAACAATTCAGGGAACTGACATGTACATCCTCTACCTAATCACCCAAAACCTCGGCTGATTGTGACCCACACCCGTTTTCACACCTTGGCTCATGTGATTAGGTAGAGGATCATCAGGGGGTCCTTTTGACACTCTTTGGGATGCTGTGCAAGACATAAAGCTAAAATACAAAGGTTTGGACACCGTTTTGCATGTTTCCCTACTGTAGGGGTCTCTGCAAGCATACAGAGCTCTGAGAGGGTACAAGTTGACAACTTTGGAATTCTACTAGAAACAGTCGATCATATTTGTTGTCAAAGCTGAATTCAGGGCAAACTACGCTAAATTAGCGTTTTTAGCTAACAGCTACAATAAGCATAAAAGTTACCTTACGGCTATCATTTGTTAACATGACGCTTGTTCTTATACATGTAATACATTTATTACCAACCTGAGAGTTTATCCGCTGGTCATTCGACATGACGAATGACTTCTGAAGTCTTAATTCAGCTCAAGATGCTGTAGATTCCCGTCAGTAACACTTTCGGTCCGCTAGTAAAACGTTGTTCTATTAATCTGCGCTTGAACCGGAACCGGATGTAAGTTCCAAAAAACTGAATTTTGGAACTGAAATTGAATTGTAGAACTGAAACTGAATGGTGAGAAACGAAACTGAAATTATTCGAGAGCTGAATTTTTAAAGGATAAAATGCAGTTTCAAAGCAAATCAATTCATTTTCAAAATATAAAATGCAATTTCAATTTAGTGATGATCATTTTCAAACCATAAATTCAATTTCAAATTAGACTAATTCAAATTCAGTTTTCAAAAGCATTTATTCAAGTTACAATTCAGATTCAATCTGAGGAATTCAAATTCAAATTTAACTTATTCAAATTCAGTTTCTGATGGCACAGATTTCTGCCCATAGGCCCTGGTCACATAACCTCAGAGACCTGCTGGGATGATAAGGAAGAAGATCAAATTCAAATTTTATTTGTCACATACACAGTCGTACGCAGTACAATATGCAGTGAAATGCTTAGACAACTGCTCATGACCTAAAGAAAAAAAGACTATGAATAGGATAGGAAATAAATATGAAAATTAAAATGAAGGGTAAATTTAACTAGTAAGGAATAAAATAAAATATAAAAATTAAAACCCAAAATCCTACAGGGAGCACACTTAATTCAAACTGAAAGTCCAGTAAATATTCAGGAAATTTATGTTAAATTACACTTAAAATCTAAATTTACATGTGATATTATGTAAAATTAACACTGAATTGTAATTTTAAAGCAGAAAGTGCTACTGCTGTAAGTAAGCCTAACAGCTTCCAGATCACTTATAGTTCTGGAAAGATGGCAGAAGGGCATCACTGCTCATTTCTACAATCTCTCAAATGTTGGAATACAAGCCTTTGTCCCATAAAAATGTCTACTAAAACCTACAAATGAAGAGTTATCCTGGAAAAATAGGGCGCACACTAGTTACCTCAACAATTGCAAGACAGCCTTGTCCCAGATGGTCATATGAAAAAAAAGGATGCCATTAGGACTTAATCACCATTTTATCTGAAAAGTTATATATAGCCTAACTGGCATCTAAAAAGTAAAAAAAAAAAAAAAATGTAGATAAAATGTTGGTTTTGATGAAAAAGGCTGGTGCTAATTTAAAGAGTCAAGTCGGTAAAAGTAGATAAATGTTTTAATAAATATACATTTTACAGCATTTTGTGAACATACACAAAAGTGGCCATTTTTGGCAACAAACAAGCTGAGAGAGAGTTTTATATTTTTTTCCTCTCCATGAACAAAAATAATAGTGCATGATAATGTTGATGTTAATCAATTAGATGTGCCAGACTCTACTATTAATAATACAGCAGTCCCTCGTTTATCGCGGGAGTGACTTTCTAAAAATAACCCGTGATAGGTGAAAGCTGTGAAGTAGCACACTGTATTTTTTTACTATTATTATAGATGTTTTAAGACTGTAAAACCTCTCACTACACACTTTATACACTTTTCTCAGACAGGCACGAACCTTTTCACACATTTCTCTTTTGTTTAAACACTCTTAAAGTTCAAACCTTCACAGAAACATAAGTCCAGTATTACCAAATGAAACCATGCAAAACGTTTCATCGGCATTGTTGTGTTGAGGAGAAAACTTACAAACATACAGTAGGCCACAGCACTTCAGGGTTACACTGCTCGCGATCCAAGATTTATATGAATTCGACAACCTGAACGCATTTTGTACTGTACAGCAGCGGTCTCCAACCTTTTTTGCACCACGGACCGGTTTAATGTCACAAAAAATTTTCACGGACCGGCCTTTAAGATGTCGCGGATAAATACAACAAAATAAAATGATACAGACATAGAAAAAAACTGTGGTATTTTGTAAAGATAATAATAAACGCACATTCACTGTGTAATTGTGTAACTTTATTAGCAGCGTACTCCTGTATTGTATGCACTTGTATTCAAACAAGTGCATTGTACTAGAAAGAGGCTTTTGAAGGATAAAAAATGTAAAAAGTAATGACTATTTTAAATTTATGAAAAAGCCTTTATGTAGAAAAAGTAACAAAAAAACGAAAAGATAAAAAATAACACATGGACACTTTTGGCCATGAACAAGCTGAAGGGATGGTGATGTTTTTTAAATAAACTCAGAGTATTAAAAACACTTAGAGCCAAATTTATTTATCAGCAGCATCACTAGTAAAAAAAAAAAAACACAATTTAGTTTTCGCTGTAAAAATCGATTAAACTGAATTTACGTGTTTCCTGTTACTGTGGAAGTCACGTGTTTCCAGTTAGTGTGGAGGTCGCAATATGGCGCTCCCCGGTGGTTGCAGCCAGGTGCTCCTGTGGTTTGCGCAGACAAAGCTGGATTTTCATTCAAAGAGAATAAAGTAGTAGCGACTTTTGGATCGATATCTGCATCGATCTGCCCACCCTTGTCTCCTGGATCGTAGCTGAGATCAGCGTGAACCACGTGGGTCTCTGCTCCCTGATCTGTTTCCTGTGTTTGGAAAGAGTTGCAGCTTCATCGCGGAGTTTCTCTCGGTTTGTGGGCTCATCTAAAGGTAAGCACCGAGCTAACTTTACTGTGAGTTCAGTTCATGTTGAGTTTAGCTCCTGAATGAGGTCTTCTGCTGCTCTCCTCGGTGTCTGTTCACAGTTTATTGTGAACACGTTGAGAGAAGAGTGAGAGAGTGTTTGGAGAAAAACACCAACTAATCATTAGCTCAGCATGCTGGGAGAAGTTGGAGCAGAAAAGTCTTTTCATTGTCCCTGCAGCTGTTTTTCTGCCTGCACCAAACCTCTACAGCCTCGTTTCTATTTGAAGTGATAACAGGAAATGGATGAGAGCGATCTGCTGCAGTATCAGGGTCACAATAAACTTTATTGTCCAGCTGCTGTGGATGAACACATGAGAGGAAGTGAACTCCTACAAAGTCTCATTTTAATGAGTGTGGCTGCTGTAAAGTGATGCACAGGAAGATGTTAACAAAAACTAATGAAACAGAGATGAAAGTAAACAGTGTTCATATTTGAAAGCACAGAGAATAAAATATATTGTGGTGGTTAATGTGCAGGAGAGTGTGAAGAATGTAATAATGTCTTCCTGTGTCAAACACAGCTGCAGTCAAAGCAGGAAGGAAAGCACTGAAACCACTGATCAAAGCTCATTAATCAAAGACCGCTGATCAATGGCCATGAGTACCATTCAGAGAGTTGGGGAGTCGCTGCAATCACAGCATTTGATCAGTGGTTGTTGATCAATGTTCATAAGAATTTCCATATTAATGCTCAATAACTGACCTCCCAGCCCATTGTTCCTTCAGTGGAGCTCGTTTCAGTCATTATGCAAATGCACTGTTGAAGATTGAGGAAACCTGCAGTCAGCTGAAACTGAAGAAGTCACGTAGATGAGGGCTGAAACGTTTTTCCTACTGCAAAAGCTACGTCAAGATGAACAGAATCAAAGTTTGGGGAATGGTGGAGGTGGTGGGACTGGGGGGCTGAAGGTGTGGAAAGTGTGGGGTGGGGGAGTAACAGGTCTGTCCCTGTTTGTGGAAACCACAGGAGGAGCTGTTCAGGCTGTTGCTGGATGTGAATAGAGATTGAAAATGTGACGTCACTCAGGGGTAAAACCGCAAAGAATTCTGGGAACTCATGGCAAGAGGTACTAGCGCACGCAGGCTTTCAATTGAAATCAGTTATACAGCGATAAAAAGAAACACAAAAAATGGCAAGAAGCTGTTGTATTATTAACTGCTATAACCGGTCGCATGACAGCCACGGAAAGCCGACGGGTAAAGAGATCGGTTGTTATCGGATTACGTCGTTGAAGAGAAATTGTTCGAGCCATGTTTCCGAAGTAACAAATAGGCGACTGGATTGCAGCCATTCAAAGACCAAATATAACGTCCCAGAACACTCCAGCTCACAGGTTAGTCTGCTCCAAGCATTCCCACAAAGGTCAGTCTGCTGTTGTAGTTAATGCGTCATTTTTCTTAACATAATTGGTGATATAGGTTACAAGCAAGTCTGGCGTTGAACAGAAATTGTCGCACTCTGCTCCTTTGTTTATTGTGCATAAATAGTGAATTGTCCTGACACAATATTGTGTTTCGCTTCTGTTATTATGGTACATTGACAAAAACATATACTTTTATTCACAGGATAAAACAGTTGTTTTGTATCACTAATTGCCCAGTACGATTACAGCATACAATATTATTGTCACTGCTACATTTCTGTGATGCGTACCAGAAATTATTTGTACTACTAATTAATTACCATTGAGCCCAAAGGTCCTATTAATAAATGGTTAACGAATGTGTATTTATGACGACGATTTGTGAGACTGGTAAACTTATAATATGTACGATGGTCTTTACTTTCTACACGGTGCATTTCAAGGTCCTGCACCCATCCGTCGGTAAACTGTTCCTGGGCTTGTTGCAGTGACCTGAAGTTACTAAACTTCACGAGTGTATGCACTCACTCCAAGAACCGTATAATTATAAATATGAGCGTGGTGAAAGTTGGGCAGCACGCTAACGTATTTTGTCCCTCTGTGTGCTCATAAGGGTCTGACCCTTTCACTGGTTTGATTTTTTTCCTCGTATCTTTTCTTTGACTTTTCATCAAGTCTGTCTTTGTACGGACCGGCATTGTTCTCCTTCGTTTTGTACATACCTTTTTGGGGGGCAAAGAAAAAGCAAGAATTTATTGGAACCGAAGAATGAACGTTTTGCGGTGCTGCAAATGCTTGCATTTGATGCAGGTACTTGGATTGTTTTGCCACGAGTTACCGGCATGCAATGCGCGAAAGTCACATGGTCTGTCAATCTCTATTGTTGATGGAGTCTTTAAACTTGTAGTTGCTGTTTTCCAGTCTGAAGCAGAGTCGTTAGCTGAAAACTGGTTTTAGAGGTTCATTCAGGACACCTTCTCAGGCTCTTACAGCCTTACCTGTATCATAACAAAGTGTATAAACCCCAATCCACCTTTAACACGGTCCTTCTCCCAAACCTTCAAGTAGGACTTTCTGGCCCTGTCATAGTAAAGGGCTGCTTAGAATATTAGAGCCAATGTCACAAAGTTCCTCCTGAAGTATAAGTGAGTGAGAGAGTTTCCTCACTTTGCAGCACAACACGTCTCACAAGATTTCTACAAGCAATCAGAGTGAAATTTGTACTTTGTGTTGTCAGATGAACATATGAGACACTTTGACTCTTCAGTGCAGTGTGGAGCCTAACAAAGATCTGTTTTGTGTCCCAGCTGATCAGCAGGAGGAGAAGAGTCTGACGGAGCAGCAGAGGAACATTTTCAGCCATCTGGACTCAGCTGAGTCACTACAGAGGAAACAATGAGCTCAACACAGGAGGTGAGGAAAATATCACAGTTTCACCAAATAATCAGTCACGTCTAAAACTCTCATCCTCCAAACCTGTTATATGACTGTGTTGTATATTATTATATATTATGTATTTTTAAATTATGTTTACAAACACAAAGAAATCACAATCAATTATCCTTCGTTAATATTAGTAGTATTATTATCAATTCAATTCTCAATACAATGTTATTTATACAGTGCCAAATCACAACAATAGGTGCCTGAACGTGGTTTATATTGTAGGCAGACCCTACAATAATACATACAGGGGGGGGGGGGATACAACAATCATATGACCTCCTATGAGCAAGCACTTTGGTTACAGTGGGAAGGAAAAACTCCCTTATAACAGGAAGAACCTTATAACAGCAGAACCAGGCTCACAGAGCCTTCTTTTCTCAAGTAACAGGGAAAAAGTACAGGCTAGTAAATGTAATCAGAGTAAGAAAGTAAAAGTAGCTCCTTGAAGAACTTTTTAACCACATGTTTTTATCCAAAGTTAACTGAACCTTGTGCTTTATTAATGTAATAATAAAATAAGATTAGTAGATGAAATACAAACTATTTATTTCTAATAAAGGTTCTCTGTTTTATCAGTTAAGTAGAAAATGAAGGAAAATAAAACATATGTGTATTTTCTGTTGCCTACACTGTAGAGGGTGACTTTGCCTCTAAACAGGAACATGAGCAGGGAAGAGGTTAAAGTGGGATTGAGCAGGTGGGAACCCTAAAATCAGCTGTAGTGGCTCAGCGTGGGGAAAAGAATCACAGCTCACAATAATTTCTGTTGAGAGCTCCAGTAGATTTTCTTAAAGTACAGGCTGTGATCAGCTGACCTGCTGCTCTCTGTGGATGTACACAACTGAATTCAACCAGATGTCAGCAGATGTTTCATGAGCTGTCCTGGCTGGTTTCCATCCTCTACACTGACAGTACACTGTCTTTATATTAGACACTATACTGTTGGTATGAAGGTGGAACTCGGTGAATGAATGTCAGCATCATGAGCTTCAGTTTAAATGAATCTCTGCTACACTTGATGTAATCTAACTGTGACATGAGCACCACAGTCACTGTGCACCAGTCACACACTGTTCTTTACTTTAAATCCATCACAGTTCAGCAAACGAACCTGTTTATCCTGCACTAACCTGCAGAGGATCTTCATGTAGTCTTTAAATAACACAGTTAATCTGCCTCAGATTATTTTGCAGCATCTTTCACAACCTGAAAAAACATAATGTCCATGTACAGACTAGGGCTGCCACGATTAGTCGACTAGTCACGATTACGTCAACTATCAAAATCGTTGACGACCAATTTAATAGTCGACGTGTCGTTTGAAGCTTTGTAAGATCACAAAAGACGCAGGAATAAGTAGTAGGATTTAAGAGTGTAATAACGGACTGAAACAGAATATGGCAGCACTGCATGTAAAAGGATGCCAGCTGCAGATTTCATTAAACTTTAATAAACTATCATGTCTTTATTTTTAGTTAGCACATACCTGAAACGCTTAAAGCTGTAAGCTAATGATAGTTATATAAGAGCAGATGCTGCTGGTGCAATAAGCTGTACGTTTTATGTCCAATGGATGATGATCTGATTAGTCGACTAATCACAAAAATAATCGGTGACTAGTCGACTATCAAAATAATCGTTTGGCAGCCCTAGTACAGACCCAATGTCTGATTTCAACACATGAGGACTTAGAGTGGCTTGCAAAAGTTTTTGGCTCCCTTTGACTTTTTTTTCACATCTTGTTACATTACAGCCACAAACATGAATCAATTTCATTGGAATACCACGTTTTCCATGTATTCGAAGACATTTCTTCAGCTGAGAATCAGAGAGGAGAAACACACAGTTTTACTTGCAGCAAGGGCAGTCACAGAGCACTCGCACGGGAGTGAGGGCTCTGAGACTGCCCTGGTGTGTGCGTGTGTGTGTGTCGAAGGAACGACTCCTCTGCCTGGTGGGAAGAAAATTTATAACAAGTCTTGTAGTGAACAACAAGTCATCAAAAGGTCAACATGCAGTACTCTACCATATGCAAACTTATATCATTAAAAGATTACACTGACTACTAAGTACAATTTTCTGTTGACACATGTGAAAGACCAATACAAAGTGGTGTAGATGTTAGAAGTGGAACGCAATCATATATGATTCCAAACTTCTTTTTTTTTTTTTTTTTTTTTACAAATAAATCATCTGTTTTGTAAATTAAGCAGATGTTTGTTTGTTTTTTTCTTTTTTCTATGTCGTCAGTATGTTTTATAAAAAAAAATCCCTCTGGTTGCAATCAGACTCTGACATTTTCCTTCACTAAACCAAGCTAGTAACTGTTACATTGGATTTATTATTTTTTTAAAAATGAGAAAATTATATAAATATCTAATAGGAAACAACAACAGGAAATATAAAAATAAGTATAGAGCTGATAAGCATTCATTACTTTTCTGAGTGTGTTAGCATGCTAGTATTAATATTTGTGTACAGCAGGAGGGATGGGCATGATATAAGTGTTTGAACAGTCATGAATTATTTTTTTAAACAATGTCTTTTTTATTAAGAGGTTTCCTTTTATACACATAAACATCAATGTATACATTATACATATAAACAGAAAGAAAAAAGGATTACAGATGATCTGTACATTAGGGTTAAGTAGTACATTTAAGCTGTGAAATGAGTTCAAAAATGTATCTTCGGCTGTGAAATAAAAGAAAAAGAAAAAAGGGAAAGAAAGAGGGGGAAAAAAGATAATATAAACAAATGTATAATATATCCCAAAGTAACAAAATCCCTGCAAAACAATCCCATTCATTCCCACCCAGGTCACTGCCTGCACCCGCACACTGTATTTCCACACCTGACTTAAGAGAGTTTGCTGAAAAATTCTTATAGATTTTGAAAAGCATCAAGGAAGGGTCCCCACATGTCTTGAAATTTCCCAGTGGAGTTCTGAAGTGAGTGTCTTATCTTTTCCAGTTTTAGACAGGCCATGAGGTCATATAACCACTGTTTGTGAGTGGGAGGGGCAGCATCCCGCCACCTCAGTAGAATTGCCCTCCTGGCCAACAGGGAACAGAATGATAATGCCTGTTTTTTTAGAGGCCGGTAGAAGCACCTCATTCCCACTGATGCCAAACAGAGCAAGAAGGTGGCCGGGGGCCAGCGTCACACTGAGAATTCTGGACAGGGTACGAAAAACCTCTGACCAGAACTGAGTGAGATTGGGACAAGACCAGTACATGTGGACCAGTGAAGCTTCAGCAGTTTTGCATCTGTCACAATATGGAGAGATTTCAGGGTAGATACGGGATAATCTGGATTTTGAGAAATGGGCTCTATGCACCACTTTGAACTGGATTAAACAATGGCGGGCACATAGTGATGTAGTGTTGACATGTTTGAGTATAGAGGCCCATGTTTCGTCAGAGATTGTCATGTTGAAGTCTTCTTCCCACAGTGTCTTGAGCTTGGATGAAGAGGTATGTGTCAAATTTAACATTTTATTGTGAAGCAAGGAAATCAGCCCTCTATTGGTTGGATTGAGTTGCAGGATAGTTTCTAGTAGTGTAGGCTCTGGTGGAGGGCTTGAGCCTGAAATCTGGGAACAAATAAAGTGCCTGACTTGCAAGTATCTGAAAAAGTGTGATGGTGGAAGAATATATTTATTAGCAAGTTGTTCAAATGATGCTAGTTTGTTGGCTATGAATAGGTCCTTGAAGCAAGTTATTCCACTTCTGTGCCACTCCGCAAACCCACCATCCTGGGTAGAAGGTTTAAAGAAATGGTTAGATGCAATGGGGCTGAGAAGGGAGAAGTCACAAAGTTTAAAATATTTCCTAAACTGGCCCCATATTTTTAATGAGTGCACCACTACAGGGTTGGGAATGAAGTTGAATGAAGAGGATGAGAGTGGAGAACAAAGTGCAGCTGCTAAGGATATACTGTTGTCACTATGCAATGCCATAGTGACCCTGTCAGGACAACCACTCCGATTATGGTAAAAATACCAAAACACCAAACATCGTATGTTAGCAGCCCAATAATAAAAACGAAAGTTGGGAAGTGCAAACCCACCCTCAATTTTAGATTTTTGAAGATGCATCTTATTAAGCCTTGGGCGTTTACCCTGCCATAGATAAGATGAGATGACAGAGTCCAGCTTATTGAAAAAAGTGTTGGGAATGAAAATGGGTACAGCCTGGAAAAGGTATAGAAATTTCGGTAGACTGGTCATTTTAATCGAAGTGATACGTCCTACCAGAGACATAGAGAGTGGTGTCCAGTGGGTAAGGGACCGCTTCACTTGGTTCAGCAATGCACTCACATTTTCTGTGAAAAGGTTTTTATGTTTTGTTTTGTTTTTTTTGTCACTGTGATTCCCAAATATGTAATTTTTGTCCTTTCAACTCTGAAGGGCAAGCAGGTGAAGTCTAACATACTGGCTTTGCTACTTAGCGGGAAGAGCTCACTTTTATTCAGTTCATAGTTCAGTTTATACCCTGAAATCTGACCAAATTGACTAAGCAGATTCAATGCAGATGGTAGTGAGGCTAAGGGCTTAGAAATAAAGAGCAGGAGATCATCTGCATAGAGCGAGACCTTATGTTCTGTATTGTTTCTCCAAATGCCGTGTACCTCTTTGCAACTGCGGAACGCAATGGCAAGGGGTTCTATGGCCAGATCAAAAAGCAGGGGGCTGAGGGGACATCCCTGGCGTGTGCCTCTGTGAAGTTTGAAAGGTTTTGACAATTGGAGGTTAGTTCGTATTGTAGCAGATGGTTGAGAATAGAGTAATTTAATCCATGAAGTAAATTTCGCTCCAAAGCCAAATCTATCAAGGACTGCAAAGAGATAATCGAACTCAACTCGATCAAAGGCCTTTTCAGCGTCAAGCGAGACCATACATTCATCAGAGTCTGTAGAGCTGGAGTAGACTATGTTAAATAGCCTCCTTATGTTAAAATATGAATGACGACCTTTATTGAAGCCTGTCTGGTCTTTCGAAATAATTTTTGGAAGAACTATTTCTAGTCTACGGGCAAGTATCTTGGCTAATATTTTAGCATCTGTGTTCAGTAGAGAAATGGGTCTATAGGAGGCACATTCCAACGGATCTTTTCCTTTCTTTTTAATAAGTGTAATACAGGCTTCATAGAATGATCGAGGAAGAGATCCTTGTTCCTTGCAGTCTGTGAGGGTTGCACTAAGCTGCGTGGACAGTAATGAAGAGAAGTGTTTGAAAAATTCTGACGGAAAACCATCCGGACCCGGACACCTACCAGAGTGCATCGAAGCTATAGCCAAGGAAACTTCTAACTGGGAGATGGGTTCATCCAGCCTTGTTTTAAGTTCTGGTGGAATTTCAGGAATGTCAAGTTTAGCTAAGAACTCATTAATTGCATTACAGTCAGTTTGGGACTCTGAGGTGTAAAGCTGTGAGAAAAAATCCCTGAACACTTCATTGATTTTTTTCGTGATCTGTGACTATGTCGCCATCTTGTTGTCGAATTTTAAGAATACTTTGCCTTGCCCGAGAACCTTTTAGAAGGCTCGCCAGTAATTTTTCAGGTTTGTCACCATGCATATAAAATTTGGATTTGTCATGTAAGAGTAAACGTTCAGTCGAGTACGTTGTGAGTAGGTCAAGTATTGTTTTAAGTTCTACACGCTTTTTAAATATTTCATGACTCTGTTTGAGAGCATACTGTTGATCAGTCTCCTTAATTTGTTGCATTAACTTATTCCTTTCATGGGTGGACTGTTTTTTAATTCTTGCCGAATAAGCAATAATCTGGCCTCTGATATACGCCTTAAAGGCATCCCATACGACAAGGCTGGAAGTCTCTGGGGAAGAGTTGGTGGCAAAGTAAAAGCGTATCTCATCCTGGATAAACTTTACAAAATTTTCATCCGACAGGAGGGTCGAGTTGAAACACCATTGTGCAGCTTTAACAGGAGGATGTGGAAGAGACAGAGACAAAGTAAGAGGGGCGTGATCTGAAATAACTATGCTATGGTAGGCACAGGAATGGACCTGCTGCAGACAATTAGTGTCAATGATAAAGTAATCAATTCTTGAATATGTATGGTGCAAATGTGAAAAATAGGAGTAATCTCTTTTATGAGGATTTAGAGTACGCCAAACATCACACATTCCATATTCTGATAGAAAGGCATGAATGACAGATGCAGATTTGCTTAAAACATTACTCTTAGTGGATGAGCGATCCAGGGCTGGGTCTAACCAGCAGTTAAAATCACCCCCCAGAAAAAGAGAGTAGACATTTAAGTCGTGTAAAGAGGAGAATAGTTGTTTAAAGAAATTTTCGTCATCTGTATTAGGAGCATACACATTTACTAGAGCAACAAGACTGTTATACAGTTTCCCACTGACTATGACATATCTACCATATTTGTCTGCTATGACATTGTGGGCCTCAAAGGGAATGTTCTGCCTGACTAATATAGAGACCCCACGTGCCCTAGCTTGGAAAAGTGAGTGAAAACACTGGCCCCTCCAACGGGAGAAGAGATGGACATTATCAGAGGCCCTGACGTGGGTCTCCTGCAGGAAAGCCACGTCAGTGTTATGGTGTTTAACATGTGACAAAACCCTCCTTCTCTTGACTGGATGATTTAGACCTTTAACATTCCAGCTTAGAAAGTTCAATTGCAGACTCATCTGATTTGTAGAGCAAAGAAAATATGCACAGTGGCCTTAGATGATAAGAACAGAATAACTTTACAATGGGTGGAAATTAGTTCAGAACAAGTTAAAAAAAAAAAAAAAAAGAACAGTGTATGAGGTTCATAGCAGTGACCCTTACCCTCCCCAAGCCCTCCCCACAACAGAAAATGGCTGCCAAAAAAAAAGAACAAGAACAAGCAGCGAGCTCTTCAAACTTAGCATATTTAGAGTGTTACTCCTCCTGTCTATGATACCAATAACCTAGGCATTGAAGCAGTCGAATCACTGCTCCGGTGGCCATAGCATAGTAAGCTGAAACCCCTTATAATACTGTTAAGTTTTGAAACTGTATCAGCCACCAAGTCCAAATGTAATTGCTGGAGTGTTTCAAAGCAGAGTCCAAGTACGTAAACAAACAACCAAACACAAAAAAGATGTAGTGTTATGACCCAGGGTCATTATTTGCGGTATGGTGTTGTTATTGTTTGTATTTGTATTCAGTGACGCTTGTTTCCAGGTGGAGGCCGCCCATTGGTGGAGGAAGGAAAGAGGCCAGCTACAAAAGGGGTTGGACTGGGCCGGCGAGCAGACTTCCTGGTTTCCCGTGAGCTGTGTGTCTGGGGACCGTCGTGGTGTGTGACTGCACGGGGCTGCAATATAAATGTTGAAAAAGGATGTACCTGAGCTTGGTAGCTGTAGGGGTGGGAAGCCGTTTTCTTTCATTCCCCTCTTTTCTCCTGTTTCGGGTAGGGAGACAGGTTAGAGAATTGTATTTTGTTTTGGAATCGTGGGAGGTAAGTTAGCTCTGTTTTTCTTTCTAGTGTGTTTTGTTTGTTGTTTTGGCATCGCCCACCCTGAAGCTCGCTACCTGTTCAGTAAATAAATTAACTAATTCTCGTCAATCTGCCGCAGTGTGATTTATTTTGTCGTTACTATGTGTAGGGTTTATCTTTTTGTTGTGTTGCACCCCGGCCTCGGGCCGGTGTGTAACAGTAGTTCAATAAGTACTACTGGTATAACTGAATTATTGAATAAGAACAGACAGAAGGCTACGAGTAGATAACAAAACTCCCCGTCTCCGTGCAACAGGTATTACGTCATTAGCCAACGGGTAGAAGTCAATGAGGTTGTCTCCTTATTTTTCAAAGAAAAAAAAGAAAAAGATTATCGAGTTAAATGAAAGTAATAATCAGCATTTCAGTACTATAGCATTCAGACTATATCGCTACACTCGGAGGGGAAAAGCGACGTCTTACGTGGATCCCGACTGCGCCTCCATACCTATATGGAATGTTTGGTACCTGCATTTAGTGCCATTGTTTTATTGGTAATAATTCTTCACGGGGCTTCCGGAGCCTTTGGGAGCCTCTCAATGTACTGTTGAGCCTTGTCCACGGAGCTGAAAAACTTTCTGGCGCCGCTGGCCTGCGTTATGCGAAGCCGTGCTGGGAAGAGGAGAGCCGGCCTCAGGCCTCGCCCGTAGAGCTCCGACATAATGTCCTTGTACTGCGCCCGCTGATTGAGGACCTCGGGGCTGTAGTCCTCCACAATTCGGATAGGCACGCCTCGGTAGTCGAATTTCCCTCTCCTCCTAGCTTCTCGGATGATGAGGTCCTTGATCTGGTATCGGTGCAGGCGGATGATCACCAGGCGAGGTGGGCGTCCCACGGGCGGCTTCGCTGCCAGGGAGCGGTGCGCTCTATCGAGCTCCGGTGGAGACTGAAGTATTTCTTTGCCCAACAACTCATAGAGAAGGTTGGAAAAGAAGTGAGTGGGGCGCCCACATGTTCTGACGCCTGCTACGGCTCTCCAGGTCGGTGACTTTGTTCTTTAGCTGGTTGTTGTCTTCGCGAAGAGCGGCACACGTGTTTTCAAGGTCAGCGACACGTTGGCTCAGGTCTTCAATTGCAAGCTCCAAGGATGAAACTCTCGGCCTGTTCCTCTTGGGATTGTCGTACCTGGTCCAGTTTTGAATCGAGGGCGTTAAATGAGGTCTTAAATTCAGATGCCAACTCATCTCGGTGCTGCTGGAGCAGCGTGGTGATAGCCTCCAGTGTTAAGCTAGCGTCCTCCTTTTTGTTCGCTTTTGCACTCTTAGAAGCCATTGGAAAGGGTTAAAAGTGTTCAGAACACTAGAAAAGTAGTTACGAGTGAAAGCGAGTTGAAGGGGTGAAACTGGTCAAAGCGGAGTTAGGTTCACCGGAGCAGCTCGTTCCTGCGTCTATTCGGGTCGCATGCTGACCGGAAGTCATGAATTATTTTTAAGACCAGGTTGGATGTAATGTGTCAGAAATACCAGTAGGTGGGGATAAGAGACCTTTTAGGTGTTTGGTGCCACACTCCACCTTCAGGTTTAAAACTAGTGTTAATGGAGGGAGTTTGAAGGTTGAGTTTGTTCCACGACTGCATTTCACTCACTGCCTCTGTTTGTATCTCTGTCACTGCAGGACCAACATGGAGCGAGAAGTCAGCGCTCTCAGGAGGCCGACAAACCTCACAGAAGAAAGGGAGAGGAGAAACACACCTGTGACGAGTGTGGGATGGGTTTTAATAGGAGGGATTCACTAAAACATCATCAGTTCATCCACACTGGAGAGAGACCGTTCAGCTGTGACTTGTGTGGAAAGACTTTTTCCTGGAAGAGTGGCCTAAAATCACACCAACTCACCCACAGTGGAGTTAAACCGCACAGCTGTGATCAGTGTGGCAGAGCTTTTACTCACAGTAGCAGCTTACAGAGCCATCTAGTTACCCACTCTGGAATTAAGGCATACAGCTGTGACATTTGTGGAAAAACTTTCAGCCACAAAGGGAACCGAAATACACACCTACGCATTCACACCAGACATGATGTGTACTGCTGTGATCAGTGTGGCAAAGAGTTTGCTAAACACACACACTTACAACGCCACATGTTTACCCACACTGAGGAACGACCTTATAAATGTGACCTGTGTGAGAAGACTTTTAAATCTCCACATTACCTGAGAGAACACCAACAGATCCACACCAGAAAGAGACTCCACAAGCACGGTTACTGTGAGGTATGTATTTATATTGTTATCTTGTCATTTTAGCCTGACTGTTTGGAACAACTCTGCTCATTAAACTGTGTTAGCATGTTAGCAATTCTACTGCATGGAAAAGCAGCTCTGAGTGATTATTACGTCCCGTATTAATTACTGTAATTCCCTCCTATTTGGTCTCCCTAAAAGGTCCCTTCATAAACTCCAACTTCTTCAAAATTCTGCAGCTCGGGTCATAACTTGCACTCTGTCAAGAGCTCATATTACCCCAGTTCTTCAGCACCTTTACTGGTTGCCCATAGAAGCCAGGATACATTTTAAAATGTTACTTCTTACATACAGGTGTATCCATAAATCTGCTCCTTCATATTTATGTGACCTGCTCCATATCACCACTGTTTCCTGCCTTCTCAGATCATCATCTGCTATTCATCTTACTGTTCCATCCTCACACCTTAGTACTATGGGGAACAGAGCTTTCAGTCGCTCTGCATTCAGTTATGATTTTAGTATTAATGTAGTATTATGGTGGTGGTATTGTAGTTTTTACAGCCCTGTTCAAAAAAAGCGCCCGTCCGACAGCCAAACCCATCTGTTCTCTGATTGGATTGTTACATTTCTGATTGACATGACATTGACCAATCAGACGAAAGGAAGAAAAATAGGGTCAAAATTCGTACTTGTAACGTTTTTTGGTTGTTTTGTTTTTTGCTAAGTCTACACACAAATTCTTTTTACACATACAAAACTGATTTACAAGTACAGAATATTAATGACTACACTTTGAGCCCATAGATATTAATTAAATTTTCAGTTCAATTCAGTGTTATTTATACAGCACCAAGTCACAACAATAGTCGCCTCAAGGTGCTTTTTATTGTAATGTGGATCCTACAATAATACATACAGAGAAAAACCCAACAATTATATGACCCCCTTTCAGCAAGCATGTTGGCAACAGTGGGAAGGAAAAACTCCCTTTTAACAGGAAGAAACCTCCAGCAGAATAAGGCTCACAGAGGGGCGGGGCCATCTGCAGAGAGCGGTTTGGATAAAAGACATGCTGTGGAAGTACATTATCATTATTATTATTATTATTATTGTTTTTTTTATTATTATTATTATTATTATTATTATTATTATTATTATTATTATTATTATTGTTGTTGTTGTTATTATTCTGATTACTATTAATAATAATATTATTATTATTGGTATTATTGTTGTTCGAACAGACTTAATATTGGTTTATCACTGCAAAAAAAACACGTTCAAAGCACCACAACGGTAGCCCGATATCAGGCAGTAAACACATTAAGTGTGTATATTTTCCTTTTTTTTTTTTTTGCTCATACAAATAAAATGTGATTAATATAGATTGAAAATGAATGGCACTTAATTGCCTTTAATCAAAAATTAATCCAATGTTTTCTACAGTGAAACGTTTGAACAGTCATTAATTATTTTTAACACCGGGTTGGATGTAATGTGTTCCTACTACCAGCAGGTGGGGATAAGAGACCTTTAAGGTGTTTGGTGCCACACTCCACCCTCAGGTTTAAAACTAGTGTTAATGGAGGGAGTTTGAAGGTTGAGTTTGTTCCACGACTGCATTTCACTCACTGCCTCTGTTTGTATCTCTGTCACTGCAGGACCAACATGGAGCGAGAAGTCAGCGCTCTCAGGAGGCCGACAAACCTCACAGAAGAAAGGGAGAGAAAAAACACACCTGTGACGAGTGTGGGAAGGAGTTTACTCTGTATGACCTAAAACATCATCAGGTCATCCACACTGGAGAGAGACCGTTCAGCTGTGACTTGTGTGGAAAGTCTTTTTCCTGGAAGGATGCTCTAAAAAAACACCAACTCATCCACAGTGGAGTTAAAGCGTACAGCTGTGATCAGTGTGGCAGAGCTTTTACTCAAAGTGGCCACTTACACAGTCATCTAGTTACCCACTCTGGAATTAAGGCATACAGCTGTGACATTTGCGGAAAAACCTTCAGTCGGATAGACAGCCGAAATACACACGTACGCATTCACACCAGACATGATGTGTGCTGCTGTGATCAGTGTGGCAAACAGTTTACAGGAGACGCACAGTTACAACAACACATGTTTACCCACACTGAGGAGAGACCTTACAAATGTGACCTGTGTGAGAAGACTTTTAAAGCTCCACATTCCCTAAGACGACACCAACAGATCCACACCAGAAAGAGACTCAACAAGTGCAGTTACTGTGAGGTATGTATAGAGCAGGGCGATATGGCCAAAAATATTTATCACGATATATATTTGAAAATTTGCGATAACGATATAACTGACGATATAATTGATGCGAGACAAAATACAACTCCACAACATTACTAGCGCAAAAAGACAACCTATCATTTATTTTCACTTAAACAAGAAGCTGGTTTTTATGTACATTAAAGCTTTATAAAAATGTAACAGTGCAAATGCAAATTCCTTGCTGAAAGTTTAACCAAAAGGCATTTCCAGTAGAAATGGGCTGACATATCCTGAGCATAACCATGTATAATATCCACTGAAGTTAAAAAGATTAAACTGCAGTGTGCAGTACGTATTTTTCGGACCATAAGGTGCACGGGATTATAAGGCACATTAAGCGAAACAAAGCAGTCAGATAAATCAAACTTTATTAAACTCATTCTTCTTGCTTCCTCCACTTCTGTACCATTGATTCATTAATGTTGAATTCTCTGGCAGCTGCTCTATTCCCATGTTGTTGCAGTATATTAATGACTAACCTCGTATTGTGGATGGATTATCTCAGTTGTTCTCCTGACTGAAGTTTGGTCCTTTTACAGCATCCTGCCATGCGATTGCATTTGTCTCTAACCATGAGGAACCTTAACGTTAACTTTTATAAGTGGAAAAGTGTTAGTGTTTGTCCTCCAGCTTCACTGTTTATGTTATGCTAACATAGCTGTGTCGCTAGCGATCACGTAGCACATAATTATATACCAGCTAGCCCAACTTCAGTAACCCTACAAACGTCACTGCTGTTTAGTTTCCTGTCTTCATTTATGTTGGAAGTGATAGCAGAGCTGTACGTTTGATTTTTTTCCGAAATCTCTCAGTCAGAACATGCAATATCATGCTTGGGTAACTAGCGAAACTAGCGAGCTAACTTCCGCTAGCTTCCTGCTAGCTTCTAACTCCGTTAAATGTAATACATTTTGTTTTCATGGATGCCTGGAAGTTAAACTTCATAGTTACACCTGGTAAAGCAGCAATGCTGATCGTTTTATTAAAGATGAAAGAATTAAGACAGTTTTTAACTCTTAGTGATGCTGCAGTGTTCGTTTGACCTGAAGCATACGGAGTTTAGGACCCAGATTACTCCCAGATTTAAGGGCATCTTAGTCCGACGGCCGCTTGCATGTTCTGCAAAAAAATGTGCTTTGTCGTGTATCTGACGGACAAACACCAAACCAGTTCCACATCACTGAAGTTGCACCATTTTTACAAACCAATTCTGGTTCATCTGTTTCACTCAACAATCGGCCATGTGCGTATGAAAACAAAGGCACTGCGCGTTTTACTCCCATTCTATCGCGATATTTCATTTTCCTATCGTTGCCTAACATTATACCAGTATTACCGTGAACGGTATAATATGGCCCAGCCCTAGGTATGTATTTATATTTTTATCCGTGTTAACTGAAACAGTAAAATGTAATTGGACGTCTGCAGAGATGCTCTTTATTTCAGGCGACGTTCAGGATAAAAATGTTGAAGGACTGACTTACACTGTCTTTGTGTCTTTGTTTAGAAGCAGAGCGACACAGATGGATCCAGTTCTCAACCCTGTCATCACTGTGGTGGTGGGAAAGAGTTTCGTTGTGACCTTTGTGGAAAAACTTTCAGTCGAAAACGCACCCTAAAAGTACATCAATGTAAACACACTGGAGACAAACTGAAATACTGCAAAGAATGTGGGAGAAGCTTCACCACATCAAGTTACTTAAAACAACATGAACTGATTCACAGTGGGGTTAAAAAGCACGTCTGTGATCAGTGTGGGTCATCCTTCACCACTGCAAGTCAGCTTAAATCACACAAACGATCCCACGTTACTAATAAACTGTTTCACTGTTACCAATGTGCCAAAACATTCACTAAATTATCTGCTCTGTGCAAACATCAGTGTGATCACTCAGGGCTGAAATCACTCCCATCACTGGATCACAGTGAATCTGAAGAGACAGAAAGATCCTCTGGTTTCAGTGTCAGACTTAAAACCCTTGAGATCAGGCTCCACAGAGTTCAGATCGAATCTCCTGTAAAGATCTGATGAAAATGTTCCACTGGATGGATGGATTGATGTAAAATCTCTTTTTCTGAAGGTTGCTCTCTTCCTGTTTCTGCCAGTGCTGACTGCACAGATGTAATATAGATCCATGTCACTGTTTGGAAGTATCAGAGAACTGCTGATGCTGTAAAGCTGCTGCTCAGTCTGATGGGCTGTTGTGTTGTTGTTAGTGATGCTGGATGAAGGGCTGGTGGACCAGGTGAGCTCAGGTTGAGGGTAGATCCCGTCTGAGCTGCAGGTGATCCTTTGTCCTATTTGTTGGAGACACAGACTGGAGCTCGAAAAAATCTAAGAATAAAAAAAACAAAAGAAAAATATATTTCTTTTTTTTTTTTTTTTTTTTTTAAATGACATCAGAAACAGCAGTATGCGACATTACGTGATGGAGGAGCTTCAGTTCATCCTTTGTCATTTTTTTTTTTTTTTTTTTTTTTTTTTAATAAATAGGACAGGGGGAATGAATGAGAGAAAGAGGGGGAGAGAAAGAATGAAAACCAAAGGGGAGAAGAGACGGTGAGAAGGGGGGGGGAAGAGAGAGAAAAAAAAAAAAAAGAACTCCTGGGTCACCTGTATGGAGAAAAAAAAACAAACAAACAAAAAAAAACAGAGGAGACAGCAAACAACAAAGAGCAACATAATAATAGAGAAAACAAAGCACCATCACAATAAACTAGCTAGTCATAGATATCAATATTTACTAAATAATAAACGATATTGTGCAGCACGCAAGATAGACAGCGCACAGTGTGCTTTGAGGCAGCAGCCAAGAAAGCTTTAGTCCGCGTCTGTGAATACCCATGTGTGCATACCTGTGTGGATCAGCATGCTTGCATTCCAAAGGTTTCTCCATGTAATGATCTGCTAGGGAGTGTGGGGGGGCCACAGCCCCGTCCTCCAGGGTGTGAAGCGGGTATGGAGGAGATCAAAACTCCAGACATCCAGAGGCCCCCAGAACACAAGAGACCATGGAAGACCAACAGAGGGGCAGCCGCGCCACTGTTCCAGTAAGAGCTGAGGAGAGTCCCAGATGAGGGCTCGCCCAGCAGCCGCGGAGCAGAAGTCAGGGGGAGTTGCAGTGACGCGCCCGTGAGCTCCGCCGGCCCCCAGCTGTGCCTGAGTGACCGAGCCCCAGGCCGAGAGGCCGGGGGCACCCCACCTCCAAAGGGGCCCGAGCGAGCCCCAGGCCCCGACAAGCGGCCGCCAAGGAGTGAGCCGGTGTGTACCTGGACGCCCATCCCCAGACACAAAGAACCACCAACACACCGATGTCTGAGGGGGTCCGCCACTGGCAGGGGAAGTGGTGGTAGGGGGAGATAGGCCTCCAAACCTTGGAGGGCCTGAGGTGTCCTCAGAGAGGTGGCGTCTGATACCCAACCTGACATATAGACACAGACATACAGGCACACACAGACACAAACATCCATTCCCACCCTCATGCTCTCATATGCACTCACTCCACACTCAACCAACGTGGAGACAGACATAAAGAGACGCTGTACACACAATCACACTCCCCAAGCGTACTCTACAAACCGGGTCTAGGTACCCTTGCCCCTGGAGGGGGGAATTGCACCCAGACCCAGGTGGTGTTACCCTTTTCCCTGCGGTGGGGAGAGGCAGACCACCCCGACTCCGCAGCAGCAGGGAGGCCCCACACCCCAGACCGCAGTCGGACGGCCAACTCCTCCTACTAGCCCTCCCGCTCCAGCAGGCCGCAGAGAATGGGGGTGGGAGAAGACTCCAAACCTCCCTCCACCCGCTCATTGTAGTGTTGATGCATATGTGTTCTAAGGTGCAATTAAAACCCAGGAGGGCATGGAGCTACCTGCCAAGGAGCAGCAGGTAAGCGCATAGTCCCTCCTGCTAGCCCTCAATGTCTACGTGTATTTAAAATTGAGAGGTGGGCAACGACGTCAGGGGTGAGGTATACACCCTGATGGTGATTTGGACTCCGTGATTGTGCCCACCCCCAAGATCCTATATGTATGTGTAATGAGAGTGTGAATAATGTGAATGTCTAAGAAAAATATATTTCTAAACAAGTCAGAACACAATTTTCCTTTTCTGTTTATTTCATGTTAACATGATTTAATTTAACAAAAATCATGTAAACATGGTGAATTGACTGCTGAGGACTGGGGCAAAGTCATTGTTGGGTTTAGATTTTATTATTGTCATTTGTATATAGGAAATATTTAACCATATATGCTTAGAGGTGTATAATCAATTGTGTAGTGATAGGATGTGTGATCTTTAGCAGGCTGTAAAGGGAGCATGGGAAGAGGTCGTACCTTGTTTTATTGTTTTACGGTAGGATTAACGTAGCTATGTCTGTTTTAGTCTAAGTGCTTTTTTACATATAGATGAACTGTTGGATTTTCCAGACCAGCAGGTTAAGGGAAGTCATTTATGGACACACACACACACACACACACACACACACACACACACAGTATTCTTTGTTCACATGTATACCTATGTAAGATGTTATATGTTAATGACCCTATGCATATTCATGTGACCACAATAAAATGAGTGCTATGGGGAACCTGGCTGAGAGTCTGACGAAGATCAAGTGGTGGAACGACACTTGGCTCCAGGCAGGTCTCCCTCATGCATGAGTAACACGAAGAACTTTGGTCCCTTGTGTCTTGCTTTTTGCTGTGTAGCAAGTTGTCCTTAACGTTCCAGCGAATAGGTTTATGCTGCAAACCTATCAGTCATATTCTCAGATGAAGCCTCTTTCCGATTGTTAGAAGCATCTGGGGAAGAGGCTTGTGCGGAGAAGAAAAGGTGAGCGCTACCATCAGTCCTGTGTCATGCCAACAGTAAAGCATCCTGAGACCATTCATGTTAGGGCAGGGATAGCTCAGTAGGTAGAGTGGTGGCCCCATGATCGGAAGGTCGGGGGTTCGACTCCACTGAACGGCTACCCTGAGGTACCCCTGAGCAAGGTACCGTCCCTACACACTGCTCCCCGGGCGCTGCACTGGCGGCTGCCCACTGCTTCACTGGGTGAATGGGTTAAATGCAGAGGAACTATTTCCCTATGGGGACTAACACGCACACTTTACTTTACTTTTACTTTACTTTGGGGTTGCTTCTCATCCAAGGGAGTCTGCTCACAATTTTGCCGCAAAACACAGCCATGAATAAAGAATGGTACCAAAACACCCTGCAACAGAGCTACAGATTAAAAATGCCCAAGGCGAAGCACTCAAAAGTCTGGCTGTACTTCACAGCATCTGATGAAGCACCTGGTGATTGATAGCTTGCCGCAAGACCTCACACTGAGCACATCTACTGCGGATGTGGTGCCTGTTATCGGACCCAGAGTTAGCAATATCCCCCAAGAACCCGAAGAGTGGAGTCCTGGCCTCTAGCCCTGCCAGTGTAGCACCGGTTCCAACCAAAGGAGGTATGTTGTATTGTTACGCCCCTAGTCTAGGCGTGTAGGGACGCACATAAGGTTGGAGGAGAGAGAGACAAATCCCCGCCCTGGTTCCCAAGCCAAACATCCAAACCAGTTGTGAGTAAAAAAAGGTGATTTTATTTAAGGACAAGAAGCATAGCTCCAGGGTGAGCCCAGGCCAAAATAATAAACAAAACCAACTAAGTCCCACCAGAAAAGACTAACTAAACCCTAGGAAAGAAATAGAACAAACAAATGACAGAGCTATCCCTCACTCCCTGACCCAGAAAACAGGAGAAAACGATTCCAAAAGAAAAGGCAGCTCACCCCTTCCGCTTCAGCCCACGAGTGCCTAAGCTCTCAGCTAATGCACTAGGAGCGGCTTTCACAATTCACACTCACACAAATACACAATATAAGCACAGGCTGGGAAAACCAGGGTCAGGACCGTGACGACTGTCAGGCTACTCGCTCGTTCCACTCTCTCTCTCTCTCTCTTCCTCAGAGCTGTCAGAGCGGCTTTTTGAAGGTGGTCAACCGCTCCATGGTCCAATCAGTTGCTCACGACTCCTCATTAGGGGAGTGTCGGGAGAAAACTCTGCAAAAAACCCAGGAGAAATAAAGACACAATGAGACAAAGTTACTTTCTTTGCTAAACGTGTACACGGGTGAGCTGCTGAGAACAACTCACACCATGGACAGTGGCTTGGCATTTTTTATAGGCACAGAGCACAGAGACAGTAAGAACAGGATAAGAAAATAATAAACAGATAAAATAAAACAACTCCATATATGGTGCTAGTCTCGTCAGTAGAGAGCTGGGAGAGATAAAACAATCTAAAACAATATGTCCCAGAAACAATATGTCTTTGCTGGGAAAGTCTAAAACGACACTTCTAAACCAATCTAACCACAGACAAAGGGCATCTTTGTACATTTAAAAGAAGGTAAAGAAACATAGAATCATTTTTCCTCTAACAGGGAGGGACCTGGAAAAAGTCTTAAGCACAGTACAGAAAACACAGACAGAAAACAGCCCACACAGTCCTCATGGCCACAGCCGTAACACCCTCCTTCCCAAAATCAAAGACATCTCCTTGATAAATGGCCTGTGTTTATATAGCGCTTTACTAGTCCCTAAGGACCCCAAAGCGCTTTACATATCCAGTCATCCACCCATTCACACACTCACACACTGGTGATGGCAAGCTACATTGTAGCTACAGCCACCCTGGGGCGCACTGATTGATAGATGTTTTGAACAGTTACTTTTAAAGGAAAACACGGGATAAGGCATCCGCTAGCACGTTCTCAGTGCCCTTTTTATGACGGATTTCCAAATTGAAGTCCTGCACCAGGAGGGACCACCTCATCAGCCTTTGGTTCGAGTTCTGCATCCGCATTAGGAATACCAAGGGATTGTGGTCGGTATAAACAATTACAGGCCAGGGACTGCCACCGACATACACCTCGAAATGCTGCAATGCGAACAGCAGAGAGAGAGCCTCTTTCTCAATCGTACTGTACCCCCGCTGATGGACATTAAATTTCTTTGAGAAATAGCCGATCGGGTGATCCACACCATGACGGTCCTCCTGTAGCAACACGGCACCTGCCCCGTTTGCACTGGCGTCCACTTCCAACTTAAAAGGGCGTGCAAAATCAGGGGCAGCCAGCACTGGCGCACTGCACAGGAGAGTCTTAACTGCTAGAAACGCACTCTGACACGTAGAGGACCACACAAAAGGTTTCAACACACTAGTGAGGCTAGTGAGGGGTGCGACCACTTCCGCGAAGTTTTGACAGAAACCCCGGTAGTAGCCCACCATGCCGAGGAAACGGCGAAGCTCACGCCTAGTCTGAGGGGCAGGAAAGTCCAGGATGGCCTGGATTTTGGCCGAGATAGGGCGCACTTGCCCCCGACCCACCTGCTTTCCTAAGTACGTCACCATGGCTTTACCAAAATCACACTTGGCGAGGTTGAGGGATGCCTTTTCCAAGTGATGGAACACATCAGTGAGTGTCTCCATATGCTCTGACCAGGTGTCGGAATAGACGACAATGTCATCTAAATACACTTCACACTTGCAGACGCCGCCCAGCACGATATTCATGAGCCGTTGAAATGTGGCGGGAGCGTTGCGCAACCCGAAAGGCATGACAGTGTACTGGAGAAAATGGTCAGGAGTAACAAAAGCAGAGATTTCGGCCGCACGTGATGTTAGGGGAACTTGCCAATAGCCCTTTAACAAGTCCAGCTTAGTAACGAACGTCGCAGAACCGACCCTATCGACACAATCCTCCATTCTGGGAAGAGGATTGGAGTCAGGTTTGGTCACGCTGTTCACCTTCCGAAAATCCGTACAAAACCGTGGGGTCTTATCCGCTTTAGGCACTAGGAGACACGGGGAACTCCACGCACTAGAGCTAGGGACAGCAAGAGAATTTTCCAACAGATAAAAGACTTCTGTCTGGAAAAGAGCACGCTTAGTTGGATTCACCCGGTAGGCATGCTGTTTGATTGGAGGATGGTCCCCCACATCGATATCATGCTCCAACACGGTGGTACAGGATGGAGTGTCCGAGAAAAGATTAGGATGATTTTCAATCAACCGACACACGTCATTTCGGACATCATCGTCTACCCCAGTGAAATGTGACCTTAAATCACGTAGGATTTCAGAATTCCTAAGTCGTGCGCAGCCCACGGCACAACCGAAAACCAAATCGTCATCCACTGGGTCATACCGAGTTTCAAAAACTGGCACCACAGTCGCAACTGTAGAATTTTTTATTAATATCTTTAAAACGATAGCAGCACAAACGTTTGATAACACTTTTGTTGGATTTGAAGAAGGTGGGGGGGCCAACTTCACTCACATGAATAGGGAGGATGGAGTAGGTTGAAGTTTATTATATTGATCATTTTTGCTGAACTATGAAATATTTTGGGTGCAGTGTATTTTTTGCATACAGGTATAACAATAATAATAACTTTACTGTTTTTTTTTAACTTGAGTATGAAGTTATACAAAAAGCAGCAAGATATTTAAAAAACAGTTTTATTGATTAAAAAGCACACTATCGGATTCATATCGGTATTAGCAGATATCCAAATTTATGATATCGGTATCGCACATAAAAAAGTGGTCGACCCCTCAGGGTTAAAATGTAACTAGGTGGATATTTTCATTGACATCATGTGTTTACATCACATAAGGTTTCTCCTCAGTGTGGGTGATAGGGTTGTAGCTTGAACCTACTCGCTGGAACGTTGAAGACAATATAATTACACAGCAAGCAAGACACGAAGTAGGCAAAGTTCTTCATGTTTCTCGTGCACGGGAGAGAACTGGACAAACGCCGTTCCTTCGCTTGACCCCAGTTGCTCTCGACCGCTCCCCCGTAACACTGCTCTTTTATTGAGGTTACATGAATATGCATAGGTTCATTAACATACGACGTCTACATACAAACAAAGAGTACTGTGTGTGTGTGTGTGTGTGTGTGTGTGTGTGTGTGTGTGTGTGTGGGGTCAGAGTGTGACCCCATAAATGACTTCCCTAAACCTGCTGGTCTGGAAGTCCAGCAGTTCATCTAAACAAAAGGCACTTAGCCTAAAACAAACATAGCCACGTTTATCCTACCATAAAACAATAAAACAAGGTACGACCTCTTCTCATGCTCCCAGGATGTAGGTGTGCATTCCAGTGTGGAATACACACCAAGTCTTTACAGCCTGCTAAAGATCACACATCCTATCACTACACAATCGATTATACACCTCAAAGCATATATGGTTAAATATTTCTAAGCATAAATGACAATCAACAATACAAAACCTAACAGTGGGTAAACGTGTTGTTGCAAGCTTGAGTCTGTTGTAAACTGTTTGCCACAGTAGTACACAAGATGTCTGGTGTGAATGCGTAGGTGTCTATTTTCTCTATGTGGCTGTATCACACTGATGTTTGCACAGAGCAGACAATGACGTGAATGTTTTGGCACATTGGTAACAGTGAAACAGTTTTTTAGTAACGTGGGATCGTTTGTGTTTGGAGTATGAAATGAGATTCCTGAAGCTCTTGTCACACTGGTCACAGCTGTAGTTTCCTTCCATGTGTGTATGTTCATGATTGTTACGACTACCTGAATGTGAGAAGCTTTTGTCACAGTGTCTGCACTTGTATGGTTTCTCTCCTGTGTGGACTCGTTTGTGTGTTTTAAGCCCACCTGCAGTAATGAAAGATGACCCACACTGATCACAGAGGTGCTTTTTAACCCCGCTGTGAATCAGTTCATGTCGCTTTAAGACAGTTATTGTGTGGAAGCTTCTACCACATTCTTTGCAGTTTTTCAGTTTGTCTCCAGTGTGTTTACGCTGATGTACTTTTAGACTGTCTTTTCGACTGAAAGCTTTTCCACAAAGGTCACAACGAAAGTCTTTCCCGCCACCACAGCGATGACAGGGTTGAGAACTGGATCCATCTGTGTCGCTCTGCTTCTAAACAAAGACACAAAGACAGTGTAAGTCAGTCCTTCAACATTTTTATCATGAACGTCGCCTGAAATAAAGAGCATCTCTGCAGACGTCCAATTACATTTTACTGTTTCAGTTAACACAGTTTACTGGGCTGCAATAACTACAATACTACCACCATAATACTACAGTAATACTAAAATCATAACTGAAGTGAAAATCTGAATAATCACTCAGAGCTGCTTTTCCATGCAGTAGAATTGCTAACATGCTAACACAGTTTAATGACCAGAGTTGTTCCAAACAGTCAGGCTAAAATGACAAGATAAAAATATAAATACATACCTCACAGTAACTGCACTTGTAGAGTCTCTTTCTGGTGTGGATCTGTTGGTGTCGTCTCAGGTAACCTGGAGCTTTAAAAGTCTTTTCACACAGGTCACATTTATAAGGTCTCTCCTCAGTGTGGGTAAACATGTGGCGTTGTAAGTGTGTGTCTTTAGCAAAGTGTTTGCCACACTGACCACAGCAGTACACATCTTCTCTGGTGTGAATGCGTAGATGTGCATTTCGGCTTCCACTCTGGCTGAAAGTTTTTCCACAGATGTCACAGCTGTATGCCTTAATTCCAGAGTGGGTAACTAGATGCCTCTGTAAGCTACCACTGTGAGTGAAAGCTCTGCCACACTGATCACAGCTGTACGCTTTAACTCCACTGTGGATGAGTTGGTGTTTTTTTAGAACATCCTTCCAAGAAAAAGTCTTTCCACACAACTCACAGCTGTACGCTTTAACTCCACTGTGGATGAGTTGGTGCGATTTTAGTGAAGCCTTCAAAGTAAAACCCTTCCCACACTCGTCACAGGTGTGTTTTTCCTCTCTCTTTCTTCTGTGAGGTTTGTCGGCCTCCTGAGAGCGCTGACTTCTCGCTCCATGTTGGTCCTGCAGTGACAGAGATACAAACAGAGGCAGTGAGTGAAATGCAGTCGTGGAACAAACTCAACCTTCAAACTCCCTCCATTAACACTAGTTTTAAACCTGAAGGTGGAGTGTGGCACCAAACACCTTAAAGGTCTCTTATCCCCACCTACTGGTAGTTCTAACACATTACATCCAACCTGCTGTTAAAAATAATTCATGACTGTTCAAACACTAAAATCAAGCCCATCCCTCCTGCTGTACACAGTTATTAATGCTAGCATGCTAACACACTCAGAAAAGTATAAATGTTTACCAAGTCTATACTTTTATGTTTCCTGTTATATATTTCTATCATTTTGTCATTTTTCAATATTAATAATTACAATGTAACATTTAAAAGTTGATTCAGTGAAGGAAAATATTTTACTTTTGCTCCCTACATTAGAAAAAGAAAATTGTATTTTGTACTCCTTACATTTACAAAACAGAAGTGTTACTTTTAAGGCATCTGAGGGGTTTATTTCATCACTGCAGGCATCAAACATCAAACCAACTTGAGAAACGGGAAAAGAAACACATGAAAGACAATCCTGATCGTGTACTAATCACCAGGGTTTGAAACATAAAAAGAGATGAAAGAGGCAAAACTGTGAGTCATAGTCAGGAGTTAAAGTGAGACGTTGTTCTTCTTTCTTTTTTGCACAGCACCTGAACAAACAGGTAATTTCAAATGCAGCGTTTCTATCAACAAACATCAGCAAACACACAAACTGTTTGTGTGCAGTTTGTCTCACAGTGTGTTGTTGGCTAAAGGTCCAGCTGCTGCACATCACAGGGAGAGAAAAGAAAGAGAGCTAACTTCACTCAGAGATGGAGAAAGATAAGACACACAGGACAGGAGAGGAAGAAGAGAGGTTAGATTTAAAGGGAAGGACTGCTCAGTGGGATTCGATCAACTGGAGATTAAAGCTTACATGTAAGTCCTCATGTGTTGAAATCAGATATTGAGTCTGTACATGTGACATTGTGTTTTTTCAGGTTGTGAAAGATGCTGCAAAACAATCTGAGGCAGACTAACTGTGTTATTTAAAGACTGCATGAAGATCCTCTGCAGGTTAGTGCAGGATAAACAGGTTCGTTTGCTGAACTGTGATGGATTTAAAGTAAAGAACAGTGTGTGACTGGTGCACAGTGACTGTGGTGCTCATGTCACAGTTAGATCACATCAAGTGTAGCAGAGATTCATTTAAACTGAAGCTCATGATGCTGACATTCATTCACTGAGTTCCACCTTCATACCAACAGTATAGTGTCTAATATAAAGACAGTGTACTGTCAGTGTAGAGGATGGAAATCAGCCAGGACAGCTCATGAAACATCTGCTGACATCTGGTTGAATTCAGTTGTGTACATCCACAGAGAGCAGCAGGTCAGCTGATCACAGCCTGTACTTTAAGAAAATCTACTGGAGCTCTCAACAGAAATTATTGTGAGCTGTGATTCTTTTCCCCACGCTGAGCCACTACAGCTGATTTTAGGGTTCCCACCTGCTCAATCCCACTTTAACCTCTTCCCTGCTCATGTTCCTGTTTAGAGGCAAAGTCACGCTCTACAGTGTAGGCAACAGAAAATACACATATGTTTTATTTTCCTTCATTTTCTACTTAACTGATAAAACAGAGAACCTTTATTAGAAAGAAATAGTTTGTATTTGATCTACTAATATTATTTTATTATTATATTAATATAGTACAACATTCAGTTAGTTTTGGATAAAAACGTTCTTCGAGGAGCTACTTTTACTACTCTTCCTCCGCCCTCAGCCTTAACACTGGCTCTCCACAAGGCTGTGTACTGAGTCCCCTACTGTACACTCTGTACACACATGACTGTGTTAGTTTCCACCCAGACAACGCAGTCATCAAGTCTGCAGATGATACCACTGTGGTGGGGCTCATCAGAGCTGAAGTTCAGAGGCTTTCAGATTGGTGTGTAGATAACAACCTGGACCTCAATACCACCAAGACAAAAGAACTGGCAGTTGATTTCAGAAGGAGGAAGACTGAGCTGCAGCCTGTCAGCATCAACGGGGAGTGTGTGGAAAGGGTCTCCAGTTTCAAGTTTCTGGGTGTGCACGTAGACACAGACCTCCAATGGAGCTCTTACATCTCTGCAGTTTTAAAGAAGGCCCAACAGCGTCTCCACTTTCTGAGAATCCTCAGAAAAATGGACCCGAAGAAGGAGCTGCTGACCGTCTTCTACCGCTGCTCCATTGAAAGTGTGCTGACATATTGCATCGGTGTGTGGTTCTCCAGCTGCACCACAGCACAGAGAAAGGCACTCCAGAGGGTCATCAATATGGCCCAAAAAATCATTGGACATCCTCTTCCCTCCCTGAAGGACCTGTACAGCACTCGCGTCTCAAGAGGGCACGCAGCATCCTACGGGACGGTACACACCCAGGACACGGGCTGTTTAAGCTGCTACCATCTGGCAGGAGGTTCAGGCTGCTGAGGTCCCGAACAAATGGACCCAAGGACAGCTTTTACAACAGGGCGATAGCCCTAAACAGCGCTAACAGCTGACCTGACTGACTACCTACCTGGACTTTTTTTTTTTTGGAAAGGGGGGGGGGGGGGGGGGGGGTTACAACGGTAAAATCAGTATCATATATATTATTATATTTATAACAAGGTGCAATAATAACAGTGTGCAATACAAATACACTTGTTCTTCTTTATTATACTGTGTTGTGTTGTTTGTGCTGCGTTGTGATGTGTCAAATCTTGTCGTGTTGTGTTACATGTAGTGCAGATGTAGGACAGTTTTCCAATTTCATTGTACTATTGTACTATGTATGACTGTGCAATGACAGTAAAGAGTTAACTTAATAATAAAGAAAAACAATTGCTTGTGACTTCTTAATGTTTGTAAACACAATTTAAAAATATATAATAATATACAACACAGTCATATAACAGGTTGGGAGGATGAGAGTTTGAGACGTGACTGATTATTTGGTGAAACTGTGATATTTTCCTCACCTTCTGTGTTGAGCTCATTGTTTCCTCTGTAGTGACTCAGCTGAGTCCAGATGGCTGAAAATGTTCCTCTGCTGCTCCGTCAGACTCTTCTCCTCCTGCTGATCAGCTGGGACACAAAACAGATCTTTGTTAGGCTCCACACTGCACTGAAGAATCAAAGTGTCTCATATGTTCATCTGACAACACAAAGTACAAATTTCACTCTGATTGCTTGTAGAAATCTTGTGAGACATGTTGTGCTGCAAAGTGAGGAAACTCTCTCACTCACTTATACTTCAGGAGGAACTTTGTGACATTGGCTCTAATATTCTAAGCAGCCCTTTACTATGACAGGGCCAGAAAGTCCTATTTGAAGGTTTGGGAGAAGGACCATGTTAAAGGTGGATTGGGGTTTATACACTTTGTTATGATACAGGTAAGGCTGTAAGAGCCTGAGAAGGTGTCCTGAATGAACCTCTAAAACCAGTTTTCAGCTAACGACTCTGCTTCAGTCTGGAAAACAGCAACTACAAGTTTAAAGACTCCATCAACAATTCACACCCAGCAACAGCCTGAACAGCTCCTCCTGTGGTTTCCACAAACAGGGACAGACCTGTTACTCCCCCACCCCACACTTTCCACACCTTCAGCCCCCCAGTTCCACCCCCCACCCCAACCATTCATAATAACAGAGGCCCACACCTGATCACCACTTCACAAGTCTCTCCAGCCCCCATGGTGCCGCTCTCCAAACTCCACCATTCCCCAAACTTTGCATCTTTTCATCTGGACGTAGCTTTTTGTGGGAGAAACATTTCCTCACTCATCTACGTGACTTCTTCAGTTTCAGTTGACTGCAGGTTTCCTCAATCTTCAACAGAACATTTACATAATGACTGAAACGAGCACCACTGAAGGAACAATGGGCTGGGAGGTCAGTTATTGAGCATTAATATGCAAATTCTCATGATCATTGATCAACAACCACTGATCAAATGCTGTGATTGCAGCGATTCCCCAACTCTCTGAATGGTACTCATGGCCATTGATCAGCGGTCTTTGATTAATGAGCTTTGATCAGTGGTTTCAGCGCTTCCCTTCCTGCTTTGACTGCAGCTGTGTTTGACACAGGAAGACATTATTACATTCTTCACACTCTCCTGCACATTAACCACCACAATATATTTTTATTCTCTGTGCTTTCAAATATGAACACTGTTTACTTTCATCTCTGTTTCATTAGTTTTTGTTAACATCTTCCTGTGCATCACTTTACAGCAGCCACACTCATTAAAATGAGACTTTGTAGGAGTTCACTTCCTCTCATGTGTTCATCCACAGCAGCTGGACAATAAAGTTTATTGTGACCCTGATACTGCAGCAGATCGCTCTCATCCATTTCCTGTTATCACTTCAAATAGAAACGAGGCTGTAGAGGTTTGGTGCAGGCAGAAAAACAGCTGCAGGGACAATGAAAAGACTTTTCTGCTCCAACTTCTCCCAGCATGCTGAGCTAATGATTAGTTGGTGTTTTTCTCCAAACACTCTCTCACTCTTCTCTCAACGTGTTCACAATAAACTGTGAACAGACACCGAGGAGAGCAGCAGAAGACCTCATTCAGGAGCTAAACTCAACATGAACTGAACTCACAGTAAAGTTAGCTCGGTGCTTACCTTTAGATGAGCCCACAAACCGAGAGAAACTCCGCGATGAAGCTGCAACTCTTTCCAAACACAGGAAACAGATCAGGGAGCAGAGACCCACGTGGTTCACGCTGATCTCAGCTACGATCCAGGAGACAAGGGTGGGCAGATCGATGCAGATATCGATCCAAGCGTTGGTGCTACTTTATTCTCTTTGAATGAAAAAACAGCTCTCTGTGCAAACGCCTCTCGTGGAGCATTCTTACTTTGTTCCGCCCAATGACTGTAGAAAACATGGACGACGCGACAGCGCCTTCTTCTTATTCTTCTGTATAGGGTTTATTGGCGGTTGGCAAACAGCAAAATGGTGCATTACCGCCACCAACTGGTGTGGAGTGTGACAAAATAAAATAAAATAAAACATTCAAATTCTCCCGAATTCTTCCCCTGGAGCATCTTGCTTGGAGGGTTCAACCCGGGGTTGTGGTCATGGCATATTAAGAGCTCTGTTGGCTCTCAGGTGACTGTTTCCTCGTGGCTGCGTGCAACGGGGCTGGGGGAAGGTCTGTGCTGACGGACGTGGGTTACTGACCTGGTAGCCTGGCTGCCCCTGGTTGGGTCCGGGAGGGGCGTGGGATTCTGGGGGTGCTCCGTCTCTGGGCTGGGGCCCTTGCTGGGCCTTGGGGGCTTGCGTCCTGGTTGGTGTGTTGCCAGGGTTGTGGGCGGGTGGATGTATGGGGGCCCAGCCCTGGCGCAGGGTCCACTAGTGCATCAATTCAACTGGTGGGGGAGGTTGTTACACCTTGCAGGAGCTCTCCTCTCTTCAGGAACTCATTATGCAGGAGGGGGAGATACAGGAGAGGTGGAGGAAGATCTCAGCCTGGGCGTCGATTGTCTTGTGTAGTCTGGAAGATGAGTGGATGATGGGGTGGGTGCAGTTTTCTCTGTGGTGGGGTTAGGTGGACTGTCCCGGGCTCTGTGGGGCCAAGCGACGTTGTTGAACTGGGCCCCGGTCCGGATGGGCCTGGGCCCCCTTTCCCTGGCGGGTTGCAGAGTATGGGGGTGCCTACTGGGGTCAGCGGGGGAGCTGGCCCCAGGGAGGGGTCACGTGCCCCTCCCTTCCTTCCCTCCCCATACCCAGCTGCCTCCATCTTCCTGCTCCACCACAATCACCCACACATGCAGGGCCTTGGGGTAAAGGTGTGTCACCAGGGTGCAGGGGAGGCATCCCCCCTCTGTCCCCTTCTGGCTGCCTGTGCCTCAATTTTATCCCACAACTTAGACATTCACATTACTCACACTCTCATTACACATACATATAGGATCTTGGGGGTGGGCACGATACACGGACTCCAAAAGACCATCAGGGTGTACAACCTCCCCCCTGGCGTCGTGTCCCACCTCTCAATTTTAAATACACGTAGACATTGAGGGCTAGCAGGAGGGACCATGCGCTTACCTGCTGCTCTCTGGCAGGTAGCTCCATGCCCTCCTGGGTTTTAAATGCACCTTAGAACACACATGCATCAACACTGCATATGAGCAGGCGGAGGGAGGTTTGGAGTCTTCACACACCCCGTTCTCTGCAGCCTGCTGGAGCGGGGGGCCAGGAGGAGGAGTTGGCCATCCGACTGGGGTCTGGAATGTGGGGCCTCCCTGCTGCTGCGGCAGTCTGCTTCTCCCCACCGCAGGGAAACACCACCTGGGTCTGGGTGCATTTTCCCCCTCCAGGGGGACCCGGTTCTTAGAGTATGCTTGGGGAGTGTGATCGTGTGTACAGTGTCTCTCTATGTCTGTCTCCACGTTGGGTGAGTGTTGAGTAATTGCATATGAGAGCATGAGGGTGGGAGCTCACGGGCACGTCTCTGCAACCCCCCCTGGCTTCTGCTCCGCGGCTGCTGAGTGAGCCCTCATCTGGGACTCTCCTCAGCTCTTTGTGGGACAGTGGCGCGGCTGCCCCTCTGTTGGTCTTCCTTGGTCTCTTGTGTTCTGGGGGCCTCTGGATGTCTGGAGTTTGATCTCCTCCATACCTGCTTCATGCCCTGGAGGACGGGGCTGTGCCCCCCCCACACCCTCTAGCAGACCATTACATGAAGGAACCTTTTAAATACAAGCACGCTCATGCTCACAGGTGTACACACGGGTGCTCACACACACAAACTACACCCTTTTTGGCTCCTCAAAGTACACCGTGCGCTGTCGATCTTACGCGCTGCACAATAATGTTTAATATTTAATATTTACTGTTATATTCCCATAGATCATCATGATGATCGTCACTGATCCTTTTCCCCACCTTGATATTAAATCCAGGAACTATAAATGCTATCCCACTTTGGTTGGCTGTATTCTTTGATGCAACTGTGTAGATTTTGACATAAATCTACACAGTTGCAGGAATATACTGATTAATATATTCCTGCACTGTATGTGAATTTAAGATAACACCCTTCTCCTTGGTCTTTTTGTTTAACAATGTGAAATCTACTACTGCATCAGGGAGCATCCATGGTGGTATTGTAGGCAACGGTACTGTTTGATGTATGTTTATCTTGTCCAGATTAAGTTCAGCTGTTTTCTGTCCCACTGTCCACCCAAAGCTCTTCAATTGCGTTTTCTCTTTTTCCCAGCATGGTTGGAAAACAGGTTTTGTCAGATGATCGTGACCATGTCCTTGTAAACTTGCCCAGTAATTCAATATCAGTTGCTCTCTTCTTATTTGAAATGGCATTTCCCCCATTTCAGCCTGTACTGCTGCTGCAGCTGTTGTTTTGAATGCAACTGAGCAAAGTCTAGTATTTTAAAAGGTAATGAAATCTTTCATCAGCTTCATAACCTTTAACCCTGTATTAGTGTTATTGTTTTTGAAACTGACCTGTAATGTTGTCTGTCATCACTGTCAGTGCTGTATGTTTAATATCATTGTGGCTTCTGTGAATCTGTTTTACTGTTTCTGAACTCTCGCGTCTTCTGTTTACAGTCTTTGGTTAGAGAAGTGGTTTTAGCTGCTTATCAGAGGAAAATGTACTTCCTGAACAAAAATGCCCCCTAGAGGCTGAAGACGGCAATGCATATATCATGTTTTAGATTTTTTTTTGTTTCTGTTTATGCATAACAGTAAAATGTTTAGGATGTTGTGGGGATAAAAACAAACACTTCAGTCAATCCACACTGGGACCCTGAAATATGTGAAGATCTAAATATTTGTCAAAGTAAGATTTATAATATTTGATGTATAACTGTGTTTTATAGGGGAAAAACCAAAACAAGGTTGAGTATAGAGAGAAATAACAGAGTAAAAGAGATTAATGAAATATTACACAGACATAAAGAATCCTATTTTAAAATCAGTCACTCCTGTTAAAGATATTATTAGAATATGTTTACAAAGCTCTAAATAACATTTACCCTGCAATAACACAACTTGGAAACTCCCATTGTAAATTAGTGCTATATTTAAAAGGAAATACATACATGCATTAATAAAAAATAAAAAACAATTTAATGACATTAATATAACCACTAAGAAACCCTAACTCATCGAATCAAACTCAGCCTGCACAGTAAAATACAGTCAAATTGATCAAAAACTGAACTGATGACTTCCTACTTAGAGACTCATTTCAGTTCAGTGATGGTGGATTATAACCTCCATTCAAATCATTCAAAAAAGAGAAGAAGAAACTGTAGAACATGTTATATTACACTGTGAGAAGGTAAATGATCCAAAACCTCAGTAACATAAAAATGAAACTGGATCTTATTGATTTACTGCAAAGTTAAGAAGTGAAATTGATCAGGCCTTATTCCAGTTTTTAAAAGAGAGCAAATTGTTGCTGGTCGACGCTCCAGTTCACACTCCACACCAGTTGGTGGCGGTAATTCATCATTTTGTTGTTTGACAACCGCAAATACAATAAACGATGTAAAGAAGAAGAAGGAGGAGGAGGTGGAGCAAAGTGTGAATGTTGCACGAGAGGAGGCGTTTGCACAGAGAGCTGTTTTTTTATTCAAAGAGAATAAAGTAGTACCAACGTTTGGATCGATATCTGCATCGATCTGCCCACCCTTGTCTCCTGGATCGTAGCTGAGATCAGCGTGAACCACGTGGGTCTCTGCTCCCTGATCTGTTTCCTGTGTTTGGAAAGAGTTGCAGCTTCATCGCGGAGTTTCTCTCGGTTTGTGGGCTCATCTAAAGGTAAGCACCGAGCTAACTTTACTGTGAGTTCAGTTCATGTTGAGTTTAGCTCCTGAATGAGGTCTTCTGCTGCTCTCCTCGGTGTCTGTTCACAGTTTATTGTGAACACGTTGAGAGAAGAGTGAGAGAGTGTTTGGAGAAAAACACCAACTAATCATTAGCTCAGCATGCTGGGAGAAGTTGGAGCAGAAAAGTCTTTTCATTGTCCCTGCAGCTGTTTTTTTATGTGCATTAAAGTTATATAAAAATGTAACAGTGCAAATTCCTTGCTGACAGTTTAACAAAAAGGCATTTCCAGTGGAAACTGGCCGACATATCCTCAGCATAACCATGTATAACAGCGGTCCCCAACCCCCGGGCCTCGGACCGGTATCGGGCCGTGAGTCGTTTGGTACCAGGCCGCGAGAGTTGAGGCTCAGCTGTGAAATGTATAGTTTTCAGGGTTTTTATCGGTTTTCAGCGTTATGTTGTTATCGTTTTTATCGTTAACTTGGTTTTCCTGGGTCTTTTCACGTGTGTTATGAATAAATCTTATTTTTTTCGGTACCGGTACTAGTTTTATTTTGTTGTATTTATCCGCGACACCTTAAAGGCCGGTCCGTGAAAATATTGTCGGGCATAAACCGGTCCGTGGCGCAAAAAAGGTTGGAGACCGCTGATGTATAACATCCACAAAAGTTAAGGAGGTTATACACACACAATACGGTAACATTATGTTGAAGCACAGTACGTATCACTCCGGGAGGCTCCTGCCTACGATAGCCGTAATGTAGCATCCCTGGCTGAATGATGGTCTCTTATACTGATGCTTCACAGAGGTTTTATTGGAAATGTTTTTATTGAAACATTCAGTGAAGACACCGTAAGAGCTAGGAGCAAAACAAAACCAGCAATATTAATACCATAAGATCAAAGGAAACAAATTTCTCCTGCTCACATATAGCATATACATCAAATTTACATCACTCAATTCATTATATCACCTCACTAACTTACAACTACACATAAAGGTCAAGGTCAAGGTTAACAACATAAACTCTATTAAACGACATTTTGATTGCATGTAACTTATTCCGTTAAAGGAAACATTAACAAACCTTGTGCCACTGTCAGCCAGGTACTAATTGGCAAAGTAAACGTACATATTTTTCACTTTAAGGCACACTATTTTACCATATCCTAAAAGAAACGTTACTAACAGCCCTTTAACGGTTTTGTGCCAGTTTCCTGTTTCAAAATAAAAGCATGGATTTCAAAATAAAACCGAAGTGCCTTTCAAACAAACGTAAAAATATTTACAAATTTAAAGGTCATTTACACTCCCACCAAATCATGAGTGTTTTAACAAAAGGGAGAACCATAACACGAATGATTTTTAAAAACGAATGACCTTAACCACAAGGCCTTTTACATAACGAAAACAAAGAATTATCCATGCATGAGCCTGCAGGTAATGTCCACAAGTCTTCATACAATAAAGGGTATGGTCGTTGTCTTAGACAGCCTCTAAAAGCAAGATCAGTTTCTGAATGGGCCGTTCAACAATGGATGGCTTGCCAGAACATTGACCCTCCCTTTTCATTTTCTGGTCTCCAAGACGAATCTTAACTTTCCTCACAAGCCCATCTTTATCAGCGACTGTTTCTTCAACTCTGGCTAATCTCCACTCGTTCCGTGGCAGATCATCCATCCTTTCGATGACTATGTCACCAACTTTCAGATTCCTTCTAGAAATATGCCAACGTTGTCTAGTGGCAATATTAGAGAGATACTCTCTTCTCCAGCGGTTCCAGAATTGCTCTGCTAGATACTGGATATGACGCCATCTCTTACGAGCATACATGTCTTCTCTGATGAACGTCCCGGGAGGTGGTAAGGCTCCAGTGGGTTTCATAGTGAGTAGGTGATTAGGAGTCAGCGGTTCTGGACCATTTGGATCATTCAGGTTATCCACAGTGAGTGGACGGCTGTTCACAATAGACATTGCTTCGTAAAACAATGTCCTCAAACAGGCATCATCTAATCTTCCAGGTGAGAGTGAAAGAGTGGACCGAAGTACATTTCTTACTGTTCTGATCTGTCTCTCCCAGACACCTCCAACATGGCTTGAATGGGGAGCATTCATAATGAAGTCGCACTGCCTCTCAGCCAAGAATGCAGTCAGACGATTGACATCCATCTGTTTCAGCGCATTATACATTTCATTCTTAGCTCCAACAAAATTGCTTCCTTGGTCACATCTTATTTGTCGTACTGCTCCTCTTATGGAAACAAAACATCGGAGGCCATTAATGAAGGCATCTGCTGACATATCATTCACCATTTCAATGTGAATTGCTCTACAACAAAGGCATGTGAAAAGCAGACCATAACGCTTATTCACCTTACGCCCTTGCTTTGTAAAAAATGGCCCAAAACAGTCCATTCCGCAATAAGTGAAAGGTGGAGATGGATCCACCCGCTCAGATGGCAGGTCTGCCATTCGCTGCTCTTCCACTGATCCCCTGAGTTTCCTGCATTTGACACACTGATGCACATAAGATGCAACAGCTCTGTTCATTCCTGGGATCCAGTATCCATTTGATCTGATCTCGTTGATGGTTATACCCCTTCCTTGGTGTTTAACCTGTTCATGATGATGAGCTATTATCATCCTCGTTATGTGGTGGTCCTTTGGAATGATCATTGGATGTTTCTGAGAGGCAGGGAGAGATGCATTTTTCAGTCTTCCTCCCACCTTGAGGATTCCATCTTTGTCAAGAAAGGCATCCAATCGAAACAGTTTACTCTGCCGTGAAAGTTGTAAGCCATTACTAAGTAGCTGGATCTCATCTCGATACACTCGTCTCTGTAAATCTCTTATAATGATGCGCTGTGCATCCTCTCGCTCCTGAACTGTGCTGTGACTTGTTGACTTGTCACTCTTGGTTCGGCGAAGAAGTCGCGCAACAGCTTGTTTGACCTTACACCATGAAGAAAACTTTGACAAGCGGTCTGAAAGAGTCACTTGTTCTGCAGACTCCAAATTTAGTGCTTGAACCCTTTTAACTTCGGGGTCCCAACTGGGATTTCTGGGATTACCTCTACCTCTGGTGATACCTCTTTCTCCCATAAGAACTTGGGTCCAGTAAACCAGTTCGATGTCAGAAGCTTGCTTGCACTAGAACCTCTCGAAGCAAGGTCTGCAGGATTCTTGTCAGTAGAAACATATCGCCACTGCTGAGGAGTTGTACTGAGATGTATTTTCTGAATCCTATTTGATACAAATGTGTGGAAGCGACGTGCCTCGTTGTTAATGTACCCCAGTACAACCTTGGAGTCTGTCCAGAAGTATTCGTCAATCCCTGAAATTCCCAGTTCTTCCTTTAGAGTATTGCTTGCTGCAACTGATACAACAGCAGCAGTCAGTTCTAACCTGGGGATGGTCACAGCTTTGATTGGAGCAACTCTGGACTTTGCCATAATCAGAGCACAATGAACAGTTCCATTTCCATTCACATGTCTCAAATATGAGCACTGGCCATAACCATACGTGCTTGCATCAGAGAAGTGATGTAGCTCTCTCTTTGTGACCTTTCCAAAGTCAGCTGGTACATAGCATCGGGGTATGGTGATTTTATCCAAATTTGCCAGATCACTCTTCCAGGATCTCCAGACTGGTTGCAGTTTACTGATGAGTGGGTCATCCCAACCTGTACCATGCCTACACATTTCTTGAAGAACCCTTTTCCCAGTTAGCAGGAAAGGAGCAATAAGCCCAAGTGGATCATAAAGAGAGGCAACAGTGGATAGTATACCACGCCTGGTTTCTGGTTGGTCTTTCAAATGGGCATGAAACCTGAAACTGTCTGACTCAATGTGCCAGTGGATTCCTAAGGCTCTTTCCAGCGATGAATCACTAAAGGCAAGATCAAGAGCCTTTACTTCAGTGGCACGCTCAGATGGTGCTATACTCTCAAGCACCTTCGCATTGTTACACACAAATTTGTGTAGTCGCAGACCACCCATAGCACAGAGCCTTTGGGCTTCTTTTGCAAGCTGAATAGCCTCATCTACATCTGCTATGCTTGTGACACCATCATCCACATAGAAGTCCCTTATAATGAATTGGGAGCCCAGAGGAAACAGGCTCTCGTTCTCCTTAGCGAGATGTTTCAACCCATAGTTGGCACATCCCGGTGAAGATGCAGCACCGAAAAGGTGAACTTTCATACGGAATTCCTGTGGCTCCACACTGAAGTTTCCATCCTTCCACCACAGGAAACGTAGGTAGTCTCTATCCGCTTCGCGCACATGAAACTGATGAAACATCCTTTCGATGTCGCACATCAGAGCAACACGGTTCTGTCGAAATCTGATAAGAACACCAGTTAGAGTATTTGTCAAATCTGGGCCCGACAGGAGATGATCATTTAGGCAAGTTCCCTTGTACTTAGCCGAGCAATCAAAAACCACTCTGAGCTTCTCTGGTTTTTTGGAATGATAAACTCCGTGGTGTGGAATATACCATGTTTCACCTTCCTTCTCTTCACAGAGAACTTCTTCAGCATCATTGTTTTTAATTACCTCATTCAAAAACGTTACGTAGTGAGTCTTGTAGTTCTTGTTGTTCAGCAGCTTTCGTTTGAGATGGTTGAGCCGGATGATAGCTAACTGCTTGTTGTTGGGAAGGTAGGGTCTCTCTTTAAAAGGGAGAGGCATCTCATAGTGACCATGGGCATTCATGTAAATGCTTTCCTTTAGCATATTGAGGAAGAGGATGTCATCTTGAGACACTGTTCTGCTGTCCTTGCTGATGTCCTTAAAGTCAGACTCAAGTACTTTAATGGCATCGGATGGCGTCACTGGAGGAAGCGCTTTGACAGTTACTCTATGGCATATGTTGGCGACAGGATGAGATTCAAGGTGAGGTGGTGAGCAGCCTATGATGCTCCATCCTAGGTCTGTGCGGACTGCATAAGGTTCATTATCTCTTCCTAGGATGACCTGTCTTGGTGCTAGTGCTTGTGAGCAGTTATAACCTATTAGAAGACCAACTTCTCAGTCTAAATGTGGTGGAATATCATCTGCTATTGCTTTGAGATGATTCCAATGCCTCGCCGTTTCACTGGTAGGAATGTGCCTTCGATTCGCTGGTATGCAGTCTTTGGTATAGGCAGGAGGGAGATCAATGTGATTTGTGGAGGTATAGCCACGCACTCTGAGACCCGAGACTCTTTCACTGTGTGTTACTGTGTCCTTTCCGATCATGGTGGTTAGCTTTAGCCTTACAGGATAGGTCTTGGTTGTCAAGCTACGACTAACATCTTCATCAATAAACACAGTGTCACTCTGGGTGTCAAGCAGAGCATAGACAAGCCTTTCTATTCCTGGGTTGTTGGAAGAGGAAACCCAGACTGGCAAAATCATGGATGTAGTCATAGATGTGTGCTCAGTCTCTGTATTGAGAGACAATGTCGTAACTGCTTCGTCTGTATTCTGATTAGAGGCTAACACAGCATTCATGTTGGAATATCTGTCGTCATGAAGGCAAGTTGGGTGTCGTCCCTTACAGATATCACATAAGTGTCTGTGGCGGCAGTCTTTAACATTATGGCCTGGTTTCAGACAACCATAGCAGAGTTTGTTTTCCCTTACATACTTTCTTTTCTCTTCCAGAGGCGTTCCTTTAAACTAGAGCTGGGCGATATGAGATTTTTTCATATCACGATATGTTTTTTTCATTTCAGGCGATAACGATATCTATCACGATATAAGCCAAATAACTATATTTGTAAGATTTAAATGTGCTGTTGCTCACAAGTAAAATGTGAAATAATCAGCAGCTTGTTTTTATTTAAATATTTATTTCCCATAATAAGTTCAACAGGGTAGATGTACTTAAGGAACATGAGACTTTTTCAGATAAATAAAGGCAAATATTGCAAACTACACAAAAGGCAGCCGCTAAAGCGTTTAAGTTTCAAAACAGAACAAACAAAAACAGACTAAATTGTCAATTCCACTTAGAAACAAAATATTAATTCTAAAAATAAATCTTAGTTTGTTTTACAGAAGAACAGACAAAACTAACTTTTGTCAGTATCAAATAAACTGAGAACTAAAAGGAAATTCTCAATCTCTCCTTGTTGTATAGCTGAGCTTTTCAAACAGTTTTAACAGTTACTTTAGTCTGACAAAAGCCGAATGACGAATTAGCGCTTCCAGTCAGAGACTGAGGCTACGTCCACACGTACACGGGTATTTTTGAAAACGGAGATTTTCCGTTTTCGTTTTAAAAAATAATCCCGTACACACATAAAGGCAGAAATGAAGGAAAACGCTGCTATGAACATGCCAAAGCAGCAGGTGGCGCTAGATTCCTAACCGTGCAGAAATGTTGGCCAATCAGAAGTCTAGAAGCCTCGGTGGGAAAAAGTAAACAAAGCTGGGGCATAGAAGCAGACCCGAGTCGTACGTGTGGACGGACAGTAACTGTGTGTATATGTAAGCATTTAAACACTGCAGAGTAGAATTAACAGTAACAGTATTGTAGAAATTCATTTCACCGAAACAATAACGTGGCGCACAGTGTGACGCATGCACCAGTTTATTGTATTTCCAGACTTGCTTTCGGCACAATTTACAGTGCACGCTACTCTGTTTTTTGTCAGACTTGAAATAGCCGAAATACCTTCACACTACGGAACTTCTATGGCTCTTCCCTTCGACAATCTCTCCGGCATTGGAACCGTCATCTGTTTTCTCTTCGGTCACGCTCGGTAGATTTTTCTAGTCGGCACACTCATTTCCTCCATTACGCGCTGGCTCCATTACCCAGGGCAGCTGTGGCTACAACCGTAGCTTGCCTCCACCAGTGTATGAATGTGAGAGTGAATGAATAGTGGCATTGTAAAGCGCTTTGGGTGCCTTGAAAAGCGCTATATAAATCCAATCCATTATTATTATTATTATTATTATTATTATTATTACCCACTGCCTGCTTCCCAAACAAACACACGTGCGGCTTGGCACTTGTGCTGTACGTAACAAGTCACGCGACGTGACGCTGCGGCTGTGATTGGTTCGGCTCTGCGCTACTTAGTTTGGATTGGCTGACCTTTTTATTTTTTTTTATTTTAAGAGGACAAGAGCGGCGAAGTCTATCGCGATAGCTTAATTTCTCTATCGAGTAAAAGTTATATCGCGATACATATCGTTATCGTTCTATCGCCCAGCTCTACTTTAAACTCTGGACAACTATGTAGGCGGTGTTTGTTATCATGACAGAATGTACAAGGGGGCTTTAAGCTTGTCTTGGATGGTACATTCTTCTCATTCTCTGTAAGTGTCTGTGTATGGAGAACAGTAGATTTATTTTTCCTTTCTTTCAAATGATGTTTCTCTGCAGGTAAGTCTGATAAACGTAATGCATGGAGGGAAGTTACTGGGTTACAGGCAATCTCTGCTTCTAATGACATGAAGTTGACAAAGTCCTGAAAGGCTGGAAATTCCTGTCTGTCCTTCATAAACTGGGTCACCTTGCGGTTCCACCTTGAAGCTGCCCACTCAGGTAACTTTTGGACCAGCTTTTGGTTCTCTTCACAGTCATTCAGAATGTCCAGCCCTTTAATATGAGGCATGGCTTGCTGACATGCATGTAGGAAGTCGGCGAATGCTCTGAGTTGTTCTGCATCCTTTGAGTGGATCTTTGGCCAGCTAGCTAGTTTTTCTCTGAAAGCTCTCTGCAAGACGAATGGTTGACCGTACCTGCTATTAAGGCGATCCCATGCATCCTTATACGCTTCATCATCCTCCCTGTAAAAGATACCATCAAGTGTCTTTCGTGCAGGACCTCCCACATATCTTCTCAAGTAATGCAGTTTGTCAGCTGAACATATGTTCCTTTTATCTATGAGGGATATGAATGAAGATTTCCATTCAATGAACTGGATTGGGTCGCCGGTGAATACAGGTGGCTCTGGCATTGGAAGTCTGTTCATGGCTATGCTGTCTTGTACTGCTTGAGCTAAGTGGGACACATCTGTCTGTGGAGGTGAAGCTGGAAATCTTATGAGATGCTGAACTGGAGCCAGAGACACAGCTTGATGTGGGTGCATATGTTCCTGGTTCCTTAGTTTGCTGTTAGCAGAGCACAAGCTGCCCTCCTGCATTACATCTTGGTTGTAAATTGACAATCTTGCTCGTGCTGCTCTTATATCCTTTTCAGCCCTTAGTCTTTCTAGTTCATGTTTTTGAGCTTCAAGATCCCTTTTCTGTCGCTCTACTAAGAGCTGGATCCTTTCCTTTTGTTTTCCTTCCGCCAATAACAACTCATATTCTGCTTCCTTTGCTGCTAATTCTGCTGCAGCATCTGCTCTTTTTACTGCGACAATGGAGTCTATAGTGTGTTGACTTGGAGGTGAAACTGTGGATCCATATATGGAATGAGCATAGTCTCTGTTAAGGAGCTCACGAAGGCGTTCTTTGACTGCTTCACTATCATAGTCTTCGTCTATGCCTGATATTCTTTCATATGCAATTTTAATAATGTCCTTTGTTACGGCCTCACATGCATCAACACGACGTCTCGTTTCACTGGATGGTGTGAGGTGATCTCTGATTTGTACATAAATGTCCGTAATATCATTCATGCATTTCTCTAAGATATCAATGAGAGCTGCGATTTCACTTTCTGGAATGTCTAGCTTTAGCTGATTTCTTGCCTTACGTGCCTGTATCTTCCATTGATCATAAAGGTGCATGAGCCGCTTCTCCCTTTTGTATGCCTCCTCTCTCTGAAATGTAAGCATCTTCTCCGTGGGATTTCTTGGGCGATCAGATCTGCGAAGTTCCTCATCCTTGCTTGCTTGACAGATGTCTTTTATTTGATCTGAGCCTTCTGCTTCTGCAGTTAATATCTGAGATGCTTCCATTTTGAGCGAGTGTCACATTTAGACCATCACAATGAATCCCTCTTCTTTCATCATAGACTTTGGCAGTCAGGTGAAACTCGTGAGGCTGAAGCTCTTACTGTAGCATCCCTGGCTGAATGATGGTCTCTTATACTGATGCTTCACAGAGGTTTTATTGGAAATGTTTTTATTGAAACATTCAGTGAAGACACCGTAAGAGCTAGGAGCAAAACAAAACCAGCAATATTAATACCATAAGATCAAAGGAAACAAATTTCTCCTGCTCACATATAGCATATACATCAAATTTACATCACTCAATTCATTATATCACCTCACTAACTTACAACTACACATCAAGGTCAAGGTTAACAACATAAACTCTATTAAACGACATTTTGATTGCATGTAACTTATTCCGTTAAAGGAAACATTAACAAACCTTGTGCCACTGTCAGCCAGGTACTAATTGGCAAAGTAAACGTACATATTTTTCACTTTAAGGCACACTATTTTACCATATCCTAAAAGAAACGTTACTAACAGCCCTTTAACGGTTTTGTGCCAGTTTCCTGTTTCAAAATAAAAGCATGGATTTCAAAATAAAACCGAAGTGCCTTTCAAACAAACGTAAAAATATTTACAAATTTAAAGGTCATTTACACGTAATGCTCCGACAATCCATCAAGCGGTGCGGGTTCGTAGCATAGCAAAGTCGTACTGAAACATTTTACAGATTTTCGAGCGCCGTGTACGTAAAATTGTTTTCAGGTCAGTAAACACAACCAGAATTCATACATAAGGCACACGGGATTATAAGGGGCACTGTCGATTTTCAGAAAATAAAAGGATTGATTTTAAGTGCGCCGTATTTTCCAAACAACATGGTAATAACGACGGCCCGCTAGCATGCTCTACCAAAAATAGTGCTTTGTTGTGTGTCTGACGGACGAAAGCTAAACCAGTTTCACACCACTGAAGTTGCAGCATTTTTACAAACCAGTTCTGGTTCATCCGTTTCATTTAATGATCCACTTTCGCTCTTCTCATTCGCTGCCATGCTTTTTCCGCCATGTGCGTATGAAAACAAAGCCACTGCGCATGCGCGTTTTAACCACATTCTATCGTGATGTTTCATTTCCTTATCGTTGCCCAACATTATACTGGTATCACCGTGAACGGTATGATATGGCGGTGGTGGTGGGACTGGGGGGCTGAAGGTGTGGAAAGTGTGGGGTGGGGGAGTAAGAGGTCTGTCCCTGTTTGTGGAAACCACAGGAGGAGCTGTTCAGGCTGTTGCTGGGTGTGAATTGTTGATGGAGTCTTTAAACTTGTAGTTGCTGTTTTCCAGACTGAAGCAGAGTCCTTAGCTGAAAACTGGTTTTAGAGGTTCATTCAGGACACCTTCTCAGGCTCTTACAGCCTTACCTGTATCATAACAAAGTGTATAAACCCCAATCCACCTTTAACATGGTCCTTCTCCCAAACCTTCAAATAGGACTTTCTGGCCCTGTCATAGTAAAGGGCTGCTTAGAATATTAGAGCCAATGTCACAAAGTTCCTCCTGAAGTATAAGTGAGTGAGAGAGTTTCCTCACTTTGCAGCACAACACGTCTCACAAGATTTCTACAAGCAATCAGAGTGAAATTTGTACTTTGTGTTGTCAGATGAACATATGAGACACTTTGACTCTTCAGTGCAGTGTGGAGCCTAACAAAGATCTGTTTTGTGTCCCAGCTGATCAGCAGGAGGAGAAGAGTCTGACAGAGCAGCAGAGGAACATTTTCAGCCATCTGGACTCAGCTGAGTCACTACAGAGGAAACAATGAGCTCAACACAGGAGGTGAGGAAAATATCACAGTTTCATCTGTTCTGACCGGCTGGGATGAAACAGGGAAGACAGGATAAAAGACATGCTGTGGAAGTACATTATTATTATTATTATTATTATTACTATCATTATTGCTAGCTGAGCTCTGTAGAGTGAGCAATTATAATGGAGCTCTTCATTATAATTTGTAGATTCAAGCTGTTCTTCATATTTTTGGCCAGCAGATGTCACCAAAGAGGACTGTGTTGAAATGCTTTGAGGAACAGTGATGGGAATAACGGCATTACAAGTAACAATCGCATGAGTGCTTAGTGTTTGACTGAGGAAGAATAAAGTAGTCGTGGTAAGCCAATCACATGACCACTTAAAGACAAAGCAACAAGGTGGTATATACCAGTTTTTAAATTGTGTTGATAGGCCACGTAAAACCAGAGTCATTATAAACAATATATACGCGCTGTTTTTTCCTGAATAGTTTCGTCACGTTTACTGTCTAAGGACAGCGCAGCGAGCACTCTCTGCTTATGAGCAAAAAGACAAACAAAAAAAAGGGAAGTTTTAAGAGTGACAGAGAGAGAGAGAGAGAGAGAGAGAGAGGCAGCAGAAAAAGAGAGAGAGCGAGTTTTGAGTCGTGAGAGATTTGTGACGTTTAGCGTGTTTGGAGTGTGTAGTTAATGTGTTGCCTTGTGTAGTTAGTGTGTAGTGTTGTGGATAGTTTTGTGTTGTGTGTCAGAACAATGAGGCGACTGCTGTCTCCAGGTAGAAACAGGAGTGACACACCTGCTGCTGTCAGACCTGCAGGCATCAGGCTGTGATGTTTCCTTTATAGTGGACAGAAATTATTTTTGGAGTGGCACAAATAATTTGTGTGGCATGATTGTTCTGTAAATAGTTTGAAATGGTTATTTTTAAAAAAGGGTAAAAAGTAAATGGGTACGAATAACTTGTTGTTTGCAAAAATTTTGCCTCAGACAGTCGGAAATATTATAATTCAGATCATGCATCAGTACATTTCCATTTTTTATATCTATAAAAACAAAGCTGACAGTTGTGAGACTTTATCAAAGGTGTAAGCATCACAACAGATGCCTTTGTGTCAAAGTAACTGACGATAAAACACAGAGAAACCTGAAGGTGATTTTCCTCGCCTGGGATTTTATAAAAATATTCTGCAGTACATCAAAAACGAAAGAAAACCATATGAACTTTACCTGATGCTGCTGAAGTGAAGCAGAGCAAAGTTACAGAGTTTTTATTAGAGACACAGCTAAGTGTTTTGCAGTTTTGGCAGCGTGGGGAAAGGAGTCACAGCTCACAATTGTTAGGTTTTCGCTAGCAGCCCTTGCTGACTCAGAGACTTATTCCGTGAACAAAGGGAGACAAACGGAGATCGATCGGTTTTAACTTTTGCAAGGGAAGCACAGTCAGAATCTCACAGCTGCAAACTCTCTATTATAATGGAATAAATTAGAAAATTATACATATTTATTATAGGAAAGAGGAAATATAAAAAAGTATAGAGCTGCTAAACATTTATTACTATTCTGAGTGTGTTAGTATGCTGGCATTAATATTTGTGTACAAGCAGGAGAGATGGACATGGTTTTAAGCTACGTTCACACTGCAGGCGAAAGCGCATCAAATCTGACTTTTTTTGGCCCTATGCGACCCATATCTGATCATGCTATGACAGTGTGAATGACACAAATCCTATATTTTTAAGTCCAATCTGGGTCACTTTCGTATGTGGTACTGAATCCGATACATATCTGATGTTGTAGAAAGCGACTGCTGTTTGAACGGTCATGTCGCATTAAATCCATCTTTTACGTCACTGACACAAGACAGACGCCGATTCTCAACGCCAGAGAAGCGCCCGAGAAGACATCGCGAACGCTTCCTGGCCATTCAGTGTAGATGTTAGTGAAACTGCTGGGAAGACAACGTGAACATTTTGTTTGTACTGTGTAATCTGCAGCTTCTGACAGAAATCTGCAACTATCCTTTGCTGTTTTAGAGAGGGGCTTCAATAAGGATAATTAATAGGCCATATGTAAATAACAAAATAACTTTATGACTTAAAGCAAAATTGGGAAACGTAAAGTCCAAAACAAGTCTTTACATTAAGGGCCATCAGTCAAACAATACTGGTCTGGGTCTAAACGGAGCGTGTTGTGTGTGACGTCTTCTTTTGCGCATGTCAGCCCATTTGAGGGCCGTGTACCATTCACACTAGAGCACGTTTGCTGTCACATTTTATTTGTAGTGTAAACAACCAGACAAAAAAAATTTGATTTGATCAAAACATCGGAATTGAGCATTAAGACTTGCAGTGTGAACATAGCCTTAGAGTTTTTGAACAGTCATTTTTAACATGAGTTTGGATGTAATGTGTTAGAACTACCAGCAGGTGGGGATAAGAGACCTTTAAGGTGTTCGGTGCCACACTCCACCTTCAGGTTTAAAACTAGTGTTAATGGAGGAAGTTTGAAGGTTGAGTTTGTTCCACGACTGCATTTCACTCACTGCCTCTGTTTGTATCTCTGTCACTGCAGGACCAACATGGAGCGAGAAGTCAGCGCTCTCAGGAGGCCGACAAACCTCAACCAAGAAAGAGAGAGAAAAAACACACCTGTGACGAGTGTGGGATGGGTTTTACTTTTAAGGCATTCCTAAAACGTCATCAGGTCATCCACACTGGAGAGAGACCGTTCAGCTGTGAGTTGTGTGGAAAGTCTTTTTCCTCCGTGTGTTCCCTAAAAACACACCAACTCATCCACAGTGGAGTTAAAGCGTACAGCTGTGATCAGTGTGGCAGAGCTTTTAATCGCAGTAACGGCTTACAGAGGCACCTAGTTACCCACTCTGGAATTAAGGCATACAGCTGTGACATCTGTGGAAAAACTTTCAGCCAGAGTGGAAGCCGAAATGCACATCTACGCATTCACACCAGAGAAGATGTGTACTGCTGTGGTCAGTGTGGCAAACACTTTGCTAAAGACATACACTTACAACGCCACATGTTTACCCACACTGAGGAGAGACCTTGTAAATGTGACCTGTGTGAAAAGACTTTTAAAACTCCACATTACCTGAAACTACACCAACAGATCCACAACAGAAAGAGACTCTACAAGTGCAGTTACTGTGAGGTATGTATTTATATTTCTATCTTGTCATTTTAGCCTGACTGTTTGGAACAACTCTGCTCATTAAACTGTGTTAGCATGTTAGCAATTCTACTGCAGGGAAAAGCAGCTCTGAGTGATTATTCAGATTTTCATTTCAATTATGATTTTTGTTTACACTATTGTGAAAAACGAAATGTGCTGAACACTGATATGATTCTGTTATTTAATGTTCAGGCAGTGATATTATTTCTGCATAAATGGTTTATAAAGTTGTATTGTTACGTAATGGTATTGTAGTATTTTAGCATTAGTGTCATTGCTTCCTCATAACTTTAGTACTTTCAGACATTAGTGTTAAAATACTCATTTAGTATTATAATTGCAGTGTCATGGGGGTAGTAGTGTTTTTCTTGTCTTGGTCAGCTGAGTGTTTTAACTGCACATTTACAGTGTTATTAATGCAGTATTAAATTAGTATTGTTGTGTTACATTAGTAATTTAGTACTGTGTTGGTACCCTTCAAATATTTTTATGGTAGTAAGTCAGATGTTATTGTAACATGAAATAAGTATTACTGTAGTATTATGGTGGTAGTATTGTAGTTATTGCAGCCCAGTAAACTGAGTGTGTTAACTGAAACAGTAAAATGTAATTGGACGTCTGCAGAGATGCTCTTTATTTCAGGCGACGTTCAGGATAAAAATGTTGAAGGACTGACTTACACTGTCTTTGTGTCTTTGTTTAGAAGCAGAGTGACACAGATGGATCCAGTTCTCAACCCTGTCATTACTGTGGTGGTGGGAAAGACTTTCGTTGTGACCTTTGTGGAAAAACTTTCAATTGGCAAGTTTCCCTAAAAAAACATCAACGTAAACACACTGGAGACAAACTGAAAAACTGCAAAGAATGTGGGAGAAGCTTCACCACATCAGGTGACTTAAAAAACCATGAACTGATTCACAGTGGGGTGAAAAAGCACCTCTGTGACCAGTGTGGGTCATCCTTCACTACTTCAAGTCAGCTTAAAACACACAAACGAGTCCACACAGGAGAGAAACCATACAAGTGCAGACACTGTGACAAAAGGTTCTCACGATCAGGTCATCGTAACAAGCATGAATGTACACACATGGAAGGAAACTACAGCTGTGACCAGTGTGACAAAAGCTTCAGGAATCTCAGTTCATACTCCAAACACAAACAATCCCACGTTACTAATAAACTGTTTCACTGTTACCAATGTGCCAAAACATTCACTTCATTATCTGCTCTGTGCAAACATCAGCGTGATCACTCAGGGCTGAAATCACTCCCATCACTGTGAATCTGAAGAGACAGAAAGATCCTCTTCTGGTTTCAGTGTCAGACTTTAAACTCTTGAGATCAGGCTCCACAGAGTTCAGGTGAAATCTCCTGTAAAAATCTGATGAGGCAACTGTGAATGAAAATGTTCCAGTAGTTACATTTTAACCCCCAGGGGTCGACGGACGTGTCGGCGTGTCAAAATCACATGCCCAGTTTAAGATGCAACAACAAAGGTGCAGCGACCCAGAGTCTCTATTTCAACTTAGGTTGAAAGTGTGGACTCAAACTTTATACCAGTTTTTAAAATGATAGGCCACGTAAAAACAGAGTGATGATTTAAAAAAAAAAATGCAAACGTTTGGGTTTTTCCTGAATAAAACAGTGTTATTTACAGCGGGAAGAAATGGTATGAACTTTTAGTTTTTGGTTTTTTTGGTAACATGTATATACTGGACTGGACATACTCACAGATATACTACGCAATCATATTTACTCGTATACAACACACACACACACACACACACACACACACACACACACACACACACACACACACACACTCTGAAGTGTTTATATAATGGAATCACTGTGAAAAGCATCTAACCTACATGTTTAAAACCACAAGACCAACATATTTAGGTCAAATATTATCTACAATTATATTAATGGTGTTTGCACGACTTGTTGTATGAACACATGTTGATCAATAACATGAGATAATTGGGATCAATGAGTAACCTTTGATTGTGCTATGGCCAACAATGATAAGTGCAAACATGGAACTAATTCAACTTTCTCTTTCTCTCTGCTCATCTTTATTGCCTCATGTTGTGTCCAGTGTTTCCAAAGCCTATTTGGTAAAGAAACCTGGCCTGCGGGGGATGCATCTGGGATTGTTTTTCTTGCCTCAGCTGCCAGAAAGCGAGAAAACCATTTTCTTATCATAGATAGTAGTCTACTTCTGGCACACACACTTAAAAAATGGTCAAAATGATTAACTGTCAAATGCCGTTTTGCAGACTCACTTTGGCCATAAAACTGACAAAGGGACAGAATTAAAAAATAATGGATTCTCGGACTGGCACTCAGAAAGTTATGAAATAGTGCCATAAAGTTAGTGGAAAAAAGACAGCTATGGAACATAAGTGTAAGATTAAAAGAAGCAAAGTACAAGCATGATTAACAACTGATGGAAAATATTGATGAGCATATCACATTGATAATTGGGTTTATAGGACATTTTTGAATTTGAAACTTTACTTATGAGGTAAAAACTTCATATCGACCTTGAGAGAACAAAGGATGAAAGGGTACCCAACGGCAGGAGGAGGTTGATATTCCCCGGGTTGCTATTTTTTGTGTCGGTCATGTTGTGGTTCTCTGCTGTTTGTGCTTAAATGCATTTCACCACAGGGTTTGCTTTGCTTGCTGCCATGTAAATGTCTCGCTATACTCTGTATGTATTTTCTTGCTGTTCATATGATTCTGTGTATTAAACTCAGTTCCAAGAATTCTAAACCTTTGTTCAAAGGTTCTTTTTGAGTGCCCTGATTTTATCTGGATGCAAAGTGTACAGAAAGTTTTACATAATCCAAAGTGATATTTTTTTTCTATGGGCCCTCAAATTCCTCATGGCACTCATGGTAGAGTTAACCTTAAAGGTGTGTTCGAGAGCATATAATGCTTATGTAATCAGTACAGAACATGTGCTGCTTTTCTTATTATTGCAGGGTTGGCAACCAAAGTAAAACTTTCTGGTACAACGCTGCCCCCTGGTGGGTAAGGTTTTAATTACAAAATAGTTTTAGTTACTAAATGTTGAAGTAGAAAGGATAAACACAGTATCCTGTCATGTCAGTGCTATTATAAGACATTGTGGGTTTACTTGCATTAAACATTTAAACAAGTATCTCTGTGCTTCTAAGGCACTTGATGCATTTCAGCTCCACAGAAACACGAACCGCAGCACAACATGCATCTTTGCCAGCAGCCATTTGATCGCAGGAAGCTTCAGCTGTGACTAACCTCTAAAGCAGTCTTTCTAAATCATCTGTGATGCAGTTTTCTTTTTAATACTGCTTTTAGGTTCAGTCAGGAAAGATATCTGGTGTGAAAATAATTCTGAATCAGGCGTGTGAATAAAGGAACAATAGTTGTTTTTGTATTTAATACTGCAAGTGTTTTATCTTTATTTTAGATTTTTTCTTTCATGAAGTAGTGTCAGGTCACAGGATGGAATAGATGGGTGTAACTTTGTTTTAATCATTCTTGCATGGGTTGCTGTGTTTTATCATTTTTCATCATCTTTTAATAATGTACAGTGTTTTGTTCTTATGGTTTTATTGGATGCTTTTACTGTACTTTTTGTTGAATTGTCCCAGAGAGACTCCTCTCCCGCCTCCTCATCCCTAATTGGACACATGCCCTGACAGATCACAGGGTACTGCAATTAATCAGGGCTCCCTTTTTGGCCGTGAAAGGCCAATGAGGGCCTGGCAGGACAGAGACGGGGCAAAAAAAAAAGAAAGGAAGGAAATGTGAGTATTCTTTCTACTCTCCTCCTCATAACGTTTATACTGGAATTGACTACTTTCTTATATCGGAAGCCTTAGCGAATAATTCTGTAAATTCAAGTATTGGTAATCTAGTAATCTCAGAACATGTGCCAATTTTTCCTATTTCTTTGAAATATTTTGGAGACACCTCGAAGCTGCAGGTGGCATTTAAATGTGGCCTTAATTAAAGACCCGGAGGCAGAGTTAACGGTAGTACATTCTCATACAAAAGACGGAGTTGAATAAAATTGATAATGTTAAATATAAGTTGAATGGCCTGTATAACAAAAAGACAAAATATTCTTTATTTCGTATAAATAAAGCATATTGGGAAATGGGAGAAAAGCCGAGCCATTTATTAGCATATGGTCTTAAAAAGGCAGTATGAACCACATCCCAGGTACATGACAATCGAAACGGATTATTTCAACTTCTACCAGACAGATAAATGATGGATTCAGGGCCTTTTACAACAATCTTTACTCTACACAAGGTAGTTTAGATGAACAGGAATTTGAAGCATTCTTTACTGATCTAAATCTGCCACTGCTTTCTATTACTGATCAGCAGATTACAGAGGCTCCAATTACAGTAGGAGATTACCCACGCAATTAACAGCATGTCACTTAATAAGGCTCCAGGATTAGACGGGTTACCGTTGGATTTCTATAGAGCATTGGAGGATATGTTGAGTCCCCATGCTGTTCGATGTTTATAATGAGGCGTTTAAAGTGGGTTCATTACCTCAGTTAATGCACTCTGGACTTATAACCTTTATCCCTAAAACTGTGAAAGATCCTCTAGACCCAAGCGGTTACCGTCCCATACCTTTGCATACAAAGATACATGCAGCGCAATCTGGTTTTGTTCTGAACCGGTATGGTTCAGATAATATTAGGCGGCTGGTCAATTTACCAAATTACGTAGCCTTATCGCTGGATGCTTCTAAAGCCTTTGATTGTGTCGAGTGGGAAGATCTGTTTAAGACATAAGAAAAATTTGGTTTTAGTGACAATTTTATTAGGTGGATAAAAACATTATATGATTCGCCTTCAGCACACGTATTGACAAACTGATTTATATCTAATCTCTTCTGTCCCCTTTGCCCCAGGCTGTTTGTAATTGCTATAGAGCCTTTTGCACAAAAACGAAGAAATAACGTAAACATATTTGGGATTTCGATGGGTAAAATCAACATAAATATCTACAAAATGCAGATGATATGTTGTTACTTATGACGCAGCCTGGGAAGTCTATTCCATCCCTATTACAATGTATAGAAAGTTTTACATCGCTTTCAGGGTATCATGTTAATTGGGATATATGCAATGCCTATGTCAGGACACTGCCCTCATAGTATATTTAAACAATTTCGATGGTCCGTGAATGGTCTGAGGTATTTGGGGAAACAAATGACTTCAGAATATACTAATATGCAGGGGCGGTCGTAGTCTGTTTGTTGCCCTGGGCGAGTATATTAGTGCTATTTCTTAAATTTGTCAAATCTGTAACATAATGTATTGTTTGGAGTTTAGTCTGTTACTGTTACTTTTTTTTTTTTTTTTATTTCTTCTTGGAGCAACTGTAACCCACATAATTTACTTAGGGATTAATAAAGTATTCTGACTCTGATTGTTTCAGGATGACCTGCCATTATCCAATGACACATTTGCTTACCTGTATCTTTTGCTCGTTACTCCTCCTCTTCTTTTCTCTTTTTCTAAACTGAGCACCTGATGGCTTTGAACTTTTCTTGTCCATCTTCCATTAGCATTTAATTTTGCACTCCAGTATGAACACCCATCCCTCAACCCGAGAATCACCACAACATAACCTAATAGACCTACACCTTAGTTCATAGTTTTTTTTCTGGGATTTTGTACAACCCACGATTCAAATCATGAATACATGATGGGCTTGGATTGACAACATTATGAATGAAATGTGCTCTATTTGGAAGCAGCAGGTCTCCCTCCCCTTTTGACGGGTTGTGTGTGAGACTTTAAATCATCAAAATATAAATTTTAAATTGTTATTGATCCTTTTACCCCTTGTCCTAAAGTGTATATTTATTTTCTTACTCTTCTTATATTTATTGTTTGTTTACTTGCACTGCTGTAACTGGAGCCTCGTCGTCTCGTCTATATATTTCAATGATACGGTTATCACCCAGTTAGCTCATAGCATTTCTCAACAGTTCTGCCTCCTTTTCGACTATCGGGACATTTAAACAAAATAAATAATCCGTATACAAACAAATTCATGCTTTTCTCCTCAACAACAGCGCCGTAAAATAAGAAGAATGGCGCCTAATTACAGAGTTAATAATACAGACTTTGTAATATGTCACGTGAAGATTCATCAGCCAGGTGAAGTGTTTCCTGACAACTGACAGTGATAGTGGACATCATCATCACTATTCCAACAATCCTCTCCACACAGACAAGCATAAACACACTCGACTATCACTAAATCAAGTTTAACACACGTTTGTAATGACGCTAATTCAGTTAACAATAGGGTTTATTCGCTCGGTCAGCAGGTGGCAGTGTCCTCGTACACTGGGGAGTAAACTGCCAATAAACAAACAGAGGAAGAAGAAAACCCTTGCGCATGAGCGGTAGGGATCGGGGAGTCCTGATCCGTAACTATCTTTAAATTTTTCGTTTTTGTCTACATTGTATTGAAATGTTTCATTATTGGAAACGTTTTAAGAGATACTTATTATTCTTAACAGATACTCTGACCCGTAACTATCGTAAAACGCTTTGACCGGAAGTAGACACCTTTCGCGCATGCGGGGTACCGATTCGGTTTCCGGTACGGATTGGGTAGTGACAGAGGTACACAGGAGAGCTGCTTTTTAATTCAAAGAGACTACAGTAGTACCAACGTTTGGATCGATATCTGCATCGATCTGCCCACCCTTGTCTCCTGGATCGTAGCTGAGATCAGCGTGAACCACGTGGGTCTCTGCTCCCTGATCTGTTTCCTGTGTTTGGAAAGAGTTGCAGCTTCATCGCGGAGTTTCTCTCGGTTTGTGGGCTCATCTAAAGGTAAGCACCGAGCTAACTTTACTGTGAGTTCAGTTCATGTTGAGTTTAGCTCCTGAATGAGGTCTTCTGCTGCTCTCCTCGGTGTCTGTTCACAGTTTATTGTGAACACGTTGAGAGAAGAGTGAGAGAGTGTTTGGAGAAAAACACCAACTAATCATTAGCACTGCAAACAGTGTTCATATTTGAAGCACAGAGAATAAAATATATTGTGGTGGTTAATGTGCAGCTCCTGGTGATTTGGTAGAAAAAAAAATTAATCATGTTTTTAATCATGTTGTGGATTGAATGTTGGTTTTTATTTTATCTACAGAAGTTTTTCCCACCTGTGATTGTTCAGATTGATTTGTTGGATTTACTTGAATCATGTGAAGGTTTAAAGCTGCACGTCCCCCAAAAAGAATAAAATATAATCGTGAAGAATGTAAAAATGTCTTCCTGTGTCAAACACAGCTGCAGACAAAGCAGGAAGGAAAGCACTGAAACCGCTGATCAATGACCATGATTACGGTTCACAGTGAGTGAGTCGCTGCAATCACAGCATTTGATCAATGAGCTTTAATCATTGGTTGTCGGGGAATGGTGGAGGTGGTGGGACTGGGGGGCTGAAGGAGTTGAAAGTGTGGGGTGGGGGAGTAACAGGTCTGTCCCTGTTTGTGGAAACCACAGGAGGAGCTGTTCAGGCTGTTGCTGGGTGTGAATTGTTGATGGAGTCTTTAAACTTGTAGTTGCTGTTTTCCAGACTGAAGCAGAGTCGTTAGCTGAAAACTGATTTTAGAGGTTCATTCAGGACACCTTCTCAGGCTCTTACAGCCTTACCTGTATCATAACAAAGTGTATAAACCCCAATCCACCTTTAACATGGTCCTTCTCCCAAACCTTCAAATAGGACTTTCTGGCCCTGTCATAGTAAAGGGCTGCTTAGAATATTAGAGCCAATGTCACAAAGTTCCTCCTGAAGTATAAGTGAGTGAGAGAGTTTCCTCACTTTGCAGCACAACACGTCTCACAAGATTTCTACAAGCAATCAGAGTGAAATTTGTACTTTGTGTTGTCAGATGAACATATGAGACACTTTGACTCTTCAGTGCAGTGTGGAGCCTAACAAAGATCTGTTTTGTGTCCCAGCTGATCAGCAGGAGGAGAAGAGTCTGACGGAGCAGCAGAGGAACATTTTCAGCCATCTGGACTCAGCTGAGTCACTACAGAGGAAACAATGAGCTCAACACAGAAGGTGAGGAAAATATCACAGTTTCACCAAATAATCAGTCACGTCTAAAACTCTCATCCTCCCAACCTGTTATATGACTGTGTTGTATATTATTATATATACAATCACTTCACTAAATAATCTGCCTCAGATTGTTTTGCAGCATCTTTCAGTTTATGAAAGAAACATAATGTCACATGTACAGACCCAATATCTGATTTCAACACATGAGGACTTACATGTAAGCTTTAATCTCCAGTTGATCAAATCCCACTGAGCAGTCCTTCCCTTTAAATCTAACCTCTCTTCTTCCTCTCCTGTCCTGTGTGTCTTATCTTTCTCCATCTCTGAGTGACGTTAGGTCTCTTTCTTTTCTCTCTCTGTGATGTACAGCAGCCGAACCTACAACAGCAGCTAGCAACACACTGAGAAAAATTGCACGTTGGTTGAGTGCTGGGTAATTGCATATGGGTGGAAATGGATGTTTGTATATGTGTGTGCCTGTATGTCTGTGTCTATATGTCAGGTTGGGTATCAGGCGCCACCTCTCTGGGGACATCTCAGGCCCTCCAAGGTATGGAGGGCTATCTCCCCCCACCACCACTTCCCCTGCCAGTGGCGGACTCCCTCAGACATCGGTGCGTTGGTGGTTCTTTGTGTCTGGGGATGGGCGTCCGGGTACACACCGGCTCACTCCTTGGCAGACGCTTATCGGGGCCTGGAGCCTGGGGCTCGCTCGGGCCACTTCGGAGGTGGGGTGCCCCCGGCCTCTCGGCCTGGGGCTCGGTCACTCAGGCACGGCTGGCTGCCGGCGGAGCTCACGGGCGCGTCACTGCAACTCCCCCTGGCTTCTGCTCCGCGGCTGCTGAGTGAGCCCTCATCTGGGACTCTCCTCAGCTCTTTCCGGGACAGTGGCGCAGCTGCCCCTCTGTTGGTCTTCCTTGGTCTCTTGTGTTCTGGGGGCCTCTGGATGTCTGGAGTTTTGATCTCCTCCATACCTGCTTCATGCCCTGGTGGATGGGGCTGTGGCCCCCCCACACCCTCTAGCAGATTATTACATGAAGGAACCTTTTAAAAAAACAAGCGCGTCCATGCTCACAGGTGTACACACGGGTGATCACACCCACAAACTACACCCTTTTTGGCTCCTACCTCAAAGCACACTGTGTTCTGTTGATCTTATGTGCTGCACAATAATGTTTAATATTTAGTATTTACTGTCATATTCCCATATATCATTGTGATGTTGTTTATTCTATTACTCTTGTTCTCTTCTGCTTGTTTTCTTTTTTCTTTCTCAACAGGTGATCCAGGTGATCGATATATGCATTTTTAAAAAAAAATTTTCTGCTCATTCTGTTGGTTTTTGTTTTTTGCCCTTCTCCCCTGTCCCTCTTCTCAGCTGTTTCTCTTTCTTTCTCCCCTTCTTTCCCCCAGCCAAGTCTGTCCTGTATTCAGCAAGTGAAAATAAAATAAACAATAAAAGGTGAATCAAATGGACCATTACGGCAAGGCTGGGATGGTCAGTTTGGTAAAGTAAATCCGTTGGGCATCTTTCTTTGCCTTTAGACAACAATTCTGATGGCAAAAGAGCCAAACGGGACAGGCAAAAAAATAAAATAAAATCATTAATTAACCATCTCCACCCATGTCTTTGGACTATGGGAAGGAGGAGTAGTACCCGGAGAGAACATACACAGACACAGAGAGAGTGGTGATAATTACTGCACCACCCAGAGCCTGTGGTTTTTTCCACAGGTTATAAAATGCAGTTTCCCTCCTCATTGCTACCAAGTGTGTGTTCACACACACACACATTAAGATTTTATTAAAATTGAAATAGCAACTTTTTAAACCAATAGTGTTTTGTTTTTTAACACCATTAGTTCTGTGTTGTGTACATCACCTCATCTGCCTTCCCTTTTTGTAGCCCTCTAACATTGTGACAGATTGAATAACAACATGCTTGCTTGACCATTCACTGCTCAGAGGAGTATATTGCTCTTTGAAGCCGCTTCTATTATGCTTCATTTTCCATATTCATCAGCCTCTGTGTAACCAGCACTCACGATCTTGTGCAGCTTGGTTTTGTCTTTTGTGTTTTGAATGGCAGATGACAAACAACTAAAGATATATGTGTCCAGAGGGAGCCCTAAAAAAAAAAAGCTGCTGCTTAGCTGCTCGTGATTTGTAGGTGGACGCCATATTAGTTGCAGCGGTGACCTGTAAGAGAAAAACAGACTTTTTTTGTTGTTGTTATTTGTGTTGCTTTCGTGTGATTCCCGTTTAAGAATTGTTTAATGACTTTATTTGATTCTCTCTTCATCTGACCTATCTGCTGCTATTCTGGGCATGTTCTTCATCTTGCTCTCCTTTGTGAGTGGGTGACCTTTATGTTGTCCTCGGTCCTCTTCAGTCTCTCTCAGATCTTTTTTTTGTCTCATTTCCACTTTAATCATATCTCCCTCCCACTGTCAGTCTGTCTTGTCTGTTTCTCTTGTGAATGGAGAGACAGAGATTGAGTCTTAGAATGGGAGTCAGCAGCCTACACAGTTATGTTACAAAACACTGCAGCATTCACGGCGCTGACCTGTTTTTATCCTTATTTCAGTAGCTGCCTACATAGAATGGCTTGATTCACAAACAGTTTGTCGATGACTGTTCTAAATGAATGATTTACCAATGTAGAGTTTCTAACGCAACTCATTTGAGATTGTTGTAATAAATACAACCACTGATCCATTGGGCTGTGACCCCTTTGAGCTGCGCTGATGTCTTCTGGGGGCTCTTTTTCATTTTTTAGCTTTTTTACTTTATCTTCTGTCTGGTTTAGTTTTCTTCCTTTCCAAGAATGTCACAGCAACTGCCATCCGTCCTTTAGTGGAATTTGCGTCTAATTACTTGAACATTTTCTGTATTCTAATAAGAGAAAAAAGAAGAGAAAAAAAAGAAAAGAAGAAAAAAAAGAGAAAAATTGCACACAATGTTGAATAAATTAGAAAAAACATAAAAATATATGATAGGAAATGGGAAGTATAAAAGTATTCACTTGGTAAACGTGTATTACTATTCTGTGTGTGTTAGTATGGAGGCATTAATATTTGTGTACAAGCAGCAGGGATGGGCATGATTTTAGTGTTTAAACAGTCATTAATTATTTTAACAGCAGGTTGGATGTAATGTGTTAGAACTACCAGCAGGTGGGGATAAGAGACCTTTAAGGGGTTTGGTGCCACACTCCACCTTCAGGTCTAAAACTAGTGTTAATGTTACGGAGCCCCGCAAGGGACATTGGAGAAAAATATTGAGATGAACAAACGTTTTCCAAGATCTTGCAAAATAGACTGCATCCTTCACAGGTTGCATTTGAAGGCTTTTGCAAAATCTCGCAAAAGTTCATCTTTATTTTTTTTCCTCTCATGTCCCTTGCAGGGCTCCATACTATGTTGGGAATTTCAAGGTTGAGTTTGTTCCACGACTGCATTTCACTCACTGCCTCTGTATCTCTGTCACTGCAGGACCAACATGGAGTGAGAAGTCAGCGCTCTCAGGAGGCCGACAAACCTCAACCAAGAAAGGGAGAGAAAACATACAGCTGTGACGAGTGTGGGAAGGATTTTACTGAGAAGGGTAATCTAAAACATCATCAGGTCATCCACACTGGAGAGAGACCGTTCAGCTGTGACTTGTGTGGAAAGACTTTTTCCTGGAAGGATGTTCTAAAAAAACACCAACTCATCCACAGTGGAGTTAAAGCGTACAACTGTGATCAGTGTGGCAGAGCTTTTACTCACAGTAGCAGCTTACAGAGGCATCTAGTTACCCACTCTGGAATTAAGGCATACAGCTGTGACATCTGTGGAAAAACTTTCAGCCATATAGGGAATCGAAATAGACACCTAAGCATTCACACCAGACAAGATGTGTACTGCTGTGATCAGTGTGGCAAACAGTTTACATCACATGCGAAGTTACAACAACACATGTTTACCCATACTGAGGAGAGACCTTATAAATGTGACCTGTGTGAGAAGACTTTTAAATCTCCACTTAACCTGAGCCTACACCAACAGATCCACACCAGAAAGAGACTCTACAAGTGCAGTTACTGTGAGGTATGTATTTGTATTGTTATCTTGTCATTTTAGCCTGACTGTTTGGAACAACTCTGCTCATTAAACTGTGTTAGCATGTTAGCAATTCTACTGCATGGAAAAGCAGCTCTGAGTGATTATTCAGATTTTCATGTCAGTTATGATTTTAATATTACTGTAGTATTATGGTGGTAATATTGCTATAAAGACACATCTCCTGGATGCACTGGTACTCATCTTCAGTGATGTATCCTAAGGTCATCAGGTGTTTCGGGTCATACACCCTCGCCCAGGCGACCCAGCCGGGGGTGATCAGGCCCCGACTTGCGTACCAGTAGCTACCCACGGATCAGCCCTCTTGATCCACAGCCACCTTGTGGCTTTCTCTGCCGCTTCACTCACAGCCTGGATGGCCCTCTTCTTGGCTGCCCCAGCCACGCCCAGCCGGCCTACATGTGCAATAACACTAAGTGCAATAATCCTTTCTGGCATCGTTGTATTTTTACTCAGTTGTATATAGCATTCGTATTCTATTTTTATCTTATTGTATATTTTTATTCTATTTTATTCTACTGTATATAGTATATTATTTTATTCTATTCTGTACAGCTGTGTACTGTATTTATTCTTATTGTATTCTAATTTTTGCCTCATAACTTTTGCACTGTCCACTTCCTGCTGTGACAAAACAAATTTCCCACGTGTGGGACTAATAAAGGTTATCTTATCTTATCTTATCTTATCTTATCTTATCTTATCTTATCTTATCTTATCTTATCTTATCTTATCTTATCTTATCTTATCTTATCTTATCTTATCTTATCTTATCTTATCTTATCTTATCTTATCTTATCTTATCTTATCTTAAAGCCCCTACAACCCACTTCTATGGGCTCATAGAAAGTCTTCCAGCCCCTTCCCCTGCACTCCTGCACTAGTTCCTGGTACTTTCCTCGTTTCCTTTCACTGGCCTCCTCAATCCGCTCTTCCCAGGGCACTGTGAGTTCCAGCATGATCAGCTGTTTTGAGGCCTCAGAAATAATTATCATGTCTGGCCGGAGTGATGTTTTTGCAATGTTCTGAGGGAACTTTAGTTGTTTACCCAGGTCAGCCTGTAGCTGCCAATCAGAGGCTGTGTTGAGGAGGCCAGTTGTCAAATGTGGGCGCACCAGCCTTAATAAAAGAGATTGCCTTCCTCGGAGCATGATGATGCTTGCTGGTGCTGATTGCTGAGGCAATCTTTTCAGCAACTACTCTGAGCACCTGGTCGTGCCGCCAACGATACCGACCATCGGCCAGGGCCCTTGGGCAGCTGCTAAGGAGGTGTTCTAGGGTCCCTCTTCCAAAGCACAGGGGACAGGCAGGTGTCTCGCTCTTTCCCCACAGATGGAGGTCTGCCTTCTCAGTTATTGCAGCCCAGTAAACTGAGTGTGTTAACTGAAACAGTAAAATGTAATTGGACGTCTGCAGAGATGCTCTTTATTTCAGGCGACGTTCATGATAAAAATGTTGAAGGACTGACTTACACTGTCTTTGTGTCTTTGTTTAGAAGCAGAGCGACACAGATGGATCCAGTTCTCAACCCTGTCCTCACTGTGGTGGTGGGAAAGACTTTCGTTGTGACCTTTGTGGGAAAGCTTTCAGTCACCAATACACCTTAAAAGTACATCGACGTAGACACACTGGAGACAAACTGAAATACTGTAAAGAATGTGGGAAAAGTTTCACCACATCAAGTAGATTAAAACGCCATGAACTGATTCACAGTGGGGTTAAAAAGCACCTCTGTGATCAGTGTGGGTCATCCTTCATTACTGCAGGTCAGCTTAAAACACACAAACAAGTCCACACAGGAGAGAAAACATACAAGTGCAGACACTGTGACAAAAGCTTCTCACAATCAGGTAATCGTATTTTTCATGAATGGGCACACATGGAAGGAAACTACAGCTGTGACCAGTGTGACAAGAGCTTCAGGAATTTCAGTTCATACTCCGAACACAAACGATCCCACGTTACTAATAAACTGTTTCACTGTTACCAATGTGCCCAAACATTCACCTCATTGTCTGCTCTGTGCAAACATCAGCGTGATCACTCAGGGCTGAAATCACTCCCATAACTGGATCACAGTGAATCTGAAGAGAAGGAAAGATTCTCTTGAGGTTTGAGGGTTAAACTTAATGTCAATGCTGACATCACGATTACGTGATTAAAAATTTTACACAGTTAATCCGTTCTGGAGCGCAGAAATCAGAAATCCCTGAAATGTCTCTGTCAATGTATTTCGGACAGTTTGTCCAAAGTTCGTGCATTCTGCGCTCCAGATGGGTTAAAAATTGTAATTGTGTCAATCTTGATGACAGCGTTAACGTTGACAGCATATATGTAAAAACTGAGTGTCAGGGCCCTCGGTGCGCCTGCTTGATGCTGTGCTGAAGTCTCACACACAACCTGTCGAAAGGGGAGGGGGCGGGCTGCTTGATTATGATTCATATCTTCACTCCAAGCCTATTATGTATTAATTATTTTTCCTGGGTTGTGTAAAATCCCACAAAAGTAAACGACACATCTGCTTACCTGGTATTGTCCTGAAACGATAACACTCAGTAGGAATTGAGAAAACTGCTGTTTACCTTTTTTAGCTTCTTGGCTATTATAGTAAACAGTAGACAGACAGAGACTGATGTGACTTGTTGAATCTTTTGGACTGTGTTCAGCATAATATTAACGAGCAGCTAATTGGAAGAGCTGTATTGTTGATTTGTCTGATATTTCAATGTGTGATTAATTATAACGACTGTTTGTTATCCCTTTGCAAATTTGTTATGTTTGTGCTTAAAGGCTCTTCACCATGGGGTTCGCTTCACTTTGCTTTCTGCTAACTGTCTCGCTATATTCTGTGTGTAATTTCTTACTGTCCTTATAATTCTGTGTATTAAACTCTGTTTCAAGAATATTACTCTTTTCCAGAGGATCTTTTCGAGTGCCTTGATTTTAACTGAATCTAAAAAAAGCCAGATCTCCACAGACATCCATGATGGCTTTGCGACCAAAGCAGACAGCGGTATAAACGCTCAGGCGGACGCACCTGAGCGGAGAGGTTCTGCTCCTGAACCTCTGCGCACAGCATCTGCAAATCGGGGCTGTACCAAGTCCCTTTCATCTTTACACAGGACTGTAAGCTGTCATCTGTGAGGCGTGAACGGTGTTTGTTTTTAACGTAGTTCACAGTTGAGAACAGCTGCTGACATAATGTTGATCCGAAGATCCATAATTGGCCTACCTGGGGTTGAGTCTTGATAAATTGCACACCGTTTCAACTGGTTTACCGGCCTCCTGTGAGTGTGACGCTTATTTTGAGCAATGAAAAAGCTGTTGAGAAATGCTAGGAGCTAACTGGGCGCTAACCGTATCATTCAAATATATCTATATCTATATATATCTATATCTATATCTATATATATCTATATATATCTATATCTATATATATCTATATATATAGATATAGATATAGATATATATAGATATATTTGAATGATACGGTTAGCGCCCAGTTAGCTCCTAGCATTTCTCAACAGCTTGATACAGATATCTATATAGATATATAGATATAGATATCTATATCTATATAGATATATAGATATCTATATCTATATAGATATATAGATATAGATATCTATATCTATATAGATATATAGATATCTATATCTATATAGATATCTATATCTATATAGATATCTATATCTATATAGATATATAGATATAGATATCTATATATCTCATCTTACCGTTCAGAGCTGAACGGTAAGAACAAGATCCGGGCCATCAACACGTATGCCCTGCCCGTGATCAGGTACCCTGCTGGGGTAATAGGCTGGCCAAAGGAGGAGATAGAAGCCACTGACATAAAGACAGGCCCCTGCACGGTATGTACCACCGGCAGATAGAGGAGGTGGCTGATATCCAGAAATCCTACCAGTGGCTGGACTGAAAGACAGCACAGAGGCACTAATCATGGCAGCACAAAAACAAGCTCTGAGCACAAGATCCATAGAGGCTGGGGTCTATCACACCAGGCAAGACCTCAGGTGCAGGCTGTGTAAAGATGCCCCAGAGACAATCCAGCACATAACAGCAGGGTGCAAGATGCTAGCAGGCAAGGCATACATGGAACGCCATAACCAAGTGGCCGGCATAGTGTACAGGAACATCTGTGCCGAGTATAACCTGGAAGTCCCGAGGTCAAAATGGAAGATGCCCCCAAGGGTGGTGGAGAATGACCGAGCTAAGATCCTGTGGGACTTCCAGATACAGACGGACAAAATGGTGGTGGCTAACCAACCGGACATAGTGGTGGTAGACAAACAGAAGAAGGCGGCCGTAGTGATCGATGTAGCGGTTCCGAATGACAGCAATATCAGGAAGAAGGAACACGAGAAGCTGGAGAAATACCAAGGGCTCAGAGAAGAGCTCGAGAGGATGTGGAGGGTGAAGGTAACGGTGGTCCCAGTGGTAATCGGAGCACTAGGTGCAGTGACTCCCAAGCTAGGCGAGTGGCTCCAGCAGATCCCGGGAATAACATCGGAGATCTCTGTCCAGAAGAGCGCAGTCCTGGGAACAGCTAAGATACTGTGCAGGACCCTCAAGCTCCCAGGCCTCTGGTAGAGGACCCGAGCTTGAAGGATAAACCGCCCGCAGGGGCGTGCTGGGTGTTTTTTTTTTTTTTTTTTTTTTATATATATATATTTTTTTCTCAAACCTTTATTTAAACATCAGTACAATACAAAACGGAATTAAACAGTACTACAATAATGGTGTTGTACTTACAAAAGAATTGTATGCATAGATAAACAAATACACGAACAGTATTCAGAAACAACAATATAAATATGCTAGGGGGAAAGTAACTGATCAAGCCAAAGAATAAAGTGATTGAAAGATCTTGATTTTTTCACAAACACCAATAGTTTTTATAGCTTTTGGGTTAGTGGAGTTCTTAATTGAGTTAAGATTCTGTACAAGTTCAAAGGAGAATACATAAAAAGAGGGATGTCTTCCTAAACATTTGGACTTGTGAATATGAAATTTAGCCATTAAAAGTAACAAGTTAATCATATATCTGTTATCAAAGTGTAATTGTCTTTGGTTTTTGTGTAGACCAAACAAAACATATTTCCAAAACAGTACAAATCCTTTAAATATATTTTCTGAAATAAAAACACATAAACTCTGCTAAAAATCTTGTACAAGGTTACAAAACCAAAAAAGATGTATAGTAGATTCCTTGGAAGTTTTACAAAAGCTACAGCTTGTATCAATGTCTAATTTGAATTTGCTTTGAAGATAATCTTTAGAAGGATAAATTCTGTGTATTAATTTATAAGAAATATCTTTAATTTTGTTGGTAATTAAAAACTGATTAGGGAGTTTCCAAACTTCGTTCCACATAATACCATCTGACAGCTGGTTCAAGAAAAAAATGACATATGGTAGCGTGGTTATGGTACTCTGAAATAAAGCTCTAATCGATTTATTGCTGTTTTTAGATTGCTTAGAAAAGCAAATCTTGCCAACAAAAGTTTGTATGGGAGATGCCAACGGCCTGTGGAATGAAGTGATATTAGGTTGATTCTTAAACAGCATACAAACCCCTGATGGTATTGAGCCAAATACTTTGGTATAATCATGACAATTTATAGCTAAATAGAAATGTAAACAAAATTCTTCATAGGAGAAAATCGTACCATTTGAATCAAATAATTGGTTGACTAAAATAATGTTATTCTTAAACCAACTATCTAAGAAGAGAGATTTTCTTTTAAATAAAACATCCTTGTTATTCCAGATATAATGACTGTGTGGACTAAAGTTATGCTTGTAAATAAGAGTCCATGCTAAAAAAGCTTGACGATGAAAAGCAGAGATTTTTAAAGGGATTTTATCAATATCAAAATTACAAGTAAGGAAAAATTCAGTGCCACCTAACTTAGAAAACATGAACACAGGTATAGTATTCCAAATGGAAGTAGGATTAGTAATTAGATTCTTCAACCAATTTATTTTGAATGTGCTATTTAAAGTGTTAAAATCTAACACATTAAGTCCTCCATTGACACAGGAGTTCATAAGAACTGTTTTTCTAATGTAGTGTGTCCTATTTTTCCAGATAAAGTTGAAAAGTAACTTATCAACCTCTTTTATAAGTTTTTTATCAAGGTGCAATGCCAATGCAGCGTATGTAAGACGAGAGATGCCTTCTGCTTTAGTTATTAATATTCTGCCTTTTAACGACAAATCTCTTAAGAGCCACTGATTAAATCTGTGTTTGAGTTTCTCTAGAATAGGATAAAAATTTTGAGTGATTCTACTTTCCTGATTTTTGGTTATTATGATACCTAAATAATCCTTTCTGTCATCGTTGTATTTTTACTCAGTTGTATATAGTATTTGTATTTGTATTCTATTTTTATCTTATTGTATATTTATTTTATTTTATTCTACTGTATATAGTATTTTATTCTATTCTGTACAGTTGTGTACTGTATTTATTCTTATTGTATTCTAATTTTTGCCTCATAACTTTTGCACTGTCCACTTCCTGCTGTGACAAAACAAATTTCCCACGTGTGGGACTAATAAAGGTTATCTTATCTTATCTTATCTTAAATAACAAACTTCTTGTTTTGTTGGAATGTTACACAAAGCTGTTTTCGAACATTCTTTTATCGCCATAAGTTCACATTTAGGAATATTCAAGTACAATCCAGAAACTTTGGAAAATGTGGAGATTGTTTCAATAGCAATAGAGATTTGATTTTCATCTTTTAGGAATAATGTAGTGTCATCCGATCATTCTAATATATTGAATGTTGGCAAAGAGAGGAAGTGACGTAAGACTTGCGCATGCGGGGTACCGATCGGGTTTCCGGTACGGATCGGGTAGTGACAGGGCGGAACAAAGTAAGGACGCTCCACGAGAAGAGGTGTTTGCACAGAGAGCTGCTTTTTCATTCAAAGAGAATAAAGTAATACCAACGTTTGGATCGATATCTGCATCGATCTGCCCACCCTTGTCTCCTGGATCGTAGCTGAGATCAGCGTGAACCACGTGGGTCTCTGCTCCCTGATCTGTTTCCTGTGTTTGGAAAGAGTTGCAGCTTCATCGCGGAGTTTCTCTCGGTTTGTGGGCTCATCTAAAGGTAAGCACCGAGCTAACTTTACTGTGAGTTCAGTTCATGTTGAGTTTAGCTCCTGAATGAGGTCTTCTGCTGCTCTCCTCGGTGTCTGTTCACAGTTTATTGTGAACACGTTGAGAGAAGAGTGAGAGAGTGTTTGGAGAAAAACACCAACTAATCATTAGCTCAGCATGCTGGGAGAAGTTGGAGCAGAAAAGTCTTTTCATTGTCCCTGCAGCTGTTTTTCTGCCTGCACCAAACCTCTACAGCCTCGTTTCTATTTGAAGTGATAACAGGAAATGGATGAGAGCGATCTGCTGCAGTATCAGGGTCACAATAAACTTTATTGTCCAGCTGCTGTGGATGAACACATGAGAGGAAGTGAACTCCTACAAAGTCTCATTTTAATGAGTCTGGCTGCTGTAAAGTGATGCACAGGAAGATGTTAACAAAAACTAATGAAACAGAGATGAAAGTAAACAGTGTTCATATTTGAAAGCACAGAGAATAAAATATATTGTGGTGGTTAATGTGCAGCTCCTGGTGATTTGGTGAAATCATGTTTTTAATCATGTTGTGGATTGAATTTTTTTTTTTTTTTTTATCTACAGAAGTTTTTCCCACCTGTGATTGTTCAGATTGATTTGTTGGGTTGACTTGAATCATGTGAAGGTTTAAAGCTGCACTTCCCCCAAAAAGAATAAAGTATAATCGTGACACATGTAATAATGTCTTCCTGTGTCAAACACAGCTGCAGTCAAAGCAGGAAGGAAAGCACTGAAACCACTGATCAAAGCTCATTAATCAAAGACCGCTGATCAATGGCAATGAGTACCATTCACAGAGAGTTGGGGAGTCGCTGCAATCACAGCATTTGATCAATGAGCTTTGATCAGTGGTCGTTGGGGAATGGTGGAGGTGGTGGGACTGGGGGGCTGAAGGAGTTGAAAGTGTGGGGTGGGGGAGTGACAGGTCTGTCCCTGTTTGTGGAAACCACAGGAGGAGCTGTTCAGGCTGTTGCTGGGTGTGAATTGTTGATGGAGTCTTTAAAAACTTGTAGTTGCTGTTTTCCAGACTGAAGCAGAGTCGTTAGCTGAAAACTGGTTTTAGAGGTTCATTCAGGACACCTTCTCAGGCTCTTACAGCCTTACCTGTATCATAACAAAGTGTATAAACCCCAATCCACCTTTAACATGGTCCTTCTCCCAAACCTTCAAATAGGACTTTCTGGCCCTGTCATAGTAAAGGGCTGCTTAGAATATTAGAGCCAATGTCACAAAGTTCCTCCTGAAGTATAAGTGAGTGAGAGAGTTTCCTCACTTTGCAGCACAACACGTCTCACAAGATTTCTACAAGCAATCAGAGTGAAATTTGTACTTTGTGTTGTCAGATGAACATATGAGACACTTTGACTCTTCAGTGCAGTGTGGAGCCTAACAAAGATCTGTTTTGTGTCCCAGCTGATCAGCAGGAGGAGAAGAGTCTGACGGAGCAGCAGAGGAACATTTTCAGCCATCTGGACTCAGCTGAGTCACTACAGAGGAAACAATGAGCTCAACACAGAAGGTGAGGAAAATATCACAGTTTCACCAAATAATCAGTCACGTCTAAAACTCTCATCCTCCCAACCTGTTATATGACTGTGTTGTATATTATTATATATACAATCACTTCACTAAATATTCTGCGTCAGATTGTTTTGCAGCATCTTTCAGTTTACGAAAAAACATAATGTCACATGTACAGACCCAATATCTGATTTCAAGACATGAGGACTTACATGTAAGCTTTACATTTCCAGTTTATTAACCCTTTAAAGCCGGTCAGAGCGGGCACGCTCCGTTTTGTGTAACTGTTTTTAAATCCCGGTAGCACTGCAACCACGTAAGCTAGCGCACTACTTTTTGAAAACCGGAGGAGTTGTACTTACATCTTATGCCATCAGCTTGTCCTAAGTCACGGTTTCCTTCCACATAAAGCTTTGCAAAAACTGCATAAAAAGCACTTGCAGCAACAAAGACATAATATTCCAGAAACACGCTTTGCCGATCCGATCAGCTGTTCGTAACACTTCATACTCCATCAGCGCGAACTATCGCATGTCCTCCATGTCCTGCCCGAAACCGGAAGTGATGTCGTTTTGCGGAAATGTAGCCTTTTACCATCAGGGCCTTGTGAGCCTATACTGCTGTTTTTAAAAGTTATATTTGACTTCATGACTTTCTGTGTCGTTTCTGGGATGCTTCGGACTCATATTGCACTGCTGGAAATAGTTTGTTTTAATTTTTGCAATTTGCATTATAATATTTATTTATTTTTTCCTGCAGTATATAAAAATTGGTGTATTTCAAAAATAAAACTATGAAGACACTTTTCTGGCACTGGGCTGTAATTCGTGGCTGTGGCATGCTGGCTAACGTGGTTTTAACTTGGCTGTGTGAACAAATGGAGAAACTATGATTCCCCTTTTAACCATACGATTCAGCATCTGGAATTTGTACCATCTGGTGCTGTCACACATTCATTCTCAGATTCTTCACCACTTAAATTGGCATTAGTCAATGCAAGGTCCGTGGTGAACAAGACTTTCATATACCGTGACTTGGTTGTTTCTCATGGCTTGGACTTTCTCTTTATTACTCGAACTTGGCTACCTACTGATGATCTAGCTGCTTTTGTGGAACTGACTCCTGAAAACTGTAACTTCCTCAACACACCTAGGACCTGCTGGTCGTGGAGGCAGCCTGGCAACAGTTTTCAGAGATCACTTTAAATGTAGAATGCTACCCAGAAATGTCTACACCAGTTTTGAACTGCAACTGCTGGATCTGTCCTCTCCTGTACTCTGTGCTCTAGCTTATAGGCCTCCTCACCTTAACAAAGACTTCATTAAGGAATTTTCGGATTTTCTATCCAACCACTGATAGGCTTCTAATCCTTGGCGACTTCAATATCCATATGTGTTGCCCCTCTAAACCTTTGGTTAGGGAGTTTTTACAACTCTTGGACTCATTTAACCTGACCCAGTCTGTCAACGGCCCTACACACAAGCAGGGCCACACTCTTGACCTCATCTTGTCATCGGGCTCTCAGTGATTGGCGTTGAAGTGATTGATGTGTGTCCGTCTGACCATAATTTCATTTTGTTTAATATTCCAATTCCTCACTCATCCCCCAAACAAACCCAGGCCCCCTCTCTTATACTCCCTATAACACCTGAAACTGCTCCCCAATTCTCAGCTGCCTTCGCTGCATCTCCTTTAGCCACCTTTGATGAAAGTTCTCCTCATAGCAATAATCCTGATGAGCTTCTTGCATGTTTTAATTGTGCTTGTACCAACATAATGGACTCAATTGCTCCTTTAAAAAGTAGACGGCAAAAATTTTAAACTCAGCCTTGGCTAAATAAGGTCACTCGTGCCGTCAGGCAGGAATGCAGGAAAGCAGAACGAAAATGGAAGAAAGATAAGCTCCACGTTTCTTATCAAGTGTTTAGAGATTGCTTAAATAACTATCAGCGCACCATCAAGGTAGAAAGAGCAAATTATTTCTCCATGATCATTAACAAGAAGTCTGGTAATCCTAAAGTTCTATTCAATACAATCAACTCTGTCTTGCATCCCACCACATCAATCATATCTGAGACTGCCCCACACACGTCTGAGGATTTTCAAAAATTCTTTACTGAAAAAATTAATGATATCTGAGCACATATCCCGCTCCCATCCCAAGACCCCTCTGAACCACATACATGTTCATTCCTTTTTTCAGAATTTAAACCGGTTTCATTATCCCATCTCACTGATATAATAATGCACATGAAACCAACTACGTGCCCCTTGGATATGTTACCTACACCATTTCTCAGAGATGTGCTGAAGACAGTCGGCTCAGTTTGTTCCACGACTGCATTTCAATTATTTGATGGTCTCATTGGTCTTTTCTATCTATTTTGATGAATAAAAGCTTGCCTTGTAGCTTGCCTCCACCAGTGTGTGAATGTGAGAGTGAATGAATAGGGCATTGTAAAGAACTTTGGGTGCCTCAAAAAGCGCTATATAAATCCAATCCATAAAAATAATACAGTAAAATAATATAATAAAATAATACGATAAGCCTTTATTATATCCTTTATATTTTCAAATATAAAGGAAATAAAGGAAATTATAATGATTGTTCAGGTTGAGTTTGGTCCACGACTGCATTTCACTCACTGCCTCTGTTTGTATCTCTGTCACTGCAGGACCAACATGGAGCGAGAAGTCAGCGCTCTCAGGAGGCCGACAAACCTCAACCAAGAAAGAGAGAGAAAACATACACTTGTGACGAGTGTGGGATGGGTTTTGCTGTGAAGGGTTCACTAAAACGTCATCAGGTCATCCACACTGGAGAGAGACCGTTCAGCTGTGAGTTGTGTGGAAAGTCTTTTTCCTGGAAGGATGTTCTAAAAAAACACCAACTCATCCACAGTGGAGTTAAAGCGTACAGCTGTGATCAGTGTGGCAGAGCTTTTACTCAAAGTAGCCAACTACAGA